>NW_026515783.1:0-704391 GCF_023601865.1 Aspergillus affinis | reverse complement strand
GCTGCATGGAGTGCAGCTTGTTCCGAGGGAAGCTCCTAATTACGTCTACTATCCGTAGGTCACGTCACGGGATGTCATGTGACGCAAGATACTGGAAGATCCCTGACAGTACCAGACAACAAATATGGAGGCAAACTATCTCAGGCATATATCTCGAAAAAATAGATATATATATATCTGTATATCGAAAATATATAAGTACTTACTAACCATTTTAAACTTTAGAATCCCGAAAATGCCGCTACTTATCCTCAATAAGCTCATTTTTATTTCAATCTGAGCTACTATCTCAAGAGTTCCAACCGCAGTCTCAGCAGTAAGTTATAATAACCCTTCTTTAACTGGTTCTTAAGCAGTTATTAGCTGCTTAGGTCTATTTCTGCGTCCCGCAGCCTCTACCGTGTTGCCTCGAGAAATGCACTATCCTTTGAGCAACAGCGACAAGCTCTAGAACTAAGAGAAAGAGAAATTCAGCTCAGAAAGGAAGAAATTGAGCTTAAAAAGGGTGAGGAAGAGGTTCGAGATATACAATTAAAGAATAAAGAAAAGGAGTTACAACTTATGGAAAGGCGGGAAAGACTTCGACAGATAACAGATAATAACTAGTGAAAAACTGTTTTAAACGTGAAAGGGAATCAGAGCCTTAGTAATTTTTTTTTTTTTTGTTGTATTTTACGGCCGTGTGACACCGCCTAAGCACGTGTCCTACCGTCCCCTGTTGGGGCAAAGGCCGCCAGGGGGTAAGCCCTGGGCGTCACTAACTAGCTGCTAGTTCTATATACAGATAGGGGACTTCGGCGCGTTTAATAGCTGCTTCAGTCAAAGGAAAAGGTCTCTGCGATGCAGAGAAAGAGAGAAATGCCAGCTGCAAAGGTCCTTCTACACTCCGTGACTATACCTGCTACCACT
The DNA here is from genome assembly GCF_023601865.1 of Aspergillus affinis. NCBI lineage: Eukaryota > Fungi > Ascomycota > Eurotiomycetes > Eurotiales > Aspergillaceae > Aspergillus > Aspergillus affinis. The sequence goes on along the minus strand of NW_026515783.1, from coordinate 703,482 downwards.
AACGCATATTTTTTTTTTTTGGGGGGGGGGAAAGCCTCAGCCTGGTTAAAGTAAGGGAGATCGGGTATAGATATTCTCAAAGAAGTGGATTTCAGTTAGCCAGGCAGCTAACTTGGCCGCGCCCTTTGGGGTACCTAATAGGAAGGGGATTGTCTCAGAGGGAGAGCCTAAGAGTCGGGGCAGGCATCTTTTGGCGATATAACAGAAAAGAAAGTGGATTGAGGTTTTCCTTGCTCTGCAGCGGCAGAGAATGTATGTATCTTCGTGATTGAAACGTTCGTGATAAGCTGCAAAATCTCTATGACCCGTACGGGCCGCTAGAATCCGTGCGAAGAGGTATCTCGGGAGTTTTAGCTCTGCAGGGCATCTAGAGGATTTGATAATCCAGAGATCCTGATAGGATTGCGGGACCTTGAGCTACCAGTATTCCTGAAAGGCAGATATAGTGTCGTCCTTTGTCTGCCGCCTTAATGAGGCATACGAGTGTTTACTTGCAAGAGAAAGGAGTATGCCTGCTCCCTTTTTAGCAGTCTGATCTGCTGTTTCATTCTCTGGTATTTGTATATGACCGGGAATCCAGTAGATCCGGACGGAGCTGCTGCCGGTATATAGATATCGTTCCCGTACTGACCAGGATGAGGCAAGGTCTTGGAAAGTATTGAAGACCTTTTGGGATAATCCCGAAAAGGTTAAGAGAAGGCATGTAACTACCTCTAGGTTATCTAAGCAGATCCAGAGATTGGTAGCAAGGTAAGCTGTAATTAGTTTAAGAGCTATTTTAATTCCAGCTAGTGCTGCTTCAGCTTCTGCATCAAAAACCTCTTTGTTAGGGTCTAGAGAAAGAGAAGACTGTTAGTACAGTTTTCCTGATTAATATAAGGTAAAACCCGTACCTGCCATTCCATTTGCCAGTTTTGAGCCGTCTGTAAAGACCTTTATGTCTGTCAGGGAAAGAGAGGCATAGAAATTCTAGAAATTGCTAGCCGCCTATTCCTTGGTTTGGCCTGTTAAAGCTCTAATCCGTTGTTGGGCTGCTTCACGTGACTCTTGCAGGAGCCAGGGGGCATTTTGCAAAGGGTTTATTTGTTCTAACTTCGGCAGGGCTCGTACGCGACGCGCAAAACGGCTTTTCTTGAGGCTTATACGGATTACCTCTTCTGCTCTCTTGCGAAACAGGTAATAAGGGTTAAGGCAGCGTATGCGGACTGTAACAGTAGCAACTCTATATTTTAGCTCAATCTTTGCTGGTAGGAGCCCCGACTCCCGATAGAGAGCTAGTATTGGAGTTATGCAGTAAACTGGGAGGACTGCTCTAGCCCCTGCTAGTATAACTTTGGTCACTCTGTCTAGGTGTCCTTGGACCCGGTTTGAGACTGTTCCTGTGCGTAGATCAGGGCGAAAGTAACCTGGCCACCAGGTTTCAGTACTATAGTAGACTTTAGAGAGTACGCAGGCCTTGATTGCCTGCCGCATAAGGTAAGGGTTAACCTCTCGCACTGTATTACTGAGGGAGCGGAATGCATTTGCTACAGTCAGACCCTTTAAAATGATTTTACGAATATAGTATTTGAAACTGAGCTTTTTGTCAAAGAGAATCCCCAGCCAACGTAGGTACGGGCAAGTTATATTTTCCTTAATTATAATAATGTCTGCGGATACTGAAGGTATACTGTTAAGGTTTTAATCTATCCGATGCCGTAAGAAATATAACAGCTTATATTTGTTAGGTACAAAGGTTATCCCTTCTGATAAATCCCAGTCCAGGGCCTCTTGCAGAGAGTTTGATAGGGTTTAGCAGTTTTCCCCCAGAGTAAGTAAAATTGCAAGAAATGCTGTATCGTCTGCATAGCCAAATCTGGTCAGGGGCTCGCCCAGCAGGAACAATGGGGCTATATAAAGCATAAACAGGATAGAAGATATGGGTGAGCCTTGCGGCAGGTATCCAGCGGATCAGGTTGTCAGGCCAGCCCTGCGTGCGTAATCGGTAGATCAGTCTCCTAGGAAGGACCCCATCGAAGGCTCCTTTGATGTCGAGAGTCAGTAGGGAGACAGTCTTTCCTTGATTTAGTGCTAACTCTGCATTATGCAGCAGGCATGTAATCAGATCGACTGCTGAACGAAAAGGTAGAGCCCCAAATTGTTGGCTGGAAAGTATCTTATAATGGATTGCAATCTATGCCATATTCCGCGCTAGAAGGCGTTCTAGGCCTTTACCTAGGACTGAAAGAAGGGCAATCGGCCTGTACAACCTAGAGCTAGACCAGTCTGCCTTATTGGGTTTCTGAATAATTACCAGAATTGCGTGGCAGAAACATTAAGGGTAATAGCCTACTGACAAGCAGCTTTAAAAGAGAGTAAAGACTCTATCTTTGATTGTAAACTATATTATCTTGAAGATGCTAGTCGGTAGTTCATCCTTTCCTAGAGTTATATTTCCTGCGTGCAAGATAGCTTTCTCTATTTAGGCTATAGTTATTTCTGGGAATTGCAGGGTCCTGGATGGGACTGCTGGTAAATCAAGTGGTATATCTCCTGCCTCTGCAGAGTTCTGCAGAAGATTGCAGGCTAAGATATTACGTTTAGCTTGTACATTTACTGCTGGTAGGTTCTCTGGTTGCTGAGGGTCTGCCAATGGGAGACTGCGACATAATCCTGTTATTCTGTACTATTTAGATATGTCGAATACCTCTTTAGCCGTAGTCGTTAAGTTTATTTTATCTTTCTAGTAGTTTCGCTGTGCCTGTCTTACCACCCGGCGGAAGTCCTTTTGTAAGTAAAGACCTGTTCGATATTTTAAAAGTGCTTCCTTGCAGTCTGGGTTCCACCAGGGCTGTCCCCCTCCCTGTGATCTAGTTTTGCGTGCAGAGATTTTGTATGCACTATATATAGCTGAAATAATCCCGCTTGCAAGGTAATCGAGTTCTTTTTCTAAATGTACAATTGCTGGGAGGGCTTTGGTGTTCAGGGTTAAGAGAGTTTGGAAACGGGTAGTATCTAGAGTGCTGAGCTTAAGCCTCTGCGGGACTTCTGGGTATCTTTGTTCCCAGGGGAGGGTAGTAAGAAGAGGGTAATGGTCAGATGTGGCATCTAGATGGCGTGCGACCCTGGTATGTGCTCCCGTGAGAGCAAGGGAACCTGATGCGAAGGCTAGGTCAAGGGTATTGCCTCTATTGTGCGTAGGGGTGTCGATCTCGGAGATTAGTACTAGTCCCTGTTGGTCTAGCCATTCAGATACTGGCTCAGCAGAGATAGAGTGGTTTCGCTGGAGTGAGGGCTGCCATCTGGTATGTCGCAGGTTAAAGTTGCCCGCTAACAGGGTTAGTTGAGTAAAGTAAGAGTCAGGAAGTTTAATCAGTTCCTGTGCGGCTCTGTCAGGTCTGATTGAAGATCCAGTGGGAGCATTGTAAATATTGAAAATTAGGGTAGGTTACCCTGAGCGTGCAGAGATTTGGAGAAAGAAAAGATCTGATAGTACTTCTTGGTCGATTGTATTAGGGCGAAGCTGTAAGAAATATATACCCTTTTTCTTTCGGATGTAGGTAAGGACTCTAGATCGGCCTCCTGTCGTCCAGCTATCAGTAGAGGAAAGGTATTCGTATAAAGGATGTCTTTTGGTAATCTTGCGGGCAAGATCCTTATATATATAGGGTTCCTGTATCAAGATAATGTCAGTATTGGTAGAAAATGCCTAAGATAGAACGATTTCGTGAGCTGTATTATTGCGGCCCACATTCAGCTGAAATATTGAAAGAGAATCTGTTTAATAGCTCTAAGATCTTATAGTTTTTCACTCGTAAGAGTTCCAAACTGGTTTTATAGTGGTAGTGTCGTAAAGCGTACTGCCCTGGCTGTAACTGGAAGAGAGTCTGCTGGTTCTTGTTAAGGAGGAGTTACTGGGCGGAATGGAGAGATCGTAGATTGGCTGTCGATAGACATATCCTGATCTTGCGAGACTCCGGGGGTTTCAGTTTCAGGGATTTCTGGAGGCTGAAAACAGCATTTGCTCTCAGTCCGTACCTTAGAGAGGGCTGCAGAACAGGTCTTTTAGATCTCCGCCTGCTGGACCTTTGTGAAACGAGACCCTGGCTTGCTGGGCCGAAGAAGGCATTGGTCATAGTCTGCTGGGTGAGGGCCATGGCAGTGTAGGCATCTTAGGGGGCATATATGAGGAGCTGCGGCATCGCAGTGATTGGTATAACCCTCCTCGGTATATTGTGTAAAGCCGCAGAGACGGTATCGAGGGTTACGTATACAGGATCTGGGATTATGCCACTTCCAGCAACAGTTGCATTGCGAGATCTTGAACTTTCTGAATAGAGGTTGGGCGTTAGTAATCATACCAAACAGAGATAGTCGTACAGATAATTTGGCCTTACTATCTTCAGGAAAATTGATAAACTAGCTTGAAGAGATTGTATTTATATCAGAAGCACTAGCAGCAGTTTCAGTTACATTAACTGGGGTAAGGCCAGTAGTTTCCGCTATTTCAGCTGATAGTATCTCTGGGTTAACAGAGATCAGAGTGTATTGACCTGCATTAAGCTGGCCGACCTTTCTTGGTATATTTGTTACCCGATACGAGATCCAGCGGGAGCTTCGCTCGATCTGGCAATTAGTGAAGAAAACAGAAATAGCGTCTTTCTGAGCCTCTAGAGCTGCGAGAGTTTCCGGAGATGTTAGCAGTAGGGCAAATCCAGTCTTGATAGACTGAATACCCTTGAGTACCCTATTGTTGGTACCTAGATGGGATCGGAGGCTGGTATAGATAGCGTATGCGTCTACGTTCTTGGCTTTGTGGTTCGGCGGGAGGCGGACGAAGAGGCGGGAGTCAGGCTGCTGGTTTAGAGTAGGGATTATAGTCTTTTTCTTTGCCTTAGGCTGAGGTGTGCTTGGGGCTTTAGCAGTAGTTGATTGAGTGACTGTTGCGTATGTCGACTGAGCAAGACCGGAGGGGGGGCGAGATGGAGGGGGAGAAGGGGGTAAGGAAGCAGGAGGAGCAGGAATAGGGGCAGGGGCAGGGGCAGGGGGGTTCGCAGTCAAGGTCAAAGGAATACCGCTGATATAGGCATTGAAGTGCCGTTGGGCTATATCAGCCAGGTCATTGCTGAGTGCGTCAAGTGCACTTTGCTGGTGAGGCGCAAGGGCTAGCAGACTCCGGTGTTTGTCAAGAAAGGCTGCTATTGGGTTGAATATCTTCTGGCCTTCGGTAGCCCTAGTAGAGGCTGCAGTAGTTGTCTTCAGTAGAGCAGCTTGTAGAGGCCCGCCTGGTTGGGAGCTGTGTGTTGCCATTTTAGCGACACGTGTCCCGTAGCGGTCAGATTGGGTGAAGCTTGGCCGTGGACGGGCGTCCCTGATCCCGGGCCCGGTGCCCGGAGTGAAAAACTAGATATGAGTATTCGGAGGAGCTCTTGTCGAAATATTCTAAGCACGGTGCTTAGAATCGGTGTTGTTGGCTTGGGGCTTGTGAAATTTTCCGAGTGATCTTCTTTGCACAGTAAATATGCTTCCTCCAATGGCCGAACTCACGTGACCAGTCTGCTGTGCGGGGAAGGAAGGGATAGTGAGGGCTATAAACTAGTTACGATGTTGTGATTCAGCGTCGGTATTGCTACTTCCTACTAGCTTGTAGGCAATTTCGACAAGCCCTTGCGACATCGGGTCTCTCGTGAGGAATATATTAATCAGGGATTAGGTCCCGAGAGCGACATAGAATGGTCAGCTTCAACAACTCAATCCTCAAACATCGATCACACCGGCACCGCGATCATGGAAAAAGGCGCCACCTTCTCTACCAATGAACCGTCCGTCCCCCAATTGGACGCCCAAGTCGTCGAAGTCCTTCACGCGGAGGCCACGCCAAAAGAAGAGAAGTTAATTTTGCGGAAAATCGACTTGCAGTATGTCGGCCTTTTTATCGCCCTTTCTCGTGCGGCATTCTGATGATAACTGACAATAAATGCTAGCATAATACCGGTTATGGCTGTATGCTACATGCTTCAATACATGGACAAGGTGACTTTGGGTTACGCCACCCAGCTAAATTTAAGAGCAGATCTTGTAAGTGCAAGAGCCATTCTATGGGAAACTTATCATAACGTGCTGTCCCTAACGACTCTCCATTCTTCAGAACCTCCAAGGCAGCGAATACAGCTGGTGCTCCTCCGTCTTCTACTTCGGGTATCTCTTCTGGAGCTGGCCGAGCAGTTACATCTCCGTTCGCTTCCCGCTGGGCAAGTACCTGGGGGCCTCCGTGGCCCTCTGGGGCGTGGTGCTGACCACCCACGCCGCCTGCACCAACTTCGGCGGCCTGTTAACCGCCCGCTTCTTCCTGGGAGTCACCGAGGCGGCGGTGGCGCCGGGCTTTTCGCTCATCACGGGGATGTTCTACAAGACCTCAGAGCAGCCGTCACGAATGACATTGTGGTTCCTCGGCAACGCTGTCGCCAATGTCGTGTCCGGCCTCATCGCGTACGGGATCGGCCGGATTGACTCGCATATCGCCTCGTGGAAGTTACTCTTCCTCATTCTCGGCGTGATTACCGTCGCTTATGGCATTTTTCTGGGGTTCGTTCTCCCCGATTCGCCCTCGAAAGCCTGGTTCTTGACCGCCGCTGAGAAGAAGATCGCGCTGCACCGGACCTTGGAGAACCGGACGGGCGTGATGGATGAAGGGGACTTCAAGGTCTCCCAGATGCTGGATGCACTCACGGATCCCCAGGCCTGGTTGCTGGTTGGTTATAGTGTCACTCAGAATATCCCGAATGGAGGGTTTAGTTCGGTATGTACAGTTCATACGTACAAGCCCTCTCATTCCTTTGTCTCGCAAGTGCATATGCAAAACCGACACCGCTGACCCCAAGTTCAAACAAAAGTTCAGCAGCATAATCATCAATGGCTTCGGGTTTAGTGAACTCAACTCCCTCCTCCTCTCTGCACCCAGCGGCCTCCTCCAGATCCTCGCCATCGGCGGCATCTGCCTCACTGCTGCCTACATCCCCAAAAGCCGGATCCTCACGATGATCGTAGTCATTGTGTTCGCGCTCGTAGGCGTGATCTTGATGAACACGCTACCCGATTCTAACCGCTGGGGCCGCTGGGTGGGGATTTTCCTGCTGGGCCCCTTTGCCACCAGTATCCCCATTTCTTTGAGTCTGATCACGTCGAATGTCGGGGGTTTTACGAAGAAGGCGACCGTCTCGGCGATGCTGTTTCTCGCGTATTGTACTGGCAATATCATTGGGCCCCAGTTGTTCTTTGCTGATGAGGCTCCAAAGTATCCTGTAAGTCTGTTGTTGTGTGTTCGCGTGCGTGTGTTTCTTGGTCTGGTCACTTTCCCATGGGCTCCTCCCCTGATTCCAATCCCCCTTTGTTTTGCCTCCTGCAATCACTAACTGAACCAACAATGTATGTAATAGACCGGACTGAGAGGAGTTCTAGTTGGATTCGCTCTAGCGATCTTCTTCCTCATCCTCTTATACATCTACTACGAGTACGAGAATCGACGACGCGACAGGAAATACGCCCCCCCTGATCAGGCAACCACGGAAGATTACGTGACGGAGGACTTCCTGAGTCGCACCGACAGACAAATTCCGTCTTTCAGGTATACATTATAAGCTGGAGAAGGGGGGCGACGGTTCTACCCTTTCGAGGGTGTAGGGAGGGCCTGAGACCCTGGCGGCAGGAAAACACTGACAGGGTAAATGCTTCATTTTCACGAGCAGTATAAATATGCTCTGGCATCAGGGCATAATCAGCATGTCTCAAGTATTTCGGGTCCCGTAGTGAGTCAAATAATAGTGTTTAACTATCTAGTATGTGTCAGTTTAGGATACTGTTCCCTTACTAACGTTTTGTTTCAGCATTCTATATAATGTGGCATCATCTATCAATAGACCACGTCTATTGCGAAAAACAAAGCATAGAAATCTAGAGTGCTCATATAGGCAGAATAAACAGAGGTACCTGGGTTGACTAAACGAATTAATTGAGCCGGTTAAATGAAGTGACAAAGGACCATCTACAAGGTAAGGGGTGCCTAGTGATACCGAAGGCAATTTGGGTTTTAATATTAAACGGTCGGCTTAACTTACCCACTGAGCTACTCGAAAGACCGGAATTTCAATCCAACAGATCGGAACACGTGGTTCGTGCCTTCGTCACAAGCACCTCAATCCCCTTTACGATATGTGTTTAGTTGCAGGTTTTTCGTCCTAATCCCCAGTCTACTAGCATCAATATCTAGTAGATATTTAATAGTTTAATATATTCCGTACTTAGTAACAGAAAGACTATAATTACACAAATATATAGCCCCTAAATATTAGACTACCAGCTATTTCTTCCTATTAAATAGGGTGGTTAATTCATCAATGACATACAAGCCGCCCCTAACACTCTGGGCCTCCAGTGACATTAGGATACTGCAGTGGAACTATCCAATGATGAACTCGGGAGTTTGCTAATAGTATAACTTAAAGCAAGGATGACTCTAGGGCTGTCTGGAAAAAACAGTTGTACAAATGGCTATACAAATCACCAATAAAATTCATAACTGAATGGGCCACTGCATCGCCACATCAACTCGCATATGGCCGCAGGCTAAGTGCTTTGCTGTCCCAGCACCTTGGCTCCATGGGTTGCTAACAAAGATGCGATGGCCTACGCACTGGAAAGAGGCGGTGGGATGATATGTCAATGATAGAGAGAATTTATTAATCAGGAGAAGATTTTTATTCCCTTGTATTTGGAGTTATGCAGTGGCTATATCTTCCCCTTCCCCCCCTGAAAGCTTACCCTCCGCCCGCCACAAAAAGAACTATTATCTTCAGGATTTCAACTTGCTATTAAGGGGCCACACCCTGTCCTACTACACCTGGTTCTTTGCTTTGATGGAACAGGAAACACCTTCCAGGCAGATGGCAGCGAAGCCAACATTTTAAAGATATTTCGAATGCTTGATCGGAGCAAAAGTAATCAAAGTGAGTGATATTTCTTCTCTGTATGACTTGGATCGACAAAGCTAAGAGGACTTATAGTTTCATATTACCAGCGTACAGAATTCCTGAATCATTCAATGTTCCCGTCTTCGAGATAGGATGGCTGCTAATGAAATCAATACGAGCCGGAATTGGCACCGATATCACGCCTAGCTCGCTAGCTACCTCATCCTTGTGTCGCGAACGACCGTGGACAAACAAGACGCTGGACTCGGCACTGAGGGGCTCCTTCAAGCAGCACCTTATCGGCGGATCCCGATTTCTCATGAAACACTTTGAAGTCGAATCGGATGTTTACATCTTCGATTTTTCCCGTGGAGCATACACCGCGACTTTACTCAACGATATGATCGATTATGCTGGCATGATCGGCTCCGACAGCGAAGAGCTCATTCCTTTTATCTAGGAAGCCTTCGCCACCTAGAAATTCAGTGACCAGTCAGAGCACGCGGTACGGAAGACTGCGTTCAAGTTCTTAAAGTTCGCGCGGGAGACGGCTTGTCGCCCTGTCAATAACGTGAGGTTCCTTGGTTTGTTCGACATGGTGAATAGCATTGAAGAAATGAAATCTAGCTCAAGTCTGCTCCCTGGCGCTAAAGTGATTCGACATGCGATCAGCATCGATGAGAGACGTGTTAAATTTCTGCCGGTTCTGCTTGGACTGACTTTAGATCGAGAGAGTGATAAAGATTCAATACATAGGCCCGGTGTTCCCCAACGGAGGAGAAAGTCATCTTTGGCGGTTCAAATGCCTACATTGTCGGAGAATAGCTCTACCAGCTCAAACGATCTTCGCTCGACTCAAAATTCAGACGACGACAGCGACACCGCTGAATTTTACCAAGACGTTCAGGAGGTTTGGTTTCCTGGCTGCCATTCCGACATCGGGGGAGGATGGAAACGATCACGGGGCGAGCGATGGCGCCTCAGCCATGGACCTTTGGTTTGGATGGTTCAGGAGGCCGAGCGTGCCTGCTTGCAACTCGACTCTCGCAAGATGAAGAAATCAGAATGTACTGAGAAGTTTGACGAGAATTTTTCTCTCTACGATGATTCCGACCATGATACCAACCATCCGAGCGTGCCAGTCAACCAGCGACATTCCTCCCAACAGCCGGCGTCTGCGTCCAGCACCGCCTTCCATGAAGCCCTTCGTTTTTCGGCCGCTCACGGCATCATACATGATCGCCTGGATTCCCGACACGGCTTCTCGTTCTCATCGGTGCTATCCTGGCGTTTGATGGAGTATCTGCGTCTGTCGTGGATGGCGTTGCAACCTAATAGCTCGTGGAAAAAGGTCAATTGGCTTCACCGTGGTGCAGCGCGGGATATTACTACGGAGTCTCAGATCCATCCTTCTGCCATTCAGCGCATGGCGTCAGATCCTACGTATCGTCCGGAGAACTTGATCTTAGACCGAGGCAGAAAACGCAAGAAGGAAATGGCAGAAAATGCAAGAAGGAAATGTGAGAAGAAATTAGTGTTCAGGAATGGGCGGTCTGTCAAAATAAGGATGACCCCGTACGAAAGGCATATTTCCATAGTAGCTATAGATAGATGGTACAATCATGCGAATGGCTAGGACATAAATCAAGGTAGGACGCGTTGATTGATAGATAGAAGGGAGGACTATGAGACGCTGACCTATAGGGTGTAATAAACATCATCCGACTTGAAAATTCTACTATAAATCATAGTTTCAAAGTTATTCAGTCTCTACCTTGAATGACTTGTATTAACACTAATCATAAGAAAGTAACTTTTTCTATGAAAAACACAGATTTAAGAACATAGCCAGCTGAGATTAAGGTTTTGGCCGGGCCCTGTTGCCTGCAAAGGGGGGCAGTGTTGAATCCTGATCTCATCGAGCCAGAGGGATCGGAGCCGGGCTCAGGGTCAGGGTGGGAGGACGAGGCACCCTGAAAATGTGGACAAAGGCCTTGAAGGTATACTGACCACTGGCAAGGAATAAGTACAGTAATGGACACCTGGGCCGCACCCTATCCCATACGAACAGGGTGTGTGGCTGCTGGGCTCCCGAAACAACCGAAGGAGGAATGGTCTGGTAGGGGCTCGATTCTATGTGCACGGTGCCTGGTGGCGAACAGCACCTCCTCCGCAGCGGTCCTTTATATAGGTTATAACCACAGATTCAACATAGGGTCTACCGAGATTAAAAGAAATCTTCACTATAGTTTCAAGTACATAGATCGTCGAGTGGCCCAGTGGTCTTCACCCTGGCTGACACTAAAGACATTTCTCTCCAAATCCTAACAATGCTTTCTAATTATAGCTATTCTGGGCATTCAACCATAGAGAGATCATTTGACATGTTTGCTCAAGTTCCTCACCCAACCGCTTCTGCCACACATCAAGCTCATAGTCAAGACATTGTCATACAGGATGTCAAGGTGAGGATTAGGACCTTAAAACAAGATCAAATTGTTGTTTCATTCAACTGAAAAGAGTTATAATTAGAGAGCTATTGCCGAATTGCCTATTCCTCTAGCCATGTAAAATGTCTCTTCATCTCCCTTTCAACCGTTTCCGGAATGTCTGTGCCCGGAAGGTCACTCCTCACATCAAATCCTCGTCTTTCTAGGAGCCAGCAAAGGTGTTTGTAGCTACTCCGTCGATTGTTGGCCTTGAAATAGGGTAGCAAACCTGGAACTGGGCCTGTGGGTACCATAGAATCTTGTTCGTATATAGTCTCCACTGACAGCAACTTCCATATACCACCTTGGAGGCGTTCAACTCTAGAGACTAACCGAACCTGTGATGTAAAGTCGTACTCTCCCTCCTCTTCTGGTAGTCTGAGTTGAATACTGCATTTGGACTCAACCACTGACTTGTCTCCGCGGATATGTATCACCGCGGGCATTATGGCATGAAATGGGTTTTCGCCCCAGTCTGATAGCTGTTTGGCAGCACCAATAAAGTCATCAATACTGTCATCGATCCTATTCTTGGTCAGATATTGACACCGCATCAAACTTGGAGATTTACCAGGTGACAGCCACTCGGGTTTGGGAGGCTTCCGGATGGTAGCATGCACGTAGCTTCTCCCACTGCCAAGTATCTCGATAATAGCGCTCCTGTACAATCAACTCTCGAATGTCCTCCTTGTCAAGTCGACTGCGAAGATTGAGGTCCATGGTGCAGATTAACAGTATGCTAGTTAGGATTGTGGAAAGTCTCGATGACCAGTTTGGATAGATAGGTTCGAGGGAGACTTTCTCGGTGTGACAGCTAAGAGATAGGACAACACAGACATATTATGACTGGGGCATACCTCGTATTTATCGCTTACTCTCGCGAGTGTGGGCATATTACGTGCTACGTTGGTGGCCTCGAACTCAATTTGATCCGGAGAACAAGGTTCCTTTGTTTGACAATGGTGGTACATGGTTGCAAATTATATGGTCATTGACAGATTCTGGCACAGTTACAGTATCTTACCGTGATGTCCTATTCTCCCATTCTCCCATTCTGTTTATCTATTATCATTTAATATAACTTTATAGTTATATTTTACGTCATTCATGTTCACTACTGTACAGCAAACAGATAGCTGCATTGTTCTATTTAGGATCACTTCCCCAGATGGAAGCTTTATGCATCAATCAAGGAAAGCCATTTTTCTACGTTCCACTTTCGATTTAAAGGTCCACGGGATCGGCGGCAAAATAAATCGATGGACTATCAACAGGTCATTAAAAACAAGTTTACATTCTCCGAAGCTTCATAAATAACTTGGACTGTTGGACAGAAAATGAAAAGGCCGGCTTGCATGTTTGAAATTGGCAGCACGATAAACCTATCCACTCGCCTCTGTGAGACTATTTCAAAAAGTCGAATATCTCCATGAAATGATTCTTTCTGAGCTCTGGTGGCTCTTTCCGTAGCCCCATCAGCTTATATACTGCCATCTGAGCACTGCGGACTGTATAGTCCATGGCAAAAGTTGTATCGCACGGCAATTCAGTGAACTGACCAACAGCCGCAAAGTTCATTGTCTTGTCGGGTATTACCTGGGGTCGGTCGCCTGGTGACCGGGTTACCATGGACGATGTTGCGTATGGTATAATACATGGGATGACAATGGCATTCGAGAGGATTGGCTCGTGCGAGAACTGAAGATGTGATAAAAGCTCAAACATGATATCCTCTCCACTGCATGCTGTCATGGGCTTCCGGATATAGTCGCCTTCTCGTTCTGATGTGAGGCCATATCCCCAGACAACTTGAACATTATCAGGCTGGCCTGGAAATACCGGCTGCCGCGGGACATTTAATGTTAGCTTCCAGCTGCTCCCAGCAAGAGCCATCAATGCTCCATCTCCTGGTTGATTGTTGGTTAAATGGGTATATAGCTCTAAGAATAAGGGGTCTTTTAAGGTGATAGTGAACGTAACAAGTCTTGTCTCGGAAAGGCGGGAGTGGAAGTTCAGGGGGTTTCCAAATTGGCGACCTTGCTGTGAGATTCCATCCCACAAAGCCCATGGGCCTTCGTCGAGTTTTCCTTTCGGAATAACAGGAGAATGTGCAGGAGCCGTTATATTTGAGCCCAACACCGCCTTCGATCGGGACGGTCCAATGTTGGCAATGACACGGTCCCTTGGATATAGAGTCATTGTGTTCGTTTCTCCGTGGTCCTCGGAACGCAGTGTCAAAGATGATGGTATGAGATGACCGTTTTCGTCAGTACGAAAGGACACGCCACTTCCGGTAGACTGGATAAATTGGACACCTTCCACTCTGAGGTGTTCCACGATTGGGAATATGATAGATTCCTGGAAGGTATACTGCACTTGCCCAAATATAGGTGCAGTGTTTAGTTGCTGGACATCTTGCAAGTATTTTAAAAGATGTCTCCTGAACTCAGAAGCGCTATGCCATGACTGCATTGCAAATCTAGGTTCCAGAGACTAGTCAGCAATAGTTTGCAAGATACTTCAGGAAACTCACGTAGTTGACCAGAGTACCCAGAATTTCGAGTCAAAGAACTCAGTGTCGAATACTTGTCTGATACTCTTATCGCCCAGACTTTCCTCACTTTCCATCATGACTCTTGCGACATCCAGTCGATCTTTCAGGCGCATGGCCCATTTTCTGGTATCCAACGGCTTAGGGCCTGACTTGTCCGGACCAACGACTCGAGTCCATGCATCTGGATGTGACGGGCATTCTCTCTTGTCTTCTTTGAGTATATCGAACAAGGTCTCGCCAGGGTGCGAAGGGCGAGGCACAAATGAAAGTAGATTTTTCACACACGGTTCCTGAAAGCATGGTTGCAGCCCTGCGTGAATAGTGTAGCCAAACTGAGCGTTACCGTACGTACTACTACTGTGGGTAAATTCTTCTTCTGATTCCACAATAAAAATATGCGAGCCTGGAACCTCCGCTTCGTGAATTAAGTGAACTGCAGCTGCTAAGCAGCCCATTCCCCCTCCAAGTAGCCAGAAATTCAGCCCCACAGGATCCTGCGGCTTCCCTGGAATCGGTGACTGGGATGACATTGCCAGGTTCGTCAATGGAGAAGCGAGAGTTGATCGCTAACCTTGAACAATGATCGAATTGATTCTGAATGTAGGCAGCCCCAAGAGAAGAATATCGCGAAAGGTGCATATCATATAGCATATCACCTCACGCTTTTGGAAACGCAGACTCGCATTGACTAGATCTATGGGTCATTAGGATTCTCTTTTGTCAAGGAAGGCTACCCCAAACCATACGTGTGTTACGGTGCCGAAGACCCCATCCCTGTGTTGATGATGTACATAGTTACTCAAGCTGATCATGAGATATGTTCTCAATACGAGCTTTAGAGTTTGAACATCCGTCGGGGGAGAGGTGGCATTCCATGGTTCACTCAGTCTCGACCCCCGACCGCCAACGGAGCGGAATTACCTACTGTACATCGCTACGGAATGACATCATCGGAAACAACTGTTGCAAGGGATTATTACCCTTGATACCGAAATATTCTTATACTGGGAGGTGTGTCAATAGAACTGTGAATTGGTCGTTAAACAGATTTCCCCGGCGCTAGTTGTTATCGACAATATGACACTGCCGATTTAAAAGACTGGGCCTCAATGTGTAGCTACAAGCATTCGTATTGCCCAACAACTCAGCCCTTGACATTCCGATCATTGTAAATTGAGAATACTCCATAGCCATCAATGTTGCCAATACCCAAATGCACAGCAGCCCGGGTGCCCAAGGATAGCAGTCTTGGTCAGACATTCGTCTGTGTAGTTTCAGGTTGTACTACGGGTTGTCTAAATTCAACGGCCTTTAGCACTGTTTCAAAAGTTGCCAGGTGTTGATAGAATGTTATTAGATGAGGAATGATTACCTTTTGGAACGGCTCATCTTCCGCAGACTTCTCTTGGTTCTTCCGCTCTGATCACCACCACCTTTAGGATATTCCAATACCACGTAAAGGCCCTATTTCTTTCATTAATGTCACAACTACAAGGAAGGAAGATGTGGGTGTCTCACAAGGATCGCACTTAGGAGACTTAGGATACCAGCTATGAAGGCAAATGCCAAGTTTGTGCGCCATCGCGGGCAATAGGTGGTGTTGACGAGAACCGCATTTGCTTCATTCAGCGGAAGGACATGGTACCATTCTCCCCAGTAGTAGCCCCAGTCATGCCAGATCCAGTAAGAATCACATCCGTGGGACGCCGTCAGCTACAAGACAAGAATCAGTTAGCCATGTAAAGGCAGACACGAAAATATTTCAAGGCGTAGGGCGCTTACATTGGCCATCAATCCAAAGGCGACCATCCAACATATGAACATGACAAAATCCAGCACGAAGAAATAGAAAGTCGCGTGGAATGGGATCAATAATAGGATAGAGTATAGAAGAGTGATGCACGCAATCACTAGGGAGTATATAATTCGGCCCGAATGGGGTCCATTGGCTCGATCGACAAGTTGTAAATAGCGAGATATGATGCCTGTAACGATAGCCGCACTAATCAATTCCCCAACCCGAAGGATGGGTGAGAACACTTCGTGCCCGCGGACAATCATTGTTTATGTGTAGGGATATGTGTAAAATATTTGATTTCACGAGGCTATAGTTCAATATGATGCTTCTCGCTCGGACGAGTCATCTAGGTGGTATTTATCCGAGCAGGACCAAGCTTCCCATGCTTGTACCGTACCACTCAAGCTTCGTTTGAGTATGAGGATCTTAATCACATGTTCCATAGCGATCTTTTGTGCTAGTTCAGAATTCAACAAGAAAGGTTTTCTCGTGTTCTGAACTTTGTAACACGCCCTGCCGTCTGTTGCATGCGCTGCTGTCATTAGTTGCCGAATTCTTTGTTCCACTTACAAGCCATGAGATGCTCGAGGACGAAAGATTGAATGGGTACAGATAGTCCACGTCTTTTAATCGGATACGAAACTCGTGGTGCCAATCCATGTCAGAAAGGACTTTTCTGACACTTCTACCTGGGCCTAGGGTAAACTGTCGACTGCATCAAGTCTGATCGGCTTTGACCTTCGCGTAAATCTCCTCTATTAATTTCAAGATTGTTCATAGTGACCACGTATGGAGGTCAGGGATTTAGAAGTACAAAACAGAAGGACCAAAGAGCTTCGGTGTTACCATAGCCAAAGGCCTCCCGTATCTTTGCTCGCGATTGGATTTCGCTTCCTTTTCCCGTTCAAGTCCTTGAAGACCCAACTCTAGGTTTTCGTTCCCGAAAAAGAGCCATGCAAGTTAGAACCCAAACGGACTGCAACTTAGTTCTTTGTTGTGGTTCTTTTCATTCTTGACGAAGTTTGCGCTGAGCACTATGAGGGACACCAGCACAAATGCAAGAAACGACTACTGTCTAACGTAGCAGTTATGGGTTCGCATTTCAGAAAGTTTTCAGGCAGACTTCGGGACCTATCCTGAGGCTTGCTGATTGGTTGGTCTTTGGTTGTTAGTTTGTTTGTTTGCTATTTGTTTTCTCTACGTTGTATCCGCCGCGCCCAACATGCCTGTTCCCCATCCATTGAGCAGTACAAGGTCCCCCGGAAAACGATCGGAAGCAACATTGGCGATCGATCATTCTCGTTGGATTTTACCCTTTTGCTGATCGCTGGACCGAAGATGAATAACTGCGTGTCGAATGGGAACCCACATCGATGTGGATAGTGAATGGATCTACTCCGTACGTAGATCAGGGCCCACCTCAACATACGTAATACTATCAAATCTCAACTTGTATCTTTAACCATTGGTCGATCTCAGAAATATGAAATTCTAAATAGTGTGCTGGGAAATCTGACATGCATGTTCAGCTGGGAGCATGACTAATGAACGGGTTTCCGGTCCCTCCGGACATACATAGCAAGCTGCGGTCCTATTTCGCTGTAGGAGGACCGGCGATGGACCAGGTATGTAGCGATTTGACATGAAGATATATTTTACTTGTTGTCCTCCACCTTGTTCAATCAAACCAATCCAC
Source organism: Aspergillus affinis (assembly GCF_023601865.1). Lineage (NCBI taxonomy): Eukaryota > Fungi > Ascomycota > Eurotiomycetes > Eurotiales > Aspergillaceae > Aspergillus > Aspergillus affinis. The sequence continues at coordinate 686,000 of NW_026515783.1, read as the reverse complement.
TGAGCAAGTTTCTCATTGCAAATTATGTTGACGAAAAAATGTTTGGCGCACCCGAGGGTCTTGTCTGGATGACCAAAGGTGCCGTTGGCGCATGGTACCAAGACGAAAGCATCTCTCCGGGAGTTGATCGACAGCAACTAAAAAAGGAGCAGGAGCAGCTCTTTTACCAGAAATCCTCCCTCGATCTCGCCGCGAAAGGGAAGCGGACGAGCCCGCCGGCGAAGAAGCATCCTCGTACCGAGTATGCTGTCGGCGGTGCCACCGCAAGCTACGACAAGATCAGTCATGTACGGAAAGAACGCGCATGAAATCTCCAGGACTCACGTCCTCCATCAGGACGGCGAGCTCTTTGACAAGCAGGGTATCGAGGCGTACTTGGTAAATGTGCCCCTGCCGGAGCCCGAGGGGCGCTTCGTGTGGATCGATCTCACCTAGGGGGTGCGCGTGGTGTACTTCCCCTTTTGCTGCGACATGCCCTGACCCTACGACCGGTACGTACAACTTCTCCGGCTGGGTTTCAAGCATCGCTATATCCGGCTGCCGTTCGCGCGGCCGTTTGACTCCCTACTGGTTCCGCAACCGGAGCGAGATCTCCTCCCGGCGCAGGTGGAAAAGGCTGGGTTGGAGATTATGCCCGAGCGCAGCATAATCGACGGAGTGCTACACCCAGTGCTTCAAAATACCACACGATTCAAGAAAAAGATTCACGGGAAGAAAGGAAAGAATACGGACGGGGAGGCGTCTGAGGAGCGGCTTTTTGAGCACGCTACCACAAACCCTGCGACAAAGCAGGCTAAACAAGCCCTTGCCAAGTGGCTTCACGACTGCAGTGGGAAGGATTCAAAAGAGGAGCTGGAACGGGCAAAGCAGCTGGACGCTGTCGCGCAGAAGCACAGGATCGATCGCAATCCGAAATCCTACCCGGCTGATATTGACCGCGATGATCTGGCTCGGGATGCTACACATCCCTTTCCGCAAGCGCTGAAGGGATGGTTAATGAAATCCAAGAAGGCCAACGCTACAGTGCTCAACGACCTGGTGGTGGATGGATGGGTGGCCAAGATACTCTTGAAACCAGCATTCAGGGAGATGACAATCAAGAAGATGGTTGAACAGTCCGCGTCGGAGAGGGAGGAGTTCATCACTCCCCTCGTAAAGAGCTCGCAGACGCATACAGATTGCAATACTCGCTCGCCTACACGTCAGGTGAACTGGGAAACCTCGAGCGTAACGAAGAGGATCGCTTCCCTGGGCAGATGGCGAAGCTCCGGCAGATGCTCTACCCCGATCGGAAAAAGGCTCTGGAGACAACGGACGAGTTTCTAGGGATGCCCTTGTTTACCCCGTGGACGCACGAGGACAGACTCACGTTACTGTCATCGCCTGGAGGTCAACCAGATTGCGAACTCTGGGGACACTTCGACTTCACCGCCGAGCCGGAGCTGGGCCTAGGTATGAAACAGCCAGAGGTAACAATCCGAATCGATGTCCGAGAGTTGATGTGTTGCCTCGCTCTTCCGCAGGAGTTGGCCAGGAGAGCCGGTGACAAAGAAGTGGGCTTTCCGAATGTCTCGGGGGGCGACAGCGTGCCTGCAGGGCTTCCCATTGACTTCTACAGCAGGAACCTCGTTCTAGCCTTTGCAGCGCATTCACGACCAAGGTCACTGTTGTGAAATGCACAGGGGAAGAAGGGCAGAATGACACTGTATCAGCTATACGCACGTAGCCTACTAAGGAGCGAATGCCTTTTGCATGATAGGGCTTTTAATTCTCTTTCATTGCGATTGATCTCTTCTCTCTATCATGGATAAAGGGGTAAGTTCCTCAGGGGTTCGAGTGTGCGGGCCAAGCCGCTAGATCACGTAATCCCATGGATTCGTATCAGTCACCGCCAGCTCCATCACCTACCCGGGCATCATCCAGAGCCAGCTCGGCCTGACAATGACCTACCTCCCGGCTCCAACGCCGCTGGAGAAGCAAATTGCCTTATTTATGGTACAGATTTTGTCAGTGGCTGCGGACCTGATCCCGGTCGTTGGGCCGCTCGTCGGCTTCGCCATTTACATTGGTGGGAATACCATCATTGATGCCGCTTGGATCAACCAGTTTGAGGACTCGACGCCTCCGGTTTTTGCGTTGCTGTACTCTCAGAAAGGCAACATTACAAAGCATACATTGCGCAAGGGCTAAAAAGTCAAATTCTCGCTCAAGTAGCCACGTCGCTCCCTTATCATCACTTGGTGCGGGGTTGTCGTCTGTGCATCTTGTTAATAAACACAGTGCACGTCCTCGAGGACAGGCATAGAATTCACTTATTGCACAGGGCATGGTACTCCCAATAGGATTATAATGCTCGATCATCTTCATGTGGGATCCTTGCACGGTGTGCCGAGTAGTTGTGGTGGGTGATGCATGAGCTGGCAGCCAAGCAACCCCTCATCGTACAAAGTCTACGCAAATCCCCACTTTCTCTTTTGAAGATTAAAACCTGCCAAGAGCACTTCAATCTCATGCACCAGCAATTGCAAGCGAGTCTTGAATACCGACTTACCACTTCCTTCACTGTGAAACACTCGAAGGCTATGTCGACCACCACAATCACCTCCACGCAACATGACCGTGCTCGGGTCCTTTCGGTCAGCAGATCGTCATCTCACACTGTATCGAAATCTCCTGCCCCTTTCATCACGTTGGTGGCCGGACTAGGGGTTCAGGGAGACTGTCATTCGGGGAGAAGTGTACAACATCAATCACTTCTTCATGCCAACCCCGGAGCAATCAATTTACGCCAGATCCACCTCGTTTCGACCGAGAGTCTCCGACACGTTTCTGCTAGATTAACCAGCTCAAAGCCTCTATCAGCGGGTGAGATTGGGGAGAACGTGACGACCGAGGGAATTGATTTGCCAACCCTCCCCCGAGGAACTGAACTACACTTTGTTGACGATAATGAGTCTGGCGATCGAGCGATCATTGTGCTCACAGGCCTTCGCAATCCGGGTCCGGGTATTAACAAATGCCGACCTGGACTGCAAGCTCTTTTCGCCGTTCGCTCCGAAGACCACAAGATGGCCAAGCACCTGGCCGGGGTGATGGCAACGGTGAAAGCAGGAGGGGTGATCAGGCCAGGGATGACTATCAAGATCGTTCGACCATCGGAAGCTAGACCCCTTGCTATTATTTAAGAAATAGTGGTCACAAGGAATGTATGCAACTCAATGTCTTGCAGTCCTAGCTGGATATTTATAGGTTTTTTTCAATCTGCAATGAAGTGCAAAATATCTGGAGCCAGCCTTCATTCACTGAGTACATACTAGCAGGGAGTGACGCATATGCTGTAAGGCTGCAATACAGAGCAGTGCTTAGCAAGTTTGAATTCAGATGAGCTCCTCTGTGGCCTATCTTGCTCCAACGCGCAATCGGCGATGAATGCGATAAACAGGTTTGGAGATCGGAAGACTGCACCTACCATAAAACGCGTAATTCACAGCTAACTACATCACCATACAATCTTTGGTCATGGCCTGACTCCTTCATGATAACATCCCATAGGAAGGCAGTTCACATAAAACAGATAATCAATACTGCATTTTGTAACTCTACTAACTTGTCGGTGATTCTTCGAGCAGCCTGTGATACCAATATCCTGGAAAGGATGGTCAATCTGTGTTTTTTGTTGTGTCCGTGGCTGCCAATTATTCCCTCCCAGTCTATGTACATATACCAATGTCCTGCAGGATAAGCGAACCGGCTAACTTCGGGTCCGACAGTCGATGCATTCTAACAGAAGCTAATACCCATTGGCATCTGAGCAACGGATAGAGCCAATGGTATCCGCTGGAAGTGGGCGGTAATGGCCAGATTCCTTCGGGCGAATGGCGTTCTTGTGGTCTATTGTGGCGCATTGCAAACTTCATCATTGGCGCCCCGAAATTCCGTGGCACCCCGGAAGCGAAGATATGCTGATATTACGAAATCCACGCGTCACTACATCTTAACAGATACATGCCAGCAGATGAAATGCAACACTGACCAGCCTTTGTTTCTGTTTGCACTACTCTTTGACCCAAGCAAGTAAGATTACCCGGTGAACGCAGTGTTTCTGGGCCTTTGTGACAAACTCGATTCCGAGGTTACATGCTTATAAGTCATTCAGAGCGCTGGGAAGAAGGAAACAAGATCATTTCCTACCACCATCTCTACTCTCTTGTCCTGACAGAGTCACAAAGGAATCTTCATCAGTTCTCTAGGCTCCTTTCTCAAATGGAAGCCCTACCCGCTCAGATGGACACTACAAACCGCCCCGATGAGTGGAAGATAGAACAAGGTCTAGCCGGCCATAAATTGCCCATTCTTGATCAAAGTGGCAGTGATACTATTCACATATACCCCCCACAGGACGGGCATCGTATGAAGGACGAAGAAGCCATCGCGGCTGTGGGTAATCGTGATGAAAGCTTCAGGAGAGAAAAGGAGGGCTGGAAAGGGTGGGTAAATCATGAAATATTTGATAGCGCTCATTATAATTATCTAACACCTTGAATTACTGCAGTTACGTTGAATGGGAGAGGTACCCAGAGAAGAAAGCCAAGGCGCGTAAGATTCTGGCTTCGCAGACGTTCGATCCCTGTCCAGACTTTATGTTTGGGCCGATCCCCGGCACCAACCCCGTGCTTCCTGGCAACGACTTCAAGGAGTGGCATTGGGCAATAGGTGGCGAACTCTCCAGTGTTCCGGATGACTCCTGGCGGATTGTCCTGCGTGAAAAGCACCCGGATATGCTTCACCTGCTACAGTTTCCCTACAATGGTGAACCTCCGAAACGGCTGGTAACCTCCAAGGTTGTAACTCCGAATCCTCTTCACTTCGTGCGAAACCATGGTGGTATTCCAATAATTGACCAGAGCAAATGGAGTATCTCACTAGATGGCTTGGTCAACCGGCCCCAGACTTACAGCTTGGATGACCTGCAGCATGGTACAAGGTTTCCGCAGATCGAGAAAACCGTGACCATTCAATGCTCAGGAACACGCCGCATCGAACAGATCAGCCGCTACGGTGGGCAAGGGGATGAGGTTCCCCAGGCACCGTGGGCTGAGGGGGCCATTGGCACAGCTCGATACCGGGGGATCAGCTTAAAGAGACTTATTAAAGATTGTGGAGGCCTTATTGCCCCGGCCAAGCATCTGGAGTTGTATGGCGCAGAGACATATGTCAAGGACTTGGAAGTGATGAACTACGTCGTGAGTGTCCCGTGGTCTAAGGTCAAGGCAAATGAGGTTATCCTAGCCTGGGAGATGAATGGCGAGCCGTTACCCAAAATCCATGGTTATCCTGTTCGCATCGTTGTCCTGGGATATATCGGTGCACGCAGCGTGAAATGGCTATACCGGATCAAGGCTATTGAAAGTCCTTCGATTGCCCCTGTCCAAAGCAAAGAGTATCTTTACTTTAACCAGCAAGTGGGCAAATATAACCTCCGACCTACCGATGGGATTCAGATTCAGGAGATGCCCGTTAGCTCGGCCATCATGTCCCCGTGGGCTAAGCAGGCTATTATCCACACCGGGAAGATCCGATGCAAAGGATGGGCCTACTCTGGGGGTGGCCGATGGCCTGAACGTGTGGAGCTCTCAGCGGATGGCGGATTTACCTGGTATCCAGTACCCCCGGAGAAGTTATCCAAGAAGGGCCGTTGGGTCTGGCGTACGTGGGAGCTAGACCTGCCCTGCGACGTGGAAGGCTGGATAGAGATCGTCTGCCGTTGCTGGGACAACGCAATCAATACACAGCCATTGGATGTACGCGCGTCGTGGAACTGGGGACTCCACGTTACTCAATCGGCGCATCGGATCAGCATCTACAGCATCAACAAGAGCCGCCCAATTACGCGCGATCGCCTGGATAAAATGGAACAGCTCGGAATCCCTCTTGCCCCCCTCACCCGCTACGAAATTGTTCCCAGTCAAACCATGGAGGAATATAATCAGTACTGGAAGGAACACGAGCCCCGGGATGTCGATGATTGAAGATAGTCTCGGTATATTTGTACTTAATTGACCTACAGCATTGCCAACAGCTGTCGACCTGCTGCGCTGAATCAAGAAATCTCGAGGCAACAGAAAGAGAGCTCGTCTGTTCATCCTATACGACCACCTTTGTGCGCTTCCGTTACCTCCGTGCTTGTCCTTTGGATGTCAATCTGAGCTAAGCCAAAGGAGATTTTTATTCCCCTACCGAAGCAGGGCAGTAAGCAAATTTGCGGCCAATGTGCTTGACGTAGCTGGTCCTGTAGAATACAAATAGTAGCGCGTTATATGTTGTGTCTCACTCTTGCCACAGTGATAAAACTAGCAATGCGATCATCGAGAATCCCATGCGGTTTTATGCCTATCGATTACACGCATGTTATTCCTCACCCTGGCCAACGCCGGTCAAAAAGTCGTTTAAAAAGGTTAAGTCTACATCTTGCCACGAGGTTTCCTCAAAGCCACTCGTCTCCTCGGGATCAGGTATTTGCAGCGATTCAGCAGAAAAGACTTCGGGGAACAGTGGCGCAAAGGTAGTTATGCCGTTGACACTACTCGGCCATAGCGATGAGGCTGGAAGTCCTGGGGTGACCGAATGTGACATCGCTCCTTCATTCAATACCGGTCGTATCCCTTCCGCAGGCTGCTGGCCTCCACTATTTTCTGGGCTCGTGGCTCGCGCTGTGGTGTCCTGATCGCATGACTGGGCTTCAACGACGGCTTTAACCACGCCAAAGTACGGGATATACACACTTTTATCGCCGCTAGCAGACTCATCGACCGGCGCGAGATCGGTGTCTGGCGCCTGAACACTGACACTATGGGCGCTCCGGGGGTTTCCTTCGGCCGCTTGTGTGTCGATCGCTAGCAAGCGGCGAAGTAAGGCCGCACTCCTGGCGTTCAGAGGATCTCTGCTTATGCGGTTCAGGTCCTCCATATTGTCTTGTGCCTGTTCAATTATGGCGCGGTCGCCTGGGTATTGGATATTCAGAAAATTACCCTTTTCTGGAGAGCGACGACTGGCGAGATGCGCCAGCAGCAGGGTGATGGCGGCCATTACAGCGGTGAAGTCCATAGTCCGACAGCTGAAGGCGCCACGGTTCCAGCGGTGTAGCATAATGAAACGAGACAAGACCTCTCGCGAGGCATTCACGCATACGATCCTCGAGTGCTCATGCTGACATTCGATCGAGCGATGCAGCATGTAGGGAAGATGAAGCTGGTTAAGCAGGTTATAGTGACACAATTGCTCCGACAGGCGGCGCATTTCCCAGAATAATTCTTGGGGGTCATTCTTTTCACTGCGAAGGTGGGGCATCAGCCACCATCGACTGGGCATCCCCTGTGCGGCACTTCGCAGATCTTGCTCGAGCGCCTGTGTCAGCGCGTAGTCCCAACACCCAAAGCTCGACTCATTACGTTCCAGAACCCGGGAGGCAATCACACAGTGGAGGCGCTCGAGGCGGCCTCCCGGTGACTCGCCGGCAAGAGTCGCCTCGTCCGCCATACTCCGATCAAGCGTTCCCTGCGGCAGACCTAGAAGCAGGCACATTTGGCGATCATAGAAAACGATACGAAACCACAGGAAGTGCGGATCCGTCTTGGTGTCCGGGGTCAGAGTTTTGTACTGCAAGCAGCCGGTCGGTCGGGGCAAGCCCATCCCTTGCGCAATCACCATGGCTCTTCGGGCGGTCATCCAGCTGCATCGCAGCAAGCCGCAATTCGCCTGGTATTGGCTCTCGATCATGACACACTCGAGAAATTCTACACAGTCAACGAAACGGTCGCTACTCGTCACCAGACTGGAGACCAGTTCCACTAAGCGCTCCTTCATGAGTTTGGGCGGTTCCGAGAGACCACTGACTTCCTCGTGGAGGCTGGGGTGAAGATGCTGCAGGAAGCTGGCGAGATAGAGCATATGCCGGGCGAGCAGGACCGGATGGGCATTCGGGCCCGGTATTTCCATCAGGCGGCGTTGGGGTCGGAGGCCATCCTGATCGAGCATCACATACGGTGTAGTCAGGATTTCATGAACTGGCACGGAGTTGTGAGCGCTCGCCTTGGCTATTCGACGAGTGTCGTCCTGCGAGGGTAAGGCCTCCCAGAGAGTGCGTGCCAACCCATCATATTTCCCCTTTTCGAGGCGAATAGTTGCCGCGGATGACGTCCCTGGGGTGTCGTCGCGCAACGGGACGGCCGGCTGATACTCGGGAGACGCAGGCGTAAGGATGCCAGCGTCTGGGGCCCCTACTTGCGTCAGAACGTGGCTCAGCCGTGCCTCCACGCAGCGAAGGCGCTCCCTCAGCCGGTCGTTGCTGTCCAGGGACGGTGCCGACGCTTCCTCCGGGAACTCCTGGCTGACGCATTTCGACCACCGACGGTGACATCCAATGCAGATCGCATCATCCGGGCGCTCGAAGACGCACTTCATCTTCCGCCGCTTGCATTCCCAGCAGCTGCGAGTTCCCCGGCGCACTTTCCTGCGTTTCACGTTAGGCGCCTCGGACGAGTCGTCCGGGTCATCGGCGGGCTTGCGGCGCGTTACAGCGTCCATGACGACCTGAAATAATGCAGAACCGGTCCGGTGGGGAGATACTTCTTCTCGTCAGGAAATTAAGAAATTAAGAAATTCAGGAGATGAGCGGGGAAGAGGCGGTTCGACCGTAAGCCCGGCGGACCAAACCACGTCTTTGTCAGCCGGTCCACTTGCCCTAATTTTCGTCCGCCGTCATGCGGACCATCGCGAGGATGCTATATAGTGTACTATATAGTGCCTGACGCTGCCCTCCCTTGGCAGATTGTCTCCTTCGGCATATCATCCAGCAATAGTGAGAACATGCCGCAGTCCACATCCGACTCGCAATCGACCACGGCCCAAGAAGGTCGCTCGACGGGCACGACCAGCAACGAAGCGCCTTTACCTCTGTCGAGTGATCTCCTCGAGAAGAGTCCGAATGATAATGAGGGCGCCTCTCATTCCAGCGACAGGGGCGATCCAAAGCTCCAATATGCGACCCCTTTCCGCCTAGTGATCATCATGTTTACTTTGAGTTTGAGCACTTTGATCGCCGCCTTGGATCTCGTGAGTTCAATCGGAGCTAGGTGCTTCAACAGCATTAATAATTCTTATTTCGTCTACAGGGTATTGTCGCCACAGCCATTCCTCAAATCACCAGTGATTTTCACGCGCTGGACCATATCGGTTGGTACAGTGGCGCATGTTTTCTTCTCGTCGGCACCACCTCCGCCCCATGGGGCAAGATGTACAAATACTTCTCGGTGCAGTACATATACATGACGGCTCTTGCTCTGTATCTGGTTGGAAGCATTGTGGCTGCGGCGGCGCCGAATAGCATCGCCTTGATCATTGGCCGAGCAATACAAGGCTGGGGGTGTGCCGGCACCCTTGGAGGCTCTGTGATCATTATCAACTTCACGACAGAGCCCAAGGCGCGTCCCATGCTTATCGGTCTATGGATGGGCATCTTCATGATTGCCACCACCATTGGGCCTCTCATGGGCGGGGTTTTCACCACCGAACTCACCTGGCGCTGGTGCTTTTGGATTAACCTGCCGGTGGGTGGCCCGGCCATCGTTTTGCAGTTCCTCTTCCTGCGAATGCCGAAACACATCAGACCGACCCCGGCCACATGGAAAGAAATTCTTTTTCATCTAGATCTCCCCGGCTGCACTCTGTTGCTCACTTCGATTCTCTGCTTCCTCCTAGCCATGGAATGGGGCGGTTTGGGCAAACCGTGGAATAGCGGCTCGGTCATCGCCACTTTGGTCGTTTGGATCATTTTGACAATTGCTTTCTTCATCATCGAGTGGCTCCAGGGCGACTTTGCTATCATGCCCCTCAGAATGCTGAAACCCCGGATCACATGGTCCAACCTTTTGTATGCGTGGATGTGAGTCAAGCTCCACGGTCATTCATCCCGAGGTTTACAAATGGAACGAGCCGGCTAACGTGGATTCCTGAACCAGCGGCAACCTGGCCAATTTCCAGATCCTCTTCTATCTGCCCATCTACTTCCAGTCTATCCACGGAATGTCCGCCATCAAAAGCGGCGTTTATAGTCTTCCGTTCATGGCCTTCTATAGTTTTGGGGCAATGCTCAGCGGTATTCTCGTCGGGAAGACTCGTCTCCTGCAACCGTTCCAGCTTGCCAGTGGTCTGATCGCTATTCTGGGCGCCGCGCTGATCTATTGCATCGAAGTCGATACTTCCAAGTCGTGGTATATCGGTGCGCAGATTCCTTTCGGTTTTGGGATCGGTCTTGGGAACCAGGTCCCCGTCACAGCACTGCAGGGCTTTGCGACGCCAGAAACTGTAGCGGCAACTACGGGCGTAGCGTTCAGTGAGTCAAACTCTCGGACAACAGCACTCTTCGCTACTAATACATTCTGTCAGTGTGTCAAGCCATGAGCGGCGCCTACTTTGTCTCGGCGGGTAATTCCCTGTTCAACAACTACCTGCTGAAACAACTCGCGATAACCGCCCCTCAACTTGATCCGCAGATGATTCTCTACACGGGGGTGTCCGAGCTTCAGAATACCTTTCGAGGTGAAGAGCTAGCCTTGGTGCGAAAGGCATACATGGTTGGGATCAAGAATGTTTTTGCCTTTGCTATGGCCGGTGCAGCATTCACCATTGTATTGGCGATGCTGGTTCCCTTCAAGAAACTGCCTTCTCATGAAGATAAGATGGTCCAAGATAAGGAGGCGGCCGCCCAGGTCAATAAATGACCGCACGCACGGCAGGTCTGCGGGTCTACTTCAAATACACGCATGTTGTGGGTGGCGAAATTGATAACAGCCCATTTCTGCTCCCACTCACATGGTCCACTCACAGGCCCAAACACTTTAGTCCAGAACATGTACACTCAAGCCAACGATATCAAATAAAGAATAGTATATTGCAAGATTCTACGTATTATTTATCTACCTAATGCAAAAACACATGAGAGCAACACAAAAAACGCGTCGAAAATCAAGCCAACAAACAATCAGTGCATCCGTATTACATCGTTTAGAGCAAATCCAAGTCGAAATTAAGAGTTAAGTACCTCGTAATCATTCAGTCAATGAAGTGTCCTTGCGCGTATCTCACTCGGCGCCTGGGATCACCAGAGTGGTTTTCATCGCCTCAGCTCACGGCCTAGTAAAGGGGCTTCCAGGCAACGCGACGGAGGATGGAGGGGGTGGCCGACGGCTGCGCACTGCCGCTCGCCACGGGGCTGCTGGCGGGCTTGGTGTGAATGGGATGGGTGCCATTGCCAGCAGGCTGGGTGTGCGTGAAGGTGGGCTTAGCGGTGGTGGTGGCCGACTGCGAGTCCGACTCGGTGGCCGTCGCCGTCGCAGTGGAGTGACCGGGCTTCTCGCCGGTGGGCTCCGCGGTGGGCTCGCCCGACGGGGGGATGACAATGGTCTTAGTGTGTCCCTCGGTGTTGGTATAGGTGATGGTCTCGCAGCGGGCGCAGGGCTTGCCGGGATGCACGGTGGGCACGGATCCCGAGCCCTCCTTGACGGTCTCGGTCACTGTCACCGTCACAGGAGCCGGGCAGTTCGATCCGCCCGACCCGCCGTGGCCGCCGTGTCCGCCGTGTCCGCCGGGAAGCGCCGTGGGGACGGTGGTATCGGCCGTACCGGGGAGATGGGTGATAGTTGTCAGAGGGGTGGAGTCGAAGGTGGTGGTGAAGCAGGTGGTGGTCTCATACACCGAGGTGGTGAGCCAGGTGCTGTAGTAGGTGGTGCCATCTCCGGTGCTGACGGCGGTCGAGCAGGGCTCGAAGCTGGTCCGGGTGATGGTGGAGGTGATGGTGGACACGGAGCCGGTCTCGGTGACCGTGGATCCGGTGCTATGGGGGTTTCCCGTGGTGGAAGGCAAGTGGGTGGTCACGGTGCCGTTGTGGCTCGGGTTCGGGCTCGGAACCAGGGTAGAGGCAGAGTGGGAGGGCGCAGAGTGGGAGAGAGTCGACTGGGGGACAGAAGGACTCGGGGTTCCGCTGGGAATGGGAGCGGGACTGTGGCGGCCAGGGAGAGCCAAGGCAGAGCCCGCGAGGGATGCCAACAGAGTCATGGCGATGTGGTGCATGGTGAGAGAGGTAATCGTTGGAGTTGGAGATAAAAAAGCGAAGGACGGATTACCGGGGAAATGTAACGATTGACTTGTGGAACGATCAGACTGGATGAGAGATCGAATGGCGAGGAATCATGGGACCTTTTATAAGCGTCCGGCTCTGGCGGCATTCAACCTGTGCTCTCCATTTCTCACTTTGGCTTGCACTCTCGGAGAGCGAGAAAAAAACGAGAATCACAGAGCAAAGAGCATACTCCGGACTTCGAGTGGAACCACCCCGTTCCCCAATCACCACTAGAGCCCGACCGTTCAGGGTCCGCCGCAAGATAGTTCCAGCTTTCGCCAGGCTATTGATAGTAGCGGGAGAAACCCTGCCATCCATCGCTTGACTCAGGGTCCACCCGGGTGAGTCGCGACTAATCCGCTTATCTCCCGTCAACGGGCAGGATGACGGCTGCCATGGCCAACGGACATGAGAGACAGGCGACCTCGAGCCAGGATGCCTGATCCGGGCTGGGGACCACCGAGAATAGATCTGGGTGACAGAATGGATCATAAAAATAGCTCGCCGGTCTACGTGATTCCATGATTCGGGTGGAGCGGACTCCCAATCGGTCGGCAAAGATGGGCGGCGCATGAGCCTCGCACGGAGAACCGGCGAGACATTAACCGGAGGCACCGAGACTTTTCTCTGGGCTTTGCGCCTTTGCTCTCTCCAGGTTGGCGGGTCGTAGGGCGAGATCAGCAGTGACGGCATCCTCGGATTGCGTGACCCACCCCCGTATCCTCTTCCGAGTTCTGGGCTCTAGTCCACGTCGCCGTCTCGCACTCGGGTTTTGCTGCTTGTTCACCATTTCAGCCCGGGCGCATCAACCTCCTCTCCTGTAGGGCCCTGCCGAGCCACCTCCGCCGGCATCTATCAATCACAACGCCGTCTTGCACGCCGTCGTATTCACCACGAACTGGTCGGTCGTGTGTCCGTTGTGGCTGCGCCGGATTTGGGCGTCCATTGTGCAGTGGCCCTCGCGATAAGGCCGACCGAATTGTGGCTGAGACACGATGGGTCCGTTGGATGGCGATTTCCAACGTGATTAGTTCGGTCTCGGGCATGTCTGACTTATCACTGAAAACCTTGAGGAAATAGATTAACTCATCAATTCGGTTGGCAGGAGCAACCCACCTGCGTCTCCAGTCCGGATTAATCGGTTGAAATCTGTCAGAATCGGTTGGATCCGCCGTCTAGAGAAGGGCAAAAGGGCAGAGAAGGAAGCGAAGGAAGGAAAACAACAACAGAAAACAAGAGACGAGAGAAAGACGGATTAGTCATCCGTCGGTCTGCCGCCTTCCCCGTCGAGATTCTCCGGAGTATACTCCTGGGGTTGATTGTTGTTTATTGTGTTTATTCATTTACACAGAGTAGCACTCTTGATCGATCAATCATATGAACAAGTCACTGTTTTACAAATTCTCGAATAGTGGTCTATGTGGTACGCGCTGAGATAGATTTTCCGCTTCACGGCTCCGTTATATATAACCGATATTGGGCCACTTCATCAGGTTGGAGTCGTATCGTATGTGTCTCAGATTGTTCCCTATGACCAGCCATTATTCCTCGTCCAGGGCCTGCTCAGCTACGTCAGCCATAGCTTTTTGGCCTCAGGAATGTCTGCGTAGAGGGGGCTAACCAACGTACATTGCGTCTGGTACGAAGTCGCACTCGTCTCACGCGTTCGGAGGTGTCCTGGCCGCTGGTCATAGCCACGCAATCATCCCGGACAAGTTCCCGTCTGCGCATGAAGAGTCCAGATGAGACTGGGCTAGACAGCATCCGCCGGAAGACGCCTTCACGCCTAGACCCCTGCCGGCGCGTGGGGATGCTGATTCGCGTGCTCCTCCTCGTCTGTCTCACTTGTCTGGTCATCCTCCTCGTCCTCCCATTCCCCATCAATGTCGCCGTCGTGGAAATCAGCCACCATCACCCTTTCCTCGTCGTCATCGGCTTCGTCGTCTTCGCCAAACTCGCCACCGATTATGCTGACCAACTGCAGCAGCCCGGCCTGCGAGCGCCAAAACTCGTCCGCCGGCGGATGCTGTCGCTCGGCATGGAACGACCCGTCGTTCGTCTGCGCGGCGTCCGGTGTCGGATCGCTGGCATCGGTCGCACTCGACCGCTTTTCCGAGAGATCGGGGGCCAAGCTCACGATGCGAATTGCCTTGGTAGGGAAGATGCGGCCGCGGCCTTGGCGATGTTGTGGTTGCACGTTGCCGGGGACGTTGGGCAACGATTGGCGCCAACCCAGCGTCTGCGGATGTGAGTTAAGGATACTTCTTTGATCTTGCATCGGAACGAGAAGAGGGGGGGAGAAAGGCAGTAGGAAAGTACGCACGGTGTAGGTGGCCATGATAGCATCATCATACAAGGCCATAAAACTGACAGGAACTGCCAGTTGGGGCATGGAGCTCGTTAGGAGCGAGTATGACGCGCGGGCCGGTCGATCCACATCCTGTACGCGGTTCTCGTCATCGAGCGCGACGACGTAGATGCGATCCTGGATCTCGAACATGATGCGGTGGTTGCGCACCGATAACCAACCACCCAGGTCGAAGCTGGCGCCGTCCGTCTCGCATTCCAGCAGGGCGCTGTGAGCCGCCAGACTATCGGGACCGACGAGAGCCTTACGCCAGTTCGAGCAGACGAATACTCGCCCGGCACGCGAAAAGCCCACGAACAGATCCCCGTGCAGCATGCCGGCGCCCCATTCGTCCTCGGCGTGCCACACGTGTTCCGGGTCGGCCGGCGGCGAAAGCGGACCCTTGGTCAGTTGGATTGGCACTAGGCAGTCGTTGCGAGGCTCCCAGGGCCGAAACAGCTCATGGGTAGGGCCGTGACGCACGGCAGCCTCCAACGCTGCGCTTGGGGAGGGAGCGGCAGCGGCCGGGGGCCGAATGTGATACTTCTCGGTACAATGCGAAGCATGCAATGCGCCTAGATATTCGCCCGACTTCTTATCGTATGCATGGTATCCCCGCGGGCCCATGGAGTAGATAACAACGTCCGCACTCTGGTCCAAGTGGCCGACGGCGTCATTTTCGATCTGGAGGTGGGTGGTTCGCGTCGGGGGTCGCTGCGTCATATCGTAAACAAAACCCTGTCCCTGGGTGGATACCACGCACAGGGTCCAATGTGATAGCTGAAAGCCTCGGGTCTGGCAATCGTGGTCAAGAATGGCGATGCGACGGAACTCGCCGCGCGCGGCACCCTCTTGGTCCGCCTGCCAGACCTCCACGGCATCCCCTTCGCGATCGAACACGGCCATGCCATCCTGATACTCGAGATGCGCGAAGGGGCGCACGGCGTCCTCGTCACGATCCAGCGTGGAAGGGAGTCGCCAGAGCATGTGACCCGTATCCATGTCGGTAACGCTCAGTCCGCCCGCCTGGGAGGTCGAGATGAAGAAGCGACGCTTGAAGTCGGCCCGGAATCGCCACACAGGATCGTTTCCCACCTGCAGCACTGACTCGCGGCTCACTGGGTGCGATTGAGCCCAATTGCGAGCCAGCAGCGTCTGACGCTTACACAGGTCCTTCCATGACGCCGTCCCTTCGAACAGTTTGGCAAAACTTGTGTTGTCGGACAAAAAGGAGAAATCTCGCACTCCTCCGGCCGGTTGCTTGGTCTTGGATTCGGCGCTATAGATGGCTTCTTGGTGAGTGCCGTCGATGAATTGGTGCCAGGCCTTGGAGACGGTCGTCAGACATGCCAGGGCGGAGATGGGGGTGAAGTCGAGGATGCGGAGGACGATCTCGGGGGGCAGAAGGACGAGGGGGTCTGCCCCGGGCGGAGGGGCAGTCATTGTCTCTCGGGTGACAATGGTCGAGTCGTACGTAGAATCGGTCCAGAGAATGGCAGGAGAGAAAAAAAGGAGCGAGAAAGACTGAAGGAGTATGTGGGGGGGGAGAAAGCAGTCATACTGCCCCGCCTCACCGCCCGGTATCGGAGATGATGTCATCGCTTCAGGCACGCCGGGATGACACGTGACATCGACTGACTGTGGAAGCGATGGATGTGTTGTGTATTGGGTGGCCGGTGTGGCCAACTATCTAACTAAGATATCTAGCTTACTAAGTAATGACTAAGTGAGATCCAACCCCAGGGCAGGCGGAAGGGTACGTCTCGATGTTCCAACACTGACCTGGCGGCATTGGATTTGAAGATGAAGAATCTGGTGTGTATAATTTTCTAAGCTACAGACTACCGTTGCGGATCGTTGCGCCGATTTTGCCGTGTATCCTACTGCGCACCATCGTTCCAGAGACGTATCGCCAATCCTAAAGCCGATGTTGTCGAACACCCAGTCCAACAACGGAGCCAACGATGGAGAAGGCCAAAGAGATCACTGTCACGTAAGTCAGCCGATAAATTCTCTACGTTTTACTTCTTCGAGAAACGGAAAGGCTTGCCGTATGTATTTTTGAGCCCAGCCACAAAACATCCTACCACGATCTCTCGAACTCTTCCGTCGAGACGAGCAATGAAGCCGGTGTCAGAGGTTGCCGAGCGGATTATCTAGTAGAATTAACGAAAAGTCTCAACGACGTCGGACAGAAACTCACCTCGGCGGCTCCTTCGCCGTGCAGATGATGCTGCAGCTGAGACTTGAACCCAAGTCCAAGCACGGTGTTGGTCAGGGTCACGCCGGTGGTCATCGCGAGACTGACCAGAAGCATATAGCCGCTTGTCGCCATTGCCACCTCCTGCGGCTGCAGGAGCGCGGTCATACTCACAAAAGCCGCCGCGGACGCGATGCCGGTGCCCAGTCCGCCAGGAGTTATGTACAGGGATTCCCACGGTCCCGTCTGTCCGTTCCATCGCAGCAGGAGGAGCACGTGGGAGATGGACGCCACCAAACCGGCGACGACCAGCAGAGTCTTGAATCGACCCGTTCGTCGGATAAATCCGCCGGCCACCAGGCCCCCCAACGTGTTGCCCACCACTGCTGGGACCATATGACCGCCGGCGACCGTGGCCGAGGCTCGCTGCGTGACCTGGAAATAAAGTGGCACGGAGAACAACATGCCCAGCTGTGACGCGATCTGCAGAAACCCCACGAGGTAACTGGCAGCGACGTTCGGGCGGCGCAGGATATCCAACTGAAATATAGGCTCCGAGGCCACGCGCGTCTCGACCCAAACAAATGTCGCCAAGGAGCCCAGGCCGGTACTACCAAGCACCAGAGTGGTCCACGAGGCCCAGGGGAAGGCGTGACCGCCGCGATCTAGGAGGATGATGATGGCCACGATAGAAAGGCCGAGTAGAGCGGTTCCTAGGAAGTCCACGCGGCGAATCGAGGCTTTCGACGTATCGCGACGAGAGAGCTTCAGTTTCCCGCGAACCAGACACGCAGCGAGGGTGATGAAGGGAATTTGAAGCAGAAAAAGCCTGGTGGATCTGAATGTGAGCGTCAAACGCTGGCTCCAGGGACCAAGGGTATGCCTACCAGCGCCATCCGACTGCATCCGTGAGCCACCCGCCGACGGGACCGCCCAGGCTGCGACCCAGAGTCATGAAGATGTTGACATAGGCTCTCCACGAGGCGACCTCCCGCCGGGGCACCGTATCTACCCACCTTGTCAACACTGCCAGCCACTCGACGTCCAGTCTCCCTTTTTGCATACCTGTAGTGATGATAGATCCTAGGGTCATGATCCCGGCACCCCCGATCCCGCTTACGGCGCGACCACCGATCACCGTCCAGAGATCTCGTCCAATCCCACTGCTTACCCGTTAGCCAATTATCTACATGCCGCGGTTCACCGGGTTCACCCACGATATCAAGCAGCCCGCGGCAAACAGAGCGTAGGCGACCAGTAGCAGAGGCTTCCGCCCGTAGATGTCGCTCAATTTACCGTACTGCAATTGCGTCAGAATATAGCTTGCTTTCGGAGGAGAAATGATCTCCAACTTGCCATTGGCTGTGCGGCGCACACTCCCAGCGTGTAAGCGGCCGAGAGCCAACTCGCATCTTGCAACCGATTGAACTCGGAGGAGATCTTGCCCGTGGTGGCCATGACCAGCGTGCTGTCTGCATTGGATATGAACTCTCCTGCGACATGTTAGGTGAAAAGCCGACAAGAGTTGATTACAGCCATGAACCCACCAACCAGCAGCACGGCCACGATGGTCCGGACACCGGTCATTGTCTGCACGGCGCCTTGGTCTGCGGCGGAGGAAGAAGGTGTCACGCTCTCCTCATCGCCGGCCACATCCCCCGGCACGTCCGCGATCTTGGCGATACTTTGGTAGGATCTTCCTCCATCCTGATCCTGATTCTCGCGGGCGGCAGGGTTCAGAGGCGATGTCTCGTCCACGTCTGCGACCATGTTTTCGAGATTTTCAACGGATTGCGTCGGAATGTAGAAGGCGCCGTCCGCATTGCGCCGCTTTAATACTATGGGAGAACGGTGCTCCCTCTGCGCCGGGCCATCTTTGATCCCAGATCAACCCCGGCCAAATTACCGGTATCGTTGCCTTTTCACTGGGCGATTCAAGGTCTGACTCCTCGTTAAGAGATGAGCGTCCCCACTAGGGCGAGGCTTGACGCCAATAACAACGGGGGGAGACACAGTGCTCATCGCGATAGAGAAGCACGTCATTTCGTCATTTATCCGCTAGTGCATGTTGAGGCCTGAGTCGAAAATCTAAACAGGGATGAAATTGAGTGCGACGACGAGACATGGTAGATAGCCCAGGATCCGGACGCCGAGATCGACGATGGCGTGCAAACAGGGTTGTTGTTCCAGCGGGGGGTTCGTTGTAAAGGGGAGAAGAGGACGGAAAAGAAGGACGCTCGACTACATATGGGATGATATGACATTTTAAAGGCACCATGTGATATAACCGCCCGGGTGGTCTAGTGGTATGATTCTCGCTTAGGGTGTCCCTATAAGGACTATTAACCCAAGCATATCTGCGAGAGGTCCCGCGTTCGATCCGCGGCTCGGGCCGATGGTTTTTTTTTTTTTAGCGTTGACTGAATGAATTACATGGCAATTTGTCATGGTTCAATGTGTGTTGCCGGTCCCGAGACTAAAATATATTTATATACTGTTCTGCCTCCATGGTTGACGCGAGCGAGAATGAGATTAACGAAATTAGTCACTAAGCACAGAAAAGTTGATCTATCTAGCTGCTAAGCCAATGAATTAAAGAAAGGTCATAACATCCACTAGTAGAGAGGGAGGGAGGACTTGGGCGTTATTGTGTACAACCGCGAACCGCGAACCGCGCAGCTGCTGCCTCTGGCATTCAAGGCCAAACAGAACATAATGCACAAAAATCAATGCTACAAATACCCCCCAAAAAATGAATAAAACCCAAACGACAGGAAACAACATGACATATTCCCGGTGATATATTCTACACTAGCAAAGAAAACTATATGCATCCACACGGTCCATGGTGGTTAGTATTCCGACTTATGTATCTATCCCGGACTGAATAACTAGGGAAGACTCGACTCGTAAACATTCGGATGAGAACCACCCAGAACATAATCATTAAAGCCTTCGTCCCCGCCTAACAACATCAGATTATCCCAGTATCGATCGTAGAAATCCACAACGTCGGTGGAGCCGGCAAATCGCGTGTCTGGGGCCTGGTCCGCCGCATTCTGTCCCAGATAGAATGTCGCGTCCATGAGGTTGACGTCCAAGGGGCTGATGCCATGGCTATCGAGCAACAACTCTTGATGATCCTGATCGCTGGGAGTGAGGGTCTCGGCGAGGGTCTGGCTGTTGAAGCTTCCCGTTGCCGCAGACTCGTCTTGCCCCGGAGTGGAGCCATGTTGCAGGTGGGTATTGGCGATCTTCAACATGATCTGGAGCGCCTCGGCCGTCTTCAGGGCTTCTTTGGACTGGTGTCGCAGATGGTTCCAGATGGTATACGATCGTTCCAGGTCGTGCGAGAGCTGGGCTCGCTCCGCGAGGATCGACTGCCGCTGGTCGGACGACAGATTCTGCTTGAGGTCATGCCGCGACTGGCAGGCGATCTCCAACGACACCAGCATGGCGGCGGAGCGAAAGTGCATGACGACGACGGGCGAAAAGAAGAAGGAGGCGTAGCCGAGCTGACCGCCGGGGCTGCTGGCGTCGAAGATATCGGACTGATGCTGCAGCACGCGGCGCACGGCGTCCAGGCACTCCCGACGCGAATACGCGTACCTGGGGTCTAGTCGATGCTGGGCTAGATACCGCCGATGCAGGTCGCAGCGCGCCTTCTGGTACATCAGGTCGATATTGTAGCGGTCCATGATGGTGGTGGGCGCGTCCGCGATCGAGTCACTCAGTGGCTGGAATCGCAGCGGCGGGGGCACCGTCGCCTGCAGCTGTCGGAGGGCCGCGTCCAGCCGCCGGACTTCACGATAGGGGACACCACGGACGGAACAGACCTTGCCGATGATCTCGGCTCCGACAAACATGATGCGGTTCAGGGTGGCGGGAAACAGAATATGCGTCTTCTCGGTCGGGGGTCGGGGCGCGGGCAGTGCGGGCATCGACGGGTCCAGGTCGTCGTCGGTCAGGTTGAGAGGCTCGGCAGTGTCAGATTGCGACTGAATGGTCGTCGGCGGTAGACCGGCTTGCAGGGAGATGTAGTGATCGAGAAGCGAGATATACATCCACACGCGACGACGCATCTCGCCCTCGAACACCGAAATCTCGGGGTAATGGCGCGGGTCGCGATGGTAACCCGCGTGCATAGCCAACCGGCTGGCCAGCCCTAGGAGCACGGAGGGACCGACGTGAGTATCGGTGCTGCGAAGAATCTCGCCGGCGACGGTGAGCACCAGCGCCTCGAGCTTGTACCGTCCGGGGGTCGTGTAGACGGACGTGGTGAGGCAGTGCGCGGCGCGGCGATGGTACTCGTCGAACGCCTCGGCCAGATCCCCGTCGGCGCGACCGGCCGTGGAGAAGAGATGTAAGCCGGCAGAGGCCGCGAGAATGCTATACAGGTACGCCAACCAGTTGATCGATGCATCGTCGGGGTTCTTCCAGAAAGCAGCATACTGGACGGCGAAACAGTAAGTACCCGGAGAGACAAGGGTGGAGGGACTCAGGGCTCAACCGACCTCTTTGGCAAACGTCGCGGTGTGCATCACGACTGTCCACCGGTCAGCATGCCGGTCAGTACCCGGGGACAACAGCGCAACCACGCGTACCGAGAGGGGCCTCTTTCGAATTCAGATACGAGGAAACCAGGCGGTCGGCGACAGGCCGCGCCGGCAACGCGGCCAGCAAATCGGCCTTGGTGGTCGCAATGGTATTCCCGAACAGAAGGACGGGTCCCAAGGCGTCGGGGGTCGAAGGCTCCCCTTCCGCGTCGTCTTCGGGGGAAGTATCCTCGCTCATCTGGAGGTATTCTTTTACCTCTGCGATCTGCATGTCGGATTAGTATGAGACCTTGTGGGGCACGACGTCAGGGTCGATCTACTTCGTCCAGCACCGCCTGCCAGTGGGTGGGGTCGCGATAGCTCGTGCCATGCTCGGGGCTGATCAGCATGGTTCCGGAGTAATTGCTCTGGGGTGCCGATGGATCCTCTGCCTGCTCAGCTGCGATTGTCGACCGTGACTGCTGTGGCAGAGCCGCCGGGTTGCTGGTGACCGACGGGACATCGACGGCCGATAGTTGGCGGATGCGGGCCTCGAGACTATGGATATGACTCTGGATGCCCTGCGCCTCCTTGCTCGACATGGGACCTACGTACTGACACATGTAGGACCGACAATGTTTGATGCAGTTGTCGCAAGGATGCAGACGGTTGCACTTCAGTCTGCCGGGGGCGTTAGTAGTGGTTTACCTACTCCGTGGGTCAGGGGCAAAGGGACGATCACGGACTTTTTCTGGCGACACGGGACGCATGACAGCTTGGGGCGAGGCTTTCGCTTTTTGGCCGACGGGGCTGTCGGATTTACATCGTGGGGGGCGTTGGGAGGCTCCATGTCCACGTCCGCAGGAGTACAGTGTCAGTTACCTCCGGAAGGCCCCCCGTGGCAGGCAGAAATAAGTCCGGCGGGGAATTCGCCGCACTGCTGAATCATCGGGCATAATTCCTGCACAGTGGGAGTTGTGCTGAGGTGGCCAGTCCCGTTTGGGACTGGCGCCGGACATTCCTCGAGTAGCGCCGGATTTGTTGGGAAGGAACGAAGTATAAAGCAATCTGTCAGTCCAGAGCCTCCAGATCTATACAACTCAATTGACCCTGCACGCGTGCTGATTTTGCTCCGATAATTCCCTCCAGTCTATCACTAGAATCCCAGCAAATGGACTCAATACACCTGATGCCCAACAGTCCCCTTTACGATTGGGATTCGCCCACCGAAGGGTCCGCCCCGGTGACGGCGTCCAGCTCGCCAGCCTCGCGACTGACAGATATTCAAGTCTTTGGCGGATCACTCCCTCAATCGCCAGATCTCTGGGCAGACTTCATGTTCTCCGACTCCCCCTACCACCCGACCACCGCGTGCGGCCTTCTGCCCGTCACCTCACCCTCACACGGTGCTCTGGCCGACCAGACGTTGGTCGACCAGTTGGTCTTTGGTCTGGACCCGTTGATAGTGCCCCAAGCCGGTTTTCCCGAGATCGATCTCTCCGCGGGGGAGCTTATCCCGACCATGCCCGAGTCCAGGTTCACTCCGACGCCGATGATGGCGTCACTGCTACCGTTGAATATCGATCAATCGCCAGCCGTGTCGTCACCCAGAAGTGACCCGAGGGGATCTCAACCAACTTTCTCTCGGTCGTCAAAAGTCCGGCAACGGGAGCGGTCAAGTCCCAACGCGGAAGAATGGGCGGATGACGGCTCCCTCTCACCTGGCTCGGAGGAAGGTCGGCTGCAGGAGAGGCGGCGCCGCAATAAGTTGGCCTCGCGAAAGCTGCGGCAGAAACACCTGGACCACGTGTCCGATCTGGAATCACGGTTAGGGGCCGTGACGCAGGAGCGCGACGAGTTGCGCCTGCGAGTTGCGAAATGGGAAGGGGAGGTGATGGCGCTGAGGAAGTTGCTTGAGAATCGGGCAGACGACTCCGGATAGGTGGCAGTCCGGGCCCACGCCATGGCAATGACGAATATGACTCCGTTCAATGTAAAGTAATGTCAATACATCACAATATATCACGCAGAAACAAATGTCTTCGAGGGGTTGAGAGCTTTAAGATAGAGTCCTTGGCAGGCGAGGAGCGACATATCGAAGCCGGATACGTTACCTCACCTCCTAGACGCCAATTCTAATCGTGCGCAAAGCAAGAAGTCACAGCCCCTATGAAGCAACCGGGGAAGCCTGAAGAAGATTAAACGTGGATGCCACCATGTCGCCCGGGTTCTATCGGAAACGAAAGTAGACAGCCATCATGTGGAGGGAGGCGAGCGGTAGTAACACGATCCGGGACACGTTGCAGCCCTGGTGGTAGACTCGGTTGTTGGGAAGAGAGGAAAGGAGGAGAGGAAGAAAGGAAGAGAGTGAAGGATGAAGGATGAAGGATGAAGCTGGGAATCGGCAGCCAGGTATCAAGGCAGAAACAAGGCACTAAGGCATTAAGGCAGTGAGGTGGTGGTATTAAGGCAACGAGTCATCCCTCGCGTACATCCACATCCAAGTCTACATCTTTCTAGCCAACAATACTCCGGACAATGCACACAATTATTACCAATCAACAGAGAATGAGGCGTGTCCATTCCTGGAACTACGACAGCTGGCTAACGCTGAACAGACTCGTGAGCCTTAATCTCGCACACAACGCAGCTCCAATTTCCCTGGATGCAAATGGGGCCGATAGCCAGCGATCACATCGCCTCCAAAGTTGTCAAGATCCATGACCGTGTCGGTTCGCATGAGCTTCCGAGCTT
Source organism: Aspergillus affinis (assembly GCF_023601865.1). Lineage (NCBI taxonomy): Eukaryota > Fungi > Ascomycota > Eurotiomycetes > Eurotiales > Aspergillaceae > Aspergillus > Aspergillus affinis. The sequence continues at coordinate 661,989 of NW_026515783.1, read as the reverse complement.
ACAGATGCTTAAGAGCATCGCCTTCTTCAACCGTAGCGCTGTCCGTCGCATGCTTGTGCCGCAGGCGAGCCTTAACGTCGGGCTGGGCGGTGTTAACCGCGTGAGAACAGAAGTCCAGTGCCCTCGACACTCGTTCGGAAGTCACCACGGGGTCTGCATCGGCGGCTCCTTGAATGACTATTACCACCGGTCAGTGAATCTATACGGTGCCATGTTCGAACTTACGGCAAACATACTGGGTTGAACGCAGTCAAAGGCCTTGTCGAAATTATCAGTTGCGATCTCGCTCCAGACGGAGGCATCCTGGCGCCACATCTGGCGGTATGCACTAAGGACGACCAACAGAAACCGCATATAGGCGTCGCCTACTTTGGTCGAGTGCCAGGCCGCGGCAGTCTTCTCGTCGCAATCGTGCCTCAGTGCCGCGCAGATAGTCATCGCCGCCGACAAGGCCCCGGTGAGAGCGAGATGCACGCCCGAAGAAAAGAAGGGGTCAATGAAACAACCAGCATCGCCCACCACGCGCGCGTACGGGATAGCATACGACGCGGACGAGTATGAATAATCGGAGGCGGATCTGACCGAAGTTTCGCACCTGGCGTTCGATAACATGTCCGTTATGTTAGGAGCTAACCGCAGACTGTTCATATAAAAGTCTTGTGTCGAGCCGTCAGCGGGCAAGTCTCGCTTTCGGGCGTTTCCCATCTCCTGATTCTGCACAATTCCGACAAAGACCGTTCCGTCGTGCAATGGGATCATCCAGGCCCATCCGCTTTCGTCTGCCAAACGCATGTTTGTTTATACCTTGAGCTTAACACGAAGTAGAGTAGGCAAACCATAAAGTGCCTCGAAATATGACGAATTTTCACTATCGGTTCCCACTGCATACTCCTTGGCTCCAGACCAGTAACACAAATGGGCTGAATTCTTCAATATCTTGCTATACCTGCGATCTTTCCGGCACTTCGTATTGATCATCCCGGCGCGCCCGCTAGCATCGACCACGTACTGGAAGTCGATCGACCCTGTTTTGCCGTCAGATTTCCGGATATAGGTTGCTGATACGGGGCGTGTGAAGCCCAGTTCCTCGGAATAGCTGTCAGTGTCGGAATAGGGCGCGTCGGCGTGCGTAAACTGCAGCGCGTCTACTCGGATGCCATCTATAACCGTGGAACCACACTCCCTGGCATGCTGAAACACAAGGTGGTCGGCCTCCGAGCGGACAAGATTCCAGGTGTAATTGTCTGGTCCGCCGGCAGAAATGAAGTCCGTGTCTACATGATGCCCGTCAGTGTTCATCTTGTTGGCTGTGGTCGACATCAGAGTGAAGGCATAATTACACCCTTCCTTTTTGAATGACGCCAAATTGAACGCGGCTCCAGGAAAAAAGAAAGTTCATATTAGGCTATTGTTGTTCAAAAGTGCTGCGGGGCTCCTCCCTTGACCTTGAATCCGTGGCTGGCAAACTTCTGATCGAGGCCAATATATCGCAAGAAATGGCGTAACGACGGAACATGCTTTCGCCGATATGGTAGCTGGCAGAGCCACGATGAGTTATTGAAATTTCACGTAATATTAGAAGAAATAAACGAATACACCTGCCGTGGAAAATAATCTGCCTCTAGGAGAACGACGTCGACGCCTTCGCGAGCCAGCGTTGCGGCGCAAAAAGAGCCCCCAGGTCCCCCACCGATCACCAGCACTGTGCACTGCGCCGGGACTTCCATGTTATGTAGATATCGTGGTTACAAATCCGAAAGATCAGACAGCTGTAAAAGGGAGAGAGAGAAAGAAAAGACATCATAAAAACCGAGATATCAGGCAAGTATTTGACAGGGAACAAGCACCTTGTCCATTAAAGTATTATTGACTTGCCAGGGATTTGAGGTACTCATGGATCGGGAATCATCAGCAGGATTCACGGCGTCATGTCATGCTTTTGGCTGGTTACTGTCGACTCAAAATCCTTGGAATCAAAGTTTAGCATAGTACTGTCAATCGAGTTTCCTGGCTGATTTCAAGGATCAAACTATCTTAACTTGTTCCGTTACTTTACGTGCTAGATTTTCTTGCCGAGGAAAGAAAAAGTGTAAGACAAGAGTATAACACTTGGGTTGAATACAATGATATTCAGTGTTAGAACTGGCACTTTAGGGCTCATGAATGTATTAGATAGTATGATTGCGAACTTGGGAGAGGGCTCCTTCTGAAATAAATATGCATTGATGTGGAGACCACAAATCAGTACGCAGAACGTCAGAGAAATAATACCAGCGCTAAAAGTGATTCATTTTAGCCTTTCGCTTTCTTGGGAAACCGCTTTTACGAAGGGATTATGGTCCATCGACCTAGATATAGTCCTGATATCGTCCACCGCCGAGCTGGTACTGGACAAATTGCACGACAGGATGGACCCAGTTGATATCATTTCGGCCAGTTCGCAGCCGGGCCAGTCATTAGTGGCCATTTCGACCCACTACGCCCATCTTCGCAGACAGATCGGCCATTATTGGCTTCATTCTTAGCGCCCCGGCGGAGAATACCGCGCGAGCGGTCTTTGCCGAATGATAAGCCATGTTAAGTCCAACTGGCGTGGCATTTCTCGTCAGCATATTAAAGTCATCTATTCGACCATCCGTGGCAGAAACAGAATCAAGACGCCCCCCGAAAGTTAACTTGAAGACATGAAAGCCTCACTCCCTTTTGCCAATTCTACCCTCTCCATCTGGCATCGCACCACGCGCTCGTTCCCCTATCTTCATGCCAATCGATCAATCAATGTTCCGCCATCCACCAAGTACCTTATCATCGGATCTGGGATCTCCGGGGCCCTGACGGCGTATGAGCTAATTCGGACCGGCGTTAGGGGGGAGGATATCTTGATTCTGGAAGCGCGAGAAGCTGTCTCCGGGGCGACCGGGCGAAATGCTGGCCATATTCGACCAGGTAAAACTGTTTTCTTTGGTGGGAAATGTTTTCTAACTTGTATTTGTAGATGCCTTTCGCGGCTTTCCTGGTTATGCCGCGGTGCACGGACCGGAGCAGGCTAGAAAGATACTGGAAAATGAGAGAGTCGTTCTAGAAAGAGTACGTGAATTTGTCACAGCAAATGATGTCGACTGTGATTTCAAGTACACCAACACATTCGAAGTCTGTCTTTCGGAGGATATTGTGAATGGCTCAGCCAAGGCTCTCGCAGAATATGAGGCCGCCGGGGGGGATATCTCCCATATCAGTGTCTTTGAAGGCCAGGATGCCAAAGAAAGAACTAGAGTTCGCAATGCTTTGTCCGCCTACGAGTCACCGGCTGCATCGAACCATCCGGGGAAGCTGTGTCAGTGGATCTTATCCGACGTGGTCAGTAAGGGGGTCAAGTTGTGGACACATTGCCCTGCTATTCAAGTCGACAAAAGTCCAAACTCCACAGAAGGTCGATGGAATGTGTATACTTCACGTGGAACAATAAATGCTGAGACCGTAATCCATTGCACCAATGCTTATGCAGCCTACTTAGTGCCTGAGCTGAGTCAATTCATCCGTCCACGCCGGATACAAGGCCACGCGTTTATACCGAGGCTTTCCCTTTCTGGCAGTGACTCGCTGCAGCATACCATGGCCCTCCGATACGGGTCCGAGCACTTCTTCTCCGTCAACTCCTTGCTCAATGGCACAATACTACTAGGCGGGTCGGGGACCAGAACTAGCTCTCCTGACAAGGGTGACCTGTCCATCAATGCAGCCACCTTCGACGATACGGGTTACAGCAAGCACATCGCTGAAAATAGCACGAGAGAATTTTGCGAATTGTCACAGGATCCAGGGACCGAGCCGCTTCGCCATGGCGAAGGATTGGACCACGTCTGGACGGGGATCATTGGCGTGACGCCGGATAAAATTCCTCTGGTTGGATCCATTGAGGGTCTTGAGGGCCAGTGGATTTGTGCGGGTTTCAACGGACATGGTGAGTATGCCCTGTAGTTGTGTTATTGGGACTTACATATGCTAAGTGGTGTCTAGGTATGGCAGGGATCTTCACATGCGCCCCGGGGCTGGTGAAGCTGATCAATGGCCAGTCATGGGATGAGACTGGATTGCCCGAGTGTTTTCAATACAGCAAAGAACGCATCGACAAATTCACCGAAAGCCAGATTAAGAGCTTCCTATGAGCAACCGAGCGACAATAGTGAGAGGTCCTACGCTGTGAATAACAATTTATACCGAAAGTCCAAACACTTGTAGATACCAACTTAATGTACAGCTATAGTGCAAATAACAGTTTTGTAACTCTCGACAGCGTGCCATGGACTTGCCAAGTGGCTGAATATTTGCCGACACACTCATGAAAAGTCGACACTATTGCAAATTGCGACTCTGTAGAAATGAAACGTTAGTCCGACACCTCTCGCATAGCTCTAGTTGCCACCGTCGAAATTCTCCGAACTAGCATATCGGGCTGGCTCAGCATGGGCGCGTGACCCGCGCTGCTGCGTTCCACCTCGGCCTCTGCAAAACTGGAAAATGCCTCCTGGAAAGGCGGAGGCATGTGGACGTCGTTCTGGCATATCAGGTACGTTGATGGGATGTATTTGTAGGCAGTTCGCGTCACTCGAGTCCAAAATACGCCAGCAGGTTGCGGGATTATGCGCGACTCCCATAAAGCGGCCTTGAAAGAATCCAGATCGCTGTAGAGTCGTTTCGCCGGGTTGCGGAAATAATAGAGACCCTCAGTCTTCTTTTTCTCCTAAATCAACATTTGCTCAATGACCCACGATTGGTAGCGTCTCACCTGTTCATCTTCATCAAGGGATGCTAAAGTGCTCTGACCTGACTCGCCTTCGTTGAGGATTAAACCACAAATATAGTAGAGGTGAAGAACTCCTCCTTTCTGCGCCTTTTCACGGCGCTTCCTGTAGCTCAAGCTCTCTAGGATGGCACTACTCCCGGCTACGCCTCCTTATGAATGCATTACCACCACCACGAGCTTTCCATGGCCTTCAACGAGTGTTTCTAGTTCCCGGGTCACGGCCAATGAGTCGTCGTTGAGCGACCGAATGTGAAAGTCATCGGCGTCGATGTTGGTACACTGGGGAGAAGGGGATAACTGTCTCGTATCTTGTTTCGGCGAGACCTCTAGCAAGCGCGGCGTATTTCCGGAGTGTCTGGAAAGCATCCTGGATAATGACAATCGACGGCTGCTGCATAGCGATCATGAATGAGATTGAATTTGTGATACAGAACGAGTGGGTACATGGGATGACCAAATGGCAGCTGGAAATGTATTGGGACTTAAGGCCCCAGAAATGGGCTGTGAACATGACGATCACCGCTGCCGCTTTCTTTGTTCTGGCCTCGGATCCACGGCTGCGCTGCTCTTGCTCGCCCTGCGAATAGACACATCCACTGCCGGGAAACTTTATATTCGATGAACTATCCAAATGAGCTCCAATGGTCGCCTAGTCACTAGTCAATCCAAAATCTAGAGCGGGCTGATTGTTGCCACTGGAGGGGAAACATGGGCCATAGGTCGTACCAGTCCATAGTCTCGGATAAAGATTACACTTTTATTGTCTGGCCTTTTACCGACACATCGCCAATCGAACAGTTCCCTGTTATCTCTGCATTAACTCGCGTCGTCGCATGGAGATCCAATGTTAAAGACAATGAACGTACTTCAACCAACACCATCCGACCAGAGCCTGAACAGGACATCCAGATGAGCGATCGCCTGGCCACAATTGGAAGATATTGGCAAATTTGGAGGAGTTCAGTGCAGCCGGTGTCTGCCTTGCCACTCTTGTGAGAGTTTTTTTGTTGATGCGCTCGTCATGCAACTGGCAAATGACTATCGCAAGCGAATTTAAATTAGGGGAATGAGCTTCGTCCAAGGCAGAAGTCCGAGTAATTGAGTGCACCGATAGTTGTGAAAATCCAAACCGCGCGCTTTTCTTGATGGACTTCCAAAAAACAAAAAGCTTCGAGCCTATCTAACATACAAGCGACCAAGGGTCATTGTGTTTTCCTTGTGAATTGGATTTTAGGATTTCTGCTTAATGCGGTAAATTATTTCGTCCACATCCTCCCATATCCGCTGTCGATTCCGTAGGCCCTTGAGCTGCGGCCAGTTGCGCTTGACCTCCGTATACAACTGATACCAATTTGTTTGACCCCTTGGTAGTTTATGTGATGGTGTTGCCGATTCTGGCCAGGGTAACAGATAGTCCAGAGCATCGTCCAGGTTGTCAACGTGGCCTTCCTCTCTCAAGACTCTAGTATAGTGCTGCCTTCGTTGGTTGAGTAGTCGGGCCCCGTTCGCCGTGACGGATGTCCAAAGTGACGGGCGGTGTCCTCGCTCCGTCTCGTCCCACGCTTCCCATAGCCATGGCATTTCTTCTCGGATAAGACGGTACCATAGGCCAACGGGAAGTTGTTCATAGGCTCGGGAAGCAAGTCTAAGATTGGCAATGTCACGGGATCCGAGATAATCGAGGACGAGAAGACGGATATCCAATGGCAAGACGGCTAGAGGATCAGCGGATTCGTCTCGGTGGCAGCTTGGGCGACAGGAGAGATCGAAAGCCCCGGGAGGGTGTCCCTCGGTTGTCACTGCAGAATTAAGAAGGGGCAACAATCGGGGTACGTAGAGTGGATTAGCAGCCAAATACTCATTGCCGGGTTCATGACGCCAGAACTGTTCTTGCGCGCCGACCACGTCTCCTGTCCGGGGAAATTCACGGAAGTCTTCCCAAGAAAACTCTGCATTGCGCCACTTCATGAGACCGGAAACGTTGACGCAGCGAAAGTGAAGCTTGGATTGGCGACAGAATATATCGAAACACCATGGATGAAACGGCAGAGCGTATTCATTTCCCTGAGTATACTCAGGCTGCCGTGGGTAAGCCTAGGGGCGTTAGGCCTTGAGGACATTCTGAACTTACATCAAAATTAACATTCTCCGATCGCGGGCGGCTAATACCGCCTCGCAGAGGATACACTTCTTGAAAGCAGTCATCTCGCGATGCCATGCCATCACAAAGGCCGGAAAGGAACCATTCGTCCGAGCGCTCCCAGTCCTCGTCCAACCCGTCCGGCTGCCATTGTGCGCCCGAGGCACCCTTGTGAATAAGAAATTGGGCCGTTCGGCACCCTTGCATCTCCTCCATAGAAATGGCATGACCGGAATAAGCATTCGGCTCGGCACAATTCGGACCGGCAATATGTTCCAGGTCGTCCGGTTCATACTGTTGCGGCCAGTGCTCGGAGGCGATTGGGAAGACATCCTCGTTGCGACGACCAAGCGGAATCCAAAGCGGTTCCCCGGGAAGACAGTCCTGGGTGATATTAGTATCGAAGAGGTGATCCTGATACCACTCGTCCTCGATGTTCCCGTCCGAGTTGGTATCCGCTTCATCGAGTCCACCGATAGATCTACAATCCGATTTATACTCGTCATGGCTCTCGTCCTCCTCCTCGTCCTCCTCCTCCGTCTCTGGCGGGGTATAATCCGGGTCATCTAAGGGATCGTCTCCACCCTTTGGATGACGTACCGCGGCGTGGCAGCCATTGCGAGCACATTCCTCTTCGTCAACCTCGTCGACGGCTAGATCCGGCTGGCGGCCCGTATAGTCCCATTTTGCCAGCTCCGGCTCTCCAGGAACACGACTGCGCGCGATATTGAAGCTGACCCCACAAAGATGGCAGTAAATCTGATCGTAACGGTTAGTGGCGATGCCTCTTGTTAGAGGGGTTATGACGCTGCACCTCGGAGTAACCTGAACTATGTTAGTATACGGAGTGCTTGAAAATGACAACGGGTAAGGGAACTGACCCATTCTTCCTGAAGCCTATGGCGTATCCGTTCCCTAGCCCAACATGATCATCAACAAAGAGATTCAAGTCTACACGAAGGCGGACAAGCAGACTACAAATAGTACTCAGCGGCCTGGTAGACCGAGATGGAGGCTCCACATCTCTTCGTATCGACCCACAAGCGCGACTGGCTGCCTAGAACGCGGGAACGCTCAACGCACTGGTCTCGAGCCTAGGGCCGTCTCGCATGTGAATTTCTCCGTAGAAAAAAGAGGAATGGAACTTGAAGGACTGACGACGCCAGTGCCGGGCCGGCGTCTCGATTCTCCGATATCAGGCAGCAAGGCTTCCACTGGTTGAGCGGACCTTCTCCATCCGGATTAGGGGGACACCCAACCAGTCTAGCCGTATCAGGAAGGTGGATAAACTGCCGTATTCTTCCCCTCGATCTTCACCAGCGACACGGCGCGAAGGACGTTCTGACCCAGGCATTCCCCAGTTCTCTACCTGGATTATCAAGCGAAGAGGTCACATGCCTGTCGATGTTGGTCTTGTGAGAACCCGAGACTGATGAAAAGGTTGCCCCGGAAGCGTGGGCTTGTCAAGTCCTTCGCAGTTTCATCAGCCGCGTCTCTGGAGGAGCTGGTAGACCCTTCGGTCAATCGCTAGGTCTCGCCTTTGAAACAGACCTTGCCGAATGATTTATCAAACAGGCCTGACACTTTAGTGCCGGTGTATCCCACGCATTCGACGATGAGCTTGGTAGCGGAAGCCTCGACCACTTTGGCCATCGCCGGGAGTGTGTGGTGCAAGGGAAAGCACGGGGATCTGAACAGTACGCTTCAAACGAAAATCAAGCACAGGGAGGGATAATGAAAAGCACAAGAGGCTTATATCTGCCACCTGGTGATTCGGGGCTGTGGCTGTGAGTCCCTTCCCCTATTTCTGACATACTGTAGCATGGAAATGGTCGTATTACGACCTTCAGGTACAGCCGAACATGGTGTGACTGTGTTGTAAAACACAAAGATTCCGCTATTCCCTCGTCCGGACTGTCAAGTCTATCAAAACTCGTTTGTGATGTTTCTGGACTCGGTGGACCCGGCGTGTGATTTGTCGCCCTACAGCCCTACAGAGACGCCGGCGACTTTAGTGTGAGCCCACCTGCGCGGGGATCGCCCTCTCACGCTCCCTTAGGCCAGGCTGCAGCGATCATGGAACCACCCACAGCCCCAATCCGCCAATGGGCGCATGCTGTCCGGTGTAGGCTGCAGACATATGGATGTGCCGATGTGATGGAATCGGCAGCATAACCCCACCGTTGCTGTCTCACCCAAATCACACCAAATCAAGCATCAAGCCTTAGCGCTGGGCATGCATGGATATTGTGTGTAGGTACGAACTTCTGGAATCCTTGCTCATCGCTTGCTCAAGGCATCAGCATTTTGCTCGCTGGCTGGAGAGGGGATAAATCCCGACATCGCGTCTTGTTCTTTCGACTCAGTTTTCTCTAGCAGTTTTCTCTGGCAGTCGTCCTGATTCTTTAACAAATTCGGTTTTTTCACACCTCTCAACCGTTAACCACGATGGGTCTGACCAAGATCCTCCTCAAGGCCATCATTATCCCAATTGTGGTAGTGTTGCTGATGGGTGCCGTTGTCTGGTTCCTCATCAAGCGCCACCGCGATCGCAAGCGCGAAGAGAAGGCCATCGAGGGCCAGCAGTTCCAGCAATTCCAACCACCTCCAATAACACAGTGGGCCACGGGGCCTCATCCTACCTCGACGATATCAGGCATGCACAAGCCGGATCCGGTCATCTATCCGGTGCAGCAGCCCGTTGACCCTCGAGGACAGGTTTAGGACTCGAGAACCCATGGCTTGGTAAGACCTTCATCCATTTAATCCTTTCAGCAGGTTTTCATGTATACATTGGCTGATGCATATTGCTTGTCACTTTGCAGGCTTTATAGTCAGCGTGTTTTATTTGCCTCACGAATGAAGAAGCTCATGGCCCGAACGTTCCTCGAGAGTACGGCAGTCAAAGAACAACTTACCTTCAGCCCTCATTTCGCCGTTTACAAACATTCCGATTTGTTATTTGATTTTATCGCTATACCAACCTCTGTCCCATAAATGTTTTGATGTCCCGTGTACTTGATGGCGTGAGACATGGATCATGTTTGTGCATTTTTCGTACTCTCGGATGTTGTGATGTCCAGAAGAAGCAAATCTAATTGGACATTTGTAAAGTTGATATGGTTAGAAAATTTTCGATGAGCACAACGTAATTGGCACACTTAAATCGAATATTCAACGCTTTTCCTCTCATCACACTGGCCCAGATCTCCTCTCTTCCCGGCGATCCTTCCGCCACACCAGCCACCACGAAGCCAAAATGCCTGAGATGGCGGCGCAAAGGAAGCATAGACAGATGACATATGAAACACGATATGTCGGTCCAAAGACCGTGCTGTAGATATGAGGACCGGCAATCCCACTGAACTGAGCCAGTGCATTGGTATACCCAATGCCGATTCCGGAAGCCACCGTGCCATCTAGGGCACGAATGCGCTCCGGCCAAATGACCGGATAGGCAGACCCGGCGCATGCAGTGGCGACAATGAGCGCGTGATATTTGACGATTGAATTGGAGACCGTGATGAGGACGATGTAGCAGACTATGATGGTGCTCTCGACTGTCACCTTTCGTTAGCGCCAGGCTTCATATGGTGAACGAAAGTCCGGGTCCGGGAGAACATACTCGCAACCGCCGTGGTCCACGGCCTGATTCTTCTTTTGTGCAGCAGGACTCCGAGGATGTTCAAGAAGATAAAACATGCGACGTAGGGAGGCTGAAAACTACATTAGCTAATGCTGGCTCAGTTGTACAAGAGGATGAACCCACAATGTTCATCAATTGCGAATACGCAGTCGTGGTGAAGCCCAGCTCGTAGATCACGGTCGGCAAGGCATAGTTGACGCCGAAACCGCCGATTCCATGGCCAATCCAATAGACGGAGAAGGTATAGACAGTAGGACTGGAGAATAGATCCCTGATCGCTTGCCAGTCCCAGCTTTTGTCTTTGCCCGATGGCGCCGAATCCGACAACCGACCGGTTAAATACTTGCGCTCTTCCTCGCTCAACATGCGAGCCGTCTCAGGATAATCAGGAAGACCAAGCAGAGCGATGACAGAGAGTACGATGGCCGGGAGACCCTCGAGGATGAAGAGCCATCGCCATCCCGACAGCCCACTCACGCCGTTCATGAAGCTGATCGCATATGCAAGCAGCCCACTCAACGCGCTCGACACCTGGCCCAGGGAGTAAAAAAGAGAAATTCTCCAGAGCATCTCGCTGGGTTTATACCAGAATGCCATATGGTATAGCACGGACGGATAGAAGCCCGCCTCAGCCATCCCAATTGCAAATCGCACGCACATCATGCCCGGGAAGTCCTGGGCGGCGCCCACCGAGCAAGCGCAGATTCCCCAGGAAAGAATGAGGACGAACATCCACCGCGAAGGGGTGAAGGTTTTGAGGAAGATCGTGTTAGACGGTTCGAAAAAGAGGTAGCTGTACGAGAAGATCGAGAGGGTCCAGGACCACTGAGATGGACTGAAACCGAGCTCTTTCTTGATTCCGCTGCCTTCTTCTAAGTTGATTATGGCGGCGTTGGAATAGTTGCCAGAGTCGATGACACGAAAGACGTAGACGACGGAGTAGAAACCAACTAACCAGAAATCAATCTTTCGCATGACTCCTTTCTTGAAACCATCGCTATAGTTGCTTTGCTCGCTCCCATCCATCACGATGGGTGATGAAGGAGACACGGTAGTGGTCACTATGTGCTCCTCTCCTTTACTAGTCGTCATTGTTGCTCGACTGGGTAGCCCGACAGCTATGGAATTTCAACTGATAGACCGTTGTCTCTATGACTTTGTCTAATATGCGAAGAAGATACCTCCGAACAACGAGCATTTATGGTGTGCAGCCTTTCCCACATATGCCGATTTGATGCTAGACATCCTCTGATGCCATGATAGTTTTGATCACGACATAAATTCCCGGCTGCAAAATCCCCGAAACGAAGCAAGATCGACACCTGTCAAGCACGAAATCTATAATCCACTCCCTCTAACAGGTCGCGGGGCAAGGGTGTAGAGCGATCTCCAATATTCGCGAGGTGCCAAGCACAGCTATCTAAGCCACGACTCTGCACCGCTCCACCGTATACCTCGAGCGCACGCCATGAATAACCCATCGGTCATGTTCCGTAGACTGGGATTCGCCTACGACGTGCATCTTATTGGCCTCAGCCGGCCATGTTACTCGCGGAGCATAACGCAATTCCCGCGAAGAATGATATACATCCAACCCCGCATCTCTGGCATCCGCGGCATTGAGTTCCCCTGAAACCTGATACTGTACGCTAAGGATAAGACTTAAATTGTACTATGCAGCATGTCGAAAGCTTTTGAAACGGGACCTCTTTGTTTGCCTTCACCCAAAAAGTATAATGGCCCCCTCCGCGGTAGAACAAGAAACCCTCGTATCGACCGAGAAGGTCCTCATCAAGCCATGGACTCGACCGGGGCCGACAAAAGAAGACCTTGAATGGGCCCCTCTCGTGCAGATTGATCTGTCGCGATTTGACGAGCCCGGCGGAAAGGAAGAACTTGCCAAGCAGCTCTACGATGCCGTCACCCGCGTCGGATTCTGGGTCGTAGTTGGCCACGGAATAGACGATGATCGTGTACTGCGTCAGTTCAGCTTTGGAAATGCTTTTTTCAAGGAGCCCATCGAGGAAAAGCGCAGTTTCCCGTGCAACTTCGCCGAAGGGGAGTACTTCGGGTATCGTGAAAATGAGCGATGGATTGGGGATACGGGAGTGAAAGACAATGTCGAGATGGTATGCAGACATCACCTCTCTACAGGCTTCTTGCTTTGACTCGTCTGGTTTAGCTGAATATCCCGAAAGCAATTCCTGCCTGGGAAGACCTTCCAAAACACCGAATTGTGCGGCAAAACTATGATGAGGTCGCAAGCTTCCATCGCGATCTCTTTGACAAGGTTCTTCGCAAATTGTTTGTCTTGATTTCCATCATTCTCGAGTTGCCAGAGAACTACCTGGCCGATGCGCACGGCTATGACGAGCGTTCCGACGATCACCTGCGTTATATGATCTATAACACCCGTACTCCCGAGGAATGGACTAAGGCACAGGGCTATACGAAAGGTGGACATACAGACTTTGGAAGTTTAACACTGCTGTTCTCTCAGAATGTTGCTGGCTTGCAAATTCGAACTCTAGAGGGCGAATGGAAATACGTAAAGCCTGTCGAGGGAGGGATTACGTGCAACACGGCCGACACTCTGTCGTTCCTGACAAATGGTAAGATTACTTATGCAAACGTCAAACAGGTTCCGAAGGAAACCCGCTTACCGAACGTATAGGATTCCTCAAATCTACCATCCATCGAGTCATCACGCCGCCGGTTGACCAAATTGAGATTTCTCGTCTGGGGCTGCTGTACTTCTGCCGGCCTGGCGATAACACGGTGATGAAGACGGTTCCATCGCCGCTGCTCGAGCGACTTGGCTTGCTTGCCGACGAAGACAAGACCGATCAACCCGTGGCTACGGGCACTGAGTATGTACGCGCTCGTGTTCGCGATGTGCATCACAAGAAGGTGATCGATCGTCGGGAGAACACGTCCTTCGAGTTCAAGGGATTGAAGGTCCCGAATCACTATAGCTAGTGCATGTCCATTGGGATCGAGAAATTGACCGTGGTTGGAGTCTTGAGTCTGTCCAAGAAATTGCTTACAGGGCATAAGCTGGCCAAAACCAATTCAACCGCCCGTAGGTATTGATTGACTATAGTGCCGAAAATACCACTGTAAAAGCTTGTAGCTGGCAGCAAAGATGGAGTACCTCGACCACGTACATACTGTCGTATTTGAGGGGAATGATAGAAGAAAGTAGATTGTAAACCCGTGGACCGAGGCAGGAGAAAAGGAAGGCGGTGTTGGATTCGATGTAACAGCAACCCCTCCTCCTCTGACAGCCGCATTTCAAATTCCTCATTCTCCATGCACTTTCAATATATCAAAGGTTCGGATTTTCTTTGTCTCTGCGATGTCTCCGAGGTATACGGAGACCGCTGTCGGCAACGCCTCGTCCGTCAAAGCCAGCAGCAGCCGCGACCCTTCTCTACATTCCGACTGTTCACCCTTCAATAACGGCCTTAGTGCTCTCACCGAGATTGCAACGCCTGAGCCTCTCCAAAGAGACCATCTCGAGGCTCATCCTTGTCTCGAACAAGGTCTTTCAGACATGCGGCATACCGGCGCTGAAGTGGGCGGCGATTCTGATGCAGCCCTAACTGAGATTGTAGCACCGCCGCCAGTACAGAGACACGTCGAGCAGCTGGCCCTACGACCAATATCTCTTGAAAGAAGTCTCTCGAATGCCTCCCGGCATGGCTCGGCGCGAAAGCCGAAGACCAGGTCTTGTATCATCTTCTAGCATGCTAGTAGGGGCTTTACTGATCTCCTGCTTTCCATATTCTTTGACCTTTAATCGCTTTACAGCTTTGTTGACGAAGAAGGCTATCGTCACTCAGCAGATATACACAATTGACTACTGCCAGACAGGATAATTCACGTGGTCCCGACTCTTCAGAGACACCTGAAACACCAGGCATCAGGGCACCTCCGCTGCTCCGCACGTGCCTCCAGTCGTCTAGAAATCATCGTCGTCTTCCTCTTCTTCATCCCCTCCTCTTTCCTCGCCTGGAAAATCCACCATCTCTCCCAACTCCTCCGATGTAACCAGGAGATCGGATGGATCCTCCTTGCTGGCTTGCTCACGCACCTGGAACTCGCGGGCTTCCGGGTCCGCGTCGCGAAACCGCGCTTTCTCCACGGAGACCGCACTGAACGCGTGCGACTGAGGCAGAATGGCTGCCAGCTTGCGATACTTGAAATACAAGCCCCCGAAGAAGACCACCTTCCTCTCGTTCGGCTGATTGGCTTTCGATGTTACCCACCCACTGTCCCCGTTTGACGTGTACCAGGCAGTCGACGGCGCCACCTCGCCGATCTCAATCACCCCGGCACGGAAGCCGACCGCGATCTCCTTCTCGGTTTCCGACCAGGCATTGATCATGGCATGCTTGGTCGTGTAGGCGGACGTGACGATGATCAGCCCGCGATCCCGGACGTCCGGCCATTGTCGCAGGATGGTTTCGGAATTGGCCTTACACCACTGCCGAAAAGGTGTGGTGCCGTAAATGAACTCCTTCACCACCGGACCCTCGGTCATCAAGATCGCGCCAAACCCGTCCTTCGTACTGTATTTGTACAGCGCGCCGATGTCCGCGGGGATCCCGGCTGGTAATAGCGACGCTCCCACGTTCCAATCCACCTTTCTCTGCTTCATGCGACCGGACATCTTCGGACCCCATGCACGCTCGTCGGACGGGGCTCGCTGGAAGTAGGCAAACGGCGTGAGGCCGTTGCGAGCGAGCGACGATGCGTCGCCGAGATTGATTGGGACTTGGTCGGTTCCCAACAGCGGCGTCCATTGGCCGAGCTCGGTGAGATAGCCGCAAAACCCCGGTTGAAGGGTTGTGGATGACTCCGGTTCGTATAACGCGTAGCCATAGGGGTGATTCAGCATTGACTGCTGGTAGCTGGCCCCTAGCGACGGCATGGTAGGGAATGCGAGGGAAGGAGAGGAAGAGCTAACTGACGGTTCTAGGATACCATGCCCGTTAGTATGAGGGAGCCGGGAGGGTTCTTGGAAGCTTGCCAACGCGATAATCAATTACCAGCAGGCCACGATAAGTCGAGGTTTTCGAGTGTGCAACATCTGACACGATCGTCAGGAGAGTCAGCCGGGTGGTCAAATACGAGATGCGAGGCTGCATCAATAGCGCCGCCGTTGATTGGAAGCGAGTCGTCGGCCAAATTGACCTAATTCACTTGGCCCCTTTCAGCCGCCGGATGCCCCGCGTCGAGATGAGGCCTGGCAATGTCCCCTGCTTTTCGTCCGCAGTCTTGCGTCCGTCGGATGGACAGCTGAGGAGAATGCGCTTTGAGTGGTGGTTTGCTACATTGCCTTGCACCCCTGTCACTCTCGCCTGCATTGACCTGTTCTGTCCGATCGTGCCAGGCAGCCAGAGCTCTAGCTTCTCGATGCAATATTCTCGAAAACAATATAAGACCGATCATTCGGGTGTGAAGACCTAGTAATAGGCATCGCCCTTGCTACCCATCCGCCGCAGGAACCCGACCATGGCAGAACCACCATCACCATCACCATCACCGCCCGCCATTCCTAAGGAGAATATCGAGGAGGCGAAGGCTGCATTTGCTCGCGATCCTCCACTTGTAGACGATCTCCGACCGGGAACCTTCTTCGATGACCCGAATTACCTCGATACCCTACCCCACGGCGCTAAGGCTCTAGTCTGCGCCGTCCAGCATTTTGGTGACCATCCGGATAGACCGGGCCTCTGTCATATCCAGTCGGTGCAAGCGTTCGGGCGATACATTCAGACCAATGACCTGGAACAACTCAGCATGGCGTTTGCCATGGAGGCCATGTCGCTCCGCTATGTCCCGCCTGGCCACCCGGGCCGTGGAAAGTCTAACAATCATATGGGAAGGCTTTACCAGCAAAAGTGGGAGAATGATAAAATCGCCTCTGACCTCGATGACACGATTCGCCATTACAAGATCGCAGTCGACACTGCTAAGGAAACGGACGAGACAATTAGCGACTGGTCCTGTGATGTGGCGGCTCTGGCTACGAAGCGCTGGAATCGAACCAAACAACCGAGCGACCGGCAGGATGCACGCAAATATTTTGACAAGGCTATCGAGCTGGCCGGCGAGTCGCCAAAACGAGCGATCCATCTTTCCAACAAAGGGGAGACAATCCGTCTGACATTGTTCGGCAGTGACGAGGAGCGACAAGCACTTCTCAGCGAGTCAATCGGCTACCACGAGCAGGCCCTCGAGCTTTGTGGGGTTCTTCTGGCTCTATCGGAACGGCCTAAGATTCCTTACGGCATGATTCATCGCAATGTCGCCCAGGCATACCTCGCGAAATATAATTTGTTGAAGCAGCCGGAAGACGGCGAGAAGGCTGCCTGCCTGCTAGAAAAGGCGGTCGACTTCGAGACAGTTGGAACTGCCGGCTGGGAACGGTTCATGAACGAGCTTGGCAACGTGTATAATTTCAGGGCCCACTTAACGGGTAACGCGGAGCATGAAGCAAAAGCGTCCAAGATTTGGAGCGAAGTCATAGAGCATAGGCCTAATACGGTCGTTGCAAGGACAAGCCTTGCCGAGCTTTACCGTACCACCGCGGAAAAGGCCCAGGGCGAAACTCTCACTGCGGAAGCGATCGAAAAGGCCACTTCCCTGGCCCTTATGGCGGCCAATATGTCATCTGTGCAACGATCAAACCCAGGACTAGCCAACGCGCGTTCAAGCTCTGTTCTATACACCAAATACGAACTTCTTGGTCGCATAGAAGATCTCAACCAGGCCATAGAATACGCCCAGAACGCGACACGGGACCAAAACAGCGACGATCTTTGGGATCATTATCGCCTACTCGCTCAGGTGTTGATCACGCGGTTTGAAAGCCTCCGTCGCCTAGAAGACCTGCGAGATGCTACGTTTGCGGTGAATGAGTCCCTCAAAGCGTGCAGCCCCGAGGATTTCGAACAGAAAGCGGGCTGTCAATGGGTAGTAGGCAAAATTACTCGCTTAACTTACGACATGATGCCAAATACCCATGTGCTTCTTCAGGCAACTCAGGTCTTTGAGATGTGCAGTCAGACGATGTCCAAGAAATCCGTAACACGCTGCCTGGTCTTGAATGACCTGGGCAACGCCTACGCGCAACTATTCAGTCATGAGGCACTGCCGGAGCAGCTAGAGAAAGCCATTGAGGCATATCAAACGTCTCTGTCTGGGCTTCATTCTATATTTCACTCGGATCGGCACCCCAATATCCTCATGCTTAATGGATCGCTCGGGACTGTCATGATTCAGCGTTTCCAGACCTGGAGGGCCCATACCGACATCGATTCCGCTGTGACGTACTTTCGGCGCTCGCTCTTAGGCGTTCATGAGAGCCATCCACGATATATCACCCGCGTGAGCAATCTTAGTTACGCGCTTCAACTCCGATTCCAACTGAATGAGGTCAATGGGAACCTGGATGATTTGAAGGAGACTCAACGACTTCTTAGAAGTGCGCTTGAGTCACCGAAGCTGATCAGCAATGAAATGAAAACTAGCCTACTCAACCATCTTGGTAACGCTTTTCTATGCTCATTCACTCTGAGCAAACAATCAACTGATCTGGAAAATGCCATTAATCATTATACTAAAGCCACTGCAGTAGAGGGGTGTTCTCCTGCAGCCCGTGCGACGGCGATGATTAACAAAGCTGAAGTGCAGAGGTTAATGGCTGTTTCCAGCGGGCTACTGTCCGACTACGAAGCGAGCAACCTGACGTTGGAGGAGGCTCAGAAGGTGCTGACCAAAGATGACCCGCGCCTCTGTAGTGTCCTCCTAGATCAAGCCAACCTGCTGTACGGCATTTTTGACAAGCATATGGGCTCGGATATCCAAGAGTATGGACTCCGCGCCCTTGCCAAGTATGAAAAGCTCCTCCACATGCCAAATCTACCTCCAGCTTCGCGCGTCAGCGTTGGTTCTCTCGCAGCCAGTCTTACTTCACACATACTCAATGACCAAGCAAAAGCCAGGGATTCTATTCTGATCAGTCTTGAAGCGCTCCCCGAAGCAATTCTTATGCACGAAAGTAGGCTGGAGCAGCTGAAATTTGTCCGAACATACCATTATGTTCCAAGCAGCGTGACCGCGTTGTCTCTTAATGCGGGAGATCCGCCAAACGTGGTTATACAGCGTCTCGAGGCTGCAAGGGCCTTTATCTGGGACCGAATCGAAAATCAAACAACACAGATTGATATTCTTGAAACTGAGCACCAGGAGTTAGCAGCCAAATTCCGCACAATACAACAGCGGATCTTCCAAAAAAGCCGACCATCTGGCAAGCGAGCCACGGTGGATTTGACCTCGGTTGCCCCAGATGACCTTAATAGACTCCAACGACAGCATGATGGTGATGCTTATCGTCAGCTGCTCCAGCAGATCCGAGCCCTCCCGGGCCATGGCTCCTTTTTAAGAACCCCAGAAGCCCCAGGCGACCTTCAAAGCTATGCAGCGGACGCACCCATTGTTTTCATCAATGCAAGTAAATATCGCAGTGATGCTTTGATCATCACCAAGAATAGTGTGGACCATTTGCCCCTCCCTGCTTTCAACATGGAGCGTATAACGCCGTATGCAGCACGCTTCATGCATGCTTTGGACATGCTCTCCAGAGGTGAAGAGCAAGCAACCGCTCTGACGCAGTACCAAGAAGTCATGAAATGGGTCTGGAAATCCGTTGCCAAGCCAGTTCTAGACAGCATTGACTGGCAGAAATATGAGCCCGGCCCGTCTGGGAAACCGCGGATTGTATGGGTGTCAACGGGATGGGTCAGCGTGTTTCCCATGCATGCTGCAGGCGACTACGAAACCACCACGATGAACGAAGAGCCCACGTGTGTTCACGACATGGTTGTTTCGTCGTACACTACATCTCTCAAAGCTCTAGAAATCAACAAGTACAATGCTCGACGAATTGATACAGAGTCAACCGCTGATTCCCGGCAAGCGATGATTGCCGCCATGGCGACAACGCCCGGCCTGGGTCCGGAAAACGACTTGGACGTAGAACCCGAAATCAACTCATTTGAAAAGACACTTGGCTCTTTATTCAAAGTCAATTTGCTGCGGCAACCGGACTCAAAAGCTGTGAAGCAAGCCCTATCTACAGCAACTATCGGCCATTTCGCCTGCCACGGTCGCGCCGACAAGGAAGACCCTTCACGAAGCGCTATTATGTTACAGGACAGCCAGGCGAAAGTGCCGCCCTTTTCCGTACGAACGCTTCTGAAACTCGACCTGAAGACTTGTGGGCTTGTTTATCTATCTGCGTGTGAATCCGGTGTCAGCAAGGACCTCGCAGTGCGAGACGAGGGCATACATATTGCGGGAGGATTCCACATCGCCGGCGTGCCACATGTCATTTCCACACTGTGGAAGGTGTCGGATACTGTTTCCGCCCAACTCTCCGGTCTGTTTTATGAACGACTCAAAAACGAAGCGGGGGAAGTTGATCTCGCCCGAGCACCGCATGCTCTTCATATGGCATTAGGGGAGCTGAAACGAGAGGGCGTGCATCCGATGCTGTTAGGACCTTTTATCCATTCCGGCCCTTAAGCTACATCTGCAGGATATGATGTAAGGGACGGTGTATGACAAGATTTAACGAATGGTTTACCTTATCTTGGAGTTCGACTGGCAGCTTTCTTAATTACATTATTGTTACAACTGTTATTTTCTAATAAAATCGCGGCCACTCGCTCAACATTATTCACACAACAAGCCAGTAAATTTACAAAAAGGAATTGTACAACAGACCGGACGGAATGAGCAGCAGGCCAACTATTAACAACTATAATCATACTTCGTAGCGTCATTTACCCATCAAACCATGGCAGTAGCCAACATCAGCATGATTCCCAGCTGATCCGCATCTGTATGCCAAAGATCCAGCTTCTGGGAATTCAACCCATCACCGGGGTTCCGCTGCGCTTCAATCAACTCCCCGAAATACGCCAATCGGGGCCGTCGATAATTCATCTGACTCGCTCGGTATTCAGCTTCCCACTCTTCGTGACAACTGGCGGTCCATAGTGAGTGCCCCGACGGCAATGGGATGGCGCGGTAGACCTCAGTTGTGTCGCAGGGGATACCTGTTTTGACGCAAATAACGCGACTTATGATGAACCAGAGACAGGCGACTCTGTGATTGATATTTAGTACTTGATTTATTCAAAACGAGAAAGAAGCGACACGCACCTTCTTCGGGATTCCGAGAAGATCCAATCATGCCAGGTGTGGTTGGGATTGGCCTGCTCGTCCAGAGCGAATGGCTGGGCGCATATTTTGCGAAATTGTTCGCACAGAAGCTGTGCTCTTTCGTTAACGGTCGAAATTAATTGAATGCGAAATAAATTGATTTACCTGGAAAGACAAGAGCATATGCAAGTCATGCTCTGAATGCCGCAGAGTATCGTCGACAATGCGCATGATTAGGTAGATAATATATACTTGAATTGCTGCTAACAGCTCTTCTCTGTCGAAGGTCTCCATCTATTTGAGGATCATTAGCTCAGACCCTTGAAAAAACCGACAGGGATTACTTACCTCACTCAACAATCTGCGCTGCTCCATCCGAATTGTCTTCCAAACAAAAGGCTTGGTCTCTTGTGTTCGAGGCACGAACATCTGCGCAATGCTCATACAATTCGCCAACGGGGCTTGGAGTACCGGAGAATGGCTGTCGGTACATCTTTTGTAATACGAGGGATGAATAAAAGGTGGGAAGGTGGCTTTTTGGACCATTAGTTGCGGGAACGGACGCAGCATTTGGATAATGTAATTGGCGTTGCATTGCGCTGCCGGGCTGCTCATGGGCAGAGGAGTGAGGAAGCCCGAGGTCTCTAAAGTAGTCAAGGCAGGAGGGATCGTGATGGTCGAAAGAAAGTCGTTTTTGCCGGTCGCTGGTGTCTCTTGAGCCGCGTAGAGCTCCTCCAGCGAGGCCATGGCTTGCGCATCTGACACCTGCGGCTCCTCCGAGACATACGTGCTGGTGGTGGCGGTCGTAGGGGCCGAGATCGTGTCGCACACCGGGGCTGCCGTCGAGGTCGATTGATTAATTTGCAGCAGATCGAGATTGATGTCCCACGGCAACTCGTCGCCCACCAGGTCCATATTGTTGGCCAGGATCTCGCTCCTAGGAAGCGGTGTCGGTGACGACGTGTCCACCGAGGTTGGAGGGGGCATGGGCTTAGATTTCAGGGCGGCGGGTGTTAGAGTAGCATTTTGCCGACCGTGAGGATGATCATAAACACACTCCAGACCCTTGTGACGGCAGCGTGAACACTGAGGTTGAAAGCTACAGCGAGCTTTGGCGGCGCTGCAGGCCTGACACGACTGATGCCGCACTCGGGGACGATCTCGCGAGCGGCGACAGTAGCCTACATGGCGGTTCCGCGAGGCCTCGTGGGTGAAGGGCTTCTGGCAAAGGTTGCAGAAGAACATTCTAATCTGCGCATCCATCGGTCCAGCAGGGATCAGCGGCAAAGCGATTCATTCTTCAGGGGAGTCCGACAGGTTGGCAGGAGGAGAGAAAAGAGGCGGATGACAAATGACACCCGGTTGATAAGGCTGCCACGGCTAGGGCTTCCATTGGTCACGCCATCCCGGCCAATTTCGCCGTCTTTTCTTTTGTCTCACTCTCGCTCTCTGCTCTCTCGGCCAGTTTGCATCGTCACTCTGGCCGACTTCTCGGTCAAATCGGTCACGGCCAGTTTCCTACCCGGTAGATCATTTGTTTGCTGACAAACACCATATCTGCTGACTCGTAGTCAGGGGGCCATTTGGCCAGCGTATACCTACTCAGATATTAAGCGTGAGTTGAGCTCTCAGGCTCCGGTTTAGTTAGCCTGTCAACCTACTCATCCCTCTTGATTGTCGCTGACTCTGTGCATTATGGACGAAAAAGACTCTTCTTCCACGCAAATCCCTCCGTCGGAGGAGACTCAGTCGCCGCCGCCCGAGCCCAAGGATGAAAGCGTGCGAACGATCCATGGCTTCAAGGTATCTCGTCTTGTCTTCCAACCTAATTCTGCTCTAGCGGTCACTAATCACACGAATTCTCCCCTAGTGGTTCTTGGTTTGTATATCTCTGTACGTCGGATCATTGATCTATGGCCTGGACACCACCATTGCGGCCGACATTCAGGCTGCTATCATCAAACGATTTGACAATGTGGACCAGCTGACCTGGGTCGGCACTGGATTCCCC
The DNA here is from genome assembly GCF_023601865.1 of Aspergillus affinis. Lineage (NCBI taxonomy): Eukaryota > Fungi > Ascomycota > Eurotiomycetes > Eurotiales > Aspergillaceae > Aspergillus > Aspergillus affinis. The sequence goes on along the minus strand of NW_026515783.1, from coordinate 639,149 downwards.
CTGGGCTCTGTGTGTGCTATTCTGCCGGCGTGAGTATTGTCTATGGACTAGCTCCTGTGGTGCTCCTTGTCGACTGACCGATAGCCTTTTGAAGTGCCGCTTTCTACGCTGTCTTTGACCTCAAGATGCTCTTCATCGCCAGTGTCGTCCTGTTCGAAGTCGGCTCCGTGCTCTGCGGTGCTGCTCCCAACATGAACGCCCTGATTGTAGGACGTGTTCTCGCTGGTCTGGGAGGATCAGGAGTCTACATCGGGTATGATACTGTTTCCTTGCATGATCGGGAAGCTTCCACTGATTCAGTCTCAAGTATCCTCAATTACTTCTCTCTCTGTACCACCAACAAAGAGCGTGGTCGGTATGTGTCGGGCATCGGGCTTGTCTGGGGTGTCGGTGCTATTTTGGGTCCTGTGGTTGGAGGCTCTTTTTCCGACAGCTCGGCTACCTGGCGTTGGTCATTTTACATCAATTTGTGGGTTCCTCGAGTTCCCTTCTGGGTATTCGGTAACTAACGAGGTCCATGTAGGGTCATCGCCGCCATTTGTGCCCCGGTCTACGTCTTCTACCTACCCTCGGTTAAGCCGCCCGCAGCCTCAAACACCTCCATCCTCAAGAGACTAGGAGCCATGGACTGGATAGGCTTCTTGCTGAGTTCCGGGACCGTGGTGTGCTTTGTCATGGTGTTGACCTTTGGCGGAGCGGGATGGGCCTGGGACGACGGGCGATCCATTGCAACCTGGGTGGTCTTCGGAATTCTTCTAATTGCCACAGTAGTACAGCAGAAGTTCATGCTCTTGACAGACGAGGAACACCGGATGTCACCTCCCGGCCACATTCTCAAGAATCGTTCGCAGATTCTGTTCAACATCCAGACCGCGGCAACGGTGGCGAACATCTATGTTCCGCTGTATTACATCCCGCTCTTTTTTCAGTTCGTGCAGGGAGACACGGCAGTTAAGGCTGCGGTGCGGTTGTTACCTTTCATTCTGCTGCTGGTCTGCACCAACATGACATCCGGGGCCCTCTTGCCACGTATTGGTTACTAGTGAGTTCTGGTTTAGATCCAAGTTGGTTTGATTTGGTTGTTTAACCTGCTGTCTAGTTGGGCTATCTACGTCGTTACCGGTGTATTGATGACCGTTGGTGGCGCGCTTATGTACACCGTCAATATCGATACCAAGCCTGGCAATATATACGGATACAGCATTCTCCTCGCTATAGGCAGTGGCCTGACGTTCCAGGCAGGTTACACTCTGGCCGGTATCAAGGTTTCCCTGAAAGGCTGGCCCGGGAAAGACATTCAAATGGCCGTTTCTCTCCAGAACATCTCCCAAGTTGGCGGCACGCTGCTATGTCTCTTGATCTCGGGACAGATCTTCCAGAGTCTCGCCTTCAGCAACTTGAAAACCGTTCTCGGACCCGAGGGATACAGCGATTCGGAAATTCGTTCTGTTGTTGCCGGTACTCAGAGCTCTGTATTTGAACATCTCAACGAAGAGCTGGCCTATGAGAGCACTAAGGCAATTACTCAGGCGATGAGCCGCGTGTACAGTATCAGTATTGCGGCCGGTGGGTTATCGCTCATTGCCGCCTTGTTGATGAAGAAAGAACGCCTGTTCGGGAAGAAGTGATTTCGAAGAATGTTGATTTTTGGTCAATTAAAAGGCTCTGGTTGTTTGAATCGGCGCGTCGAGGCCTCGGCTCTCCTCTCTACTCTTCCTTTTGCTTGCTTAGGCCGCTGTGGGCAATAATCTTATCTCGGTTGAATGGCACGGTATCTTAGAATGAATTGATCTAGATTGAGTTTAGAATGAAGTGATATAATTGTTTGATTTGTTGAAACCTGTGAGAAAGTTTAGGGGGTTCTAGTATCGCAAAACATAACGTCTAGAGAGCCTTGTTTGCTCTATCCATTCTAGATACCTTGCCTGTAGACATATATTTAGGCAATACTAAGTAGGATCGCTCTCAAAAATGTCAGATTATCACTACGACTGGTTAATCATCGAATAAAAACAGTGAATAATCATAATTTTCAGCCCTCCATCTTTGAACCCTTTCTGTCTTATCATCTCTGTCACTGATGAGTTCTGCCTGAGGAGTGAGGACCTCCACGAACGGGCTTCCCAATCGGGAATCCCGTGCTGATCAGTGATCATGTGTCGCATCGTGAAATTCTTCATTCCTCTAAATTCTTTGTTCTTTCAGTTGGAACCAGTCTTTACTTTCGAAGTCAGGTTTGCCTTTGCGTTCTTTAGGGATTATTTGTTCGTCTATCCCTAACAGTTCCAAACAACTTTCTCCGCGGTCCATCGATCCCCTGGCGTTTCAGGCAAAGACCCCATATTGTGCGTGATGCCTGAGGCATAATTCCGACCGGCCAGTTATTTCCGCCGGGTTTTGCCGACACTATAGTGTATAGTTCATCGATTTCGAATAAAATAAAGCAACAGTCATTGCAGTTCTCATCTATCTACTCTCAACTGAGCGCATCCACCTCATACCCTCAACGCAGACACCTCGCCATCAACCACGCAGTCCACCTTGACATGCCACACGGCCCTGCATTCTACTTGAATGCCTGGCCTTTCAGACCCCATTTGACTCGCGATACCCCTCCGTGTCCCACAATGAACAGCTGGTCATAGTCCGGTCCGCCAAAGTCGATCGACGCGGTGGTATAGTTAGTCTGGATCCGAAGAATGGGAACCCCCTTAGGAGTCAGGACGTCAACTCCGTGACCCGTCGAGGTCACAAGATACCCATTCTCGGCGACCTTCAAGCCATCCGGCACGAAGTCCACAGCCAGATAAATGGCCCTCTTGTTCGAAATGACGGTCTGGGTTTCGTCCACGTCGTATGCGTAGATCGTCCGTTTTCCGGTGGTGTTGTACGCCAATGTCGCTTCATCATTCGGGATGGTGGGATCGGTGTTAGCCCAGTCCGCATTGCTGTCGGTAAGGTAGAGAGTCTTGAAGTCCGGAGAAAAGGAGACCCCGTTCGGGGCACCGAGGGAGTCCTCGACGAGAGAAACGCTACCGGTCTCCTGATCGAAGCGGTAAGTGGCAGCTTCGAGCTGCTGCCACTCGGTGTTGAGGCCGACATTCCGGCCATACTGGAGGTCGGTGATCCAGATACCACCTTTCTCGTCGATGTCAAGGTCATCGGCCTGCTAGAATTAGCTTCACCAGGTGACTGTGCCAGGTAGTCATTGCTCACCGTGTTGAAGTAGTATCCGTAGTAATTGTTGACGAGCACTTCGGACTTCTTCGTAACAGGGTCAAAGCTGACAACGCCCGGCCGGTAGGTCAGTCCATCCAGCGAGGTGTTTCCTCCCGCGGTCGAGTAGTAGATCAGACCTTTGCGGTAACGAGCACCGGCCGGGGCATAGATAGGGGGATCCGCGGTGACCCGGCCCAAGGTCGGGGGCTCGGTGGACAGATCAATAACCTGTTGAGACAGACCGTCGACTCCCGTCGCGAGGTCAGAGAAGTAGAACTCGTTGGTGTTGGGGGCATATCTGTTGGATTCAGTCAGTAAGTCTTTCTCTTTGATATGCAAGGGATGAAGATACGCACACAGGAGCTTCATGGCCACCCGCAGTGATCTCAAACAGAAACTCAAGCTGATCATCGGTGCCGAGGAACTCAGTCGCCAGTTTCTCATCGAAAATGACGAAGTCGGCTTTTTTAATATCAGCCCAGTGCGGATCGCTCGGGACGACGGTGTCCGTCAGTTTGTCCGGGTTGGCAAGCTCATTGCTGGCTGGTCGACGAAAGTCGGAGTTCAAGACACTGCCAAAGCGATCGAGGCAGAGTACGCGAGGGTATTCGTATCCTTCGCATTTCTTCACCACCGATCTAGCAGAAGAATTGCTAGCTCGGGGGAGAATGGCTGCTGCCGACGCGTGGACCACGCAGAGAGCGAGGCCCAGAGAAGACCAGGACTTTGAAAAAGCAACCATGCTGACTCTGAGCGGGTGAGACGGGAGGATTGAAGGATTTACTTAGTGCCTGTTCTTTCACGTTATCTCTGACCGTTGGGGCAGCTGTTATATACATGCTGTCGGCAATCTGGCTCCCTGAAGAACCAGCAAGAGACAAACTAGGAGGAAGCATGTACAGTTCATGCATACAGACCGAGCCAGCCGAGAATGACATGACGTCGGAAGCACCTAAAACTAAGGCGCATCGGGCAAGACATCTGCACGGGCGGCGGACCGAGCCCCCGAATGGGACCATTCCAGCCCTAACGTCGGCCGCTCGCCGGATGAGGCTTTTTCACTCTTTCCACGAAAATGGCCGGATGGGGTGGAGTTTGATCCTTCAGGATGGACGGATGAGAGTGAGATAGACTTCGGAGACGAAGGCAGAAGGGCAAGAGAGGCGTTAGTTCCTGAACCCAATAAATACGAGGGATCGCCCAGCCCTAACCGGGTTTTGATCCTCGCAACGGACACAACGGATCTATCTCAAGAGTCACATGTCTGCTAGTAGCTCGTCATGCGGGGATTTCTGGGTTTCGTGGCTTCCTTCTATCCTCTCCTCGTGAGGGGACAGGTTTTTTCAAGCTGGGATGTCTCCAACGGGACAACTACGCTGTTGGGGAACGCCTTTGGCGTGTCCGGCGTTGAGGCAGAATATGACTACATTGTAGGTTGAGATCTCGCCTTCCTTCATAGAAAGAAACTGACGCAATCACAGGTTGTTGGTGCAGGTACAGCTGGCGGCGCCGTAGCTGCTAGACTGGCTCTTGCTGGTTACTCTGTCGGACTTGTCGAGGCCGGCTCATTCTACGACCTGGACAATGGTAACAAGACTACCGTTCCGGGCTATGACCAAACCACCCATCCGAATGACCCCTTGGACTCCTTGATTGACTATGACTTTGTGACCGAGCCGGAGCCGGTAAGTCAAGCGAACAATTCTGGTCTATGAAAGATGTTATTCTAACTGGATCAGGGATTGAACGGCCGTAAGTTGCATTATTCGGCCGGACGAACCTTTGGTGGAGGGTAAGTCGTCTCCAGATGACAAAAGCTCATCTCATTGAAGATATTGACTCTTCTCCAACAGCTCGGCCGTGAACCTCATGGGTTACCAACGCTTCACTGTGGGAACCTTCGATCGATGGGTCGAGAAGATTGGCGACGATTCCTGGAAGTGGGACGGAGTATTCCCCTTCTACAAGAGGAGCGCCAACTTCACTCCTCCCAATTACGACAAGATCGATCCTCGGTTCAACATCACCTACGACGCCGCAGCATTTGACGTAGGCGCCGATGCTCCTCTGCAGATCTCGTACGGCAACAACTATCAGGACTACGGTCCCGGCGTTGCCGAAGGATTTGAGAACATGGGCTTGGATCACATTCCCGGGCTCAACAGTGGCTATCTCATCGGATATGGTACCATGAGCGCAACTGTTGATCCCAAGGCTGCGACTCGAGATACTTCAGCCACGTCGTTTGTTAAGAAAGCGATTGACGAAGGAACAAACCTGAAGATCTATCAGACTACTACCGCCAAGCGCATTCTTTTCGACGAGAACAAGAAGGCCACCGGTGTGGAGGTTGAGGCAGTGGGACCGAGGCCTTTCACCTACAAGCTGAATGCGACCAAGGAAGTCATTGTCTCGGCTGGAGCGGTATGTTACCGTGCCCAACTCGAAGTGCGTGACGACAATCAGCTAATGAATGTCGACAGTTCCGCTCTCCGCAACTTCTTTTGGTGTCTGGCATTGGGCCGGAGAAGATCCTGAAGGAGCACAACATATCGACTGTGGCTATCTCGGAAGGAGTTGGTCAAAATACCGAGGTAAGGCCCATTCCGAGAGCAGACACATGCACAGTGCTCACATAAGATCGCTTTTTAGGATCAAGTCTGGCTCGGCTTCTCCTGGGGAGTCAGCGTCAACACCAAGACGCAGATCATTCTGGGTAATCCCGATTATGTCGTGCCCGCGGTGGACGAGTACCTGACCAACCAGTCGGGTCCGCTGGCTGGTATCGGAGCTGGAGAGTTTACAGGTATGAAATGCCATCCCGCTAAGTTTGATGGTGAGAGCAGTCTCTCTGACCCCAGTTGCTGCATCACGTAGGATGGGAGAAAGTCCCCAAGGCCAACCGCAAGAACCTCAGCAACGCCACGCTTGAATGGCTGGACTCGTTCCCGTCAGACTGGCCCGACATTGAGTTCCAGGACATTGCATTTGCAGCGGTGCCCGATAACATCACCGCGAATGGTAATTACATGACTCTCGGCGCAGCTCTGTTGACGCCCAAGTCCCGTGGAAACGTCACCATCAAGAGCGCCGACATGAATGATTATCCGGTTATCACAATGAATTACCTGCTGGACCCGGTGGACCAAGAAGTTGCGGTGGAGGCCTTCAAACGTAATCGCGAATGGGGCCGAGGCTCGGGCATTCTGGTAGATGAGTTCATTCCTCCTGCCTCAATCAAGACAGATGAGGAAATCCTCGAGTGGATCAAGCAGGAGGCGACATTTATCTATCACGTCAGTTCGAGCTGTAAGTGGCGTCCTCTCTGCACACTGACATGCATAAATGCGAGTAATCTCCCGCTGACGTGAGTCTGCCAGGTGCGATGGGAAGAGACGATAACCCGGCCGCCGTGCTCGACACTGAAGCTCGTGTCCGTGGAGTTTCCGGACTCCGAGTTGTCGATGCCAGCTCCATGCCGACTCTCGGTCCTGGCCATCCCATGGCAACGATTTGTAAGTACCCCTGTCTCGTTCTGACGAGTCCATTACCGTGTGACTTTTTTCTGACCGTTTCGATAGACATGCTGGCGGAGAAGATCGCCAATGCAATCATCAAAGGGAAACTAGAATGATAGGCACGCAGAGGCGCATAAGGTGTCATCGAGGGACGATCGCGGCAGTTGAAAGCGACAGGACGAGAAGGCCGGGGGCAGAAGGATAAGATCATCTTTAGACCTGCATACGTGATGGGCAATCTCGGCTCTGGAGGATCGCTGTATGTACTTGGAGTCGAGGCAATTTAAATCCATCATTCTTATCGAACTCCTTTGATCCTTCTTGTATCCGTGTTTCGTCTTGGAATGTAATGCTGGCGTAAGCAACGATTGTAATCACTCACCTCATTCTGCGTGAGATAAAGGTACATTAGCCACTTCTCCGAAAGCAACAGCAAGCGAGGAATGCTTTGGCCCGCTTCTAGGAATTCATGTCACAGGTCAAATGAAGAATCCTCCTTCCTATTCGAGTGGGAGGTGAGGCATCGCACAATTCCGTGGCCGTCCGAGGCAGTGGTGATGTGTTTCATCGATTAAAATAGACCAAGAACGAAATCCTTGGTGAGAATTTAGTGACCATTTTTCCCGCGTGGGAGACTAATTGCTGACCACCGTTGATAGCGGACGCCTAATCCTTTGATCCCCCTCTATCTCGCCAAGTCAGCGGCCGAGAAAGCCTCGCCGTATTCAGGGTTTCGTGGCTTGAACATAAGCCCTGAATCTTGATTTTTTGGAAAAACCAACCCTCTCGAGGACTCTTGGCAGGCGATTTGGCTCAGTCCTTGCAGAGCTAGAGTGCAATCATGGGAAAATATTACTTAGGATATGACATGAGACGGAACACCCAAATATAAGATGGTTTAGAACAGACTAAGTTAAAGTCTTTTTCTTGGGGCCCGTAGTGGAGACAGACAGCGCGGGATGGTGTAAGAACGATGATAATCTTTTGCAACTGCCAACTTCCAATCGGGGAAGAGTATCCTGCTAGCTTTAGAAAATGTGCTCGTATCGTGATCCCCTGGTACAGTACGGAGTACTGCTATCTCTTTTGTCCGGAGCCATCTCTGCCCCGATTCCCGACTCCTGCCAATCAACTTGTCACATCATTTCGTATCCTTCGGCCGGTGGCATAAATTTAGCCGAGCAGGCATTGTGACTAATAGAACAACCCAAACGCCTAACTAACTAGTAGAAGGCCGATCGTTTCTTCTGGATCCCCGGGTGAGCGGGAGATTGCTGGCCGGAGTTCTCGACGGTGCCGATCTCTCTTGGCGTAGACCGGAATGAAGAGCCTTTTATCCTTGTCAGATGGCAACTTCCTATTTCGTCGGGTATTTTCTGACAATTCTTCACGGAAGGAGAAAGCCTGCACTGTTGCGGCAACTCCGGATCCTCCCTTGAGGGGTTGGATGTATAAAATGCGTTGATATGGCGCAGGATGGCTCTGACAGCTTGTTGCCTTCTTGGTAGCAGCTGCGACAGGGGATCCCGGCTAGGACAAAAGCATATGCCGCATTGAATGTCGAAATAGGAAGAAACTATACAACGTTGCTTATCGAGCGGAGTCGTGCTGTCTCTGGAGGTTTCCATGCAGCAAACGGAGGCGATGTAACGGCACCCTCTAGTTCTGGTGGAGAACGGACTCCGTACTGAGTATAAGCTTACCCCAACAGTCGAGACTAGCAGCTAGTGCGTTGCAGGAATTCACCATGAAGGTGCCATACGTACGGATTACTGATTAGATAATGAAGGCAAGCGAGGATCGGAATGGCCCGTACATAACCAGGTCCCCTGCACATAGAGCAAACTGACGTGAGACAAAACCAGGATCAACCGGCCCTATGATTGCACACTTCTTGTCTGTATCCTGGCGACATCTGCACGCTCGATGGCGCCACTTTGGCCGACGATCCAGTCAAGAGCCGCCGTCGGCCACTTTCGCCGCGGGATGGCGGCGGAGTGGCGTTTGATTGAAGGTTGTGAGATGCAGCTGGCTCAGTCCGTTTCTGCACGCGCTGAGCGCTCCTGCCCAGTACAGCAGCGCTAATCCGCGGTTGAAACTGCAGTCTGTATCGTGGATGACCCCCCTGTCCGAAGGAGGGCTCCAAGCCTGAACAACAATCCTTCAATGGCGACTACGGGAGTGCAGGTCGAAAGTACTGTACCAAATGTACCCTGAACCGCCTATCGGAGGTGCCTTAGCGGAGAGACAGGATGAAGAGGCGACGCAGCGGCGAAGAGCGGGCATAAACTTATCGCGCCTTACAACAACGCGGACAGCTCATGTGCATAATTGGCGCGTCGAGGTCACAGGAGGCTGAGATAACTCTGTACAAATGCTTTATAGGCAACTCCGACTGACCAGGGGGAAGGATCCTATGAATGGCCCCCCCTCAATTTAAATTGGCCGACCAGCATGATAGATATCACTTCCCTAGGCAAATTTCAACGCATCACAACCTGGCACCATGCGTACCTCTGCAAGACACACCGCCTGTACCTCCTGTCGCCAACGCAAGGTTCGCTGCGACGGCGGCCAACCTCGTTGCAATCGCTGTGACGTGCGTGGGGACGAGTGTGTGTACTCCCGACACTCCTCGCAGGACCAACAGGAGCTCCTAGTCATGCTAAATGACCTCAACGAGCGTTTGTGTAAGTGTATGGTCTCTGGTTACCCATGACGTGCTCGCCATGACTTACATATTCCGGGGGTGGCTGGTTGTCGGGGTGTAGTACAAACCGAGAGTGCCCTAGCCCTTCAGCGAGAAAGCTATGGCCCGACTCCTTTGGAAAGCTCCTCCGACGATAGCAGGACTGCTGGTCAAAGCCCCGTGGCGACTCGACCGACATCACCCCCGGTTTTCGCATTACCCGACGACGTGCGCTGGGACGATGAGCTCGAGTCGATGCTATCGCTCAACGGATTTAATCCGGCAGACGAGGCGTCCTGGTACAATATTCCGCCTGTTATGCCAGGGGTCGATGTCTCCTGGAGCCCTGAGGACATCAAGCTCGATGACGTGAACTTCCTCCCCCCCATGACAGACATAGCCCCGATGACTGCTCTGTGGGTCGATGAACTTGTGCCGGAGCAAGTCCAGGTGGAACTGTACGTATCTTCTTTTCAGACCGCTTCTTTCTGCTCTTGGAGCGTTCAGGATCCTGGATTGACAGGCAGCGACGAGCAGACTTCCGCTCTACTTTGACAATGCGCACACGGGATGCTTCCTTATCGACCAAGATACCTTCCATATGCGCATGCGGACGTCGGAAACGCAGCCGGAGGTTGCCAGCCTTCGGTATATCGTGCTGGCTCATGGAGCGTGTTTCTCTCGTTCGTATGGCGATTTGAAGGATAAATTTTACCGAAAGGCGTGTGACTTGGTCGAGCAGGTCGACATCGCTGAGCAGTTTGTCAGCATAGCCACTCTCCAAGCCTGGGTTCTCCTCGCTCTCTACGAGTTCAAACAGGCCAACTTTGTGCGGGCCTGCAATCGGGTTCGTCAGGCGATCCTTATGTCCGAGATGCTCGGACTCCACAAGTTAGACCAGCCCGGGCTGCCAGGGTTGAAGCAAAACCCATTCACGGATGGACGGTACTTGGAGGAGCAACGACGTGCCTTCTGGTCGGTCTTTAACCTCAGCTGTTTTGCCAGCATTGCGACCGGGTGGAACACTGGAATGCCGGATGATCCGAACGAGGTAAGGCACTTTCAGTCTTGCCGTTCATTGTTGGTATGAAGGTGTCTCCAACTAACCAGCAAGTCGCGCAGATCACCACCTTCCTGCCCGCCGATGGTACCCTGAGCACGTATACTGTCGCGTCCGGCATCACGTTGCGAGATGCCTTCCATCTCGCCGGGTCTCAGGACCTCGGCGTTACCCACGGTCATATTGTCACCTCGACGCTCTACCGACAAGGCTTCATGCACGTCAATCGCGCCTCGCTCAGCCAGCAAGCCCTTCCGGACGTCTGGAACTACGACTTTTGGATGCACCACTATCATCTCTACGAGCGACTCAGTCATCTGGCCGCCACTGAGTCAAAACATATCACTTCCAACATGAGTGCCGACACGCTCTGCAAGAACATGGTCTTGCAGGCCACCCTGATTGCCCTCTACTACGCCGCCGGAATGCGCACCCCAAAGACCGACAGCCCAATTCGACCTCCGATCCCTAACAATGCCGACGACAAATGCCTCACGGCCGCGATGAAGGTCAAGGAGATTGCCGAGCTGATCACACATATGAATGTGGCAAGGGTATAGATTCTCTCTCTCTGTCTCTGTCTCCGGGGTCGATGAGTACTCACTAACCCCTCGCTAGATGAGTCCCTTCATTCCCTGGTCGATCTTCGTGGCGGCTCAGATCTTCGTCCGGCACCTTCACGGCAGCTCGACCCCCAGCGAGAGCCAGAAGAGCGCACGTCTTGGGTACCTAGATGCGCTTCGATCGCTTCTCTCAGCCCTCTCGGTCCTAGAATCCACGAATCCCATTGCGGGAGTCCTGGCCAGCCAGATCCGCATGGAACTGAACGGCGGCAAAGCTGTGAGTGATACCCGCTCCATCGGTCGGCTAGACTGCGGACTGGAGTTGTAAAATGCACGATTGTATGACGATATGCCCTTCACGTTGGTTTAATCTGGTATTTGCTTTTTATTGTCTCGCATACCGGCTTCTGTTCATGTTTATACTAGGGAGATTCTTTTTATATGCCACTAGAAATGACACGTTAGCGTACTATTGATCAAGCCGGACTCGTATCTGGGTTTGGTCCCGCTGACCCAGCTGATCTCGTCGGTGGAGTCGCAGTCAAGGCTTGTTCTCCCTTGGTTGAAGCTTAGTTGCTTATCGTCGCCTTGTCGCCTTGTCCCCGGCAAAACGAGGCATCAACCGGATAACACTAAACCAGTTCGGGACGCCGACCAGACAGCTGACTCATCGAGATTTGCCCATTTCGGACGCCGACCAGCCTCAGGCCCCCAAGCTCTACGTGCGCACTGGCGGCCTCACTGATCGCTAGACAAGTATAAGGACTTCCAGGAGGACTGTCCAAATCAAGGAGTCATGCCCTCAAGTCCAGCACCACCAGCCCTATACACAACCGAACACACTCCAAGATGAATCCCGTCAACACTGAACCGTACCAGCTGCCCGATGACGCCGTCTGGTTGAGTGAGTACGGATCTATATTTTCCCTCGAGAGTTGATTGATAACCAGACCCTTAGTCACCGGGTGCTCCTCGGGCATCGGCCGAGAGATCGCCAGTCTGGTTGCCAGCAAACCGAGTCAGCGCCTTATTGCCACGGCGCGCGACCCGTCCAGTCTCTCGTATCTTCCCGCCACCAGCAATATTCTCAAGGTTGCTTTGGACGTCACATCCCTGACGTCTGTGAATGATGCGTTTAAAGCGGCCGCAGAGCACTTCGGCAAGGACTTCTGCCTCGACGTCGTGGTGAACAACGCTGGCTATTCCTTGTCTGGCGACACCGAGTCCGCAACGGAAGAGGAGAGCCATCAGGAAATCGAGACTTTATTTTTTGGAACGGCGCGGGTGACGATGCGCAGCGTCGCGGTCATGCGTCAAGCCAAAAGCCCCGAGAGCGGCAGCTTCCGCGGCGGATTGATCTTCAACATTTCCTCGTTGGCAGGTCTATGCGCCTTCCCCGGTCATGCCTACTACCACGCAGGTAAGTTTGCCGTGGAGGGCTGGACCGAATCGGTAGCCAGAGAAATGCATCCCGACTGGAAGAGTAAGTCCCGTCGTGATAGTGGCGCAGCGATCGCCTCACTAACCCCCTCTGCACAGTCAACTTCTGCATCGTGGAGCCCAGCGGCGTCAAGACCAACTTCGAAGGACACAGCAAGGCGAACACGAAACCCCATCCCGACTACACTGACGACATGCCCGCGCGGAAACTTGCCGTGTGGGTGAGTAAAGGCATCCAGGCCGGCATGGGTCTCGAACCGTCGGCTGTAGCGGAGACACTGTTTCGGGTCGCCAGTCGAGGCGAGCGCGTGCCCCTGCGCCTTCCGCTGGGGGCGACGTGCTGGAAAATGGCCAAGTCTAAGTACGAGAGCTCTTTAGCGGAGCTTGAGGCAATCAAGGGGATTAGCGGAATGGGCGAGGAGATTTGAATTGGCGGTCCTTGTATGTCGATAGTGATGCACATCCGTGGTATTTCCTCCCAGAATGAAAGCCCATTCCGTATGATGTCTAGAACAAAAGTACCATTTGGCTCCAAAGACCCGGCACCAGATGAGTTCCCCTCGGTCCCGGCAGACTTTGTCAGCAGAGATGATGGAACGTGCTTCAATGATGCGATAACCGGCGAGCAGCTGTTTCGGTTAATAGCATGTTGTCAGGGGTTGTCAGGCCTAGATGCGTCTCTTAGAAATCAGTCCTTGAATAATTAATCCGTAGAGATACCCTGCAGATCATGGATGCAGCTGCAGAGCGCTAGGCTGAAAATAGCCTTGGTCTTGAGACGCCAAAGAACTTGCGACGATAGCAGAAGGAAAAGACTACGGAGGACGGAGGCGAGAGAAAATGCAAACAGGACAAACAAACACGGTGACTGCGGGTCGTGCCGAGCGGGTGCTATGTTTATTTTGGATTGCCGGTTGCCGATTAAAAGTGTATTTGATCTGATTTATTTTTGTGACATCTTTGAAGTATGTGAATGTGCTTTATTTACTTGACAGTAGTCCCTGTACTTATGGCTATCTAGTCCCTGGGAAGGTTCCAACTGCGGTGTATGTCGACATTCGTCCTGTCCACCCTTTCATGACTCGTGATATATATTTTTGCTTGCAGTAGCTTTGTCAAATGACTTGGGCCAGCAAGGTCTGCAGAGTAGTGGATCAAGACCGAATAGGAAAACAGCCCAACATACCGAGTATAAACGCCATCTTTACTAAATATAATCAGGAGAAACTAAAAAGGCAGGGGAATCTTCACTGTACAAGCCCACAAGGAAACTCGAATCCGCGCTCGCCAAAGCATCCGGCACAAGAATGCTGGTTCTGTACAGGCGGGGCATACAAGGGATTGGCGGAATATTCCTACACATCCCTGCTGTACTGAAGTCCTAGGGATGCCCTACTGCAAAGCGAGCACACTTTCTACATTACGCCCGGATAGACTCCGAATGTACTCCGGACAGACACCGCAGTGCAAAGTACCGGTAAATCGGCTGCAGCTCGGCGGAGACCCGGGAGATTCACGGCGGATACATATCGATTCTGGTCGATCATCCATACTCCGGACAATTATTGGCCGGGTCAGAACCCCGGGCGCTGTATTGTAGGCCGGGTTCGCTCTAAGGCCCTAAGGCCGCAGCCCTTGGGGAGGGTGTGAGCCTAAGGCCGACAGGCTGCGTCTGGCAGTGCATGGGGCGGCCTCAGGTATCAGGTGTCCATAGCCTCGTCGTGCAAACAAGACAAACTCCATAGTCACCTGATTCGCTCCTACCCGATGAGGAAGAGACGCGTCCTTTCCCTTCCGAGACTAGCGTTTCAGTCGTCGCCTGGAAGGCCGCGGCATCTGCTCTCGACTGCCTTCACCTCTGTGCCATCAATGCGAGGGTCTAAACAAGTCATATTCAAGGTCATTCTATACGAGCAAACTAACACCAGAAACTAACAACAGAAACATGCATTCTAGACAAAGGACGCCCTGAGATCACATCATACCCTTCCATTTCCCATCTACTCTAGCAATCCCATGCTCTCCGCAATGGCTGTCGACAACGCCTTCACCGTCATCGTCGAGGCCAACAGGAGCTGGAACGAGAGATCCAACCCGAACTGCTTGAAGAGCCAGTTGCGCAACTCCGCTCCGATCATACTGTCGATACCGTAGCTAGCCACTGACCCGTCGTCAAACTCGAATTGTTCGAGACTGACGAGCAACATCCGCGACAGCTTGTCCATGACGGCCGCACCGATCGCCTGGACGACAGCGTCAACCCCTTCGGCGCGTGCTGCCTTCAAGGCGCTGGCGAGATCGCTATCGCCGCCGCTTCCGCTGGCCAGAGAGTCTTCCGCCACCGACTCGACGGCGGCGCGGACGTCGCGAAGACGCGCGTCCGGAAGCCAGTATGCCTCGTCGCTCGAGTCGGACGCGGCAATGGCGGCGGCAAGATACGCGGGCTCCAGACCCAGGATGATCTGGGAGTTGCCGATGGCGGCGGGGTTGGTGGCCGAAGGCGCGGGCACGGACATGGCGGTCTCGAAGCCTCGGAGCATCTCTTGCTCGTCGATGCCGTACATCGCCTTGCGGGTGAGGGCCAGCTCGATGTTCTCGTTATCGGCGACCACACCCACGTCGAGGATCATAGGCAGGATGAGCGACGTGGCCGGGAGCTGGTGTCGGTTGCGCTGCCAGGCGAGACCGTCCAGATAACTGTTACCGGCGCTGTAGTTGGCCTGGCCCGGGTTACCCAGCGTGGCGGAGATGGAGCTGGTCATGACGAAGAAGTCCAGCTCAAGCTGAGCTGACTGGATCACCTGGTGCAAAGTCTCGGCTCCGTTCTTCTTGGGAACGATGGCGGCTTGGAACTGCTGGAAGTTCATGCCGTCGAAGATACCATCCTGGAAAACAGTCAGCACCTGCTCCAATCAAGTTACGTGCGAGGGGCCTACCTGAAGAACCATGGCTGCGTGCACGACACCGCGGATAGGACGGCGGGCCGTGACGGTGTCGACGACGCGAGCAACGTCCCCTTCGTTGGCAGCGTCGGCGCGGAAGACGTCGGCAACTGCGCCCGCGGCTTGGATGGATTCGACAAGCTTCACAAATTTTTTAGCAAGTGCGTAGGAAAGGGGGCGGAGAAATAACATACTGCCGCGGCCTCGGGTTTTTCCGTGCCAGATCGAGACAAGAAGACAAAGTCCCGGGCTCCCCGGTCCATCATCCAGCTAGTCAAGCTGCGTCCTAGTCCACCCAGACATCCAACGAGAAGGTAGGTTGCATCGGACGAGAACTGGAGTTTCTCTGCTTCGGGTTGGATCTGGGAAAGGTAAGTGGATGTCCGAATTGAAGTGAAAGGCTGCGAAACTCACCTTGACGACGACATCCTCCCCATACCTGTACTGTAGGACCGTAGCTAAGGGGGATGTTAGTTGCTCCTGGACGCTGGAAACGTCGCTCAGCGCGGTCACATCCACAATCTTGGGTTTCCGCAAAAGGTCTGGGTACTGGCGAATAATGTCAAGTGTTTCGTTTAGAAGCTCGCCCAGTCTCTGCTGGTCCTTCTTGTACAGCGTTTCAATGCTTATAGGCAAGAAAGTCGCGCCGCGGCTGAAAGGAAGGACATCCGGCGTGTCTTCCACAATGCCGGAGGCGATCACAAATCGTCCCAGCGGCGCAATGAGTCTCCAGGCCTCTTGGGTCAGAGTGGAGAAGTCGTTGGCGATAATGACCGTCGGCCTTGAGTCACTCTCCGGGTGCAATCGGGGCAACGGCCGAGCGCCCGACACGAGGATGTTTACCTTTGCGGATGATGGAATCTCGCGGAGGATCTGCTCGCGCTCCCTGTCGTTGGCGGCCAGAATGTCCAACTGGAAGCCGAAAGCAGCCTGCAGACCCGCCACGCTCTGGACAAATGGTAGAGGGCTGGGAAGCAATAAGACATGGTCGTGTGCCTGCACGCGCCCCGTCTGCCGAACGGCTAGGACGGCAGGTAGCAAACTGGGGAGCGTCGCGGCCAATTCGGCATCGTCAAAGTCAGCGTAAACGGCGGCTCGGCTGTTGGGAACGGTGGCAAGCGTCAACAGTGAGCTATACGCATAAGTGACAGCCTTTTGTCCCAAGAGTCCTGCGTCCAGGTCCGGACCCGCCGCGCTGATGGTACCCGTCACGATACGAGGCCCGGCAGGGGTGGTGGCCTGGATGTCGCTCTTTTCCAGTTCCGAGGCCTCGACCTGTAGCTGGATCTCATTTGCTTTGGGGCCAACTAGGCCCTTGGAGTGGAAGACCAGGGAACCCTCGACAACAGAACCGTCCAACGTCTGAAGACGCTGAAGCGGTTGCTCTTGCACGGGTTGCTGAGAGGCCGCGAACCGGTCGTTGAGAGGGACGTTGGGAACCACGCGAGGCACGTGGAAGGTGTTATTGTGCAGCCAGAATTCGGTGTCTTCACCCGAGTCTTTGGTCTCGATGTGCTCGAGACCTTGCTCGACGGCGATCTTGAGCACGGTCGCGTTGGTACCCACGTCGGTGTCCAGCAGAGTAATCTTGGCTGTGGCTTGCTCCGATCGAACGGCACGCAAGAAGCCCTGGGCCATGGCGGCAGACGGCGAGCTACCCTCTCCAATACCAGAAGTCAGCCAAAGGACCGGCTTGCCTGAGGTAAGGATCGTTTTGAGAGCGTTGAAACTGTCTTCATTCAGGGTCGACAGCAGTAGGCCGTCGGCGTCGTAGACGATGAATTTGGCAACATCGTCTGGGCGGACGGTGACTTCCGAGAGAATTTCAGCCTCAACAGTACCGCGACCATCAGCCAAGAGATTCTTGAGGACGGTCGCTTGCGTATCGGTTTCGACACCACGGTGAAAAATGGCCACTGGGGCATCAGAAGGCGCGTGGCCGTTCTGGTAGGGCTTGGGGTTGGTGGTATACAACACAGTGGTGTCACCAACCGGCACTAGGAGGGGGTTGGTGAAACCGGTAAGCGACAGTTCCCTCGCCAGCTGAGAAGTCTTCGAACTCTCTACCGATACGAGGGCTTTGCCATCTTCAACCAGGAAGGACTTCCATGCGGTAAGGTCTGTGCCAGGACCGAGGATGAGGAGTTCTGATGGGGCTAGCTCCTCGGTCGTGGCGAACCACGATGCTGTACTGGGCAAACCAAGGTTGCTCTTGAGCGACTCGAAGTATTCCTCCGAGGCGTCGACGACAGTGAAAGTGTCGGCAAACGGAATCTGAGCTTGCACGGCATGAATCAGTTCCTCACTTGGCCGACCAGCGAAAGTGACACTCTTGATAGGCTTCTTGTGCTCAGCCAGTTCAACAATGCAGGCCATGGCCTCTGCCTCGGACTGGGGAGACGGCAACAGCGCTGACAGCTCCTCGCTTCTGGTCAGCGTCCACAAGTCGGGCTTCCACACGGTCTGCATGTATGGTTCGCGAGCTCGCGGCTCGCCCACCTGGGGAGGCACCGCCGCCTCGTAGGCAACACATCGGAGGCTCTTGACATCCAGCACGGGCTTACCACTGGGAGTTGAAAGCTTGGTGTGGGTGTTGAAATAACGACCGCCCACCTCGTCGGTCCATGCCACGGCGCTTCCAACTGTTTCTCCCTCCTCTTCAGGAGACCAGATGGTCAACTCTTCGATGTTGATCGGCACAACACCGTGCGGCATCTCCTGGTGACGACCGCGGTTGATGGAGATGATGATGAGCTGTAGACATCCGTCGATGGTCGAGGGATGCAGCAGATATCGCGATTCGCCCACAATCAATCCGCTCTCCTGCTTGATGTCCACCTGCGCGGCGGCGTGGTAGAGGTTGGGGTTCGTACGGATGGCATTCAAAGGCTGGAAACTGGGGCCATACTCGAAACCGACGCGGTGGAAGGCCTCGTACCAGCGAGGCCCGGGCACGCGACGGGTCAGCTCGGAGACGTCGACGGGATGGTCATTGTGCTCAGCCGTCGAGGGTTCGGGATTATAGTTCGCGGCGACTTTGCCCTCGCAGTGCACGTTCCACTGTTCGTTGGAGAAAGAGCGAACGGCGAACGAGTACCACTGTTCGGGCTCGTTACTGGGCTGCAAAGCCGTAAGTTGAACGAGGATCTCAATGCCATCGTCTGTCTCCGGCACGACCAAAGCGACCTTGATCGCGACGTCACGGAAAGTGATGCTCGACAGAGATAGACCCTCTTGGTCCCAAATTTGGTGGATAGCCTCATAGGCGAGAGACAAATGTCCGGCAGCGGGAAAAACATCCGAACCGCCAAGCTAAGTATCATTAGTATGACTGATGGTGGCTCTTTGGAAAAGACTTACTCTGTGATGAGCCAACCAGGGTACATCGCGTCCTCGCAGAACGTTTCGCCACACCAGGGAGCGGTCCGACAGCCCTGGCACTTTCCGTCCCAGCAGATCGTGACGGAGATGGACAAGCCTGCGAAACTCATTACTAGGCCGAGGCTCGGCCCAGTAGTTCTGGTCGTAGTTCCACTGGTACGGAGGAAGATCGGTGAGGACCAAAGGCCGCTGAGGCTTGAGCAGGCTGAGTCCTTGTGCGACTTCGACACGGTTGACACGGTCAATGTCGACGGCGTAGTTCTGTGCCCACAGTGCACCGGCCGTCTTCAAGAGCTGCACGGCGCTGTCCTGGCTACGGAGAAGCGAGGGCACATAGGCGAAGCGATCGAACTGATTCTCCTTGCAGATCTGCTTGAAAGGTCCGCTGAGAGCGGAATGAGGACCGACCTCAACCATAACGGTCACGTCTTTCAACGCATCAAGCTTACCAAGGGTGGCAATGGCCGAGTCAAAAAGCACGCGACTGCGCAGGTTCTGACTCCAATAAGTGAAAGGCACAGTATCTTCCTCGATCTCCTCACCAGTAACCGACGAGACCCAGTTGGCGCGTGGGCGGCGATCCTCTAGGAGATCCGGGGACAGGGAGTGGTAGGCGTCTTGTAGCAGGACGTCATACACCTTGGACACGGGATCCATCTGCCACGAGTGATAGGCCTTTCCAGTCTTCAATTCGCGCGCAAAGATGCCCTCCGCCTGCAGGCGAGCGGCCAGCGCTTGAACACCGCTGTTGGTGCCACTCAGAGTAATACTGACGGGAGAGTTCTCACAGGCGATGACAACGTCCCCTTCAGTCTGTTTCAGGTAGCTCGCGACGCTGTCGCGTCCCAGACCGACAGCCAGCATGGCACCCACAGGCGCGTGGTGCGTCACGGCAAACCCACGAAGGTATGCAGCTACGATAGCTTCAGCGGAGGAAATGCGGCCGGCAGCGTAGGCCGCAGCAATTTCACCGGAGGAGTGGCCCACAGTGACGGCGGGAATGATGTTCCACTCGGCAAAGAGGTCAACCATGGCGATCTGGACTGCTGTGCAGACAGGCTGGGAGACCTCGGCATCGCTGACCCGGGAGGTTTCCTTGGGCTCCAGCAGCGCATCTTCAAGAGTCCAAGTGGGAGCTGATGGGAGCTGCTGCAAGACTAGATCAAGGCTGCGGATAGTGGCCAGGAACGAGGGGAATATTTTCATTGCCTCAGCCCCCATGCCAGCCCACTGCGCACCCTGCCCCGTGAAGATGAAACCCAGCTGAGGGGCATTCTTGGGTGCAACACCGAACTGGAAGGAGGACAGAGCAAAGTCAGACTCGAGGGTCTTTTCGGATGCGATTGTGAACGCCCGGTGGGGGAATTTCGTGCGGCGCTGTAATAGAGTGTAGGCCAGATCGGCCAGGTAGAATTTATCGGCCACCTTAGAGTGAGCGACGATGTTGCGCGACAGAGTCGCCTTGTCGTGTGCGGAGAGACCAACCAGGAAGGGTCGCGAGGCCGAGTGATTGTAGTTGGCCTCGTTCTTAGGCTTGCCATGCTGATAGTGAGGGTATATTGACTCGATGCTCTCTACAATGACGTGGCCGTTCGTACCTCCGTAACCGAAGGACGACACACTGGCACGACGCTCAGGGAAGTCCTCTGGCCAGGGGATGGTGTCACGGTTGACTTTGATGTTCCAGTCCTTCTCCTGGATTGCCGGGTTGAGGTTCTTAAGCCCAGACACTCCAGGGATAACGGCAGCCTCGGTCATCATGGCGGCTTTCATGACGGCAAAGATACCACTGGCCGCCTCGCTGTGTCCGATGTTGGCCTTGATAGCACCAATCAACAGCGGTCGTTCCTTGCTCCGAGTATCGTTCATGGCCATGGAAACGGCGTGGCTAGATAGAGGGTTAGCACAGATAAGATGATGTATGATGAAACGCAACGAACCTCTCGATAGGATCTCCCACGGGAGTACCAGTACCATGGCATTCCAGGTAAGCAGTCCTCGACGGATCCAAGCGAGCTTTCTCGTAAGTTGTTCGGACCACACGCTCTTGGCCTTTCTTGCTGGGATGGGTGATTCCCATACCGGGGACTTTACCGTTCGTGTTGACCGCCGAGGAGCGGATGACGCCACGGATAGGATCGCCATCGCGAATAGCGTCGGACAAACGCTTGAGAAACAGCGCGCCCGCCCCCTCAGCACGGCCATACCCATCAGCCGTCTCATCGAAAGTGTGGCAGGTCGAAGTGGGCGAGAGAATGCCTAGCTTGGCGGTGTTCATATGCTGGTCAACGGTAAGAATCAGGTTGACACCACCCACCAGCGCTGCAGAGCAGTCCCGACCGCGAAGTGCATGGCAAGCATTGTGGATGGCGTAGATCGAGGACGAACAGGCCGTGTTGATGGTGAAGCTGGGGCCGTTCAGGTCAAAGACGTTTCCAATTCGGTTGCTAATCAGCCCCGGGTCAACACCAGTGGCCGCATAGTTGTGGCGGAAGTCAGTCTCGCGAGTGGACAGCTGCTGGTAGTCACTGGTGAAGCTGCCGACAAACACAGCCGTGTTGGTGCCAGCTACCTTCTCCATAGTCAGACCAGCCGACTCTAGACACTCGTAGGTGACTTCGAGCATCTTTCGCTGCTGAGGATCCAACCACCGCGCCTCGATAGGGGTCATGTTAAAGAAAGTTGGATCAAAGCTCTCCACCGGCTTGTCCAGGAAGTATCCACCGGCGACATTGAAACTTCCAGGTCGCTCAAGATTGGGATGCAGGTAGGCATCGATGTTGAACCGCGACTCGGGGACACGAGGGGTCTGAACGGAGCCCTTGTTGACCAGGAGGTCCCAGAGGGAGGACGAGGAATCGACACCACCAGGAAGGCGACATGCTACATTGATCGTCTGATTAGCGCACAGGGTGAGCAACCGCCGAGTAAGAGAGGAACTTACACATTCCAACGATAGCGATGGGCTCAAGGACAGTGTCCTCCATGGACTTGGTCTCTTCAAAGTGAGGCATTTTGATTGGCCGTGGGACTTGATGAATCGTATGAGCAGAACTCGAAGCACTAGACTGGAAGACTAGAGATTGGAGTGACTGAGTGCACTGGAACGAAAATCAGACCACCGCCTGTTCTGAACAGCTATATCAATATACAGTTGAGGTTGTCGTGCCCCCACAAGAGGCCAGGATTGGATTCGTTATCCCCTCCCAACGGCGTTTCTAGAGCGGATTCGGCGGCTCGCCGCCGCTTGGACGGAGAAGACGGAATCGATTGGCCTTCAATCGGTCCGAATAAGTCAGATTGTGGAAACATTGATGACTTCCACGATTTGTCAGGCCGGGCATCGTTCGAAATCCTGTTTCCGGAGTGCTGCATCGTCCTCGGGGGACTCGGCGAGGCTGACGGAGCGCGCCGGGCAGATCGTACATGGTTTGTACGTGGCTGACAGCATTCTATGACGGTAGAGAAAGCCTTTTATCTCGTATTTCCTTAATCTTTCGCCCCTTGCCGCGGCGCGGGGAAGTCTGAGGGCCCTTCTTACCCATCTTGTCTCTCTGCTGTATACCTTGCGTGCTTGCATAATCTATCATGCCGTCCGTCAGCGGAATATGGTTTCTGTTTCTCGCCACTGCTGCAACTTCCCTTCTGTGGGGGGTCAGTATCTGGAACGGAACTGTCAAGGAACTGCTTTTAACAGCCTACCATGGCAAGTTTGAAGATGGCACTCCGTTTCACACTGAATATACCGGCTTTCTTCCACTCGACTTCCCTATTGCTGTCCTAGTGGCCTTTTTCTATTATGGAACAAATGGATCCCACCCTGGCTACCAGCACTTTCTCGTGGATGCCTATTCCACGTTACAGCTGGCTTTTGTCTGGTTGCATGTTGAAGGTCTCCGACTAGAGGACAAGCCATATTTGGTTGCAAAGTAAGAATTCTATAACGCTCGAACACACTGAGCCCAAGTTCTGGTGACAGCTAACCTAAGTCCCATTTTCTGCGAAGTCCTCTTATCTGGGGTCTCCTTTGGCAAGCACTCGGTGGTGCCGTTGCCTGGCCTATTTACTTTTTCTGTCACATTCGCTGGTTTAACTCCCGACAGGAACAGCTTCGTCCGCTTTCCCTATCGTCCGCAAATGCTCTCCCATTCAGCTTCCTTCTGGGTGCAGTCCTCCCTACCGTGATTGGCATGCTTCCGACCTGGTACCCTCGATCGCCTCACGTCCATCAGTTTGTACTAGCAGCGTGGCAGCCTGACCCTATTTGGGTAGCAGTGATTCAAGCTCTGTTCACAAAGCTCCTCTCTGCACCGGAAAACGCAAACAAGGCCGTGTGGTGGACGCGAGCTTCCCTCTTATTGTCAGCGGTGGCGTGCACAATCGGACACTCACACACTATGTGGACGGTTATTACCTCGTCCGATGAGCGACTCAGTTTTTCACGCATGTATATTCCCCATCTAGTGAACGGACCACAGGACGCCATGGTTCGACTCGCAAGCGGTCCCTGGCTCTTCCTACAATACGATCTAATTATATACTCGTTGGCAAGTGTGTCTTGGGCCTATATTCTTGTTTCGCGATTGGTGACACCGGGAGCGCTGCCTCGCCTCGTGATGTTGCCAACGCTTTTCATAGTGGGGTCGTTGATCCTGGGACCTGGAGCCACTGTGTCATTGGCGTTGTTTTGGAGGGAGGGAACTGTTCCGTTGAATCGAAAGAATAGAAGATTACCCAGAAAGTCATTCAATAAATTGAAGGAGTGAAGTGGGACGGCTTCCTGATGCTGGGGCGGGAGTCTCTCCGAATTCGATTTAGCCTTCTAAATGATTCACTCTAAATATTACTGTGATTACGCTATATGATCTTCGACGATATAAATGAACGATATCTGAATATTGGAATACGAAGTTAAAAAACGGAAATAGTTTCGCTTCTTAGACAGTAGGTGAAGCGTGGGCTCCTAAGTGTACGAGATGACTGTAAACAGCCAGACACCTGGGCCACTGCAAAGCCTACAAACTGGGGATACTTTCATTAAACTCGGCGATGATTCATCAGAAAATCAGGACATTACCATGGTGTTGCCCATCGGTTCCCAGTCTGAAAAGTGATGGCCACAAGCCAAGAGTCTCTACCAAAAATCCGAATTCTCCCTGTCTCATCTCAGCAGCCACCAGGTTCGGAGACCATCCCGGCGGTATCTCGGAGTGCAGTAAGGCGCTGGATCCTTCGGTCCGGCGAAGGGATCTGACTGGGAATCAAATCCCTTATGCAGTGATATTCGGAGCCCGTCCCGAGGACTGGGTCGTATTCCAATGTAGTTCGCACCTCACAAGGAGGGGCAATTCGATTATCTGCTGAAATGTGCGTCTACGGGTGGACGAATGCTTACATTTTTCTCATACTGTTATCTATCTCTATTCTATATTTCGCCCAATTTGTCGTGAGCGTCCCCATTTCCCTCGCCTGCTGGTCTCTCATCCGGAATCGACGCGAGCTGGTCTTCAACCATCCAATGGAAAATTCGACCTGAAGTTCCTGCTATTGTACAGAACACAACGCAGGATGGGATCAATCGAAACTCAGAAGGTCGATGTCGCGATTATAGGGGCGGGTAAATTAATCTCGATTCTATGCGTGCCTCTAGGGATCACTGCTAATTACCCGAGGCGGGCATGAATAGGATGGTATGGCCTTGTCGCAGCCAGAACATATCTTCGTCTCTGCCCCAATGCAAACCTACTTGTCATCGATTCCGATTCCACCGTGGGCGGCGTTTGGAGCGAGGACAGATTATACCCGAATCTTGTCGCTCAGGTCAACCTTGGTCTGTTCAACTACACTGACACTCCTATGCCGGCCGATGGAATGACCAAGGACCGCCAAGTGACCGGGCGTATGATCCATAACTATCTCCAGCGATACGCCGAAGACCACGATCTCCTCCGCTACATTCGGTTCAACACCTTCGTCAACCGAGTGGAAAAGATATCCGGCGGATGGCGACTATACTTTCGCGACTCCGAGGATATCGTCGAGACTGCCAAGTTAATGGTCGCGTCGGGGGTGACATCTATACCTAACATGCCATCTCTTGACGACACCGAAGTCTCCGTACCGGTTATCCACTCTATGAACCTGGGTGCGTCATTTGAAGATATCAAGAGACCCGAGATCAAAGAGGTGGTCGTCGTCGGAGCAGCTAAGTCTGCGTACGACGCTGTCTATCTTCTCCTGACCATGGGCAAGAAAGTCACTTGGGTAATTCGACCAGGAGGTGCCGGTCCTCTGGCTATTCTCCCGTCCAAATTGCTCGGCTTCTGGACGAGTATTGGAGTGGCATCGACACGACTGATGACTGGTCTGAGTCCTTCAATCTTCAATACCAACGGAATACTGTACTCAGTTTTCCAGAAGAGTCCCGTGGGAAGATGGGCGACTGGACGCTTCTGGGACACGGTGGCATTCCTGAGCGACTTTCATGCGGGATACTATAAAGGCGACCATGTGGCCAAGCTACGACCGGAGATCGACGGCAAGGGGTAAGTCCACGCAATATCATCAACCGAATGTCATGACCTAATACCTCTCATAGCATTTTTTGGGCAAACTCTGGTCTTGGCGTTGTCACCCTGGACGATTTCTGGTCCACCATCCACAACGGCGACGTTACCGTGATCCGTGATGATCTGGATAGAATCCAGGGCGACACGCTGAATCTCAAATCGGGCGAAAGTGTGCGCTCTGACTACATTCTCATGTGCACCGGATGGGGCGACCACTTCGCCATGTTCGACGACGGCACGAAACACGAAGTGGGCCTGCCGGTGCTGACAGCGAAAGGGGCCGTGGATCCAGCATGGGTGAAGTCCGACGCAGATGCCGAGAATTCCGTGAATCGCAAGCTACCCTTCTTGGCGAAGTCAGCGGTGGTGCGGAATCCCAAGAATCTCCTGCAGCCGCAGAGGAAGTGGAGATTGTATCGTCGCGTGGTGCCAATCAAGATGGCCGAGAAGGGAGATCGATCGCTCGCGATCCTTGGCCAGATCCACACCGTGCAGACACCGCTGGTTGCTGAGGTCCAATCCTTCTGGGCTATTCTGTATCTGTTGGGCAAGGTTGAACTGCCCGATCACGATACAATGGTCAAGGAAATCGCCGAGTGGAATATCTGGACGAAGAAGCGGTACCTGAGTCAGGGACAGAAGTTCCCCTACTCACTTTACGACTTTCTTCCGGTATGACAAATCGCCTCATATTTAAAATTCATTATCACTAGCTAACTTAACCCATAGTACGTTGACACCCTATGCAAAGACCTCGGTATCAACTCCCGGCGTAAACCAAACGTTCTGGCCGAAATCTTCTCGCCTTACCGACCAGAGGACTTTAACGGATTCATTGATGAGTACATGTTAAAGCGACTGAACGAGTCAGTCAGCAAGCCTAAGAAGGTCCAGTCTCACTTGATTACTCGGCTGTGGGGGGTGGGTTTGAGCCTTGTTGTTTCTCTCTTTGCGTTGAGTAAGGTGATCACTGCGTGATCAATCGGTTGTTTATCTGTTGATAAATGGGCTGTTTATGTGTTTTTTCTATCTATTAGAAGTATTTGGCGTGATGTTTTTATGCTTTGGTTAGGGAATTCTAGTTGGGCCAGCGAAGTCTATACATCTAGAGAGAATTTAGTTATGTTGCTGGCCACGATTTATTTTGACTTAGACGGATAAAGGAGAACATGTCAGACCAGCCATGAAATAATATCAATCTGTTTCCAGCACTGAACACACGCTCAACTTCTTGGCAGATCTGTACTCTCTCAGACGGCTCCTTCCTTGTCCAGTCCTCCGCACGGGCTCGGCCCGAGCGTTAAAAATGCCAAGAAGATTGCAGCATGTCAGATAGATGCAGGCGATCATTGGCTCGGGGTCTCGGACCGGCTATGGCTGGGGACTGTTTACTTTTATTCCGCATTCGGAAAACTGTACGAAATGCAGAGATCCAAAGAAGAGAAAATACTGTTATTCCTATGCTAAAGAGGATGATGGATCCTGGTAGTCTAATGGAACTTCTTGTATCCCTTTCCAGCCACAAAGGTGTCCATCCATTCGTGCTGCGTGCGATCTTGGCTCAAGTCCCAGTATCGTTCGGCGTGGGCGGGTCCGCTGATGGCACCGCTGGCGTAGTCGCCGTTGTCGAGGCGCTCATCTCCATAGTAGAATCTATTCCTGGCGTTAGTAAAACAGGGCAAAAAAAAAAAAAAAAAAAAAACAAAGAAAAGGAAGCTCGGTTCATACGTGTATCCCTTTCCTTTGAATGCAAGAACCGCATTCTCAATAACATGGCCCATCGCAATCTTGCCAACACCCAAGCTAACCAACCGAGGCTGGGGCATCAGGTTCAGCCCGTTCGCCGTGTAGATGAAGGACTTCGGAACATCATCGGGGATACTTGCAAATCCCTTGACAGCCTCCTGGGCAGTCAGGTACGCAGATGTAAAGTTAACCGCGAGATCATGCTCCAACTCGTCTTGGTTGAGAGTCAAAGGGTTTCCTGGGGCAGCAGGAAAAACGTGATAAGCTGAGACGTTAAGTTAGCAAAACCCCATTGGAATATTCCAAACTCCAAAAGTGGGGGCCTTATCGATGCACCATTGTGAATGACAACGTTGGGCGGATTCCCGAACTTGGCCTTCACCTCCTCGAAGGCCTTGTGCACGGTTCCCGGCGCCGTCAAATCAGCTCGGATATGCGTGTAGGATGAATCAAAAGATGCGGAGAATCCACGGCTCACAAGCGCAATCTTGTATCCTTGAGATGCGAATAGCGCTGCCGTGGAGGTGGCGACGTTGGGTCCAGCGCCCAGGATGAGGAGGATTGGGCTAAAGGTCATGTTGTGGGGAGGGAATTTGGATTGAAATGAGAGTAAAGGATCTATGGATTGGTGAGCTAGATAGGGAGTGAATCGGAGGTATAATATATAGATTCTTTGCAACTGTGACTACAAGAGCCAAGAGCAGTGGTAGCTCCTCCTCGGAGGGGTACAGGACAGGGGGCGGCGAATTTCGCCGACGGTGGTAATCATGTCATCAACATAATTTGGTCATCTATCGGTATTATTGGTTAATCATGGAAGCAGAATAAGACTACCAGTTGGGAAATGGGCATGATTAAGCGTACTTCCTGTTGCGGTTTGTCAACTATTCGGAAATGTCTGGACGCAGCGTATACAATTTCAAGTAAATAAAGAGATTCGGGGAGGTATTTTAGAACTATCACGTAGATTCAGAAGATTATCACTTGTTTAATAGCAGGGTCATTTACGACTATACTAGTAGCGCTTCATTTTCTAGGTCTAGGTTCATGACATGAGGTCAAACTAGACAACATCTACGTCTTCTCTCTGGTCTCTGAAAACATCACCGCCAAAAAATGGCCGTAATCGAGCGAGTTTAATCAAACCCTGTAGCCGGAACCACCTTCGAAAGACGGGACTCGACCGTGATAATGCGGGTCTTCTCGTCGACCAACATGCGGCCGTTGCCAATTAACGTAAAGTTCTGCAATTCTTGGAGTTCAGGGTCACCGCTGTGGAAGGTATGAGCACCCGCTATTATCAGAAATTTGTGATTAGCGTGATAGGACAGAAAGAAGCAGAATGGATGGTCATGACGTACTGCTGAACCCGAATGGTACACTGACCGAGTCAGGCTGCTGATGGAAGATCTTGAGGACGGCTTCGTTGGTATCAATAATGCCAGTGTAGCCAAAGCTGATCTCCTTTCCGTCTTCAGTCCTACGGTAGACATTAGCTCGGAGGAAGTCTTCTTCGATAGAACGATAGTAATACCGGGCGATCGCCTTCATGTTGATTCGGGCATGTTTCTGGTCTGGGTCGAACTCGAGCCAGTCGGCGCCAAAGACAACATTGGCTTTGAACTTAGGCTCAAATCCTTCCACAGTCTCCACTGTGCCAGTTGGTGTTTCCTGCCATCCAAGTACTCCATGTCAGTTGCTTGAAATGCGTATCTTCTCGGACATCGATGTTAGTGCTTACAAAGTGGACGAGACTAGCACCGCTCTGACGGGGTCCTGGACGGGACATTAGATATAAATTGTATGTTTTCAGAAAGTCTAAAAAGATAAGAAGACGTACCAATGGGGTGGCCAGCACCCACATTGACCTTCCACACAATGGCAGGCTGAAGGGATGGGAAGTTGATGATAGGAGGACTCATTCTGGTGGGTCCGTACAATATGTTTGAAATAAAAAAGATAAAACTTCTTCTACTCCATACTACACGCTAACCTTTATAACAAGCGCTTGGAGAACTAAATAACGTATTGCGGTTCAGCCATCGGACACATTTGTATGAGTCGGACCGGAAGCCGAGCGTGAGACGGAGAGTAGGCCTTCACCCGGAGTCGTTCGCCGACTACTGCCTTGCTGATTATCAATACCAACCCATGTCAGTTGCCAAGCGCGATATGTGGGGATTGTACTTGCTTAATGCGCATTCATATGGTCCGTCGTTGCCGCTTTTTGAACAGGATACGGAGTCCTTAAGCTAAAAAGCATCTCATTTGTCCTGCTACCTCTTCAATCCCTTCTTCGCTTGACATAACAAGCTCACAAGAGAGCTTGCAAGATGGGATCAGCTGAGAGACCGTTCCGTGTCATCATCGTTGGAGGTGGCGTGGGAGGCCTTACTGCCGCCCACACCCTCCATCGAGCCGGCATTGACTACGTGGTCTTGGAGAAAGGCCTCGTTGCTCCACCCATGGGTGCGAGTATCGGTATATATCCCCATGGCTCTCGGATACTCGAACAGATAGGGTGTCTGGCAGACGTGGAAGCCGAGTGCGTCAAGCTGGGTAAGAGCCAGAACCTACTGCCGGACGGGCGAACCATCTTCAGCAGTGACTTCTTCAAGTACTCCAGGGAATAGTAAAGTCGCATTGCTCTCATTATCTGTGTGACCATTGGCTAATATATGGGTAGCCATGGGTACCCCATTCCTGTCCTTGAGCGACGCCGGTTCCTGGAAATCCTCTACGAGAACGCCCCAGACAAGTCCAAGATTCGATCGGGAACCGCAGTGGTGGATGTCATTGATCACGAAAATGGTGTCAAGGCTATCCTAGCCGATGGTAGCGTGGAAGAAGGAGACCTGGTCCTGGGAGTTGACGGTGTTCACAGCAACATCCGCAATCTGATGTGGCGGAATGCCAACGCTGCCGTCCCTGGATTGATCACGACCGCAGAAAAGAAGTGTAAGCCTTTCACCCTTGTATGTTCACGACAAAGAAGACAGCATGCTGACAGACATTCACATAGCCTTGATCTGCGACTGGACAGCTCTTGCAGGTTTCAGCCCTACAGTTCCAGGAATGAGCAACTGTAACATGACTTGTACTCACTATCCCGGCAAATCGTTCCTGGTGATCGGTCAGAAGAAGTACACCTTCTGGTTTGTCTTCTTCAAGAACGAGGAGACCCGCTACTGGCCTAGTTCTCCTCGATGGACTGCGCAGGACGCCGAGAAGCGAGCTGCGGAATGTGCCGACTGCCCTATCTCCGACACGCAGGTATTTGGCGAGTTATGGCGATCTCGCGTTCGAGGCGACCTGGTCAACGTAGAGGAGGGACTGTTCAAGCACATGTATTTTGGTCGGATTGTTCTTGCTGGAGATGCCGTTCACAAGGTAATTCCACTTCCGTTTTCCTTACGCCTAGATCATGCTAAGTAGTATGTCAAGATGACGCCTAACATCGGACTCGGCGGCAACGCAAGCATGGAGAGCGTCGTCGTTCTCTCTAACCTCCTGCATCGCGCCGTTCAGGCTCACCCGAGCGGCAAGCCCGATAAGAAGATGCTCGAGACAATCTTGGAAGAATATCAAACCCTGCGGTACGATCGCATGCAGAAGATCATCCACTTCTCCGGCGAGGCAACCAGACTCCAGGCCTGGGATAGCCTCTACTACAAGACGCTCTCCCGGGTCATTCCATACTTGCCAGACACGACCTCTGCCAAGAGAACCGGAGAGTTGATCAAAGCCGCAGCCAAGCTGGACTACATTCCAACTTCTCCTGCCCGGAAGGGAACCGTGGCGTGGGAGGATGAAGGGCAACGGGCTTTAGGGGCTCATCAGGCTGCAGTCAGCAATGTGAGACGGTTGATTCAAATCCCGGTCGTGTTGCTCTCTTTTGGACTTTCGTTCTTCTATCTGTCTGGGATCAAATTGTGAGACTTTGGTCCCGTTGTTCTTCGTTTGGTAGGTTTGGAGGATATCGTGTGATTCTTGTCGGTAAATGGATTAGATTGGATAGAATCAGACAGAAATTTGTTACGGGATCTGTTTGATCAGGCAATACATTTATTTAGCCTATAGTTAAACAGTGGGAAAGAGAAAGATTAAAAAGACAAAGCACAAAAGTCCTACGCGACCACCACCGAGAACATGTGGAAGATATTTTCACGATCCTTCTCTCTTGAATCTTTTCATTCCATTTCTTCTATAATCGTCCCTTTCTCTACGTTTTTATTGGGATAGCGCGGAGATCACGAACAGATGTTAACCGGGAACAATATATATAAATTTTCCGCATAAGGCCAGCATCTTGAGGTTCATGACAAGACAATGGAACCATCCCAAGGGAGAAATATTCCCAGACCGTCACCGCATACCCTCCATGGACGAGATGTTTTTCTACATGATAAAAAATTAAGTGCTTCATGTAATGGTGATGATGAGAATATAGGGCTTGGTAGACAGCAGCCCTTAAAATGTTTTAGGGCGAGACCACAGGTTCCACAACGGAAATAAGAAGAAAAAAAAAAAAAAAAAACCAAAAGAAAAAAAATCAAATGCCGGACGCCCAGGTACTTTAGTGATTGGTTTAAGGGGTTAGCTTCACTGGAAACATAAGCTTACTGTGCGTTAGGCCTCGCAGACGCCAACGCTAGGAATGTGACATTCTTCTATCATTGGCAGAACGAATCTTGGCCGACGTTGAAACGCGGAATCGCGGAATAAGATTAGCAATCACCACAGGCAACATAAATCTGCGATAGATATTTAGCATCTGTGCTGTAAAATCGACCATGAAATCGACATTGGCATCTGCAGCCACAAAATGGCCGAAATCAAATTCTTCTTTGCCTCAGGCGCCTGCTCACTTTGTCCCCACATTCTCCTACATGAAATCGAAGCCGACTTCAAGCCCTTCCAGGTCACCAACAAAGGCCCGGAGGTCAGATTCTCTGAAGACTTCCACCGAATCAATCCCAAAATGCGCGTTCCGGTGATTGCAGTCGACGAGCAAGTCATCACCGAGCTTCCCGCCGTGGCCACGATCATATCCAGTCTGGCGCCCGAGAGAGGGTTAATGGGGAAGAATACTCTTGACACTGTTCGAGTTTACGAGTGGATGAATTATCTGTCCGGGACTTTGCATGCCGGAGGATTTGGCCACTTGTTTCGACCTGACCGCTGGACTACTGCGACCGATCCTTCAAGCTTGGACGGAGTGAAACTCAAGGCTCGGGAAAGGGTGATTGAGTGCTTTCAATATATCGAGGAGAGATTAGACGGTGTACATGCAGTAGGGGGGTATTTCACGGCCGTGGATCCATTCCTCTACGTTTTCTATCGATGGAGGACGATGCTCGGCGAGGATATGTCGGTTTATACAAAGTACGCCGCGCTGGTAAGGAATTTGGAGACGCGCCCTGCGGTACGAAGGACTCTGCAGAAGGAGAATCTGTCACTCATATATTGAAAAATCAATGGAGAAA
Organism: Aspergillus affinis; assembly: GCF_023601865.1. NCBI lineage: Eukaryota > Fungi > Ascomycota > Eurotiomycetes > Eurotiales > Aspergillaceae > Aspergillus > Aspergillus affinis. The sequence continues at coordinate 606,536 of NW_026515783.1, read as the reverse complement.
TTTGTGGGAAAGATGGCGAGCTTTTGTATATATATTTGATTTTTAAAATTGGCATTTTATGGTGTCATAAGGTTTGAGCCATGATGTGATTTGAGAGGCGAGTTATATTCACAAAGCGAAAATGCAGTAAGATCTAAGAAGCTAGAGGGTGTTACTCTGGTCAAGGATTCCTAGGCTTCTGGCCATAAACATGGAACCAGTTCGCATACGTATGAATTCTCCTATCCAAAAGCTCCGATCGGGCCCCATTCAGCAGCACACGCACCTCCTCGACAGGCCAATGCAGCACCCGCGTTAACAACGCCAAGCTATAAGCGTCCAGCGACTCCAGCATGTTGACCTGGTAGTACCTACCGAGTTCTTTCAACTTCGGGTCCTTGGGCCAGGGTGACATGGGCATCTAGGAGTGCAGCTGGTTAGAGACCAACCGGAGATGACATCGCAAGAGATGTTTTCTCACCTTGTAGACGTCCTCTCTGATGTTGACAAAACCTGCATTTGAGAGGCGTTGAATATGCTCTGTAGCCGTCCCCATTAACCTGCCCATGCGGGCACTAGCCTCCTTAACAAGCCGCGTACACTCTTTGAGGCTCTTTGCTTGCTGGATAGTATCGTCGTCACCACACACGATCAGGTCAACCTCGGCAAACTCAAACCATCCGCCTGGGTTGAGCTGATCGTATGCCTGGATAACGAGCCGGTCGTAATTCGAGACAGACCCCTGAAGGTCGCGCGCGTGTATAAAGTCGAACTGAGTATCATGACTCCAGTCGGCTTCAAAATCGTCGACCTCGAAGTGTAGGTTTGGGGGCACCCTGTGGATCAATGTTAAGTCAAGAATGTAGGCTGGGATTGTTGCCGTAGAGCGTACCAGGGGGATTGAATTGGACTGAGATCATTGCCTATGATCTATTAGGTGAATGACTTGACCCAATCCATGGGAGTGGGCACTCGAACCTACGACCCGAGCATGCGGGAACTTACTGCAATGAGTAAGTTTGCTGTTGATAGATATTGGACAAAGGAACCTACTCTGCCATTTCAATTGCCCAGACCCCGGTGCCCGTTCCCAGGTCTAATATCGTGGAGACATTTTGGCGAATAGGCGACCGGTAGAGGTGTCCGCCGAGTTTCAATCGGTGAATGTGGTGATGCTGGGCGACGGTTAGATAATATCTTGAGGTTCGCTAGGATCGTGGTACAAACAAGCTCGAGTCGCGATTGCTCTTGCTCATCGTTGGGCTGTTCATATTAGCCCTTCTTATCATAGAGTAAATGATTTGTTCTATTACCATTGTGTAAATGCCCTCTTTAAATGCATGATATCGGCGACCGTTCTGTCAAAGGTTGGCAAGATGTGCGGATAGCCTTTATCCGAGAGAAGATACTGACTTCATATCTAGATCTGTTAGACAGCGAGAGAGAGAAGCAGGGATTTCTAACATACTGATAATTCCTAATGCTGGAGGCAATCGATGGGGTTGAGCTGAGCCCAGAGCTGTTTCACACGCCGATTAGGTCCTATCCGACGCATCCGACTGAAATAACACACCTGTTGACGAATGAACTCCCTCCGTCGTTGTAGAGAAGGTCGTCGTCCTTGAGATTGTCATGACCAAGATGTAGTGGGAACAGTCAGGTAAACCGAACTCACCTCGACTTCCACACCACTGTCCGATCCCTCGTCGAGGCCAATTTGGAGTGGCATTATCGCAGTGAGTCAAAAGTACGAAATGAAAGGGGGGAAACGCTCGAGCATACAAAGAAAAACATCGTGCGTGGCCAAAAGGGCAATGCTGGTTGCTGAGCGCCACTTTTTGAGAGCCCAAAACCCTGCACAGACAAACGTAAAACGGACAAGGATCAGGCCAGCAGCTGCAAGACGCTAGAAGAAGACCGTGGAGAACAGAAGGATGAGTGGAGTGGCGGTGATTGACACTGAACAACTCATTCGTGCAACGGTCGTGTTAGTCGTGCATTAGCGAGAATTGGCGCTGAAATCCCCTCTTGTCTCCCGCAGGGGATCCGTTTCCCGCCTGGTGCGAGATTTCTAATTGATGCAGCGACAATGGTTTGCGAAAATACGGGGTATCTTGTTTTAGATTGACATTGCGGTGGAGTTGTCCATCTGCCGACACTCGTGGAGATCAAAACGCCTGAGCCGATAAACCCTATGCGATTCTAATCCCATTCGCCCATAAGACAGGATAATGGATTATGTTGCTATCTGTGCGCCGCTTAGCAGGTGTGTTGATCTGTCAACGGGGGAGCTGGAAAAGAGTGACAAGTATTATTAAAAAGGATATAATGAAGCTAGGTAAGAAGCAAAGGCCGGCTACATAAGCAAAATCTAAACATCGAAACCAATAAAATCCCTGGCTTCACAGAACATCGCTTTAAATGCCCCAAACGAGCGCATTCAGCCAGTCATTATGAGACTTTCCATGAACATTCAACGCATTTGCAGCCTGGAAAGGCCCGAAAGGATCGCCCTCCAGCGTATCGATCTGGAATCCACGATCCTGCTCGCAGCATACACAAGCTGAAGTACAATGCCCTGTTCCTTTGACGGTGACTCCAAATCTCTGAGTCTGGCAGCATCCACATCCTCGAGCGCAGCATCCACCTCTCCCAGCACATTGCGCCCGTAGCCATTCAGAGTTGTCCCATTGTGTGTTGCGTCGCAGAGACAGGATTGCCCTCTTCACCGGGCTATTCGGAAATCTGTCCAAATCATCCTGGAGGGCTCGCTGCATTGTCGAAGCGCACTTATTGTAGGCCGCGATCTTATCTTCCAAGGGTACCAACTCACTGTCGGAGGACCATTCGCTTCTGAAGCTGACGGTTTCGTCGGGTGGATATAACTGCTTCTTGTATTTCCCTAGCCGTTGGACCATCAAATCGAGATCGAGGTGCGTTTGAATCCACATTTTTAATTTCTCGCTGTGCCTGGGCCCGAGGGAAAGATGGTGACTCATTTTTCGACGGATTCGCTGGGCGAACTTCCATAAACCGACGCACTCGAGGACGGTCTCCAACACCCTGGAGTGGGCGTCGACAATCCTTACTATCTGGGATGCACCTTCCATTGTCACCAGCGAAAGAGTGAGAATCGTACACGTACAAAGGATGGTCAGGGATAGAGTAAGAGTCAGAAAGATCGGGACTCGTTTCAATGGGGTTGAGCAGGATGAAGTTCGGTAGGTAGTATGTCATCTGGTGTCATCAGAAAGTCAGTATGAGGGTTTTATGCTCTTAAGATAACGTAACAAACCCTTAATAAACCAGTGACTCAAGTATCGCTATAATGATCAGTTGGATATTCCCATTTTGTTTGTTTGGGCCTTGATTTGAGAGTTGATACTCTGCCTCAGGATAGACAGTTAGTTTTGATGGACGAGTGGCCCACGAGAGGCTATAATTCGCCTACAATGAATCCCGATCGCGATATTAGATTAAAATCTATTAATGGGTGGCCGAGTTCGCCACCCATGCTATGAGTTCTTATTAACACGAAGAAATGAAAATCATAGGTGGTTGTATTGACAAGAGAGTGTACCGGAATCTCTCATTCTAAGTGTTTAATGACCTACAAGGAGAAGAAAACAGAAACAAATGGAATTCTGTCTGCAATCCAAACGGAAAGAACCATGAAATTCATGTGTGAACTTTCCCTGGTAACTCGACATACCACGACAGATCATTCTTCTCATCCATCTCCCAAGCTGTGAACCCATTTCCCATGAATCGGAAGGGATTCGGACTGTGATACTCAATCTCGAAGTCCTCTGCTCGAATGTCCTGGAGCATGCGATTAAACAACACTGCACTTCCCCCGAACAGTGCCGTAACTCGCCCATCGACTCGATTGCGTTTATACCAGCTCTTACAGCCGCCCGTCCAGACCAGCGTCTTGTGAATCTCATCGCCGTACCGCACAAATGCTTCTTCCCGAGAACTTTTCGGTGCGACATACTTGATGTCTTCTGAAGCGATCTTCTTTATCCATTTGACAAAATAGTCACCCGTCCAGTTCAGCGACTCAATTAGCGAGCCATGCCCACCCAGGCAGTTGGGGCCCATCATCATGAAGTAGTTGGGGAATCCGGCCGTCGCCACGGAGAGGTAGGACTCCGGTTCCTCATCCCATTTATCTGAGAGCTTTACTGAGTTTTGACCGACAATGGGATACCGCGGGCAATGAGAGACGTCAAATCCCGTGGCGCAAATGACTGTCCGGTCAGCATGGTAACCTGACTTGTGATGCAGAAACGCAAGAGAGAGCTCACCGACGTCGCATTCAAATGTCTTTCCATCGACAGTGTGAACTGCATTTTCTGAGATATGAGTGACCTTGCTATCTGACAGATGGCAGTTTGGTCTCGAGAACGCTTCCAAGTACCCTGGACCTGGGGTGATGCGCCGACAGCCTACTTCCCACTTGGGGATCAACTTGTCGCATAGCTCGGGAACATGGTTCAACTTCTCTGCCATTTGCTTGGCTCCGAAGCGCATTGCTGCTTGGTTGTTCTCTCCTTTGATAAACTGGTCTTTCTTAGTCCAATTTATTCAGGTTTGCTCAATAGAGACGACATACCAAGCGGAAATTTTTGTTAGTTCGCGCAATTATTCCCTTTCGGTACTTCCGATGTTCTTCTGGATCACGAAAGACCTCCTTTTGTTCTTCAGTATATTCGGGATTGGGACTTTCATCGTCATTTCCATGGTGCTTAGATGGCGGCACTCGATAATAGACCCAGGCTGGACTGCGCATAAAATTGACGACTTCTGTGCCTGGAAGTTTGGCCATTGCAGGAGTAATCTGGATCCCCGAGGAGCCATTTCCAATGACAGCGATGCGCTTGTTTGCGTAGTCGTAGTCGTGATCCCAATGAGCAGAATGTGAGATCTTGCCCTTGAAATCGTTCAAGCCGGGGATGTCCGGCCAAGAAGGGTGACTGACAAATTAGCTACCGGACGGTAAACTGGGGAGTGAAAGATCATACACGAGTACGCCTTGAGCAGAGATTAGGATGTCGCAATACACATCTCGCTCTACGCCTTGATGCTCCACGGCCAGCTTCCATCGGGCATCATCCTCCTGCCACCATGCCCCCACAACTTTGGTATTGAGTTGGATATCGCGGTCGAGATTCCATTTCTCCACTATCCGCTTGATATAATCCTGGATCTCGACGCCACTGGCATAGAACCTGCTCCATTCCGGATTAGGGTCAAACGGGAAAGCGTAGATGTGCGCAGGTACGTCGCACTGGACGCCGGGGTAGGTATTGATCAGCCACGTTCCGCCGACATCATTTCGCGCCTCGAAGATAGTATGCTCGACATATTCCTGTAGCTCTGGGAAGCGGTGCTGTATCTTATGGGCCATCAGAATACCGGAGAACCCGGCCCCAATAGTCACGACGTGGAGTTTGCGGGGTGTGTAAGCATAGTCGGCGCTCATCGGGATGGTGAAGGGATTCTCCTGAGAAGAGCTGTTTGTATGACAGTGACCATTTAGCTTCCCTGTATCATTCGTTGAGTCCGTCTTACGGCCCCCATTTGTCTCGTGGGAATGTGTGATTCCATTGGTATGAGGGCCATTAAACACTTCTCCGTCTGTGGGGAGAACAGTAGTAGCGACAGTCATCGTGATTGATTTTTCCTCGTTGTTTGGACCCAAAGCCTACAGAAGGAGGTTTTGCTTTAATGAACACCTTCTCAGGGGGCAAAGATATGTCCAGCGATGGTGTGACACTGCTTTGTCCAACACGGGGATACAGAGAGCCGAGCTCCAAGGCTCTCGGCATTAAACACAGGCTACACAGAGCCGAAAAATAGCGAGGATTTGATTTTAGCTTCCAATGCTCCATATGATTAATCCAAACATCAAGGGTCTTCTTCTCGGCTCTCGGCCTACTCGATTGGGAAACTGCTGATCCCAAAGCTGGTATGCCGAACACTGCCGATAGCTTCACGATACGCCGCGTTCTACAGACTGGTATTGAGAAATACTGGTTGAAATATGTAGCCGTTATTCTATAATATCCAGATTTACGCTATGGCATCATTTGGCCAAGAGACATGTGTCTAGGATACGATTACAATGGCATCGTATCATAAACATTGTTGGAGTCAACTAAACATAATACGCTCGAATATTGCAGTGGAAACTTCATTCTTGAACTAGGTTACCGTGAACTATGACAAAACCAGGTCTCGATATTCCCTCGCAGCGACAGCATCGGCTCTCTTCCTATAACCGGGTGCAGGTCCATTGTACCGAGCGACGATTCGCTTCTGCTTATGCGCCAGATTCTTATTAACACCACTCATCCAAGAGTCCACTTCATTTGCCAATAGCCCCTCGGCACAATCATGAACATGCTCTGTCCACGCGACGACGTCTTCATGCGTACATTCGGCACATGTAATCCCACGATCCCGCGCATAGCGAATGAAGTTTGCCACCCAGTTGGAAGAATACTCAATGCTGCGCGGGAAGTTCCCAAACATTTGATGTGGACCCATCACTGTCATCATGTTGGGGAAGTGTTCAGCGAACATGCCCAAGAACGTTCGGGGTCCGTCGCGCCATTGATCTGCCAGTTGGATTTTGTTGCGCCCTTGGATATCCATGGCTGTGAATGACCCAGTGACGGCGTCAAAGCCGGTCGCGTAGATGATCATGTCGAATGTGAAGTTTTCATCCCGAGTTTCGATACCCTCAGGTGTGATCCGTTGGATAGGATTGGCTTTCGAGTCAACAAGCCGGACATTCGACTGGTTGTAGACTTCAAAATAGCCACTTTCAAGAGGCAGTCGCTTTGTACCGAAGCCGTGGCACTTGGGAATCAACATTTCGGCGGTCTTAGGGTCATGGACCCGTTGGCGAATCTTGTTAGCGATGAACTCGCTGAAAAGAGCATTAGCCCGGCGATCAGTGGGGATATCATGAAAATTGCCCAGCCATTTTTCGAAGCCTCGAGTCTCGTAAAGTGCATTCCACAGTGCCTCTCGTGCTTCGGGGTCAACATCAAAGGTGCGTCGTTTATCGCTGATATGTATGAATCCAGAATAGGATTCCCGACATCGTTGGAAAATCTCCGGATATCTCGTACGAATTTTTGTCATTTCCTCGAGGGAAATTTCCCCATTATTCAACGGTACACTCCAGTTCGGCGTCCGCTGGAACACGGTGAGATGGCCGGCCGTTTTGGCTATCTCTTGAATTGTTTGGATTCCGGTCGCGCCTGTTCCGATCACAGCAACGCGTTTATCCCGGAAGTCGACCGGTTGATGAGGCCATCGGGCTGTGTGATAAGCAGGACCCCTGAAATCGTGCACGCCGGGAATATTCGGCCAGGTATAGTTGTTGAGAATGCCCATGGCTGTCACCAAGAATCGGCTGGTGTATTGTCTGCCCTCCTCGTCGGTGAGTAGCCATGACCGGTTGTCTTCTTGAAAATGTGCTGCCTTAACTCGCGTATTGAATTGCATGTCTCTGCGAAGATCGAACCTATCGCAAATAAACTCGCAGTATCGCAGGGTCTCTGGCTGGGCAGCAAAATGCTCGGACCAGTTCCATTCATCAAGAATCTCCTGGGAAAACGAGAAGCCGTAAGAATAGCTCTCGGAGTCGAATCGAGCCCCAGGATATCGATTCCAGTACCAGGTCCCTCCGACCCCTCCGCCAGCTTCGAGCACCCTAGCTCGCAAACCTAGCTGGCGCATCTGGTAGATAGAGTAAATTCCGGAAAGGCCTGCCCCGATGATGAGGACATCGTAGTCAAGGTCTTTGTTCAGTTGTTCGAACAATTGAGGCTCTATGCTGCCCATTTTGGTGATGTCTTTCGTTCACTATGTGGAGTCTGTGTAAGTTTAGAGCTACAACCGACCCATGTAGTCTTCTTATCTAGTCGGACTGTTGATCCTCGGCCCTCGTACAGGACTAAGCCCTGGATGGTTAACCGGGTTGTAGCCGGCAATTCTAGCGTCGTTTCCCCGCAATCCGGGGAAGTTGCATGGCGGAGTATTCTGCGATATGGACTGTGGCATCAATAGTCAGAGGAAAATGGGAACATGTTTCGGGGAAGTAAATCAACGATCGTAGGAAGAAGAACATGGGAATTCTTCGGAGAGTATGCGGACAAAAAGCATCATGGGTAGCATACAGTTTTAGAAACTTTCGGCACAATTACATTCAGCCCGCGCATACACCAACAGAAGCTTCTACGCCACGTCAAGACTATTCTTTTAATAGTTGCCCTTTCATCTCGTGTAGGACGTTAGTGGCCAAGACTGGCATATTCGGCAATGTTTTAAGGCAGTCGAGAGGCCCATCCGGTTTGTCTTCCCTGTCTGCCCCAAGACTCCGTTGTCTTTGCAAGATGTCTCACTTTCAACCTTCACAGGACTCTGTGGCCGAGAATGGAAAGGTAGGTAATATTGATTCTACTGCGAAAATCGACGCTGTGGATACAGTTCATCACGATGAGGCTCTCAAAGTGCTAGAAAATTACACGGGTGATGCGACCTGGACAGCCGCTGAAGAGAGCAAACTAGTGCGGAGGATTGACAGAAAGCTACTTCCGCTTCTTTGCCTGACATACGGGCTCCAGTACTATGACAAGGCGATGCTTTCTCAAGCAGTAAGACTATCGGCCCTCACTGTCTAAGACAAAAAACAGGTTCCTGACAAGATGTATAGGCGTTGTTCGGGCTTCGCGACGACCTTGACATGATGGAAGGCAGACGTTACTCCTTCTCGGCATCTATCTTCTATCTGGGGTTCATCGCGGGAGCATACCCCGCGATGACTCTTGCACAGCTGTTCCCCATTGAGCGTGTTGCGTCTCTGATCACAACTCTCTGGGGCATCTGCCTGATACTCACTCCTGTTTGCTCCAACTACCAAGGATTGTACGCACAGCGATTCTTTCTCGGAATGCTGGAGGCAGGTATCAGTCCTATGTTTATGCTCATCGTGGTATGTATCCCTAAGTTACCTCTAGGCTTCTCGACTAATGTCCAACAGGGCAGTTGGTACAAGAAGGACGAACAGGCCCTCCGCATGGGGTAAGTTCATCCTAATTGCACGACTATAGCAATTACTCTAACATCTCAGCGTCTGGTACTGCTGGACTGGATACGTCTCCATTTTCTCCCCCCTGGTGAACTACGGACTAGGCCACATCCGAGGGACTCTCTCACCCTGGAAATACATGTATCTATTTTCCGGTGCAATCACCATCCTCTGGGGCATCGCTGTTCTGTTCCTCCTCCCTCCAGACCCCATTCGAGCGAAAGGATTTGATGACCGCCAACGATTTATTTCAGTGGCACGTCTTCGGGTCAACAACTCTGGCGTACGCAATACACACTACAAGAAAGGCCAAGTAGCGGAGTTACTCATGGACGTTAAGTTCTGGCTCATGTTCTTCATCGCCTTTTTGAGCATGATAGCAAATGGACCCATATCGGCATTCACGCCCATCATAATCAACTCGATGGGGTTCAACACTTTGAATTCGTTGTTGCTGATGATGCCGGCTGGCTTCTACGCTGGTACGTTGCAGCTTTTTGCTCCCTACTTGGCATATCGATATGCTCGTGTTGGTATTCGGTCGTGGCTGGTATCTGTATGCCAGGTTGTAACTACGCTGGCTGCTTTGTTATTGTTGTTTTTGCCATTCTCAGCGACCGGCGGACTGTTGTTCGCATGCTACATCCTTCCCTCGGTCGGAGGTGGATACTCGGTCCTCATGGGACTGCAAATCGCTAACATAGCGGGATATACTAAGCGTGTGATGGCGTCAGCTGGGTTGTATATCGGGTACTGTCTTGGTGAGTTTGTCAGACATAGTGAGATAGCAGCTTGCCTGACTGTGATAGGGAACTTCGTCGGACCTCTTGTGTTTGAAGAGAAAGACGCCCCTCGCTATGCCCCTGGGTTCATTGTGGTCATTGCGACCTCGATCATCGCGGGTCTTTTGGTGCTTGTTTATCGATACCTCTGTGTTTGGCATAATCGACGGCGCGACAAACAAGGAGCTGAAGGGTTCGGCAACGCCTATCAGGATGATCTGACAGACATGACGGTGAGCCATCTCCAAAGGTGCTTGATAATCCTGCTGCTAATTGCGACCAGAATCCGGGGTTTCGTTACATTGTCTAATGCAAGGGGTTGTTTGCTTGACGGGATTGCATTGGGTGTACCTTAACTATCTCGTTTGGGACTTTTCATTTGTATGACTGGAACTGGAGCCAGACGAATCTAGCTGCGTTGGACAATTCTTTACTCTTTAGTATTCTCTTATATAGCAATGCCACAATTTACTTGATCGGGAATACAGCCAGCGGCGAGGGAAACGGTTGCTTAAAGAATCTTTCGAAAGCCCAAACATTCCAGATAATGGGTCTGGGTATTTTAAATCGCTCCTTTTTCCCGCCAATAGTCTTCCAAAACCGCTAGAAACGCCCACTTCAAATCTGTCCCCCATCCCTGCTCTTTCCATCCGTTCAAGCACGCCGGGAAATGCGGCACTCCATCTCTAACTTGCGCGTCGTGAGCAATGATAACAAAGATATCCTCACTAGCATCTGCCTCCTGTAATTTACCAATCGTTCGTTTCGCTAACGGAATATCATGTCCGAACGTTGGATCATACAGCGACTGAGTGGGATCTCTGCCGCGAGACCGCTGCAGTTCTTCCCATGCATCTCCCGGACAAAAGCCAACGGTATCACCTCCCAGCACTGGATGTGGCACGATGGATTCCGGTATGGGAAGATGTACCGATGGGCGAAATATCCCTGCGAAGTGACACACATCGCCACCGAGCAAGATGAACGTATCTGGACTTGTAGTTGTGCGCGCAAGGCCGCATAAGTGACCAACTGCGTGACCAGGGCTATCGAGGAGGTAGAATGAGCCGTCTTCAAAGTAGTCGAGGGCCCTGAATTGGCCGATTGTAATTGATCCGGGTCCGTTGAACGTAATTTCACGGAGATTGCGACCACTGGACAGATCGAAAGATTTGATTGTTGGGTTAAAGCAGACCAGTTACTTACCTGTAATCACTTTCAAGAATCGGGGAGTCTGGATTTGCAGGAGCACCTGGCAACAGAGCTTCCTTGAACCCAGGTCCCACGATCAAATCTGTCGAGGGTGGGAAAGTGGATGGATCGCCGATGTGATCCCAGTGCCAGTGGCTTGATTTTACATCAGCTATGCCTATATCAATACCATAGGGGGCGATCTTCACTATACCTCCATATCACAGCTTCAATATCTTCGCCACGCACGCCATGTTCCTCTAGAATCTCTGCAACATTCTTCTCCACGTCGATGCGGTACTTCGTTGTAGGAATATATTCTGCGATCTTAGGCGCGTAATTCAAATAATCCTTTCGAATCCCCAAATCCCAAACCAACTTCCGCCCGGAAGGATGCTCTAACAAAAAGCATAACGAAGGGAACGAAGTGAATGTCTCCAACACCGAGACCGGCGGTGCCATAAATCGGTTCAAAATAGCCGGACCCGCATTAACCGGGTTGATGAGCTTAACTGTGATGGGCGTGTCGCCTGAAGTAATAGGGAAGAGTACGCTCTCTGTCATGATGCGTGCTTGTGGTGAGCCCAGAAGGGTCGGAGGTCGATAGTCTAGAACGCGTGGGGCGTCACTATCACGACTTTCTTATCTTATGGTCATGGCCATAGCGACTGCGGCATTTTAACCGAGTGCCGGTATTGCCGACCAATTGGCTATTGAGCGGTTGCTTGGACTAAGGGGGTCTTGCAGCTATGGCGCTATTTCATAGACCGAATTACATATCATATCCATCTACTCTCACGGAGGTTGTCCGAGACTGAATCCTGCCGGTAATGACAAGTCTACGAACAGATCAAAAGAGAAATAAATCTTTCTTCAGAACTCCATACCATTATTTGCCACTAACAAATCACCCCCCGAAAGAGGTCATATCCAAAAGCCCGTCAAAATGTCGAAACAGATCATTCACCTCGAACGTGCTGAGTTCCAAGCCCGCCTGGTCTAGGGGCAGCTCCATCTGCCGATTGTTCAGCAGGATCTGCGCCAGGCCACTCGTCCGAGTAGTCACAAAGGGAAAATATTTTGTCCACTCAATTCCATGAATCAAACTGATGTCTTCTAAGTCGAATGCCTCGTCCGCGGACGGCGATTCGGCCGCCGTACTACGTAGTCGCTCAAATCCTTGCAGGAATATATCAGCGGTCGGCCACATAATCCTGAGCTGCTGAAGTGCAAGCAGCACAACCCGGATGTCTTCCTCTGCACATTTTGCTAGATGGGGTATGCGTTGTGCGTGCAGAAGAGCTAGCATCGCCATCCCGCAGTACCAGCACGAAATGCCCATTAGGTATCGAATGCGACCGCGAGCCAGAAAGTCTTTCAAGATCCGAGCTATACAAGACGCTGCGAGTATGGCTGCCGGGTAGGCTCGGGGAAGAGGTTTGGTTGACTGGCTCAGGTGGAGCACGATGATGGTCGCAAGATACGGCAGGTGGAGCTGGTGCACGTCGCGATTGAAGGATACAGTGAGGTCGGCTTCGATGGGCAACGACAGATGATGTGGAAGAGAATGGGCCCATGAGATCAACTCCTGTGCATGACGGACGGGAAAATGCAGAATCATGTTGTTGCTCGTGCGCATTAGATGTTTGGCGACATTCCCGACGATTCCACAAAGCTTCACCCACTGAATGAATATTTCAGCCCTGATGTCCTGGACGGGGAAATCCTGCAAGGTGGGTTCGGCGACGTTGCAATCTTCTATATCGATCACGCATGGGCGGCATTGACACAGTGCGGTTAATCGTTCTCGCGCCTGGCCATTAACAGATGTCTTCCCTGCTACGGCGATGACAACTTACAAAGAACGTCCACCACAGCCTTCGTCTCAGACCAATGTCAATATGCGATCGGTCCAACTGACCAGTCTTCGGCTCCCGGTGAAATCCTCCATGCTGAGCATGTCGGATCGCGACCGTTGTCCACCACCAGGACGAGTCGCGATGAACTCTAGATGGCGGACGAGGGCTCCACCAATAGACCAGGGCTATTGCTTTTAAACACAACAGAAGGTTTGGCTCCTGATCACCGTAGAATAACTGCTTCACACGATCGTAATAGCTGGCAGGCTCTGCATGGATTATCACTGGCGGCTGGACGTGGCTTGCGGCCAGGGAGAGTGCATTCATCACCAACGGGGATATGTTCAGATCACCATGGATGGTTTTCTTGTCGAGAACAGGGCACCAAGTAGAGCAATACTCGAAGTAAGTCTCCTCAAATCCCTGCACGAGCTCTGGTGGCGGCAAATCAACAAATGGTGAAGGCACCCCTGCCTGCCTCCTTTGATCATCGGCATTGAGTCGTATCTCTGAGCCATAGATCTCGCCGTATCCCGGATCGCCCAGATAGCTATCCGCAGCATCCGCCTGATGGGAGGAGATCAATTCACTTCCGAGTTGAGCAAATGCCTCCTCGTTAGGTTGGCTGTCATGACGATAGTTCTCTCTTGCTAGCGACGCGGCAGTGCACAGGTCATCCAGCCTGAAAGACGATATGCCGTCGTTGATTCTCGAGGGTGTGTCACCCCTGCAAAGACCATTACTGGAGCTGTTTGATTCCGGAGGAGTTGTACACGGGACAATTCGGCTTTCGTTGGCGGGAATTGTGTTCAATGTCTTGCTACTTTGACCCTTTCGCTTGGACGGCCGAGTGCTGGACACAGGCATATCATTAAACTGCATCTTTAAGAAATTAACATGAAGCCTACCTGCAGGCTACACCAGCTGCTGCGCAATTACTGCACTTGCTGCATCCCCGCCCGGAGGTTTCCTGCAGATCGCATCTCACCTGCGATGCATCAGATCAGTACCACTAGAAACTCCACGGTCGGCCAAACCTTTCTCTCGTGACAACCAACACAGACAATAGCGGCTCTGCGTTTCCTTGTTCTATGGGCAGTAAATTCCTGAAAGCGATAACCGTCGGTCATGTTGCGTGTAGGAAGAACATGAACAGCGATGCCGGGAGGAGCCCAAGCAGGTGGAGATAGGGCTCGACAGATCATGCGGGGAAGACATCAGCTGTGGGCGTCTGAATACATGGGATCTTCCACTGCCAGCCACTCTCATCATCTCCTGGCTTTCACGGAACCTCCATCCAGGACCGACTCAGCCGAGAAAGGCGGAGATCACCTCGGCAGGATGGATGCGGGGCAGTAGATTCGTCATTTCACCTCATTTTCCCATTTATCCCTGGCCGATTGAGCCCACCACTTGCAACACCCACCCCAATCACATTATCTCCGACTGACATGGCTGATTTCTCCCAATACACCGGTCCTAGCGAGGAGTGGCTGGCGTTGGAAGCAACCCTGCCAGCGCTTCCGGATTTCGCCTCCTTGGAAGCCCTCAAAGCCGAAGCCAATGCGGGGCGTGAAGCCATCGCTGCGAAGGCCCTGGTCGCGGAGGGTAAGAAACCTCCCCTTGTATTATGACAGATACTGACTTTAGTGTACCAGGTCTCCAATCACAGGTCGCTTTCCGAGACTATTCCATCCCTGCTCGCGACGGGACAGCCCTCGAGGCCAGAACATACCGTCCGGCCTCTCTGCCTTCTTCCCAGCCTCTCCCCGTGTATATCCACCTCCACGGCGGTGGATTTCTAATGGGGACCCTTGCATCGGAAGACGCAATTTGCTCGCGTATTGTCTTCGGCCTGGTCGCTGAATCAACCCCGGTGGTCGTAGTCAACGTCAACTACCGTCACACCCCGGAGCACAAATACCCGATTCCCTGGAACGACGTCGAAGATGCCTTCCACTGGGTCCACGACTATCTTGTGGAGATTGGCGGCGACGGAGATCAAGTCGTCGTCGGTGGCATATCGGCTGGTGCCAATTTAACCGCCTCGTTGGTGTTGGCGCAGAATATGGGGACTGACGAGGCCTTGGCCAAGCGACCAAAGATAAAGGGTCAAGTGTTGATGATCCCGGTATTAGTGACGCGGAATTGTTACGCGAAACACCTTGCGAGGCTGAAAGATCCACAAGTGTCGAGCTACGTGCAAAATGAACATGCCCCGATTCTACCAGTCACTCGAGTGGACTTCTTCACTGGACTCTTGGGATCCCCTGAGGTCGACACAGACCCGCGGTTGAACCCGGGTAATGCGACGGCCAAACAAGTACAGGGATTGCCACCGACCACGTTTGGTATTGCAGGCAGAGATCCGTTGAGGGACGAGGGGCTCTTGTATGCGATGTTACTTAGTGAAAATGGGTAAGCAATTTCTGCAAGTGAATGACGCCACCGTCAAGCTAATTATAATGCCAGTGTCCCCACGGATGTCAATGTCTTCACTGGGCTGCCGCATGGGTTTAGAAGACACGGTACTCTTTCTGAAAGTAAACGATGGGACGCAGTGATAAACTGGGGAATCAAGTGGGCCTTGAGTGGTCCTACTGGCACTGGGTCGTTTGAGATCAAGGATAAATGAAATGCTCATGGTCTTGGATTGTACGTAGATTTTCATATTCACTCAAATCGCATTCAAATTCTAATTAGAAACCACGAGAAAGGACTCAATGAGTATCAATTCCCCGGGGCGCTCCCTCTGCAGTTCGGTTCTTGCTCCATCCTTCATCCCACCTATCCCCGATGATCTTTAGCTGAACCTCCTGCGTTCGTTTGAAATATCCTTCATCAATATGATCATCCATATCAACATCTTTATACCCCTCCTTCGCCACAGACTTGGGTGTTATCATCAATGAATGACCTGCCATTGTCAATATGCCATATTCTGCACTACACGCAACGAAACACATACCGTTAATTGTTCGATCGGTGGCCAGCTTCATCATACACTCTGCGACGTCTTCCTGCGGCGCAAATTCTACGCCCTTTTTTGTTAACTCTGCTTCGTACTCGGGCGAGCGTATGGCGCTTTTGATATAACTATCCAGGTTAGCTGCAATTCCATTGCAGTAATCAAAGAAGAGGTAAGCTACCATGGGGCGACATAGTTTATGCGAATCCCCTGCTCCCACGAGCTGCGTCGAGCGACCCGCATCAGCCCTCGGAGCCCGTATTTACTGCATGTATATTGCCAGTTTGCCTTGAATTGTCAGCATCCTTCGGTTAGACACCAAGGCAGTTGAAGGGAACATACAGGCGAGTCAATCCACGCGACCATGCTCCCTGTAATAATGAAACATCTATCTCGATCCGCGGTATTAGGCTGCCTGCGGAAATAATGCACCGCCAGTTTCCAGGTGTAAAGAGTCCCGGTCATATTGACATCCATGATGCGCAGTTCGGGCTTCACGGGAGGCTGATTCGGATCTGTCGCGGTCAGTCGGAACCCAAGAAGCGACGTGAAAACGTACCGTCCAGTGGCCACAGGTCATCTCCACTCGCGCGACTGATGCCCGCGTTGGCGATGACAATATCGCAACTCTTATGTGGAGAACTGGAAATAGCCGCTTCGAACACTTGCACCTGCTCTTCCCATGACGAAATATTGCATTTCACGAATTGTGCGTTCCTTTTCATCTTCAATCAGATTTCATTCTGACAATGAGGCATGTCTCAACTTACGGACGCAACTCTGCTGCTAGATCCCTCCCACGTTCTTCGTTCACATCGGCAATAGTCACAAAAGCCCTGGTGACGTCAGGATTCTATTGCTACCACAGGAAGAACAGAGACGTACCCCTCTGCGGCAAGGGCACGGACCGTTGCCTCTCCCATGCCATTTGCACCTATTATCATTAGCTTCTCACAGCTAGATGGGTTATACCAACATACCTCCAGTGACAACAACACTCTTCCCCCTCAGTTGCGTTCGATCAGGCGGGATGCTACAGTCAACTGGGCCGGTGTACTCGTAGGGCGGTAACTGAGGCATTGTGGCTACTGCGGGGATCAATGGCTATCGGCAGCCTTATTATCCACCGGAAATACAATTTAATATAATTTAATGAGTCTCGATAGTTGCAGGACCTTCTTCTCCGCACTTCGGCTTTGGACTCTGCGGGGATATCTTGGTCCCTCGGCTTTCCGCTTTGGGTTTACCGAGATGGCATAGTTAGTTGGTTCCCCCGAGGAATGCGGGGAGTAGGGAGTAAGAGGACATGGGCAAATTACACATTCACCAAAGTCACTCGGTCCCTGATCTTGCCCTTTCCCAGGTCTTCCAACACAGACGGTAAATCCTCTAGTCCTCTCGTCTCAACCTGAGGTTGAATAACTCTCTTGACGATCAGGTCTAAAACCTCAACTAGATCGCGATACTGTCCACCGTAGGAGAAAATAATGCTCAACCGCTTCCTAATTCCGATTTTCATGTCGAGTTTATTTTGACGGTCGCCAGTTCCTACACACAGGATCTTTCCACCGGGTCGTACTGCCCACGGTCATATCAGCGGTAAGTCAATCATTCAACGAGGGGCGGTTTGTACCTACCAATATTCTGCGCATCTCGAAAGGTTTGATTCGAGCCGACAAATTCCAACACGGTATCTATTCTCCCCTGCAGGTCATTATGTGCCACGAAATTCTGAATGGACTTTCCCACTGGGACAATATCCCCATTACGAATACCAAGCTCTGCGGCCGCTTCAAGTTTCTCTGCGCGAATATCCGACACAATAACCCTCGCTCCGATCGCCTTGACAATCTGCAGCGCATTGAACCCTAGTCCACCGAGACCAAACAAGAAGACCGTCTCTGACTTTCTAACTTCAGCTCGGCGAACGATGCCGTGGTATGCCGTGGTGACTGCGTCTGTCGCTACGGCTGCAATTTCGGATGGAACAGCTAGTATTTTGTCAACACCCTTTCATGTTATCATATCAGATAAAATGGAATATCACCGTCTGGCACAGGGATAGCAGCTCGCTCATCGATAGCCACATATTCCGCGTAGAACCCGTCTTGGCCAATTCCGTGATGCTTGCCAGTCGGGCAAAGCTGTGCCAGATCCCGGGAACACTCGCTGCATTTTTCTTTGCCACAGCCTGGGACAGCAAGAATTGCAATACGGCTCCCCTAAACTGGTGTCAGCTTTGCATGTACTTGCTAGAATAACCTGCGAGACTACCAGTTCGAATCTGCTATCGTTGACTTCTTCTCCTATGGCCACTATCTCGCCACATCCCTCGTGTCCCTACATTTGCATTAACCTTTAGCGACAAGCAAAGTGACCAAGGCTTACCAGGATATATTTCTCCTCGAAATGAGGACGATCTTCAACATCTAACAGAACTTGATCACTGCGGCATACTAGGAAGTGTTGGTTAATTGGATAAGGTACAGTACAAATAGTAATCACGCAACATACCACCCGCGGCCAACAGCTTGACCAGAAACCCGGTAGATGGAGTTTGGGGTACAGGGACAACTTCCCATACCTTAGATCTCGAATTGTTAGCTGTATGCTATCCCTAGTTGAGATTGGGCCACTTACAGGTTTTGAATGCCCCTTGTGCTTTCTCCAAGCGTGCATAGTTTGCGGGGTGGGGATTGCCATTTCTCGACCAGGACCTTTTAATGTAAATTCGTCAATGTAGCTCGAAATGGGTTCCTAGATCGAAGTGATAGCCAACTGACTGAGTTGGCATGGGCATTTTAAATATTTTCCATGCACTCCTGCGTAGGGATAACCGAGACTCGGCTACTTCCATCCCGACAATTGAACCGACATGGCGCCCAACTGATAGATTTTCTTAATTTCACATGACAGGGTAAATTAGTTCCTGCAAGCTGTAGGAAGCCATGACACAAGAAAATCAAACAAATCTGCAATTCGAATATATCTACAAATGTTATGCCGCCCCCAGGTACAGAAGTTCAATAACAAACAGCAATCCCATCACCAGGCCAAGCTACCACCAGCACCATTCTGCTTGCAGTAGTAATTCAACTCATCTCCACCAATATGCTGCCCTTCGGACTGGCAGTAGTACAGAAGATCTTGGTCACTCAAGAGGGTGCAGTCAGGGCATTGGTCCCACTGCTTGTCGCCGGTGTTTCGGTTCTTGTAGGCAGTGCACGCCTTGTCTGTTGCGTCTTTGTTGTACACTTGCTGTAGGATATCAGCACCTCATCGTCATCCTAACGCCTAGGAGGAACTGACCACATCATCTCCGGGGGAGTC
Source organism: Aspergillus affinis (assembly GCF_023601865.1). Lineage (NCBI taxonomy): Eukaryota > Fungi > Ascomycota > Eurotiomycetes > Eurotiales > Aspergillaceae > Aspergillus > Aspergillus affinis. The sequence goes on along the minus strand of NW_026515783.1, from coordinate 587,318 downwards.
GTAACAAATGCCTGTGTAGTGGAGGTCGGCGAAGACGCTTCAGGACGTTAGCATAAGTCCAATAAATATGGCAAGGTATCATACCCGATAGCAAGGGTTGAGGCAAGCAGCGAGAGGGAGAGCTTCATTGTGATCTAGTGACTGAGTTGTGTTGGTGGCTGAATCTGAGCTCGATGGGATATGGCCGATCTATATTCAACTTCCGTGGCTGTCCGGCTAGCTACATTTAAGACAGACAAGTCACCGCTTGTCCGGGGGTATGTCATTCCATCCCCTAGTTTGAAGCTACATCCTGCCATGATACGAAAAGCCGAAGATTCTCCAGAAAGAAGACGCAGGTCAACCCCAAAAGACAATGTCTACGAGCGTACGTGACTTCAGCTCGACATGGCGATGTTTCACGTTGGGACCTTGGCGGCGTTGATAAGACGGACTGAATCCTTTTCCACCGTTTTGCGCCTGAATGTCTCAGTTGCAACCTAATTGTGGTCTCATCATGCTATGGGGCTCAATGAATGCGGAAGCGATCATCGCGGCTACGAAATTGAAGTTCCGAATGCAGGGCCGCAGATCTGCGTTCTGCTTGTCCGGAGGCGCAGAAAGCCAAAAGAGGAACACCCTGGGGACAGCTTTAATTTACTTTAATCTATTTAGATTCATACCCAGGGTCCTTTCTACTGGTCGGAGTTCACTTGCAAAGAGTTCTTCCCGCACTATCAGACGCCGCCGTTGCACCTTTCCCCATGAGTTAGTCCACTAAAAACGATTGACAGGTACATGTGCCCTAAAATAACGTTTCTGCACAGTCGGGGCCTTCTCTTCCGCCGTGATCCGGTCTCTGACTTCGTTCAGCTGGCTTGATGATCTGCACGCAAATACCTCATGGATCGTCTTGGTCCGGGGTTACTTCGGGAGTTTCATCATCGAAGGATTCTGCCGTTCTATCATGACAGGCACAGGATTTACGTCGACTCAAGCAGGGTCTAGCGGTGAGCTATCGTGCGATGTCGGGTCTTCTAGCTAAGTAGAAGTCAATAAAGTTCTCTTGTTCTATATAGACCCTCTTTCCCATAACTACCTCCTCGTTCCTCTGCAAAAGTCGACAGCATTTCATCTCAGTTCCCTGTACATATCCAGCCACCAACATCATGAAGACCCCTTTCATTCTGTTCGCCTCGCTCTGCGCGGTCACCTCTGCCCTACCTCACGATCAGTCGGAAACCCCGCAGGACTCGGGACTCGACAAGGCTACCGTCCTCCTCAACGATGGCAGCACCGTGACCGTCGACAAGAGAGATCTCTCCTCGCACCTGGGCAGCGTCGCACTCGCTCCCCCAACCAACGACCTTCCCAAACGTCTCTCTAGCAGCCACATCACCCATCTGACCAAGCGCGGCTCCGACGCCCAACTCATCATCCCCCTTCCGGACCAAGAATTCCTCGGCTGGGACATCGCCATGTCCACCGTCACCCACGCCAACGAAGCGGACGCCACAGTCGCCATGGCCTCGGGCCAAATGATCGCCAACAGCATCACAGTGGGCAACTCGTTTGGCGCAAGCGTGGAGAGCTTCCTCACCGTCACCACGAGCATCGACTACGGCCACACGGAGACCAGCACGCTGACCGGCACCGTGACCATGACGATTCCCAAGAACAGATGGGGCGCAATCGTCAGCAACCCCTTAACGCAGCGCAAGCGTGGATACGTCTTCAGCGGACAGCCCGGCAGTGGCCAGTTCGAGTACTACCAGGCGGATTCGTTCAACTCGGAGACTTATACCTATGGCGAGAGTTCGTTGTCGTGGGTGAAGGGTGTCATGACCACTTGTCTTGGGGATGGATACCCGCTCAAGCGGTGCAATGGTGATGGAGAGCTGAAATAGATGCGCTGTATATAGACTCTTTGGGGTTGATGTGATTGTATGGTGGGGTGTGCTGGGTGGTTACGTGTATATGGTAGTTGACTTCATTGGCATCTCGAGTGTGCATGCTTGGTGTAGATTCTCGCGATGGTGTCTCCGTGAGGGGATGCCGAATTTTGTACATGTCAGTGTTTCATTCTAGGTAATTGATCTTCCGATCGTTCATATTCAGCTAGAAAAAATGTATTGTAAACCCCTGCATACGTCCGGCCGTGCCATTCCGTCAACCAGCAAAGACATCCATCAAACCAAGCAGTTCTCCCCACCGATGATCCTTCTGCACCTGTATCTTCCCTTCAGGCGTAATCACTTTGTATTCATCTTCCTTCCTTGTCCCGTAATCGTATCCCCGCTCATTTTCAACGAAAGCCGACAAGTCGCGGATCCAGTCGGTCATCAGCTGCCGTTCCGCCTCAGTCGGACCATGCATGATTGAATAACTGTAGATGCGTTAGAAGAACCCATATAACACATAGTCTAAAGTGAATTACTCACTTCCAGAATGGTCGATCCATAGCGTGGCTAACGCCAAACGATTCTGGGGCCACCTGTGGCGTGATGAACGACAGGCGATACGCGATCAAATACCGCCACACATCTCCAGCATCCACGCCGTTGGACAGCAGGTTGTCAGCTAGAAAGCGCGAAGGAGCTCTGACTTGACCGTCCGACACGATGCGTCCAAACACGGCCTCCCAGTCCTTTTTCTCGGTCGATGTGGGCAGAGGGTAATGCTGCAGCAGACGCGACGTCGTGGACGGGGAGTAATAATTGGAGACTTGCAACTCGAGGGACTCGCGACTAGCCTCTGGCCCATTTGTCACGGCGTATAGCGTCTCCTCGTTCAACACCTCTCCGATGAAGATGCGAAGTCCCCGGCGCTTGAACTCGCGAGCAAACGACCCGTCGCGGTAGTAGTGGAAGATATCTGGGTGTATGAAGACTCCGTCAGTGACCGGACGGAAAGTGTGGTGTTTCAATTTCATGATCGCATCGCACATGTCCTGGGCGCTGACCTGACGCAGTGCAGCCAGCTTTTCCGACCCCGATAGTGAGGACGCCATGCCGAAATGGTCGCACAGCTCGTCGAATTGCGGCTGACAGTCCTCTGGTGTTTTTGGCTGTGTCGAAATCGCATTCGAGTACATGATCAGCCGATGGAAGTTGTCTCTCGACGACTCCGGCAGATCTCCTCGAAAATCGTACAGAGTCTGCGCCTGAACCGCATATGCACCAGCACTTCGTCCAGAGAGCGTGATATTCTCTGGGTCGCCACCAAACGCCGCGATATTCTCATAGACCCATTCCATGGCAATTCGCTGATCCCAGAGACCGTAGTTACCCACTTCCCCTGCATGACTCTCGTCTCGCAAGGCATCACCCGCCAGGAAACCAAAAACGTTGAGACGATATCCCACAGCAATGAACACAGCATTCAGATTGCCCGTCGAGATCAGCTCGGTCGGATTCATCGCCTCTTCCTGACTAGGATCGCCAATCTGGAACCATCCTCCATGAAACCAAACCATCACCGGCCATTTGGGATCAGCTTCTCCTTCTTTGCGAACGGGCGTCCAGATGTTGAGACGCAGACAGTCCTCCCCGAACGTGTGCTGTGGGATCTTCTTCTTCACCGACGCGGAATAATTCGGCTGAGGACAGACCTGACCAAATGCAGTCGCATCGAACAGTTTGCCCTCGGTCGAGTAGGAGTACGATTGGGGCAATGCCTCAGGCTTGCGCCATCGTCGCTCACCGGTGGGTGGCAGGGCATATGGGACGTTGGCAAAGCGACGGGCTTTTTGGTCGTACTGCAGACCCTTAATACTTCCCTTCGAGCCGGGTAGTTGTACCTCGCACTCAGAGGACTGATAGGAGATGTTGTTGCCCATGTTCAACCAGGTTTTCACGTCAATACTCTTTCCCGCAAAGATATATCTCTGAAAGAGGAAGTGAAGTTAAAGCCTCGCGCACCGTTAATCTGACAGAAGACGCAATCCACCCTTGCTGTCACGACAGAAACCCGTGTGAACCCACCTGCTCACTAGCACTATTTAATTCCCCTCCTTCGCCTTTTCAATTGTCCGGGTTTCCTCCTTTTTTCGCGTCTCCAACTGCCGGGCGTTGCTGATTGGTCACTTTAATCGACGACGTGGCTGAGTCAGGGATGAGTCAGCATCAGCGATACGCGGCCTCAGGCTGCTCTGTTATTCTTTCCTTCTCGCCTTCTTTCCGATCCTCGACATGGCAATCACCGAAGCAAAGACATTTTGGCGATAGATAGCACCGCCCTGACTCCAGCTGATACGACACCTCTGCGATATGAAGAACCCCCGCGGATTGTATCCATGGGTCCCAACAATGGCGCTGCAGACAGACCGCGTCGGGCACGAGTAGAGCGAGGCAAGCGGTCCAAGAATGGTTGGTTCTACTCCTTTTTGCCTTGCATCCACCCTAAATAAGAAATAGGATGCGCAACATGTCTCGGCAAGAAGGTCAAATGCGACGAGCAGCGTCCCTACTGCGGTCGTTGTGTGCGTTTACACCTAGCCTGCGAATGGACCCGACCCCAGCCCTCGCTGGCTGAGAGGCGTCGAGGTTTGGGTCCTATCAAGCGCCGCGATAGACATATTTGGTCCCCTTGCTCGATTGTACCGAAGGCGCAGTCGAACCAGTCGCCACTATCGGGTGAGTCGGCTTCATCTGCGCACTGTGACCATCCGGCAGTCACCGAGGCCGGCGATCAAGGTTCCGACGACAGAGCTGCGGAAACTGTTTATTCCTCCGTCCCAAACTCACAGAATAGGATAGAGCGAGGTGAACCCACCGGATTGACTGTTGCCAATGACTACGAGCGTGATGCGGTACTCTTAAGCTATGGAACCCCGGTCTCCCTAACCAACAGCGTTCCCGACGGCATGCATGAGACTCTTCCGCTGCTACAACTGCCAGCGTCGCTCCCTATATTGATGCCGTCCAATACATCCTTCATTCATGTCACCGACATAGCCCCCGCTCTTGGCAGTAACGACAAACAGGCTCTTATCTTCCATCGCGCGGTCTTTGCCCCTTTGAAGTCCACCCGACACTGGACATGTTCAGCACAGGCCTTGTTCGTCAACCGGGCATTTGATAAACGCATGGCTTTCCACTTCTTGCTCGCTCTATCCTACAGCGAGCTAGCTATCTACTATGGACACGGTTCCCGACCGCCGCAGGAGTCCAAGAGGCACTTCGAACAGGGCGCTCAGCTGTTTTTGCAGACACAAAATCCATTCGCGTCCCCGGACCACATTGGCACAATGCTCTCCTTCCTCTATCTTTATATGTTCTGGATGCGACGTGACCGACTGGACCCGATGAAGCTCGAGGATCTGAGCGAATCAGTGATGCTTTACGTGAGAGCGCACGAGCTGGACGAGCTTTGCGCCAGCGAAGATTTGGCTTCGCTCACGGGGGCCAGTTGCACGAGGCTGGCGTCCCCACTCGACCAAGCTCTCTTAGCTAGAATCCTCGTCTATCTGTACGACCGCGACGGGTTTTGCAGCTTCTTCGGCTGCGGTGGCTCCTTCGCGCGGCAGATGAATGAAGATGCGGAGAAGCGACGGAAGATTTGGATCCGGTCGCGCACTGCGTTCTTGCTTCCACAATCTCCGTACAGCGTATTTGACGCGGAAGACGCGGCAACCCTGGATGCCTACTTTGACTTGATTGTCTTGCATCAGGAAGTCAACGAATACAGCCAGAGCTCGGAGCAAGAAGCAGCCGAAATCGAACCCCGACTGAGACGTCGAATGGAAGCAGTGCAACAGGTGAGTAGACCCAGCTGAATTTACGATTGCGTTCTCACATAGATATATAGGATCATTCATTTATTCCGTTTGATGGACTGCAAAGCGACGCTCGACTCTCGCTCATGCCGTACGTCACGATAACCTTCTTTCATGCCCTCCAGTTGTATTTCTACCGAAGTCGTACATCTGGCTTCGGACAGCGACCGATTTCAAGCGATCTGCAAATGACTCTAAGCACGCTAGTTTCGACTGCATATCATACCATCAATGCTGGGTCGGTCCAGCTGCTCGAGCGCTTCCAGTGGTCGTTATTTATTGGAGCCCTGGAGACCCATGACCCCGTTCACCGGCAGTGGCTCCTGGACCATATTTCTGATCCAGGCCTGAGGGAAGGGATCCAGTTGATCCAGACGATCAAGCCAGCATCTGCCAATTGCATCACGATAGCCAAACTCAGATGGCTGATCGGCGGAACTAAATCGGGCGGGATGGTTAGTGCGCGTCGGTAAAACAGGACTCGATTCCCTTCATCCCTGTTCACCACTTGTTCTGCTGTGTTGTCGAGTTGGTTAAAACCTCTCCAAGACGAACGAAATATTACCAGATATCAAAAGCCAATTATCTGCAACAATGACCAACCGGGGGCGACGTATTAGCATGTTATCTCCAATCCCCTCGACTAAGTGGACCGTCGAACCGAGATCGGCCTCGTCGCGTCGATTAATCGGGCCAATAACGTGGGTTATGGTCCGTTGCAAAGATGCCCCGAGCTGAATCCTCTGGATTTATTGATTATCTGGACGACCCAAAAACATAGATGCAAGAGCCGAGCCCGATTTCTCCACTTTGTTATCTTCTGCGGCTGCATCCCCGCGACCTCCCTTTTCTTAGCGCTGACACCCTGGATTTACAAATTTCATATATCAGTCCGGTGCCCACTAGCCCCATGGTTTCGTCTCTCGTGCCGTTCCCGTGAGTTTGCGATCGCCTGGCCTCTTGTGGATCGGCCCAAGGAATCTTTTTACCTTGCTCCTTCTCACCATGTCGGCTCCTCAACCTACTGCTGATGTTGAGGCCAAAGAGCCCGTACAGAGCGACACCATGCCGGCCGAGAAGGAATCGGGGGCTACCGATATCTTGGGCCCTGAGGAAGAGAAGAGGCTTGTTAGAAAGATCGATTTGCAGTATGTCGCATCGGTGCAATATTCAAGGATTCTAGCTAACCCGGCTAGCTTAATGCCTTTGCTCATTGTCAGCTACGGCCTGCAATACCTCGACAGTAAGACTTTTACGATGATGGTCGGTTCGTGACTCATCGATTGGACAGAAACTAGTTTGGCCTACAGTGCCATTTTGGGCATTCGCGAGGATTTGGTATGACCTTTCCCGATCACCACGAATGATGGCTAACCCCGATAGAATCTCGTCGGACAAGAATTCAACTGGGCGTCGAGCATCTTCTATATTGGCTACCTGGTCGCCTCGTGGCCGATCTCTCTCGGTTTTGTCCGCTTTCCTTTAGGCAGATACCTCAGTCTCTTGATGTAGGCGCATTGATTACTGTGACTATGCAGAGCTAACATGATCCAGCTTGCTATGGGGCATCGTTCTCACCCTTCATGCCGTCGCTGGGAACTACGCCGGGCTAATGGTCCTAAGAACCTTCTTGGGTATCTTCGAAAGCGCCATCAGTCCTGGTTTCTCGCTCATCACTGGAATGTGGTACACGCCCAAGGAACACATGTCTCGTCACTCCTTCTGGTTCGCAGGCAATGCCACCGCCAGCATTATCGGATCGATGATCGCATACGGCATCTTGCACTACGGCGGGGGGTTTTCCCAATGGAAGGTGAGCGCCCTTGTCCACATATCTACTCTCCGCTGGAACTATTCTAACCTGTCCAGATGCTTTTCCTGATCTTCGGACTGATCACCATCGTTTGGTCCGTCGTGCTGTGGTTCTACCTGCCCGATGCGCCGTCAAACGCCCACTTCCTCACCCCGACTGAGCGCGAATTCGCCTCGCTGCGACCGAAGAAATTCCAGCGCACCACGCAGACCAAGCAATGGGACAAGGCGCAGTTCATCGAAACCTTCCTAGATCTCAAGACCTGGTGGTTTCTGCTGTTTTCTTTTATCATCTGCGTGCCTAACGGCGGTATCACCAGCGTATGCTTTCCTTCTCTTCTCGTCTTCTCTCTCTCTCTCTCTCTCTCTCTCTCCGATATCCCCTACTAATATGCAACAGTTCAACTCGATCATAATCAACAGCTTCGGCTACGACAAATTTCAAACCATCCTCATGGGTCTCCCCGCCGCCGCATTCCAGCTAACGACCGTGATCCTCGCCGCGGTCTTCACGACGGTATTCCGCAAATCACGCCTCTGGGCCGTCATCGCCACCTTCCTCCTCGCCATGGCCGGGGTCCTTATGATCAAGCTGCTCCCAACAGAGAAGAAGCTCTCCCGACTGGCCGGCTACTGGCTCGTAACGGCTGTGTCGCCAGCGTTTCCACTCATGATGTCCCTCTTCGCTAGTAACATAGCCGGATTCACGAAGAAGTCGACCGTCGTGGCGCTGATCTTTGTGGGCTACTGCGTGGGGAATTTCGTGGGACCGCAGTTCTTTGATAACAAGGAGGCACCGGGATACGGGGTATGTAACTGCACACTGACCCACCCCTAACCAACTTTTTACTTCCCCATACCTCCATCCCCTCGAGCCCCCTCCCATCTCTCCCATCATCCAACGTCTCACTCACCCTTGAAACACGAAACACGAAACACAAAACCCAACCCCCCTCCACGCGCAATAAAACTCTAACGAAGATCCCAAAAACAGACAGCATACACCACCATCCTCACCTGTTTCGCCATTACGATCGTCATGGCAATCATTCTACGGATCTACCTCTCGTGGACGAATTCGCGCCGAGACCGCGAACAGGGCGTTCACATCGACCCGGAAGAGACTCGAGAGATCGATTTACACGCAGACGAGGAACTCGAGGGCGTGGATGAGACGGATATGCAAAATCGCGGCTTTAGGTATATTCTTTAATCTAGCTGATCGGTTGGTCTGGGGGGAAGTCATGGAAGCGTTTTGTGTTGGTGGGGTGGTTTATGAGTTTCGGTCGCTATGGTTTATTTAATAATGAGATGGAATTATAAAGAGTATTTAAGCAGTATTTGGAACATGATTTGGAACATGATTACTGGACGTAAAGCAAGTCTTTTCTGGGGGTGGGGAGGGATTTGAGCAGAGCGATAATAATACCCGACCATGACTGATGATCGCGGGGAATACGTTACAGGTGTAAGCCATCGAGTAACAAGAATAGCAATGGGCAAAGAGAAATATAAATATATCAAAAAAAAATAAAAGAAAAAGAACAAGAAAAAGGGTGGAGCAAAGGGAAGGAGCGCATCTGTTCTTTGCCCGGTGAGAGCATACGGAGAAGCCGCGACTGAGAGCTGCGAATAGCGTTAATTTCGCCGAAAGAGGTAAGAGCCATTTCCCCCATGAGTCCACCACCGTGAGCCCAGTTGAGGCACGTCTACTCTCGAATTACAACGAGCATGATCGCAGCAGTGAATTGAATTTCTCAATCGACCAAGGCTGTACATGGCCGGGATATTATTATCTAGTATCTAAGAAGAGTGTCTTGCCCGTCAAATTTGTATTTACACCAACCACGAAGGCGGAAGACCATCGAATGCATGCACGTATGCGGGGTATCAAGCCTATGCAAATCTCTCAAACAAAAGCCGAGAAGCAAGAGTTCTTAGCATCCTCTTCCTTCCAGCCGATACACTTCCAGCAGCTGAGCAGGCTCTTGGGATCGTACTTGGACTTGATCTCAGCGAGCTTGTTGTAGTTGTCGCCCCACCAGGCCTCCTGCCAGTCCTTGGTGAAGGGGTTGGCCTCGTTGCTGTAGGCGCCGCTGCCCGGAGTGATGCGCTCCAGAGTAGCGGTCATGTTCTGGATGCTGGAGATCTTCTGCTGGCGGGTTTCGAGCGTGCTGTTCCAGGCCCAGGCGGCACCGGAGCCCAGCTCCCAGACGGCGGAGCGCCAGGCGGGAGTAGCACTGGTGGAGCCCTCGGTGTAGTTGTACAGGACGGGGCCGACGACAGGGATGTACGGGGACTGGCCGACGTCGAGGATGAGAGAGAAGAAGTCCATCAGGTTCTGGCGACCCTCGGCGGTCTCGAAGACGTTCTGGGGGATCAGACGGCTGCCGGCGAAATGGGTGACGCCGACCTGGACGGAGCTGGAGGTCACGTACTTGTCGTAGAAGTCGTACCATGTCGAGAACTCTTCGATGGTGGCGGAACCGCCCTGGGCTTTCGCGTAGGAGATCACCTCGGCGAGGGATTCCTTAGCTTGGTCGATGGAGAGCAGGGGAGAGACGTTGACGAGGGTGTTTCCGGTGATGTGACCACCCCAGCCCTCCTTGGCCCACTTGAGGGTATTGTTGACGACGATGTCCATGAAGGGCAGAACGTTGGTCTTGGTCTTGGGGAACTTGATGTTGGCAGACACGAACTTGATCTCGGGCTCGACCTCGTGGGTGGTCTCCATCACCACACCGAAGGTACCTCCACCGCCACCACGCAGGGCCCAGAAGAGATCGGTGTTCTGGCACTCGTTGGCGACGCGATACTTTCCGTCGGGGGTCACCACCTTGAACTGCAGCACACGATCAACGCCGAGACCGTACACGGGGGACAGAATTGAGTGGCCGCCGTTCTGCACCCAGCCACCGGACAGACCGACGGTAGAGGAGTAACCACCCAGAATGGTCACCTTGTGCTCGTTGGCGAATTTGTACGCCTCGTCGAAGTTGACGCCAGCACCGCCGGTGATCGCCTTGTAGCTGGTCGAGCATCCCTCGGGCTTGAACGCCTCGTCGTAAGACAGATTGCGCAGGTTGCGAGTCCATAGTGCGAGGGCATTCTTGCCGCTGCTGCGGGTCAGGTAGTCGTGGCCGGTGTTCTTGATCACCAGGCGCTGGCCGGAGCAGTTCGAGTACTTGAACGCCTCGATGGCGTCGTTTTCGTTCTTGACCTCCAAGTAGTAGGAGGGCATGTTGCCCTGACGGCAGTTGGCATTATTGTCAAAGGCCAGACCGTCGGTGGGATCACTGCTGTCGAGCAAGCACTGGTCCTTGGGGTCCGACGAGCACATCTCCACCTGGTTGTTCATGTAACCATTCACGCTGTTAGTGCGCATCCAGGGGCTGGTGTAGTTCGCCTGGACGGCAGCACAGGCCGCATCATCCGGAGTCACAGCCTTGCCGTTGTATTCGGAAAAGCATGGCAGCGAAAAGGGCGTCAGGGGCTGCACGCGGCCCTGGACGGTGGCATTGAAGCTATCCAGGGTGCACTGCGACTGGGGAGCCGGGCAGACTCCAACAGCCACGGTCGAGCCCAAAAATTGGACTGCCAGCAGGGCTAGCGAAGATTTGAATCCCGAGACTGTGGAAGACGCCATCTTGCCACGCGACGATGAGACAATTCTGGAGAGGAATTGGGAATGGGCGAAGATCTCTTCCACAATTTGAGAAGTGCCGCAGCCTCCAACTAAAAACAGTTGAAACGCTGGCCAGGAACGAGGCTAGGGAGGGGGAATTTTCCGGAACCCGGCTTTCATGCAAATACTATGTCTCTAGTTGGGGGCTGCGGGCGTGACCTACCCTGGATCAGGTGAATCTAGGGCGTCAATAGCGTAGGTACAGATGCCACGGAGAACGGACATGGAACGCTCGTTGGAATCGTGATAACTGCTAACTACTGCGGAGTAACGCTATACGGGATAGTCCTGGAGGCGTTATCGATATTCGATGGGGATTTGGAGGCGCGGCGTTGTTAGACTTGAAGGAAGGTTCCACCAGCAACTCCGTGCCGGATTCAAGTGGCCCCATGGACCCAAAGTGGCCACTCAGCTGGAACTGATCGGCATGGCTGCTTTCCCAAAGGGACAAGTCGGACCGATCTCGGGTTAAGCTTTTCCTCTAGGGTTTCGGTCGATTTCCGAGCGTCGTGGGAAGTATCTTGGCTTGCTTTTTATCGCGCGGTGGACCGGTGGATGTTGAGCAACGCGCAAGGACCGTATATCGCCATTCACCCGGCAGATCGACAAACGCTCACCGGCGAAGTCGATTTTGACCTTCAAGAGCGGTTGCGACTTGCGAATGACAGTTCAACGTGCGAAAGGGACGATCAGGGCGTTCATCGCGCCTTGTTTCGGGATATCAACCGCCCTTCGAAAACAAGCTCATTGCCCTGTACGTATCGGATGGATGGAGGTCAATATGTTTCCCACCCCACTGGTCTCCATCTTATATTATGCATTGGAGTCTCGCAGAGGTACACCACGTTGTCTGGTGGAACACGGCAAATCAGGCCACCTGGGCAATCTAAAGTGGACGCTCCTTCCCAACACCTTCCGAGACCATTGTCTTGTGTATGCCGGAGTGGACGAAAGAGATTTCTGATCAGAACTACTCCGATAATCCACATTAGTGTCTCAAGTCGATAGGTTCATAAGCTAAGATAGTCTCATCCGGGACTATGGAGAACTAGAAATTCTTCGGGATTCCTCAAGCAGGAACCGAGATCGTAGACAATCGTTGCCCCTTGCATAAAGATTCATGCCGCACAAACTCCTTCCTTCGGTAGATGATCTTCCTGCGTCGTCACCCCGGAGTCGACCAGGGACAGAACATTGATCGGGGCGTCTCAGGGAACTCCAGGGTCTAACAGAGGCTGTAGTGATTGTTCTACTCTGTACACTGGCAACCATTTCCTCCTAACTCCTTAAAAGTAATGGTCGCGGAGGATTTGCCATCTTGAATCAACTCTTGGCACCCACATAGTTGGGCATGACATCAAATCGCCCCAAACCTCTCGCCGGATGGGGGCTTTGTCAAAGTCTATCGGAGACTGTCCTGTGGTTATGCTTGATCAGTAACGCCGGGTCTAGCCAATTAATCTTCTTAGATTGCTGGCCCGTTCTGCATTCAGAGCACACGGCACCGTGTGCACAAGATCGGAAAGTAATTTAAATAGAAAAAGTAGAAAAAAGTTGTCTCAAATAAAACCCAGCGGTCGCCCTGACTTGCCCCTCGATGGAAATTCGATCCGCCTTGTCGATCGTCAGTGCGCTGTCGTGGACAACCACCTGAGTCAGGTCCCTCACAGTGCAGGATGGCCTACGAAGAGAATCGATATTGGAAGAATGTGCTCACGGTTGTGCCCATCGTGGGTGCGGCTCTGGCCACTATCTCGTATGCCCTGCGACTGTTTTCGCGAAGATTCACCGGGGCCGGGTTCAAGTTAGAGGATCTTCTGATGGGCATTGGCTTGCTGATCTCCTACTGTGCCACTGCCTTTGTTGTCTACAGTTAGTGTCCCTTCGAGCGTGACGCTGCAGCCCAGTCACTAACATCTCTGCTTGTGTCCAGCGGCCTTCAATGGCGTCGGTATCCCGGTCCAGACGCTTCCTCCTGGCGAACGACATCGAATTCAGTTTGTACGAACACTGTCTGGCCATAATACAATATCCAAGGTGCTAACCAGGTCGTTCCGCAGGGATCATGGATGATTCAGAAATTCTGGGCGCCGTCGATGGCCTTTATCAAAATCTCCATCGTTGTGTTCCTGAAGCGTCTTTTGGGCACCCTCCGAACGTATTCGATCCTTTCCAACTGCCTGATTGTGTTCATCGCAGTCTGGGCCGTGGTGGCCCTGCTGGTGAACATCTTCCAGTGCACTCCGCCTCAATACTACTACGACAAGACACTCAAAGGGCACTGTATGGCTGGACAGCGCGAGTTCTTCCAGTCCATGGGATCCATCTCCTTGATTGAGGATGTCATAATCCTCTGCCTGCCCATTCCGGTGGTGTGGAAGTTGCAGATCACGTTCCGACAAAAGATTGCCATTACGCTTGTGTTTTCTCTTGGTGGATTGTAAGCTCTCTCCTTCTAGTTCTATAGGGCAGATTTGCTGATTGTAAACAGGGTCTGTATCTTCAGTCTGATGCGACTCATCGAATTCCGCAATTTCGTGGTCACCGATCTAGCCTGTGAGTTACCCCGGGTCCTCAATCTACCGCGCGTTTTCTAACCTCCCAAAAGCTTCGAGCGCCAAAGAGTCCGTCTGGACCTGTCTCGAAATCGACGTCGCCATTATCTGCGGATGTCTACCTCTCATGAAACCCCTGGTGCAAGGATTCCTGGGGAAAGTCAAGAGTGGGGTGTCCAAGGGCCGATCGCATCCGTCGTCGGGCACGAAACTATACGGATTCCATTCCACCGTCAACACGCACAACGACGGGTTCCAGAAGATCCACGATCCGCACGGACTATCGCAAGCATCCAAGTCCCCCCATGTACAGGCCGGCTCGAGTCGGAGGAGTTCGGACTTGGAGATGCAGGCCATCGCGGTGCATACGACCATCCAGCAGGACACGGATAGTCGGTCGGACCTAAACAATGCGGACGCGGTGTCCAGTCATGTTTGGCCGAGGTAAATAATCAAAAGTTTTTGAGATTTAGTGATATTAATTCAAAGGATTGGGAAATTAGACCACCCCGAGCATGGTTTCAAACGAGGTCTGCAGGCCATTCCCCTTCATTTCCTCGACAGCCTTGTTATGTCGTCCCTAGGTGACGGTTAGCTAATTTCCCAGACGGCTGGTCAGTCAGTCCATCCTTCGTAGTCAATTGCCGGGGCGCCTTGGCGTCGAGTCCGAGTGTCGCAGAGAGACGAGACTTGAATTATTTCAAGGCGAAGGAAGAATCGGAGCGATCGACGCGTCGTGGATTTGGCTCAATGGGGCAACTGCACCCGGGTCACGTGGGTCCCGCTCACCGAGATACACCATTATGTAATCTCACCTCAATCCGGTTTATGCTTCCGCTTATGCTTAACTTATGATGACAACAAGAATTAAGATGACAACGAGGATGAGGATGCAAATGCTGAAATCAAGGATCAATCCTAAACCTTCTCTCCTCAATTTAAACTTCCACCAGCCCCGGGACGCATTCCCCGCGTCATTGACCTCCACCGGCGCCGAACCTTCGCGGACCGCTATCGCCGTCTTCCCCCGTTTCCGCTGAACTCAGTTGGCTGACTGGTTGGACGATTGCGTGTTTTCGAATATAGAATAAAGTTTTCGCTGACACCGTAGAGTCTAGACAGGTCGAATCATTCTTGGCTGTACCTGTGAGGCTGTCGTGTTGATGTAACTCCGTGGTTCTGAAATACACTTCGGGATCAACTGTATATAATTTGTCTACGAAGAGAACCTCTTGTCTATGAAGCATCATAGCTTGAAGCCCATGAGCCTAATGAACAATGAATAATGAATAGAATCATACAATGCACTGATGTCTTATACTAACCGTAATTTTCTTTTCCCTTTTTTTCAATATTTTTTTTTTGTAGCAAGCAATAAGTGAAAAGGGTTGAGTAGTACATCTATGTACCCAAAAGCATTGGCTAATTGAAATGCATACCTGTAGAATTTCCTTAATACAATTTGTCAATAGGCCCGTCTTTAAGTAAAGAATCGAGTTGAAAGAATTCCCGCCATGACTGGTGTTCTTGCGCAGTCATCGGATAGATCAGCCAACTCAAGTAAGATCTGGATACTATCCGCTTGCTCAAACATATTCTGGATAAACAAAGCGGAAGCGAGACCCGATGCTCCAAGCGCCCATATGAGGCATGTGCGACAATGAATATTTAGGTCCTCTTCAGTGCTGGGCCCCGGAGAAAATAAGACCATGCTACCAGGAAAGAAACTGTCATGACCAAATTTGAGTAGACCATAAATGCAAATAAGGCCTACTGGAGCAGCCAGCCAAAGTATCAGGCGGAGAAGACCCCAGAAGAGCTCATATTTAAATTCTCTAAATGTGAGCGTGTCACCCTTGACCACAATTACCATGAGAAGGCGGTTGGTCACATAGTAGATAAGTCCAATCATGGGTGAATGGTCCTCAACTGTCTGCAATACAGACGGTGGCGGCATACCCGCCGGGATTGGACTCTGCATGGAGTATCTGACCAAAAGAAGGAAGATGTAGATACCTGAATCGACTAGGAAGGAGAGAAGTTTCCAATAGATCGTTCATGTCCACGTCCATGGCGGAGTCTGCTAACAGTCAGGTATCTGTGTGATCTCACTGGTAAATGTACCTTGAATAGATGTTCAACATTGATGACATGATGAAATTTATATAGTCTTTCGGTTAGAGGAGCGATCCATCGCATCTGGTGTGTTTATACTGGTCTTTGTATTGGGGTTGAAAAAAGAAGGACATCTCCAGCTCAAAAGCGACACAATTGATAATCACCATTTACTGCATTCAGTCTTTGAATTGCCCAGATGTTCGAACTTCACAATTCAAAACGGAAAATTCCGTGACATAGTGGTGGTTCTACCCATCTTCAAGTTCCCCAGCTGCGATCCAAAAAAACACTAAATGTACCACAGCTTGGACAAGGAATCCGACGACAGGCGACCAGAAACAAAGACCCCCATTCCACGCCAAGAGTCCATGGTGAAAGCAATGAGTAATCCAAATCCCAATACAACTGATGGGTGTTGACCAATGAGCCCATGCCAACCAAGAGGGAAGGAGAGGTCTTTCTCGACGGTCCGAACGAATCAAGATCCCGATTATAACACTCTGAAGAATCAACATCGAGTTCAACAATGTGAAATATAGCCAGGCGGCATCACTGATGAGTTGAACGAGTGCGGGATCACGGTCAAGTCGAAAAGTGATTGTGCCAAAGAGGACGCCTAAAGTCATGAACGCGAGTCCGATTACTATCCCCGTGGTAGCTTGAGCCATGACGAGAACCTGGTTGACTTCCGGAATGCGTAATAGGACCGTGCTTATGCCGATTGAATAAAACGGATAGAAAACCGAGGCTAGAAACACAAAGGCGACGCCGGCTCGGAAGCCTTGATAGTGATCTCGGTAATGCTGAGCCACGGCGTCGTGTCCAAGGGCCGGGTGAACCGGAGGCAGATTTGCTGACGCAGGTAGAATGGCGAGGAGAAAGAGGACTGATATGGGCCAGCATAAGAGCTGAAAACGAGTGGCGCTGAGTTTGTATAGCGAGCGTCTGTTGATGTTTGTGCTAATGCTAGACTCCCGAAGGAGGGCCTGCTTGATATTAGACATAATGTAAAAAGACAAATGTCTTAGTAAAACCCGCAGCTATATCCAAAACAGAGTCAATCAACATAAATACAAGCGACCGTCTTTCTCAGATATGTCCTGTCGCTGGAAAGATCATACGGTTGCAAAAGACTACCTTAAGCCCGAGACTATGGGAGCATCATGTGTCTTCAAATTAATCGTTGATAGTTACACATGCATCAACCAGTAGGACAGTTTAGCACGCATTCAATCCCACGTAGTTCCACAGATAGAATGTCTTCTCATATGACGAGGCCTTTGCCAGATGTGGAGTATATTCAAGACTTGACATAGGTTTTCAAGGAATGTCCAATGTTTATATGGAATGGCAGGCCATCACTGTGGCATTAGAAAAAGCGTTGATGATGGGATGGGATAGCTACTTGATAATAAACATGTAGAAACTTCGCCAGAAGTACATCTCGGCGATTTTCAGCTGCTAATGCCAGCACCGAAAAGACCCGACGGTCGCTTGTCTGCTGGGTATACATGCCAATATCGACATACAGGCAACGGTTTTTTATCATCTGGACAGATCACACGTAATAGTCTCTTAGCACGCTAGGAAATCCGGCAATCCTCAATAGTTGAGCTCCGGTAGAAACTTCTAGTTAAACCGAGCTAGTTGCCCAAAGAGACAAATTGAGCGAAACCATCAGCATAATTTTGGCTGTCTAGATACGGATGCTCGTCATTTATGGATGATCACTGAGAGAACTGGTGCATGGATCAACATTCACCGCAATGAGAGCTGGCTGCCCAAATGCCATTTCCCTGGAGACTGGCGGAATACCCACCAGTGGAGCCGCGAGCCGTGTTATTTCCATGAAATGCTGGGCTACCCTTGGATGCTCCACTTGGGAGGGTCTTGAAAATATTGCTCTTCAAAACAAACATTCGAAGTTTGAGAAGACTCAAGAATAATGGCGTTACAAAAATCTTGCGTTTATGAAACGTCGCACCCTAGAGCGGCGAAAGTAACCTAAGAATGAGACCAGTGCTACAGGACTGCAGGATCAAAATAGAAGTGTCTGAGCCACAACACCCTTAGTCTGAGCTAAAAACGAAAGGAGAGACTGGCCAACTCTGCAGAGGACGGAGCAGGATAACAAGAAGCCCGTTTTTCTTCGGTCGGACGAGAATACGGACTAGAAAAAGTTCCGCTGCATAAGCGCATGCAACCCTGCAAGCGTGCGATCATTACGGCAGAGGTCGCATTGAAGCCGGCAGGATCCGGGAGATGAGAGTGACATGCCATATCAGTGGATTGAATATGATGGCCCGTGTAAGTGAATTTGCTGCTCCTTCGGGGGATGAGCTCGTGTATAGCTATTTTCCGACTGTTCACTACCCACATCTGATTCGCAGTCACAGGCCAGTAAACTCGCAGGTGCTGCATGTGCGCTCGAGAGGTTGGGAGTAACTGTGGGTCTAAGTTTAAGTGCTGAATACTGAAAGCTGAGTGGTGATTCCCTGAAATAGGGGGTTCGTCGAGATCCCCACTCCGTACGGCCTACTCCGACGTGTCTCAGAGACCTGACCACCCCCTGTTGCCTTCTGAGTTCTGAGAATAACTACGGGGAACTGAAAACAATTCTGATATAGACAAGACAACCCTTAACGTCCAGGGGTCCACGGAATGGAGGTGGTTTAGACAGTGACAGCAGGGGCGACAGACGGGAGGCGTCAATAGTCCCCTCCACTTGGCATGAGAAATCGAAGGTGTGTTCCAAACAAATAAAGGGGTCCGGCCGGATAGACAATGGCGCTGTGTAGACTAGGCCTAGCACTGTATACTGTACACCGGAGTAGGCGGACCGGCGCAATTAGTTTCCGACTAGAGCCAGAGTGAAGCGCCGAAGAGGCGACTGGGTGAAGCTTAATAGATGGACCAACATCAGCGGCGTGGATCGGCCAAACCCTAAAAGTCTGGCTCCTTTTTTATTGCCGCACGAAAGCTGGTTATGGTTTCGCCACCAAAATTCCAAAGTACGGAGTGCCTCCTATCCAGACTGGATCTTTCGAAAGAGGTTTGTGCCCAAGAATGGGTCCTGCCGAGCTTAACGGCGCCGCGCCGTGACGTCCTGCCCATGTCGATCCCCAATGCTTTGAACTGCGCCCCCCCCCATTTGCTTGAAAATACGAGATCTGGCAATGTTTGGCGGGACCTAGATCGACGGCCCCTGCATGTCCATGAGTCCGCCATTATATCGCATGGTTTGCCCCGGCGTGTTTGATTTTTTCTTCTTGTCACCTACTCCTCGCCGGAGATCTGCCAATAATGCTCTGCAGCCCTTCCCCACGATATCGCAAATGATCTCGATCGCGCTGTGAGCCGCATCATTCTTTTGCTTTTTCTTTCTTCTCTTCCTACCACCTTGCAATGGCAGGCGAAACGGGGCCTCTGGCCCTCTCGCGGGCGATGTCGATGCTCATCGCCGCCTTCTTTGCCATCTCCTGCTACAACGTGCTGGAGATCACCATCACCATCTTCACGACATTCAAGCGACGCCGAGGGCTCTACTTCTGGAGCATGCTGGTAGCTAATTGGGGCATCCTGCTACATGCCATCGTCGTCTTTCTCCGATTCTTCGGCCTAGCCCCTAACCTGCCCATGTGCGTCCTGACCGTGCTGGGCTGGTACGCCATGGTTACAGGGCAATCTGTGGTGCTCTATTCTCGGCTCTACCTCGTCACCGGCGATACACGACGATATCGCTGGATTCTGTACATGATCATCGCAAATTTCTGCATTTTTCATATTCCCGTGAGCATTCTCTTCATCGGCAGCAACGCCGGCGACGACCGCATGGTCAAACCATTCAACATCTACGAGAAGGTCCAGCTGGCTGGATTCTGCGTCCAGGAGATCCTCATTAGCGCCATCTACATCTGGGAAGCGACGGCAGTCCTCCGCCCCGTGTTAGCCGCCAAGGGCCGGAAGGGTCATTACGTCTGGCTGCACCTCATCGTAGTCAACTGTCTCATCATTCTACTCGACGCCTCGCTCCTCGCAACCGAATACACGAACAACTTCGACGTACAAACCACCTACAAAACCGTCGTCTACAGCGTCAAACTGAAGATGGAATTCAGCATGTTGAACCGCCTGATCGGCGTCGTGCAGACGAACACCACGATCGACGACTGTGTCGTTGACTCGCAGCAACACCGGGACTCGTATTCCCGAAGAATTGACACTCCTGACGGCGGCGCCGCCCTGAACGATAATTTGCGACTTCTTCCCCGCGATGGCAATTACGGTGGAAACCAGGGCGATTTGGTTGTGGAGGCGACGTATCAACGGACAGCGCCGCTTCCACCGGTGGAGGATGATAATGGAATTGTAACATATCCTGTGGCTTTGCGTCAAAAAGCCTAGATCGTTTGTACGACATTGGGTGGATTACGGTTCAGCGATTGGTTCGATATGGCGGACGTTATATACCCTTTTTAATTCATGATTTATTGGTTTGGCTATTTGATTTTTTGCAGTTTGTGCTGATAAGCGCTCATGTCTCTGTTAAGACTTCCGAATAGATTAATTGGTTATGGTACCACTTAGCTCTGATGGAGACACATGGAGTGAATGACATTGGAATTTAGCGTGAGCTTTGTCGATATATCTTAATTGCTAAACAGAAAAGTATTCTATGACTCGTAAAAGAAGATAACCATAGGGTCTATTCAACGTCAGCCCCCTATTTTAGGAGCAAGATATCTTCACTTGGGGCATATAGCACCGACAAAACCGGCAACTACGCGGCGAGATCTTGCCCTGACAGATTGTAGTAGATCATGATGGTGATCTACAACAATGACAAGGCTTTGCGATCGATAATGTTCCATCGCGTAGAAATTAGCGTAGTATAGCATCTCTACCCTGCAACAACCCGTAAGGGAGAGCACATTCATGGTCCAACTACTTGCAATTCGTTCGGTAGTTCCCAGGTATGACTTTCGTCAAAATTAATCGACAAACCATTGAAAATAGCCTGAAATCCTTCGAATCCTCCCACATGAGTCGAGTTGATGGGGCCAGGGCGAATGTGCGTCCGCTGATGATTTCATTGTAGATCTTTGATAAGAACAGCTATGAGATCAGTAAATTTGGACATGGTGATAATCGCTTGTTTGTGACGTGACTTCGTCTTTTAGGATCGCTTCTTCAACTTGAGCGAGAATCGGGGTCTTGCTATTCAGTCAAAACTCTAGGTCTTACATCCCACACTATGAATATGACGCTCTGGTGTAATTCACTGGTGTTTGCCGCTAGAAGTTACGTGTTTCATATGAGCATCATGGGTTTAATATTCAAAATGACCTATAGACCGGTGTCCCGTGCACACTCAAGCGACCCTCATTTGTATGCTGAGAGCGACTCCTCAACACAGATCATCGCCACATGTTCAACCACTTTCCTAGTCATATCGGCTTCCACCCCGAGAGCCATACGAGTCGTTGTTCGACGACCCATAGGTAGTGTTACCGGAGCCGTAGCGATCGGAAGATCCATACGAGTTGTAATCACGACGGTTGGAACCAGAGTTCGAGGAGCCGTACGTGTTGCCCGACGACGATTGGTAGGTGTCATTCTGAGAGCCGGACGAACCATACGAGTCATTGCCGGAGCGATTCGAGGAGCCATAGGAATCGGAACCCCCGGTCCGGTTGGACGACTATAATCCATTGATTAAACATATGCAAGGAGGAATTTCCGAGAGACTTACTCCGTAGCTATCGTTGCTGCTGTACTCGCCGTAACGGCCGGCTTTCTAGTGCACAGTTAGCAGACGGGGTCTGCTCGGGTTCACAAGGAATCAGGATGCATACGGTATCTCTGTTGTAAGACATGATTACGATGGCTGGAGAGTGCGTTGAACGGTTCGGATGAGCGGAGGATCACAGGAGAGGAGGGAGAGAAAATCAAAGCAAGAAAGACAGTCAGAAGAGCAGAAAAGGGCCAGCGGAGCAATTTATGGGCGACGGCTTTTCCAAGACGCTTGCAGCTCGATTTAGCTCCGTTCAGCTCCAGAGGGGTAATTCATCGCGCCATTCTGGCTTGGCATCCATGCAAAAGGTCCCCGAAGTCACCCAACCGTAGGGCCGATCGGTGTCACGATCCATTCCCCGGAAGATTGCGCAATGATCCCTTCGCTACTCCAGCGTACATCCAGCTGGACCGGTGTGGTGCAGTCCAACCAGGGTCCTCGCTGAGCGCCCCGTGGAGATACTCAAGTGGGCCTGATGTAGGCAGAATTGTGAATTTGTGCACCAGTATGCAGTCCGGAGTCTCGATCAGTCGATCTAGAGACACGATGCGCTAGCGTCACTGTTGCAGACCTTGAACGCCCGCAAAACGCCTACTTGCTGCGCAAGTTGATGATCCAGGCATCCTAGTAGAAGGGAGTTGTATCCCGAATCATCAAATAATTCTTTCAAAAGATGGCAGAAAAGGGGCGCTGACAAAGCAACCTTTTCACGTGACTGTGTCGATAATGCGCTGACAGTAGGACAACTTCCTCTCCGGGATTTATCCCATTTGACCAACCTCGAAAACCCCCTTCATCATTGAGACCTCAATTCTTATCTTGTATATGTCTAGGGGTGTAACGAATATTCAACATCGGCCGATATATTCGACGATATTCAATCGAATAAGTTTTCGAATACGATATTCGACGCCTCGTATAGTTCGAAGAAGTCGAATATTCGTATTCGTTACACCCCTATTAATAATATGTCCCAACATGCACTGGTCTAGACTTTTGCGGGGAAACCATCTCATTTGACAGCGTGCAGCGGTGGCTGACCAAGTTGAATCCCCGCGCGCTTCTCAGAGCGATAGTCGAGATGATCATAGGCCCAGGCACCTGGAGATGCCTACCCCGCCATCGACGTCGCTTCACCCCTCAGGAACCGCTGCAAAGGGGAAAAATGAATCGCAACTAGCGGTGATAGAACCCCCCAAAAGAACACGACGCGAAGCCAGGGACTCGGAGACCAACTCAGCGACGTCTTCCTCTATCCTTCCTCTGCGTGATGAACTCACACACTCTCCATCTGCGTCCACAGCTAGCCAGTCTGAACGTCGGCGGTCAATCAGTCCAGCCCGGCACAAGAGGCTCCTGGAGTATGCCACCCCAAGAGTCCGCTATCTGAACGAGTGGGATAATCCCGAGGATAGCGCTGCCCAGAGCTTGCGGGATTTTCTACCAGAGAGGCCTTATTATTGGGAGCCGAAGCCCGATAAGATCCAAGAAGTGTTAATCGGCTCTCGGAAGTGCGTGACCCAGCAGCGGAGTGAGACTTCCTGGGTGACCGAAGCCACTCGGCCTATACTTCCTTCAAGCCGCAATTGGTGATCTACCTTTCGAATCCTGGGGCGTGTATGTTCTAAACTCTTCTCTCCGGTCTTGAAAGTATCTTACTGATAGAAAACTCTCAAGCCTAACGGAATCGGTCAGTTCAGAATACCAACCGCTCTACACAGCCTGAGATCGCTGCAATCGCAAAATAGACTGGGTCGTCGGATTCCCCAAAGAGCGATGGGAGTCTTTGTATGCCAGCGCCGCTGCCAAATTTCGAAGCGCGTTCATCAATCATGTCGATCATCCCCATACCGGAACACAAGTGCTAGGCTGTGGTTGCGAAATTAAACCTCCAGATGGGGACTTGGTTGAAGCCCAGGTTCAACTTGGTGTGTGGGCGGCAGGGTTCTACTCATGGGCCTTCCAGAATCCACCGCCGATGGTCGGCTTCATCCCCATAGGCCAGTGCTGGGACTTCTATATCATCTATGCAGTTCAAGAGGAGACAGACGGCGGCCAGCTACCAAAGCTTGGGGAGGTCCGCGTGTGGGGACCTTTGTCTGAGCTTGCCGGACGAACTTCAAACGAAGGGACATGTTACTCACTGGTCAAATCTCTGCGCCGAGTGATGGAGTATGTATGCGGTCGATATATTGAGCAACTGCAAATGTCCGTCTATGCATGATCTACCGATTGACTCATTTGCCTGGAAAATTTCGTATTCAAAGACTGCGGAATTCCCTCCGATGATGAATATCTTTGGGAAAATGTGCCTTGAGATACATAAATGCGCATACCGGTACCTTAAGCTCGCTAGAATCCCGGTCTTCGAAGCAGCGAGTTCATGGACCCTCGATCACCCCTATGCCCCGCTACCTTCAGGACGAGTCGTATTCTAGTCTTACATTCATCAGAATATTGAAATAAAAGGAATAAATTGCGCCCAGTCAGGCCTGATAAAGTATGTATAAGAAACAAAACGAAATAAAACTAGCAGGGAAGTGCTAATGTTACAGTCTAGTGAATCGAACGAAATCCCCACCCCCTAGCCGGTCCAACCCGACGGACGATACTGAAGCACACTCCAGGCAGGTTTAGACTACTCTTTTAACCAACGCCTAAGCCTGAACGAAGACGGCGGCAACAGCCAGACCGGCCCACAGGTACGAGTCCATACCCGCGCGCACGGCAGCGCCGGTGGTGGCGGTGGCAGAGGCAGAAGCAGTGCCGGAGGCCTTGTCGCCGGAGGTAGCGCTGGCGCTGGAACCGGTACCGGAGGCCTTGACGGCGTCGGTGGACACGGCGGTGACGGTGTGGGCAGACGAGCCGGCGGACCAGGTGATGGTGGCGCTAACGGGGGCAGTGAGGGAGCCGCTGGCGTTGGAGAGGGTCTCGTTACCGCCCTTGGGGATCTTGCCGGGCCCGTAGTAGGTGTCGAGCTTGGGGAAATCGAACTCCTTGGCGCAGTCGAGGTCTTTGAGGGTGTCGGCGCACTGCTCCCACATGTCGCCGAACTCCTCCTCCATGTCGGCGAGCTTCAGGTCGGCGGGGTTGACCTTGGGGCAGGTGTTGGGCAGGCTGTGAAACGGTCAGTCGAAGTTACAGGAAAGCCGACGAAGACAAAACAGGGTACTAACGCAGAAAGCGCGGCACTCAAACCACAGCAGGCACACTCCTGAATCTTGCTGCCGTCCGAGGAGGCCTTGAGACCACACTGCTTCTGTACCTTTGCCATGGCGCCGTAAGAGATCTGGTCGACCTTGCCAACGTTGCAAGAGCAGGCACCCTTGGCATTGTCGGGGGCGGGCCAGAAGGGGATGTCATCGACCGACTGCTTGTCCTCGCAGGACTCGAGCAGGGCGCCGACGGTCAGGTCGTACTCGCAGCTGTAGACCTATCGAAACGGCGGTTAGCAGGCATGCATTACAGGGCATGCATTACAGGAACGGGCGGAAGTATTCCACATACTTGGTTCCAGCAAGAGCTGGTCGCGCAGTCGATCTGAGCCTGGTACTGGGGGCAGCTGCACTTGTTCAGACAGTCGGGATCACTGGTGGTCTTGCCGTCCTCCTTCTTGTCGCAGTTCTTCTTGACGCAGCTGTCGTAGGTTGACTTTGCCTTGTCGTAACAGGTCTTCATACCGGACGGATCGGCACATTTGTCGGCATCGAACTTGCCCACCTTGGCGGCTATCGAGACATTGGCGGCCAGCAGACCGAGCAGAACACTAGTGGAGACACGCATGATGGGTTGTAGATGACCTAACGTGACGTTGACGAAAGGACGGGTTGAAGGAATGAAGTAATCAATTTAAAAAGAAAAACCAAAAGAGCGAAGGGAAGATCAGTTCCAGACGGCAAAGAGCTGACCAGGCGGGTTATAAGCAACCCGGGCGTCAATCTGCGTGACCGGGAGAAGCCCGCCTAAGCGGCCTGAGGCTGAGAGGCAAAGCCCAGCCAATCAGCGGGATCTACCGGGGCCAAAGGGGCTAGCGCCTCCTTGGCGCCGGCGCTAAGCTCGTATGGCCCCTGACGCCAGTCCCGTTCGGGTCGTTGACGCCGTCAACGGTGCGCCCGGTGGTCACGTGCAGGACGCCTGAGGCCGTCATTGGCCGCTGGATGGCCACCCGTCAGCCCTGAGAGGCACTACGGCTTCATCTCCCAACCTGCCCTTGGGGGCCATTCCCAGTAGTGTCGGGGGCGAAACACCCCCTGGCTCTCTGCCATTGGGGCTGGCTGCCCTGCTATTCGGCATACCGTTCCCCCTGAATTCATTCCTGGCGGCTCTCGCCCTTCGTGTTGGTCAACTAAGCTCGACCAAAATCCCTGCGTCGATGAAACTCGAACATGTTTGTCTCGAACAGACTCGACAGCCTCGACAGCGTCCAGCCTAATGTGACCGGAATCGGGCGACAATGAACAGCTATCTCATGATCTCACTCATCCACCACCACCACTACCCTCTGCCCAATCCATGCACGTGCATGGCACTGCATTCTAGGCGGTAATGCCTGACTTGGTTTCTTTGTCTGCCAGCAAACAAAGAACATGATAAACAGCACTTCCGGGGATCCATCAAGACCCACAAACCTCTCAAGCTGACCCACCGATGATCGCACAGCGGAGATCCCACTGGCAAGATTTGTCGCTCGCTGCGGACTATGGAAGATACTACGAAAGCAAATATCCCTGTTGCTGACAGGGGTATTCTGGTTGGTGAGCCAGTTCCGGTTGCTGACTCGCGCGGCTACGCGCCCCTTACAGTGCGCTGGCAGTGCTTCGGTCCTTGTAACGGTCCTTTCAGCCTGTCATCGGTGTCCAAAGAATGACTGCGCCGACAGTGGCTGGTTCCATTCATCCTGGTTATTGACCAGGCATCCAAATATATCGCGCAAGGAATGCACTCAAGACCTCGGCTGACGCAGGACTGTGCGCGAATAACATCCAAATCACAGGACGGCGTGGCAGCCACAGCCCTATGCTGTAACCGCCAAGGTTCCAGGATACTTCGGATGCAAGGGACAGCCTTCATCCGAGCGGCGATGCCCAATGGCAACGACCCTTGGCACCTTGATCCCGGTTGAGATGGTCATCTAACTGGCGGAGTGAACCGTTTCTTTGCCTTCTTTGCCCACTCCCAAGTCTCAAACTACGTTGTGAGGCTCCGAGATATGGCCGTTTGTCGTATTTTTAACCCGCACCGCCATCGATGTCATCGAACCTCAACGTGTGGTCCCCGCACATGGTGCTGGCATTGGCGAATTCGAGAACTTGGCAGCCCAGCAGGGCAAATTTAATTCCGAAATGAGCCCAGGAGGGATCAAATGACTCAATCTGATACGTGCTTTACCCATCGCGGCTAGAAACTAGAAACGCAGGGATTATTCCGTAAACGAAACGGAGATGAATGAGCCATTAGGCATTATGGGTGTCTACCAATGACACACCAAAGAGGATTTGATGAAATTTTTAGCGATCGCTCTGCTCTTGCCAAATTTTCTCTCCTTCCTCTGCGCTGTTGCGCAACCCCTACGTCAAATCCTTCCGCACAAGCTCTCACAACTACGCGAAGGAGCAAAGAAATTCTCCTGCCAAGATGTTGTATCACGAACCCCTGGCTTGGACAGCCCCTGGTCAAGTTTGGGGGCTATGCGAGATGCATAAGGCTGGATTACTGAAATTAATAAAATTAAGCGATCACAGCAGACCCACACGGACGAGGCTGTGTCAGAGAATAGTCTGGTCTATCTCGGGTGATGTGCGTAGCTTATCGTAAGAGGCCGGTCTTGTTCTTCCTGGCGTCACTGGGTAGATTAATTCTGGGGAACAATATTTTCGCGGTTTGATTGGGATCTGGTCGTGGTCTCCAGCCTGCTTTCAATGTAACCCAAGAAACGAAGCTGGTTCTCCCCCACTCCCAGTCGACGTGGGATGATATGGATCCGTTAAGCGGGGTTATTGGACTATCCGTATTTTTAGATTGCGGCGAAGTGATATGAGGGTATCAGTGCAGCTGAAAGTGCAGGCTGTACACTCTCAAACTATCGCTTCTGAATCATCTCTTTCAAGGTATCGCCGAATCCCACCATACAGATCGTAGCCCACGCTGCGACGCCGATTCGAGGCACGACGCCTCGAAAGAGGCCTCGTACACCGGACGTCCGAAGAATGTGTTGGAACGTCGAGACCATCGTCGGAGAGATCGGACGTGAAGAGTCCTGCTTCACCGATTGCATCTCCACGCGAAGAACCTATCGAACATCAATACCTCCTACCTGCCAACAGCAATGAGACCAACTCACCTCAAAAGGCTGATTCCAACAACTCAACGCACCCCCAATCGTCGACGCCAGTATCTTCTCCCCAAACAACAATTTCTCGCCTTCCCTCTTCTCTGTAGCGGAGCGGATACTCTCCTCCGCGAACCGCGAGATCCCAATACGTGACGACCACCCGGTCACCTGTCTCAGGGCCACCGCATTCACCCCCTTATTAACACCACGGAGTCCCTTTTCACGAAGAGTACTAAAGAACGTTTCCATCGCGCCGGGCACTTTCGCGCCTTGCACACTGAGCTTAGACCGCGTCACCTCGACGGTTTTCATACATGTCGTCATCCCCATCGTCAAGTAGGATTGGGCGATGCCACCGCCGATACCACCCAACACACCGCACATCGTAGGCGAGGCGCTGAATTTTGTTCGCGCATGGTATTCGATCTCGCTAGATGTGAGAACGAGGATGGCGCCTTTGGTGGAGGCTTCAAGCCAGGCCTGGATGCGTTTAGTCGGTGTTCTGCCGAGATTCGGGAGTATATATTTGGGAGGCCAGGTAAACAACATACCCACGGAATTAGTCCTTGATAGTATGCAGACACTCCCCCACGAGCCCAGGTCTTTGAAATAGCGTCACGTAAAGTATCATGTCTATTAGCTGCCAGCTAGATATTTTCGTACTTGTTAAACATCCGATCTTGAAATTAAATATGCTACGGTCGTTTACATGTGTTTTGAGAACCTCCATGGGTTGACCGAGGGAGGTGACTAGTTTTGCGTTAGAGGATATCGTGATAATGGCAGCAAGGATACATACCTTGGAATATATTCATAAACGCGCCCACGGCTAGATATCGAAATGGAATTGGGCGTCGTTCTTGCGCGTCGGAAGCCTGCGCGTCGTGAGGTTGCGCGGTTGGTGAAGCATGAAGCGCCATTATGCCTTTGCGACCGGGATAACTTCTAGTAAATTGGATACTGAAGTTTGAAATTATCACAGAGTAATAACTAAATTTATTGGTTCTTACGGCTCATCAAATAAAAAGCTGCGAATCTCGTGTTGTCTCCGGTCGGAAGCATCCGAGAGTGGAGATGTCGGACTCATCCGATCAGTAGCAAAGGCCTAGGATACAATTGGGATATTGTCTCCAGGTCGCCCGGATGCTATGCGTAAAAATCGCCCAGAAAGCATGCAGAAAGCGATCTTATGAGATTTTCAATGGCCCCCACGTATCTCGACCAGCCGAACAGCCAAGAAACAAGCTCAATGCGACACCTCCACTGTGCGTCTAATATGATGAAGCGATCAAGACCCCTCTTGTTACCGGCAGGATCATTTGACACGCACGTCCACGTATTCAATCCTCTACTAGGCCCATACGCCTCTGGACGAGCATACACCCCAGAAGATGCACCCCTCTCGAAGCTTCTCGCATTCAATCAAGCGTTATCAACCGAGCAGCAACCCACGAGACTCGTGCTCGTTCAACCATCACCTTATAAGACAGACTGCACAGTTCTCATGAAATGCCTACAGGAGCTAAAGCGGCGAGAAATCACGGCCTATGGAATCGTGGTTGTCGATCTGGAGCGCGTGACTGACGACAAACTGGACGAAATGCATCGGCTAGGAGCCAGAGGGATCAGGTTGAATTTTCAAGCTGACGGGAAGGAGGTTGATACAACGAGATTGATATCTGTCTTACGCCAAGCCGCAGAGAGAATCCACCACCTACCGGGATGCTTGATTCAGCTATTTGTTCCGGGTTGGACATGGGATGGTCAGTACCACCTTAAGAGCGAAACTTCTAGTGTGCTGACGTGGGATGCAAGTTCTGCATGACACTATCCAGTCCCTTCCAGTAGTGGTCATTGCCGACCACCTGGGAGGCATGCTGGGGACATCTAAGCTAGGGACTGGCTCTGATGGCGACGCATTATCACAGCCGGGATTCAAATCGCTTGTATCACTGGCACGTCAATCCCGCGTTGTGGTCAAAGTGTCTGGGTTGTACCGTGTTTCGGACGATTCAGGGAGCAACTATAGTGATCTGCGGCCAATTATACAGATGCTCGCAAGTGAGGTACCCGATCAGATTATCTGGGGCAGTGACTGGCCACATACAGGCGAGGGAAGCAATCGAGCACGGAGAAATCTAGATGTAAAGGAACCGTTTCGAGAGATCGATGACCGGGGGATTTTGCAGAGTCTGATGGACTGGCTGGGAGATGAGATGATGCGACAGATGCTAAAGGATAATCCTGAGAGATTATATGAGTAGGCAAGCGCAATCTATTCCAGACTTTCTACTCCAATACCCAAATGGGTGCCTTAAAACGCAGGCCTAGTTACACTTCTCCTGCAGCCAATCACAAGTCGACCTGGGGCATGAGTCAGCAGTATCACGTGCCCTCTCACTGAGTAGTCGCGTCTCTCGATTTCTCTCTTCTCCATCCTTTCTTTGCGCTTTCTGACATCGAAACATGAGCGAAGAGTCTCCCAGGTCAGTAGCTCGGCGCCATCGGCGCGGATTGACGCGTAATGCCGCAGCCTGTCAACGATGTAGGAGGCGGAAGCAAAAGGCATGTCCACGCCGCCCGATCGTGGCTGGAGATGGGCTCGCCCGCTAATGAGTCGGCAGTGTGACGGCAAGGCCCCGATATGCAGTCCCTGCGCGTCGGCGGGTGCCGAATGCGTTCCGTCGGAGCGCTTGGTGGTCCAGCAGGTCAGCGATACTCGCGAGTGTGACGTGCTTCGGGCGCGTTTAGATGCACTGCAGTATCGCTATGATGACCTACTCCGAGAATTCGAACAGATGCGCATGCAGCACAGCACCACTGTCTCCGATTTACCCATCTTGGCGCCGAATCCGCCGAACAATAACCATGCTGATGTCAGACTGCATATGGATGATGACTTCCCGGCAGGCCCGGATTCTCGATCCTCTAGCCGGATTCTTCGACCCACCTTCTCCCAGCGACCTCAAGCAAAAGGCATGAATCGAAGTGCGCTTAGTAGTGCATGGGAGCTATGGGGAGATGATATGACGCCGTTCAATGCCACACCACAACCGGTCAACCTGGCAGATTTCGATCAAGCTGTATACGAGGACCTCGTGGATGTCTTCTTCACCTACAGATGGCCTTATTTGCCAGTTCTACATCGACAAAGCTTTGTTACTAAACATTTGTCTCCGTTCCTTGAAGGCCCCGACGTTAACCCAGTGTCCACATTCATGGTCAACATCGTTTGCGCTATTGCAGCGGCCGAAAGGTCCGGAGTCAGACCAGGGCATGACCAAATTCATCGACTGTTTTTCGAAGCAACAGTCAGGCATCTGTCCGCCATTATGTCAACCGACGACTTTGAATGCGTCCAGTGCCTACTGCTCCTTTGCATGTATGGCCATAACGAGCCGCAGTCCGTCAACATATGGTACACTATCGGCATGGCACTTCAGTTGGCCATCGGGATCGACCTACACCGCAAAGAGAGTTTGTCAGGTCTTGACAGTCTGCAAGCAGAAATGATTAAACGGGTGTTTTGGAGCACATACGTGATGAACTGTAGCATGGCTGTGAACATGGGTCGACCATTGGGGATACAAGACTCTGATATCACAACCCCCTTACCACTTCAACTGACTGACGACCAGTTGAACTTCCTCCAGGCAGTTCCTACACCGGTAGAGACTTTAATAGCACAGTCCACCGACACGTCAACATTCATTCATATCATCAAGTTGCGTCGACTGAATGCAGCTATTTACCAAGAGTTCCATTCAATCGGTAGCACTGCCACCCAGCAAGAGGAGCCCCGTAAGCGGCGGGACTCGTACTTTGCAGAGCTCAATCACTGGTTGATCACCGCACCTAGGTACATCGGCACTGCGTGCACATTCCAGTCCATGGAATGGTTTCAAATAGCCTTCCATCACGCCGTCCTGTCGCTATATCGACCTTCCCGCGCTGTTCCAATGCCATCATCTAGTGACCTGCGGGTGTGCACCGAGTCTGCAATTGGCTTGATCAGCTCGTATAGCTCGCTCTACGCGAGAAACAAAATAAAATATACGTTTGTTGCTATCCACTCGCTGTTCATGGCGGCCGTCACCATGCTCTACGCCTTGCGAGCCTCGCCACCACTCCGACAAGAACTCACTAAACCTGTCGTACAAACCAACGTTCTTACATTCCTGACTCTGTTCCGAGGGATATCCAATGGCCGCATAGTTGGCGAAAAATGCTCCAACATTGTCGAACGACTAGGAAATTCCATCCTCACCCTGTTTGACGATGTATCAACCTCTAATAATGCCGTGGATTCCGAGGTGGACACCGAGTTCCAATCATGGTTTGGCCTTCAGACTCATATAGCAGCGCCGCATCCAGTGCTTAGCGAAGATCCTCAGGGCATGTCTCCACATTTCCCTGATGTCCGGGTCGATGTTCCGTGGTCTGATTTGTTTGTCGAAGGGATTGATATTGGTTCCACAGATTTTTGGAATATATTGTCCTAGAGGAACAATTGCAACTGGTAATGGTACATGAGCTCGATTAAGCTCGGAAACGCACAAATATTCGTGGTCTTGGTGCCGTTCAAGAATTTTATGCAGCCAACATCAATGGCCTTCAAATACCCGGTGAATCTACTCGAGACTCAAAGCTGGTTTTCGGGACCAAGATGTACGTGTGCATCATAGCGACCGGACGATTCCAACAAGACGATAACATTCAATGATCCGTGTTATCCGTTATTGCCGAAGTTGCCTCGGTGATGTCAGAATACAACAGCCACGGAAACATTCCAAAAGTGGACCAAAGGACAGGCCTCGAATTGATGTAGCATACTGAAAGCACCAAGTCTGCAGTCTAATGAACGGAGATACCCATGAGGTTGATCTCAGAATGGTCCGATTCCGCCTGACGTATGGTAGAGGTCGGATGCATCCGAAGGGAGTGTTTTGCCGATAACCGGAGATCGTCATTCCCCGGAATCGCCGGCCTTTTAGTCTTTAACCTTCCTTAGTCTGGAACGATCAAGCTCCGTTTAATTCTGCTGACAACACATATCAAAAATCATGTTGGGAATGCTACGAACAGCCTCGAGTGCTATCTCACGCCCTGCGTCTCGGCTTTATGCCCCTTCAGAGAATCGATTGATTTCGACCAGCGTCGCGGCGAGCCGGAAGCAACGATCCCTTCCAGCAGCCTATTACCGCGGAGGCACATCTCGCGCCGTTTTCTTCAACGAGCAAGACCTACCTACGAGTCGCGCTCAATGGGATCATATCTTCCGCAGCGTCATCGGCAGCCCTGATCCTCACGGTCGCCAACTGGATGGACTGGGAGGCGGGATCTCCAGTCTGTCCAAAGTCTGTGTGGTCGGAAAGTCCACGCACCATGACGCGGATGTCGACTATACATTTGTCTCTCTCGGCATAAAGAACACCGATGTCGATTACTCTAGCAACTGTGGCAATATGATCAGCGCGGTCGGTCCGTTTGCGATTGACGCAGAGCTAGTCAAGCCCGACTCGGCCGACTCGGCCTCGATTCGGATTCACAACACCAACACCGGAAAGATCATACGGGCCTCCTTCCCTGGCATTGACGGAGAGGCAGCAGCTAGTGGCGATTTCTCGATCGACGGTGTAGCTGGAACGGCAGCACGTATCCAACTCGACTTCATCGACCCGGCCGGATCTGTGACGGGAAAACTACTTCCCACGGGAAGCGTCACGAACGTTTTCGACGGCGTCACAGCTACATGCATTGATGTCGGCAACCCATGCGTTTTCGTACAGGCCAGCGACTTAGGTGTTGAGGGCAATCTAACCCCAGACGAAATCACCGCCGACGCAAAGCTCTTACAACGACTCAACTCCATCCGCCGCCAAGCAGGCGTAGCAATGGGAATCTCAGACAACACCGCCTCAGTCCCAGGAAGCATCCCCAAGATTTGTCTTGTTTCATCCCCTCAGTCGAACGCACGAAGCACCGAACAGAAACAAACACCTAGTGACGTCGACCTCGTCGCTCGAGCTCTTTCAGTCGGTCAACCACATAAAGCTGTCCCGATTACCGTAGCGCTGGCATTAGCTGCTGCCGCTCGCGTGCCAGGGAGTACGGTTGCTCAGGTATCGAATAAGGAGGTTGTTGATCCGGCCGGTATCACGATCGGCCATGCGAGTGGGAATCTTCTTGTCGGGGCCGATTTCAATGAAGAAGGGCAGTTGAGCTTTGCTACAGTTTTCCGCACGGCGAGGAGGCTTTTTGAAGGTCGGATCTTCTGGAAAGATGATGGAGTTTCTGAGTAGGGAATTGGGGATCAATACTGTAGTTATTTCTGTTAGAAGGTGCTCACTTGAATCAATATGTACCTCGTTGACATGTCGTTGAAAGAAGAGAAGATAACATCGTGGCTGACGAAAAAAGTTCCATATAATCAACAATTTAGTCAAGAGATAATACCTATCAAAATCTTATCCTCAACACCCCTATCATACAAAACTATTTTACCCAATCAATACAATTAACAACAAGATACTATATTCTGTATTTATATCAATCACGTCTTATTCCTGGAGATCAAATTCAACGCACTTCCCGCCCTGAAATACCGAATCTGCTCCGTAAACGAATGCCTCACCTCCGTTTCCCACACCTCTCCCTCCTTCGGACTGATCCTAAGACCCAAATTCCTCCCCGGCTCCAACCCCTTCAATCCAAGAATACTCACGCGATCAGAAGCCCTAATCCTGTCATAATCCAACTCATCGACAAAAGTCAACGCCAACATCCCCTGCTTCTTCAAATTCGCTTCATGAATCCTCGCAAAACTCTTCGCAACAATAGCCACTCCACCAAGATACCTCAGCTGCAAGGCAGCGTGTTCCCGCGACGATCCCTCCCCATAATTATGATCTGCAATGACAAACCAGGGGATCGATTCAGATTGATAGTAGCGGGCTGTGGCTGGCACGTCTCCATCTTGGCCTGTGAGCTGGTTGCGTACGGTATTCACCTTTTGTGTTTCGGCGTTCACGGCGCTGATGAGCGTGTTGTTCGAGATGTTTTCTAAGTGTCCGCGATAGCGGAACCACGGACCTGCCGGGGTGATGTGATCTGTTGTGCATTTCCCGACTGTTTTGATGAGGATGAGACAGTTTTCGAAGTCTTGTCTGGACCATGGGGGGAACGGAGCTAGCTTTTGGAGACGCTGCGAGGATGGATGGATTTGAACCTCGAGATTACTGCGGTCTCCCGATGGTGGGGATTGGTAGGCTGTGTCGGAGTTCTGGTAGCCTGATGATGGTAGGGCTTCGCCTGTTGGTGGCGTGAAGTAAAATTTCTCGCCTGAAGGGGTGGTCAAGGGGTCGAGGTGAGGGTTGAAGGATAGACCTGATGAGAAGACCTTGCTCATGACGACTTCGGGAGAGGCGAGGAAGACGTTGGTTGCAGGGTTGGAGTCCAGACGGCCGGAGAAGTTGCGGTTATAGGAGGTGATGATAGAGTTTTTGGTCCCCTAGACTATGTTATGTTCGTGTTGAGGGGGGATAAGAGAGTGGAACGTACCTTGGGCATATTAGCTCTATCCCACGACCCGCAACAAGGGCCACATGCGTTAGGTAGCATTGTCGCTCCAAGCTTCTCAAATACTTGCAGGATGTCCGCCTGCTGGAGAGTCTCGCGGGTTTGAAGACTGCCTGGCGAGATGAGCAGGGGCATAGCTGGTTTGAGTCCTGCGTTTAACGCCTGTTGCGCAATGTTGGCCGCTTTGCTCATGTCTTCGAACGAGGAATTCGTGCAGGACCCGATCAGACCAGCAGTAAGCTGTTCAGGCCATTCGTTCTCTCTGACCGCAGAACCGAACCTGGACAGCGGAGTCGAAAGATCAGGGGTGAAGGGACCATTAATACATGGTTCCAGCGTGGATAGGTCGATGTCGATGACCTGATCATATTCCACACCCGTGTCGGCAGAAAGCTCACACGATACGCTCTCCATAGCAGCAGCCATGTCCGAACGGTTATTTGCACGCAGATAGTCCGACATCTGCGGCGCATATGGGAAGATCGACGTCGTGGCTCCCGTCTCAGCTCCCATATTGCACACCGTCGCCATTCCAGTAGCCGAGAGAGTCTGCGCACCAGGGCCAAAGTATTCAATAATATACCCAGTCCCTCCTTTCACGGTGATCCTCCCCGCCACGGTGTTAATGACATCTTTCGGTGAAGCCCATCCAGAAAGCGACCCTGTCAGCCTCACGCCCAGCAGCTTCGGCGCGATCATCTCAAACGGCAATCCAGCCATAATATCTACCGCATCAGCACCTCCAACCCCGATAGCCACCATACCTAGTCCACCAGCGTTCGGCGTGTGAGAATCCGTTCCAACAATCATGCCCCCGGGGAACGCATAATTCTCCAAAACAATCTGATGAATAATACCAGCTCCAGGCCTCCAGAACCCCATATTATATTTCCGACACGCACTCTCCATGAAATCGTATACCTCGCGATGAGCATCCAGCGCACGAGGCAAATCCTCCGCTTCTCCATCACGACTAACAATCAAATGATCACAGTGCACGGTGGTCGGCACAGCGGTAGATTCGAGCCCGGCTGACATGAATTGGATAAGAGCCATTTGAGCCGTCGCATCTTGACACGCAATTCGTAGAGGTCGGAGCTTCAATTGCGAGGATCCGCGGGTGATGCGTTCGTCGAAACTGTCGTCTAGATGACTGTAGAGGACTTTTTCGGCGTAGGAGAGAGGCCGTTTCAGTCTTTGAGTCTGTTAGATTTGCCTTGAAGAAGGGGTAGAAGGTAGCTCGGTACCTGTCTCGAAGTTGCTCAACTTTCTTCGTGAATTGACTCAGATCTACTCGGTGATGGGGTTCTAGTCGACTTAGTGATGCCGTGGCGGGTGTTGCATAGGATGTTAGGCGTCTTGACACAGAAGGAAGAGGTAGCCTCCACCGCTGTGAGCAGCGTGAGGTGAGATATTTTGTCAACATAGTGAACCAATCGATCGTGCCACTGTACGTATTAGTCCAGAAAGCCAGAACATAAGTCTTTCAAGGCCAATTGATTGGTGAAGCCGAGGCAGCACGGTCGGATGCATCCGCCGTCGGATAGCTCCGATGGCGTTGTCGACAAATTGTTGTTCGGTGTTTACTACTCATGCCTTCGATCTAGCTACGAATTAATTGAATTGTTATAATAAGTGTGTCTCTAAATATTCTGGGCGCGAAGAAAAAGACCCTATGGTGAATTACTTTCATGTGTGGTAAGAATCAAGAATTTCGGTTGGTCGCTTGAAGCATATACTTCGCCCAGGGATCATCCTTGATCAACAACGAATTTGCCGGCTGAGTTCTCCGGCTCTAAGGCCAGCCAAAGTTGATATAAATCCAACCACAGATGGAGTTAACATGCCCCCAATTGAGATCGTCTAAATTCCTCTTGGTGAAGCAAGCCACAATGATAATGCTGCCTGAGGCATAGAGTGTGGCTGGAGACATGGCGGTGCATGCACAGGGTTTGCGTTGTTTGCATTGTTTACCTTCGCCGTCAGCAGCGCATCTCCGATCTGGCATCAACAACCTAATATCAACGCAAATACGAGGCATCGTCCCCGGCCTGATGCCTAAAAAAAGCTCCTCTAACCTGGTCTCCTCGAACATCGCATATGTAACTGATTGCACCATGTCTGGATGAGTAATGGTGTCATAAACAGTCGCCATAAAGGAGTCTGAACCGCGCATCTAAGATGCCTCGCAGAATCTCCCAAGCTGAGCTTGGTAACGACTCCACTTGTTCTTACATGTTCAACTCTGCTAACGCGTCTAAGCAGGACTTCTGCTCCGCCATGTGAGACGACAAGATCTCTCTCGCCAGCGAGCATGGCAAACTCAGGAATCACAGCATTTGGGCGCCAACCCTAGGCAGAAGCCCCGCAAATCTTGGCAAAAAGGTGAGAAGAATGAGAGTATGCCTCGAAAATTCCTCGAGACCTCTATCACTACGCTCGGGTCTCTCATGATTCTAGCACTGGGTGGATATACGTATCATATCTACTACAAGAGTCTAGTACTGCACAAGATCAACAACGCGTTCTCCAGCGGGTTCTCCACGCTGGAATTAGCCGCCCTAGCTCAACACGGAGTTCCGCCAGAGCCAGGCGAAGAGCCGGTCCAAGATGATGAACTGCGGTTTAAAGTGCTGCGACCGGAACAGTCGACGATAGATTCCATCGTGTCCGGCAAAATCAGAGGAAATTACTACCTACTCTTCGGGGAAAAGGGAACTGGAAAAACGACCATGCTGCTTGACGCCATGAGAAAGGTTCAAGGGAGCGGAGTGGCTATGCTAGAGGCGCATAGCGATCTGGAGGTCTTCCGACTACGACTGGGTAAAGCATTGGACTATGAATATCACGAAGACTACGTCGGAGGGCTGTTTAACATCCGAGGACCTCGTGAAGCCACACCGCTACTTGATATCGAGCGCGCCTTGAACAAGCTGGAAAAGGTGGCGCTGAAGCGCAAGTCGAAATTAAACAGGCCGCTCACGCTCATCGTAAACAATATCCATTTTCTCCCAGATAGCGCAGACGGACAACACCTCCTCACTCTGCTGCAGCAGCGCGCTGAGCTATGGGCAGCAAGTGAGCTTGTCACCCTCATTTTCACAAGTGATGAGTACCGCACGACGGAAACACTGCGACCACACGCTACTCGCATGCAAGTACTGAACGTGCGGGACGTACCAAAGGAAACTGCCATCCCGGCCATGCAGACGTACCGAAAAGAGAAATTCAATGAGACAATGTCGGTGGACATTCTATCACAGGCCTATGACAGAGTAGGCGGGCGTTTGATATTCTTGGAACAAGTCGCGAGATCCAGAGATCTATTCAGGATGTGTGAATCGATCTGCGAAAAGGAAAAGCGATGGCTCCTGTCCCAGTGTTGGATACTAGGCGCGGAGATGGACGACAAGGCCGAGGACCAACAGGACTACTGTGTACGTGATCTGTACCTATCCCAAACCATCCAAAACAGGGTAGCACTAACAGCAGGATAGCACGCCGCAATGCTCCTCGCCAAAGCTCTCGTTGAACTAGAAAACAAGGGTGTCAATCCTAAAGGCGGTGCCGAGATCCCAGGGATGCCCATCCACAAAGTGCAAGAGTTGATGACACGAGCCGACTTCCTCCACAAGCTGGATCAGATGAATATATTTGCCATTGACGCCAATGGAGTAGTCAAGGCCGACTCGGTTCCGATGCAGAATGCCTTCCGGGCGGTAGTTGGTGATCCGGCGTTCGAGGAACATTTGGAGGCGACGACCGAGCGGTTGGATGAGCTGGAAGGTCTTGGGCGGACCACGGAACTGACGATGAAAGATTTGGTGAATGGTCAGTATGCTGTTACGGCGAAGGGGATGGGAGGGAAAGAAGATACAACATTTGTGGTCAAGAGAATGTAGATGGTGTTCACCGAAAACTCTTGAAGCTATATCTCAAACTTATTGACCGATAGACTGCGAAATATACCTGGGAGATCCAATCGTCTCACCAAAAAAGCCCAGAAGACACGGAATGACATGGAAGAATTCAAACCGCAATAGTGTCGCTGGTTCGGCCACCCTTGTAAGCCGACTATTTTGCCGCGTTCGGAATTAAATGTCCAATAGTATCCAGAAATCAGGAAGCTGAAGACAAAGCAATGTGTCCATGGCTTTCGTATCATTCTCCACCCCGGTTGTCTTCCGTGTGCTAAAATCTCGCCCATGATGTCAACTCGATCTTCTGTGGATGGCGGGTACACTTCCTAATATGGAAACCTACCCGCCCCAGTATGAGAACGACGAAGAACAGCCCGAACAGAAATGCCGCAGAATATTGCCTCCTGATTAATCCTACCACAGATTTCGCGTCTGCAGGTATATAAATACCTCCAGTCTAGCGTTCTTTGATCTTACATTCACAGCTACACGGCATCCGATGTCTTTCTCTGCCCTTTGTTATACATAATTACATAACGCGACAAGCTTGTCTATACCACAAGCTTTAAGTTCCTTCATGATGCAATTTCATTCTTCGACACGTGTTGCCCTTACGCGGCGGGCACTCAAGTCCCTAAGTCCACAGTACAGACTCAAATTCATGTCCACAGCGCAAGAAGCCCGGAAAGAGGGCGACATCTCCTCGGTGTTTGTGTCCTTGTCCGGGAACAAGAAGTCTCCTCTCCCGAGAAGATTCGCAGATCAGAAGAGAAGACTCATTGCTGATCGAGAAGAACCAGTACAGAGAAGTTGGGAGCGCCTTCTCTCATCAATGCAAGAAGAAGTCCGCCTCATTCAAGATCGGGGATCGGATATCATCCCATCAATCGATTTCAAGAACATCCACAACGCCCCAAAGACATTTCAAGATGAACTAAGGAAGCGGGGAGTTGCGGTGATCCGAGGAGTGATACCAGAAAATGAAGCTAGAGGTTACAAAGAAGAGATCGAGGACTATGTCAGAGCGAATCCCCAAACGAAAGGTAGACATTGCGTTCTTGCATAATACTCCGCTCTTGTGTGCTGATAGTTCCTAGCATTCCCACCTCATGACCCCCAGGTATACGAGCTCTACTGGTCCAAGCCCCAAATGCGTGCACGAGCGCACCCCAATATGCTCAAGGCACAGCGGTTCCTTATGAGCTTCTGGCATTCCAACGGCCCCGATGCCATGATATCCCCTCTCCAGCCGCTCAGCTATGCCGATCGACTACGAATTCGCCAACCAGGAGACGCCGGATTTGCTCTTGGACCACACGTCGATGGAGGAAGCTGTGAGCGATGGTAAGACAACGGCTACGGCCGAGGAAACGTATATAAAAGCATCTGGGAGGGCAAATGGGAAGAATACGATCCATGGGAGGCCAGCTGTCGGATTTCAGCCGAAGCCGACCTCTATAACGGAGCGGGCGCATGTTCCATGTTCCGAATGTTTCAGGCTTGGCTGAGCATGTCACACACGGGACCAAACGGGGGAACATTGCTCGTGAATCCGCTTCTCTCGATGGCGACGGCATACTTCCTGCTCCGACCGTTCTTCGAGCCTGTCTACTCACCTCCTCAGGACTGCTCGCAGCTTGCTCTAGACACTTTCTTTGACGCAAGTAATTGGAGGCTGGAACGGGAGACGTCCAGCAAACTAGAAGGCGCCACGCCGGGATACGCCCAGGAACTGAACATCGCTCTGCATCCTCACCTCCAACTCGAGAAGACGATGGTTCATGTTCCCAAGATCGCCCCGGGAGACTACGTTGCCTGGCATTGTGACAGTAAGATTCTGCCCCATCCGTACCCCTATACAACGGCTTAACTAACCAATCTTAGCAATCCACGCCGTCGACAAGCTCCATAATGGATCTGGAGACTCCAGCGTCATGTACATTCCTGCCTGCCCGGTGACCGAAGCCAACGCAGAATATGTCAAACGGCAGAAGAACGACTTCCTGGTTGGTGCTCCTCCACCTGACTTCCCTGGAGGAAAGGGCGAAAGTGAACACGTGGGCCGTACGACGGTCAATGATATGAAGGAATTTACTAGCGAAGAGGGATTGCGGTCAGTCGGGCTTGGAAAATGGAATGCGAATGACGCGGCGTCGACCCTTGGCGAGAGGCGGGTTTTGCAAAAAGCAGATGAGATTTTGCGCTGTGAGCATATATAAAAAGAGATGTTCTTAGTGTAAAGCGTCAGTTGACTGTGGTTGGTCTTACTTCTGTTATTTCACAGTTTATGTGTTGAGTGATTGGGAATAAAGTTTTTTAAACAGTGGTTTACCTCTTGCCTATTTTCATTCGACCATTGATCTGGCTTTCCTGGTAAGTCTTCTGCCTAGTTAGTCCAGGGAGCAAGTTATGTCTCCGGTATATCGTGGTGCAAACTCCCTCCGGGATGGAAAGTATTGGACCACACTGACTCCTAGACTCCCGTGAAGCACAGTGACTGGCTAGTACAGTTTGTCATGTTTACCCAAAAGCACTTGCTTATGTGCGTCTGCGTGTCTTATAATTATTGGCCAAGAATGAGGGGTTCAGCTCTTGTGGCTTGGGGACGGCGCTTACCGATGTCCAGGCGGAAGACCGGAGCCCGGAAAAAAAACACACGTAACGAATTGATGATGTTTAAATCATGGACACCCGGCGTTGCACTCGGCGGCTTCCCTTCGAATTTTTGCTAAACACCAGAGGCTCTACTGTCATCGATTGGTAGAGAAACAAT
This sequence comes from Aspergillus affinis, assembly GCF_023601865.1. NCBI lineage: Eukaryota > Fungi > Ascomycota > Eurotiomycetes > Eurotiales > Aspergillaceae > Aspergillus > Aspergillus affinis. The sequence goes on along the minus strand of NW_026515783.1, from coordinate 544,997 downwards.
GCCTTTCGGAAAAGGCAGGATTCACTGGCCCAAAAGATGGAGTTCCAAGAAGAAAGATGATGAGAGAGAGAACGCGACAAACGCAGATCTTAGCAACGCGAATAAAGTCGTCGCCGAGTCAGACAAGTTCGCAGTTGCAGAGGAAGGCGAGGAGAAGCCAGTCCTTACTCCTAAGAATCTCTGGAAAATTGCGTACGAATCGCTGGACCCAGACGAGAGATCGCGACTAGATTCAATCCGTCATGACATCCCTGAGAAACATCGCGACAACCAATATTCGGAAGACCCAGTCATTTCCATATGGCTGAAAGATACGATCAAGACAGTTGAGACTCAGTTTGAGGTTCGAAAAGCAAAGGATGACGCATCGAAAGTCAGGAGAGCTGCCAAAGGCATCCTCGATACTGCATGTTCATTGCAGAGTGTAGTCGGGAGCATCGCTGCCGCAGACCCCACGGGCCATGCAGCAAGTGCTTGGGCGGTAGTATCGCTTGGGTTAACGGTATGTCTAATGACCCATTTAAAACGTCTGTTTGCACTGATCCAGGGGTGCAGATGACCCAGAATGACCGCACGCTCCAGGATGCGTTGTTCGAGGCCTCGGAGTTTCTCACAGATATACTGGCCCGCTATACTCTAGTGGAGAAGCTACTCCATAAAAGTGACAAAGATGCTCGCGTAATGTTGGAGGAGAGCGTTGTTAAGCTCTATGCAAACATCATGCGATATGCTTTAGAGATGACTCTCGTTCGAGAAATGGGCGTGGGCAAACGAATTTGGATTAGTCTTTCGGTGCCTGATCTTGCGAGTCAGCAACTATCCACGCTCCGAACAAGTATCCAAAATGAAGATAAGAATCTCCATAGTCTCGTCAACCTTGACCAAAACATTCGAAGCAGCCAACAGGGGGAGATACTTCTTGCTCGAATTGAAGAGAATTCGGCACTCATTCAAAAGATTGATCAGAATTTCCAACTTTCGAAATTGCCTCGTGCCGCCAAGGCGATAAATGGCGCCTGGGAAGACCGTCACGAAGAGCTCTGCTTCAAGGACACTAGGGAAGGGCTCTTGCAAGAAATTGTAGATTGGGTGGACGATCCTCATGGCACGCAATTCTTTTGGCTGAATGGTATGGCGGGGACAGGAAAGTCGACAATCTCACGTACGCTCGCCAAATTCTTCCAAGACCGAGGAAGCCTTGGAGCAACTTTCTTCTTTAAGAAAGGCCAAGAGGACTGTGACTCGGCAAAGAGATTTGTACCGACAATCATTTACCAGCTGACAAAACTACTCCCGAGCCTGAAAAAAGACATTCAGGATGTCATTGAAAGGAATGAGTTGATCTTTGACCTGGGCTTGGAAGAGCAATTCGATGAGTTGTTTATGAACCCACTTTGCAATGTATGGATGCCTCAGCGTCAGATACTGGTTCTCATCTTCGATGCGGTCGACGAGTGTCAGAATCGCCAGGACATAATGCAAATTTTCCGACTCCTACCGAGAACAGGGAGTGTGAAAGAGTTGGACTTGCGGTTTTTCATCACAGGAAGGCCTGAGCCAGCTATTATCAATAGCTTTCAAAACCTGGAGAACGGTCAATACCGAGAAAGAGTCCTTCAAGATATTGAAGGCGTCGAGCGTGACATCTCCAAATATATGTACGCCAAGTTTAGCGAAATAGGAGCACAGCCCGGGGTCCCGGCGAGGTGGCCTGAAACGACCATGCGAAAACTGACAGAGAAAGCGAATCCATTGTTTATCGTCGCTGCAACAATATGTAGATTTGTTGGAGACGAGGATTTCGACCCCAAAGAACGTGTCGAGATGATTCTGCAGCAACCTCATTCCGATAATAAGCTCGTTCAAACCTACCGCACAGTTTTGGACCAATTGATATTAGACAAAAGTGGAAACGACAAGCGAGAAATACTTGGCGATGTCCGACGCATCGTCGGGTCCATCATTCTTCTCCATAATCCTCTATCAACAACATCGTTGGCAAATCTTCTCAGAGTGCGACAAGATGCCATTAAGAGGAGATTGAGACTCCTGCGCTCCCTTCTTGTCGTACCCAAGTATGATGATATGCCAATCACCCCTTTGCACCTTTCACTGAGAGACATTCTTATCGACCAGAGCATTACTGGCATGATTCCATTCCGGATAGATCCAGTTGAGCAAAATCAATATTTGGCTCATCAATGCCTTGGAGTCATGTCCGACCATGATACGGGTCTCCGAAGAAACATGCGCAATCTTCTGGATGCCGTATCATTCAGGAGTGGAAATGACAATATTGGGATAGCCTTGACCCCCGAGATTAGATATGCTTGTAGATACTGGGTAAAGCATCTTGTGGATGGAAAAGTAGTGCTTGACCAGGACCGTATATACCTATTTTTCACGAAGCACTTTTTGCATTGGTTGGAAGCGATGAGCATTTTTGATCTGGTCCCAGAGATTCCAAAGCACCTCGTGAATATGCAAAAACTGTTACTTGTAAGTGATCATTGGTTGACAAGTCGTCTTCCAAATAGCAAAGGCTGTTGGTGTACTGACGGCTGTTACAGGAAACGCACCAAACCCGGTTAACGCGATTTCTTTCTGATGCCCTTCGATTTGTGCAAAGAGCCAGGGATACAATAAACTTGGTCCCTCTTCAGATATATTCTTCGGCGCTTATATTTCTACCGGAGAACAGTATCGTGCGGGAAATGTTCAAAGACCAATTCGCTCAAGATTTCGTGATGCGACGAGATTTAGAAAGAGATTGGGGTGCACTACTGCAGTCGTCCCAAGGCCCACCAGAAGCAATCAGAGGACTTGAAATCTCCTCTGACGGCCGTTTGCTTGCTTGCAGCTACAACAAGGACATAATCAAGCACTGGGATGACGAAGGAATGGGATCAGCGATAAAGTTGCAGACCATATCCAGTTTAGACTTGGAGGTGTGCACTTCTGCATTTTCACCGGATGGCAAATTACTGGCGTGCGGCTTCGACGATGGTTCCGTGCATATCTGGCAGATAGACAGCAGGGAATCACTTACGCTGGTATCCCAGAAAGACGAGACAACGGACTCTGATCGTCTAGAGACTTCAGCCAAACTTGTGGGAATCCGAGATATAACCTTCTCTTCCAACAGTCAGTTGGTGGCAACACTGACCTGGCGAGGGGACCTACGGTTATGGGATTTGACCGAGAAGGTCCCACGCATGCTTTGTCGTGCGTTCCCAGGAGTAACAAACTCAGTAGGGTTCCTAGATGATGACGGTTACCTCATTTGGTCTACGACTCGTGGGCTCAAAGGATGCAGAATAGATAAAGACAGCCTATGCTGCTCGGAAACAATCAACATCACATCCATGTCTCCCTCGGTCTCTGGAGATGCAGTGAACTACTCTCGGTATAGCAAACGAATGGTATGCAGTGATTGGAAAGACGACGCCAAGATTTATGATTTAGATACAATGACAACGGAGGACGATTGGAAACCCCAGAGGGTGATCAGTCTATCGAACCGACCACTGAGGATTCGACTATCACCAGATGACCGGTGGCTGGTATGTTTGTTTATCCATAGCATTGAGCTCTTCGACCTCCACTCCACAGACTCAGAGTTGCGGCCAATGTCTCTTAATAATCTTATCTCACGCTGCTCCACCGTTTCCTTCTCGCATGATAGCTGTCGATTGGCATTCGGCTTTGCAAACGGAATCGTTCAACAATGGGACGTCCACCAGATAGCATCAGACAGCCTTTGGCAAGGATGGATGTCCTCGCCGGTATCCGTCGGAAGCATTGCTATCTCCGCCGATGGCCTAAAGCTGGCTGTCAGCAACGAGGATAATGATCTCAGTATTTGGGCTGTTGAGACAAATGGCTCGGACACGATGATGTACACATTACCAAATGATGATCGTTCCTATGCAACAAGTATGGTTTTCTCTCCAGACGGTCAGTTTTTGGCGACTGCCTCTCACAGGACTGGTACAATCTCAATTTGGGATTTGAGCTCAAGGAATATATACACAAACTCAGGCGACCAAACAATGACTTTATTATTTGGTCATTGTGTTTCTCGTCCGACTCTCGGGCTATCATAAGCAGTTCAAACGATGAAGAGCGGCGCGATTACTACCAGATATGGCATTTAGACAAGGACCTGTCCGACCGGCCACTTGAACTCCAGGGACACTCAAGTGAGCCGCTTGGGGTTGCATGGTCACCCGACGATCGGTATGTAGCTACAAGTTCGACCAACTGCACGATATCAGTATGGGATTCTATCACAGGGGAGCATCTGCATGAGATAAATACCTTTGCTCCAATACATTTACTACGGTTCTCAGAGGAAGGTAGTCGGATAATCACAGAACGGAACGCCTTACTGATCGAGGATGAAAGGTTCATGGGTAGCGATCCTCCAACGAGCTGGTCAGAATGCCCTCACTTTCTTGCCGTACGGGATAACTGGATTGTCAAAGATACCGAGACCTACTTGTGGCTACCTCCAGAACACCGCGGTACCTGGACTTGCCATGAAGATGTTTTATACATCGGAACTAAGTCCGGGCGGGTTGACAAGTATGTGCTCGACGATCATGGTAAAATATGGCTTTATTCTAGGCAGTGTTCGAATATGAGTGACAACATGAATTGGAAGGAAATGGTCATTCGGGCCAGGTGAGACTATACATTCGAATGTGATCATGCGGTTATCAGTGTCCAGAATGCACCATGGCTGCTGTTTTTGATTAATACATTGTTTATCTGCAGCATTGAAATCTAGAAACTCCGGAATGTTGAGGCTAGTGGACGCTGTTCGTGATAAGACGTCCTTGCGGCTTAACGATGTGCATTCATAAATAGTACGTAGGTAGATATATGTTCGATGAAGTGAGCGTGCCTTTGGGGAATACCTGACCTTCCATGTTCGAGCCATCTTTATGAAATGTAAAGCACCGTCTAGATGGACACCGCAGGTGTTGGTATCACCAGACATAACCTAGAACGATTACAGCTAAGCTTCTTTGGCAAACAGAAGCAATCATTGGATATCTTACATTAATCGATATTATCGATAGCACCGTAGCCAGGTAATCTTTATACTTGGTTGCTGACCCACATGCAAACCCATTCTCCACAGAGTCCTTCAGAAGTTTGATGGTCTTTCCACGCAATACGATCGCTTCATTGACCCATCTGACAGCCTCATCTTCGTGCCCGCGTGATCTATTATCATTTGAAAGAACAAATGCGCTTATCGACAACAGGGCATTACGCAACGCAGCTTGGATGCGGGATGTTGATCCTTCAACGCTCATCCGGCCCGTGCTTTGAAGAGCCCGCTTTAGACGGATCTTTTTTTTCTGCCAAAGTGATTTTTTGTTATCGAAGATGCAGAACGGCCGTACGGCCTTGTATATGTAATGATGCATTGGGAACTGCTCCAATGGCGAGAGATAAGCTGGGTAAGGATTGCGTATGATGGCTCCACCTAGCCCTACCCAGTGCATATCTCTAGCATTAACTCGTAGGACATCTTTTTGCTGGGGCTCACTGTCCTCTGCTTCGTTGAATATTGAATAACTGGTCTGGTAACTTGGGAAGGTATCCAGCACCCGGTGGAAATCGAAGTCTCCACGTAGTGCCGTTCGGTCGTCTCCTGGAAGGGCAAAAGGAGTGATGTTTTCTGATGCAACAGGGGAGGAAGGCTATATTGGTTCCGAGTGACTCGCACTGGGGAGAGATTCGTGCTGCTCTCTAAGGGGGTTCTAGTCAGGGTCAGAGTTCAGATTGGACAGGGAAGGTCGGGCTGAACATGCCGCAACCGACGATGGTAAAGTATGAACCGAGAGAGGGATCTCGAAGACACCAAATCCGTCCACAACTAGAGTATCCCGGTTGCTTGGGACACCACGCTCCCATTCTAATGCCAAGTCATCGATGACATTCAGGATCCTGTCGAGATCCTCTTCATTCAGACCACAGTGGCGCACTTCTACATGGCTTAGTAAAGTGTCTCACCCGAGGAAAGGGGATAAAAACACGCATACCGAATGGGATCTGGCTTCTCTGTTGCCTAGAGCTGGACAGGTCGGGCGGGTCCCGAGAGTATTTGGAGACTCCATGCTCTGGAGGCAACCAGTGGAGTCGGACGCCATATCCTGCGCAATCGAGGCTTTTTGTCCTGCATTGCAAGCAGGCCGGTTTGCGTTCGTCACATTTCACTCTCTTCGCGCGGCAGGTCCAGCACCCTGTGAGTGTCTTGCTGCGTTTCCGGGGTTTGTATCTCCGTGAGGGAGATAACATTTAGAATTGAAATGGTGTCCAGATGAACCATATGGTTCGCAGTCACTTACTGTGTAACAATTGTCACTCAACAACAAGGCCCTTGCCCGTGTTTTCAGCAGTGACGAGCGAGAGAACACGGAGACTGCGGGGGCGGGAAATGGACGGCGATCACTGATAACACAGGTGGGTCCGGGAGGTAAAAGCGAGCCAATTAGGTCGACATGATTTGACTGTAGGGGCACTTTGTTATGTCAACTGCAAGGAAGCTGTATTTAATTAATTAGTGATTTTAATCAATGAAAATGGAATTGATACGGTCATGATACCTAGAGGATCCACTTCGGATTTTTACAAATGGTGACAAGCACTTATTAGCTACCCCCAAGTGGGTCACAGCCAGGTACTCCGTACAGAAATATATAACCAAATCATATTGAGCTAGATCAAGAATATTCATTCGTATCACCCAGGTCGAATCTCACGATCTCCAGCCCAGTCTAGACCCGAGTATCCACGGGTAGACTCAGAATGCTTTTCGAACTCCTCTGCCACCCCAATGACCTGTTTGAAATGCTCATAGTTGAGGGGTCTCTGGCAAGACTGCGCCAGCTGCAAGGATGTGCTAACGGTGTTGCGGATTTGTCGTCCATTGAGTTTAACTGCGGCAAGGTCTTGAATGTGGCGTTTGAGGTCATCAATATTAACATCGGGATTTGTTTTCTTGAGACCATTGATGAAGTTCAGCCAGATCTCATATCGACCTTGGAAGTCGAGTGTCGGGTAATGAACTGCCAATTGGATTCGCGATTTGAACGTACTTTCCAAGGTCGCGACACGATTCGACGTGAGAATAAGAATGCCATCGTAGTACTCGAGAACACGTAGAAAGACAGATACCAACGCGTTTCGTTGTATATCAGTCTCGCGACGCTCTTCGAGGAATACATCTGCCTCGTCAAGAAGCACAACGCAACCCCACGAACTGCACATCAATAGAGCAGATTCGAGATGTCTCTCAACTTCCTCTGCATTCGATCCAATGTCTTTGCACGTCAATCGGTATAACGGTTTTCTTATCAGTTCGGCCACAGCCTCAGCGGTTAATGTCTTTCCCGTTCCAGCGTCGCCGTGAAGGAGCACGACAAGGGCATTTCCTTTGCCCTCGATAATATCAGACGATCTGGTGGACCGTGTGCGGGCGGTTACCAAGGCCTCGATGAGTTCTTTCTTTTCATGTTGCATAACCAGTCGGTCGAATGCACTTTGATTCCATTTTATCTCTTTGATGTGCTGCACGAGGAGAGCTCCTATGCCAAGTCAATACGTGTTATCGGGAAAGAATGAGCGAGTAGAAAAAAGGTGAACGAACTCCACTTCTTGTCATGAATCCCAAACGCATGTATTTCGTGTGGAAGCAGTAGAACAAAAATATGAGGGGGTTCATCGTTTAAATCAGGACCTAGATCATGCAACTCCGGGAAAGAAGGAGTTCCATGCATCTCTTGATAGGTTTTTGCATCGACCATATACCGTGAATCACGCTGAGAGACGGGCATTAGCAAAGTTAATCAAGCCTGCTTAGAGTAAACTTACCGCATGAACGGCGCTTGGGCAATCGTAGGATACAAATTGTCCACGACGACAGTTCCAAAATGTATGACCTCTGGTCCTCAGGAGGTTGATCGTCTGAGACGAAGCATATTTCAGAGGATAGATCTCCAGACTAGTTATGCGAATCAGTCGATCTCTCGTCACGGAAAACGGGCATTCTAGGTGCCAGTCTATTCTCTTTTTTGAAAATACCCCATCGAACTGCCAGGACCATAGCTTCAAAGAGATTGATCGTGTATTAGATAGCGAACGTTCCACAATATAAGCCCGAGGGTGGATATCCAAGTCGGCTACCAGGAGTTGCTCGGGACCGTACAGACTAAACAGATATTCCTTCGGAATAAGCCCATCTGCAGTTAATCTATCCACCTCTTCGTACTCGTCTGCATTAGCTAATTCTATGTACCCTAGTAGGATGTTAAAAAGAGGCCGCTGGTCATCTGAGAGTTTACTCAAATGATCTCTCGACCGGCTGACATAGTACATAAGCTGCTTCATCATTTTCATATCGGGAAATCGACCGCGATGCTCAAGTTCATCGTAATCCATTCCCGTTTCAGCGACTGCGTGCTGGAGTGACTCGGAAACTAGTTCGATAGTTTCCGAAGACATCTCGGCAAGCGGACTGTGCTTTGGAAGAACGAAAAAGTATGGTTGGACTGACTCGGGAATTTCGGGGTCATCTGGCGCTGGTAAGGGATGAAAGAATTCTTGGATCGTGTCGAGATGATCGGTACATTTAAACCATTTGTTGACTGCGAAGACAATCTTGTTGTGCCGCCTGAGATACTCATCAACATCCTCGACCTCCCTCTGGCCCCGCAGAGCACTCATCTTGCTATCGCCCTTGAACAGTCGCGGATGATCGAGGTAGAAGGCCCGCTCCTGGTGGCTTTCGTGTAGTCCCTCTGTGGAACATGTGACGTGGTAGAAAATGACATAGTGATGATCCTTTTCCGCATAGCTGTCGCAACGAGAACTGTTATTAGGTGTTTCTGTTCGCATTGGATTCTGCTTTATATATCTGGGCTGGAGAGTAAGGTCGCTACTATTCGAGTTGTCGGAATCATTGAGATACGCACTGATCGGATCACGCGTGAGGTCAGGTTCTGCCTGGAATTTACTGCACTTGCTTGACTCATACAATCGGACGGGTTCATGATGGCCTTCCCAGTTAGGGCATGCTTTCGTCGTGGATGTATCAGAGGTGCTTGGTTCGGGCGATGTTTTTTGGATCGAGTCCGGAATGTCATTCGGCAGGACGAGGCAGGAATCGGGAGGAACGGTTGCGATGGAACCCCAAACATCCTGGCGGTCGGCCCGGTTACGGGTGGTTTGAATAACTTCATCAGGAGCGTTTAACTCATCCAAGGGGAGGAAGATAATCAACTCCTTAGCATACGCAGCGGCCATCATGGCTGCATACCCCTGCCACTGTTTGTTTTTGTGCGAGTCAGAGTAATCGCATATTCCTCGGATAACGAGACTTGGAAATATATTCATCAAACCAGCAGCTTCCATTTCGAAGCAGATAATACCGTGATCTTGTGCAAGCTGATCCCGCATTTTTGCATCTCGGACAACCTTGTTCGCAGAGGCGATCAGGCCGTAGAACACCCGCGGTTCACGATTCGCTCGACTCGGTCGATCATGCAACATCGTCTGATCGCATTGATCACAATGGGGAGCAGAGCCTGAGTGACTGTAATCTGCAACGAACAGGCGATCATCCAGCTCACCGGGGTCGAAGACTCTTTCCCGTAGGCGTGGATAGCTGTCCAGAGCCTGCGCATAAATATCATTTGTTCTACTACCATGCACGAGGTGCTCAGCTTTCAATCGTGCAAGAGGTCTGAGGAGCACCTCTGGAGGCTTATCCAGTATCCCGGTTACCATAAACTGACCTCTCTCGATGGCCTTGTCATAATCGTAGTCGTATTGGATCACACCGCCATGGCGCATCATGGGTTCACTAACAACCACATCACCCAATCGAATGTCCGGTTCGAGACCTGGAACACCTCCTCCGATACCAACCAAAAGGCAGCACTGGATTGATTGGTAATTAAACCTCATTTGTGTCGCTGTCGCTGTCGCCGAGGTGGTGCCATATGTTCCCGCTGGTAGGCATGCAATGACAATATTATGGCCGCCAATGCTTCCAAGGACGTAAGAGTTATTATCCCCTGGAATGTTTGGCAGCGATGGGTGGGTTGTGTCTAGCATAGCTTGTGCAGCGGCCAGTTCCACCGGGAGCGCGCATATCCACCCAATTCGATAGTCATGGCGAGACGGCATAGAGACGTCTAGGATACGGTTCTATCAGTTATTTGGATATGTTGATATTTGTTGGAGCTCCATACCTTTCTGGAGGTTATTTCTGCGTTTTGCATTCTTATTCGAGATACCAGTGAGTTGAAGAGAAAATAGACAATAGATCAAGTGAGGTAGAGCGCTAAGCGCTGCGGGGTAGTCCAAAAACAACATGCGGCTGAGCTTCTTCCTACCCATCTTCACGGCGATAAGAATAGGCTGAAATCCTTATGTTCATATCAATCGTGTATATTGATTATAGAGTATGTATAGCTTCTAGTAAGACTCTAGAAAGCCCATACCTCAACTGGACCCCGAATTATCCGCACACGACCAAGCGCCCGACCCCCCGTCCTCATTATAAGAATCGATAATAGCGACAATAGACCCATACGTGCCCGCAATCATCAAGAACGTGCCAGAAATAATAACAAACAAAGCCCACCCCAGCGCCATTTTCCACTTCACACTGCGCTGACCCTGCCCCACCTTCCAGTTATCATACAACCACATACAGCCCATCGGCTGGAAGCAGAGGAACGTGCCAAGTAGGGCCCCGATCAGGGAGACCAGGCTGCTGAACACGGGAATGCCACTGGCAATGACGTAGGCGACTACTGTGGCGCCGAATGTACAGGCGAACCACGCGATCCAGTGGAGGGGGGTATGTGTGGACAGGTGCTCGGTTCCTCGGAGGAAGCGGATGAAGACGTGTTTGGCGGAGAGCTGTTTTGTTTTGTGTCAGCTTTATTGCGATACTTGAACAAGGGGAATGGACAGAGGGGGCAATGGAGGCATACATGAAGATAAATAACCATCGAAGCGATCAACCCAGGCAGCGCAATGCCATACGCCACTTTCTCGAGAAGCCGACCAGCGGACCCCAGAGCCGGCGAGGCAACGTACGAACCACAGTAGTAGTAAATAACAACACCGATGATGATGTACACGGTGGTGACGATCCCCTGGCTGAGGAACAGAGCGCGCGAGTATTTCTTGGGTTCGCGCATTTCGGAGACGATATTGAAGAAGGCCGGAGTGCCGCAGTAGGCGAAGACGATGGTGGAGACGGCGGAGATGGCTTCGGTGAAACTGGGGTTGTTGAAGAGTTTGTAGTCGGAGGTGGGGATGATGCCGTCTTTTTGGGCAGGAGGGTGTCCTTGGACGCCGACGCCGATGGTGACGATGAATACTGTTCGATGTTAGATGGAGACATGGAACGGCCAAAAGAAGACATACCTGATACAATGATGGACGCGGCTCCGACCCAAGCGAGCCAACTGATACGGCCCAGAGTTTCAATGCTGCAGCCGATGAAACCGATGATGGCGGCGACAACCACGAAAATGGCGGTGCACACCGCATGGGTCGAGAGAGCATTGAACGCGATCGAGATGCTGAGGATGGCGGATCCGGCGACAAAGATCAAAACTAGATGGCATGAGAATAATGACCAGATCCAACGACACGGGGCGCACTCACAGAGACAGAATGTCGCGCCAAACACCTCATACCCAATGCGACCAAACAGCATGTGTCCCACGTCGTCGATACCGTACACGTGAGGGTGGCGCAGCTTGAAGACACCGATCATCCAGTCCGACCAGGTGGTGATGGTCGCAATGGTCAAGAGAATAATAATTCCAGGGATGAGACCCAGCGAGTGGAAAGCCATGGGTAACGAGAGAATACCCAGACCCATCTGGGTCTTCATCATGAGTACCATCGTCCCGAGCCATCCGACCTGCGACGGGTTAACAACTAACCAACGGAAATTGACAAATAGGGCACGCGCACATTTCGATAGTTCGGGCCGGACTCTGTGATTTCACCGAAGACAGCATCGTGTTCAATGGCCTTCTCCGCCAGAACGGGGTCCTCGGGGAATTGAGCCGGGGCAATGGCCTCGGGGTCGAAATGGGATTTTTCTTTTTTTAACATGATGCCGAAATAAAGTGCAGTGGGTAGATTGACTGTATAGCAGACTCATGCGGGGAAAGGGGCAGATTTAAGAAAGAACCAGGGAAAAGAAACCCCTCAGGCTAGGCCTCATCCGGTATGCCATATCTACAGAAGGATGGCGGGCGTCACGGAGTCCAAGTCCAGAATCAAGCGACAGCAGGACGCCCAGGGTGTCTGACAGCGATCCAATGGCAACGTGTCGATAATAGGCCCCCGTAGAGAAGCGGTCGCACAGAAGGTGGCCCCACTGATAGGGGACGGTGGTGATAACACTAACCGTCCGTGGGATCTGCGCGAGACCACCGGAGTCGATACGGGACGGTGGGTCGACGGTCCTGAATGGCCTCATGGTTTACGGAGGACGGGGTATGGGGGAAATGCGGAGAGACACTCTGGGGTAACTGGTTTTGGGCCAGAAGGGCAATCCGACACCAAATTTTTGGGTGGGATTTTGACATCATGCGAAGAAGGGCATCGCCTGATGGGACGGAGTGGAATATCTATGACACATCGAATCCACGGGACGACGCTTTAGAAGGAGGCTAAACGGTGGACGCGGGGTAGTGCGTCGACACTAACGAAAGCCGGCGACACCGTAGGATGGCGTGGAAGACTGATATTGAATCTCAGCGATCCAATCACACGGGCATGCTCATGATATTCGCAGCACACTACCCGAAGGCAGTTAGCCTATATCGAGTTTTGAGTACGTAACCTATTCTTCAGTTATTCTTGGCTCCTTCTGTTTTCCACTCGACTCCGTACGGGGCATTGTGGGTTGCAAGGTTGTTGCCTGTTGTGTCTTACTGTCTAACATCAGGTGTAAACAGTAGAACATCCCAATCGGACATCCCGCTCTCCAGTGAGTGTTCTGACCGTACTCCGAACCCCTCTGTACGACCAGGCAGGAATAAGGTAGGCCAAGTGTGCGGGAAGGAGATTGCCACGGTCGAAGGCGCAGGGTGGCGTGTCTTGTTTGATCATAGAGGATGACTTGGGCGACACCCCTTGCAGCGGCACATGACCTGGGGAGCCATGCCCAAACGGGCTTCCCGGACTCGGCTAGACTCCCGGTTCGCTAGTACTTGATTGGTGAGGTATCACCGGGAGACCCTCCGGTATCGCCCGGAGATGCCGGCTTCGATTAGTCCGGTGTCTCTCCACGGAACAAATCCATTCCGCTATCTCCCGCTGAGGCTGTGCTCCTGTGACAAATGCGAACAGATGTCTAGTATCTCCCCTCGAGTTGAGGAGTGAATCTCGGACACATTCCGCTGCAATTTCGGCGAATCTCTCGTTCCCGGTTTCAGCCTCTGTCGTCATGATTCCTATGGCCTGACCTGCTCGAGACAAATTGATCGGGACTTTTCTCTTGCGGCTCTTTCCCTTTTCTACCTTTGATCTTTGGTTTTGTATTATCCAACTCCACGACTCCAAATGCAGCAAAAGATAGACTTCCCGAACACGCAGTATATACTTTATGCCGCCTCTTGGCCGCAGGTCGACAAGGTTTCCACCCAATTTAATTCGCAATCTAAGCCGACCTAAAGCCTGGCGATCCCAAACCCATCTCTTGCAACGACCCCTATCCTGTCTTTCGTAATCCCCTCAACACTCCTAACCCCAGCCAGCGCTATCGTCCGACTCAACTCCCGTACTAGAATATTCATCACCGTCTCCACCCCGGCCTGACCCTGAAATGTCACCCCCAAAGCGCCGGGCGACCGACCAGCACAAAGTCTGCCCCCAGCGCCAACGCCTTGAACACTGCCGTGATTCGACACGATGATCGCGTCCACACCATGTTCTACTGCTAGTACCGCATCCTAGGCCGCTATGATGCCTTTTAGGATGATTTTCATACTGGTCACCGAGCGAAGGAACCCGATCGTGTCGGTCCAGGTTAAACTGGAGCTGTGCATCGTCGAGCACGCGGCATCTCGTAGCGCCTTCGCTTTGGTAGCGGATTTGGTGTTCATGAAAGAGTCTGTTAACGCTGGGCTGAGATTCAGATGCTCGGTGCTTGTTGTCGAGATTCGGTAACTTCATTCCAGGAGGTAATGTCACTGCCGTTTGTCGTTCCGCGAGCCGATTCCCCAGTACGGGGGTGTCCACGGTCAAGATGAGGGCTTGGTATCCGGCGGCTGTTCATTGATCAACAAACTGTTAGGCAACTCGACGCTCCTCATATTAATCACATATGGATAGAAGATTGAATGGGTACCTTCAGCCCGCCTAATCAAACCCACACTCTTCTCTACATCCTCATACAGATAAATCTGCATCCAAAACGGGGTCGTCGGGACTTCACTCCCCGTTATCACCCTCGCAACATCCTCCAGCGATCGACGACAACGTCATATTTAAGCCCAAATTAACTGCCGTTTTAGCGATGTCGATTTCTCCCTCTCCGCCAGCTAACTTCTGCATTGCCCTCGGTGCGATTCCAATGGGTAATGAAGTGTGGCATCCTAAGATGTTGGTGGATGTGTCGACCTCAGATACATCGATTAGGACTCGGGGTCGGATGCATAATCTACCGCTAGTAAATATCGGATGTTCTGGACTCGATGGGAAAGCGTATTGTAGAGGAGAGGAGAGCACACACCTGTCGAAAGCCTTCTCATTCCGAACAAGCGCTTTCTGTTCATCAGAGCCAAAAGCGTAGAACTCGTAGATATGCTTGGGTAGCTTTTTTCTGGCGATATCCTCAACCTCGGGCACGATTAGGGGACTGGGGTGTCGGGGGGTGTCTGGTGACTTGAGTTTCATGTTGGACGATCAATTGACAAGGTGTATTCAATTAGAATTCTCCAAGACTCCAACAATTTCAAAGACAGATAGGCCCTATCGTAGATAAATGATGAAATACTTAGTGCCGATTGACTAGAAAGGAAGCTCGAAGATAGAACAGAAGGCAGGTGTCGGCGTGACTTGCCCTCTGTAACTGACACGTGATGTTGTAGGTAGATAACAGTGTGGATACGTGGAGGTTATGCTGGTTCCCCACTGCTGGATTTAGTGTAGTACTTTAGTATCTGCTTTCTGCAACAATGATTATAGCGCAGACGGATTTACAAATTGATAACTCTCGAAAGGGGAAGCGAGAAGGCGGTTGTACCAGACGGCTACCAGTATCTATCAATAGATCATATCGACTCCCCAAAAGATTCCTAGATGGACCGGAAGGTTCCGGGCAGGGATGTATGGTGATACAATGACACAGGTGAAAACGTGATGAAACGTGATGAGATGTGATGCAATTAGGAAAGATACGTTGATTTGATCCTTTATGAAATCAACAGCGCTTTTTTCTTTCTAGGTCTTCATAATTCATCTCATCTTAAAAATTTTCGAACACCCAGGAGACCCCGTCCGCCGGGTATGACCACTCGCATCTAGACCTTCAACTCCTACAAAAACATTAGCTTCAATGACTTACCAACAAATGACAGCATCTACCCGTGACCTTAACAATGGTGATCGATGGCGCGCAACGGATAGAAAAAAGAACATACCATATCAAACCAGCCTCCACCACCAAACGCACAAGCACTGGGCTCCTCATTCCTAAACCCAAAGCTCTCATAAAACCGAATCAAATGATCATGCGCAATAACAACGATGCGGTCCGCTCGTACCGCCCCAGACTTGATATACTCAATGTACGCATTGAAGAGAGCGCGTCCGACACCCTTGCCCTGATATTCCGGCACAACGGCCAAAGAATGAACAGCGACGCTGCCGCCATGGGACTCACTACCGACAGCTTCGCCAATGACAGTCACGACCTCGTCGGCGGGTAGCGACGTCCAGTTCTCGGGCATTTCCATGCTCCCATCCGTGACTCGCGTTGAGGAGGTTCTGGTGGCGATGACATGGGCGATGAGTTGGGGTGTTTGCGTCTCAGAAGGGTGGATGAATAGACCGAGGCAGAGGTCGGAGCATTTGTTGAGACGGTATAGGAACTGAGGCTTTGATTAGCTAATTCGAGATAGGAAGACCTAGCCATGATAGAAGATATACCTTCTCCTCCGAGCAACGTTCTTGTTCAGGGAAGGCGCTTTCAACAGTCACGCAGCTTTTCACGTCCGCCGGGGTCAGTGGCCGCGTGAAGGGGTTCAGATGCGCTAATTGAGGGAAGGAAGGCATTTTGATGGAATTCAACAAGGTCGTGTGAGAGGTAATGGTGAAGCTTTCTGTCAGTGAGCAGACATGCATCGACGAGGGATCGACCCTCAATTTGTTCTCCTTCTGGTGCCACGCTCGATCATTCTTCGGGTCCAAATTTAGGGTTTGCGGCGCCATGTGGAACCCCGGCGGTGGGTCGCACCACTTGAACCCAATCAACACCCGCGATTCACGCCTTACGGCAACGCCTTACGCCTGCGCCCGCCGCTTCGGTGGAGTCTGAGACTGGCTTGTATTGTGCAGGGCGCGGTGCGGACTTTGGCAGTGTGGGCGAAGTGTCCATTTATGGAGACAGACAAAGATGCAAGTTCAGATGGGTGGTACAGTATTCACAATTGTTACGGACTCAACCACGTCTTGATGGCTCCCTCCGACGCTAGACTCTACAGAACCGTCAGGAGGCAGCTCGGAATCCGACCACACATCTCTATAGATCTGAACGGTCAAGATGGCAAGTAAAATCTGGCGTACACAAGCTCCGATTGGATTGAAGGGAGAGTCACAATAACCGCGGTGGGCGACATAGAATTGGATGGGGTTGCTATGACGTTGAGGGTATGTAGTGCATCCACCAAGCTGAGCCAGGGGTAAACCGACCATTTATCAAAGGACGGCCAGGGTAGACAAGGAGAGCACCGGTCCACCGTCCGTAATTCGAAGAGCGAGGGTTACAAAGACATTCATGAGACTCTGTTATCATGCCGACACAAAAACGACTCGTGCTACAGTTCGTAAAGACAGCATGAAATACACCATTCCTTTTTCGTTCGTTGTGCCAGATCGCTTAAGCCCACGGATTTGTGGACATCAAGCGGAGGGAAATGAGATTCAATTAGCACATACTTTGCTTCCGCCCACGATGTGTGGAGCTGGGTCGCTTCTGAGTCGGGATCCGGGGACGGATGACTTCACACCAGGACAATGCGAGGTTAACTACCTTTTTGGCGGCGAGAATCGTTCAGTCTCCTGGTGAGGTTCTGGCAGCTCATACAAAACGAGTAGACCTGGTTCCATGTTATGACAAAACGCCATGGCCGATCCAGGAGATGAAACCTTATTCTGTGTCGGCTTTGACCAAGGGAATCCAATCCTCAGTTACCCGACAAAGAAAAGGTCACATAGTAATGACTGCACTCCAGACTAAGCCAATTGAACTGTCGAGTTCAGGACAGGCGACAGAGAATGGGTCTTCAATTATGTTGAACATTCGGTATGAGCCGGAAGGAGACGAGCAGCCGCCACAATTAAAAGATCCGCGAGGCAGTCTAAAGGTCTTAACATTCTACACATGCGACCACCACGATGAAGTCTCTAGATCTTGGTCTAGCGATGTTGCACCTGGACAATTTACCCGAACATTGTCGCTGTCTTCACTTTGCCTCTCGTCCGTGAAATGGACAGAGCAAGAAACAGATGCAGAAACAAGTCTCCAGAAACGAATGGGGAGGTCTAAAGGAGTGGAGCATGAGAGCTGGTACACAACATCCATAGTGGTGCCAATCAACCTGCCGAAAGACAAGGCATTGGTTCCGACCTTTGAATCTTGCCTAATAGCCCGGTTCTACTCAGTCAGGATACGGCTTGGTTATTGTCCTTTTGACAGAGTGGTATCTGGTGCAAAAATTTGGTTGGAGGTCCCAATTGTTGTCAAGATGACTCAGGCTTCGGCACAATGTACTGTAGCACGTAACCAGATAGAGAGATTGTATTGATGTGATCATAGATGGAAGAGCGACATTACGTGAACCAATCCGTTTCAATTATTCCGCAGACGCAAATTCGCTAAAGAAAGACCATCTAGGTCGGTGGGAAGTTGGAAAGCATCCGACGGAGGGTCCTGTCCAATGTGCTGGCGTCGAAAGGAGGCGAGCCACTCCAGATTATCAAAGATAGTCTGGTTCCAAGAATCATCACATCCATAGACAAGGCGCCTAGACTCCTGTTGAAGCATTTCATCAGTCGAAGTTATTCCTTGGGCAATCATCTGTCGAGTAAAGCGAGCTAATCGGGAAGCTAAAACTTCCATAAGTGAGCCGACAGGAGGTTCCGAGAATGTCTGCACTGGGATACCTGATTGAGCTGCTGCGTGAAGTGAACATTGATCATCAAAACCACCCCCTTTCGCACGTGATGCCACCTGATCTGCATGGTCTCTAGCGTGGGAATTTGTTGCAGAAAATGGGACAATACATCGAGAATCCGCGACAATATAGTACGGTGGCATATAGTTGGCGACAAGAGTCTCGATTTCTGGTGGAAAGTCATGGTCGCCTCGCCAAATATCCATCGTTGATCCACTGCGGAAATGACTGCTGAGATGTTCAATGCGCTGCTCCCATGAGGACAGGCGCCGATCGCAAAATCCACATCAGCAAGTCACAACAGGAGGATGCACCTTCCAGACGTCTATTAAAGAGACTGTGTCCAGATGATGAGTCCGTCGTAGGTGTTGGATGAGATGGTCTTTACAGTTGAATGAGCGGTCACCGTTCAAGCACGTCTGGTAATTATGCGTGTCCAGATGCTCCGGTGTAGGATCTAGCATATTACAGTAGGCGCAATGGTTCCTTCCTGTGATAGCAGAAACCACTGAGCTTCCATGCGGAGCACACCGCCAGGTCTCTAGGTTCAAATGAAGAGACTTTCGTGCCGAGCCCAGTCATATTTGTTCTTGAATTGATCACAGCAAAAGGTACAGTAGAACTTGCGATCGGTGCCTGGGAATTTGGTGGGTTTACCTTTCCGCACACGCCCTCCGGATCGGTACCGAGAGCGTGTTGGCAAATTCTGAGATGTTTCCGAGTTTGCTGACCTTACAGAACCCGAATGATAAAAAGAAGCGCTGCGAGCACTACTTCGCGAGCTCGTGGCCGAACCGGCGCGGCGATATCCACTAAATGGATCATGGCTTTGAGAATATGATAGCGTCCCGATCGCAGGGCTTTCCGGTCGGTAACTTTCCAAGGATCTCATGATTGCAGACATAGAAGCCGGTTCGTCCTCGGGTGGGGATTCCTGCCATCTCTGCATCGGATCTGGGACATCTAGTGGGTTTCCTAGGAACGTTGGGACAACATTTAAATCTATTATTGCAGATGGTAACCATTTTCCTTCTAGGGAGACCCCTGTGCACCGTTGGTGCGGCGAGGACGGGGTCTCATGGACTGGGAGACATTTGATTTTCGTTGCCGGGTATAGCGAGTGCATACGGCATCATGTGGGACTGGGAAGCCAGGAGCTCCTGTGGTTCTGGAAAGTGAACTGCCTGTCCTTCCGAAATGCAATTCGAGTGCAAATTATATCCTTGCCCGAGTCAGTGCGCGTCTTGGGGGCCGTCTTTGAGCGAGGTCCATTGCGATTCACAACCTGCATAATCGATATGTTCGGTACCATGTGACGTGTCCAACATGTTCGTTCGACCGAGAAAATACGAGATATCTTGACGCTGGGCATTCGCTGAGGGTAGAAATACCGGAATCTGATTCTGAAGATAATCGAGGTCTGAGAGCGGCGGTGAAAGAGAGGATTCGACAAAGTTGGGGATTCTGGGTGTGTCTGTTCATGGAAAAAACCAGACTAGGATCGCATTCAATGAGATGCAATGCTTCTAACAGATGACCCACGTTGTTCGGAGTTCTTCTCGGCCAGCCGATGCATATTCAGGCTTTCCGGCGTTGCAGCCTCGGAATTAGGTTGAGATGTGCCGCTGTCCATTGTAAACTGGAAATGACGTTTCTGGGATACACGGTCACCCCGTTGTTCCACAAGCCAAGCAAATTTAGGTTTCTAGCCAGCCAAAATCCATGAAGAAATGACAGGAGCTGATAGCATTGCGGGGAGTTGATAGATGAACGGGCTCACCCTTTTCACGACACGCTCATCACCACATCGATAGACCGTCTTCCTAATGCGTCTGAATGAGTAATGATGTCATCGTTTGTCTCTGCCATCTGTATGTGAAGAATTTGGTGTTTTTTGAATGAATGTTTTAAAATATTTGAACTGGGCATTGGAACCTTCTTCCTAATATATTGCAGGGATAGAGTATACAAACGCAATTTTGGTCAACCAGGAGCGTGGAATTAGGAGACATGGGGCATACAGCAGTAGCAAGTCAGAAATCAAGACGCACTTCTACATTATACTCATTTTTCCTTACGTGCAAAGCTAGAACTCAATTCTAAGTCTGAGTTTTATGGTATATCAAAAGCTTTTTTTGGTAATTCCGCCATTCATTATGCTGGTTACCCTGAGAACACACACATCTCAGGTGTCGGTTCTGGGCTGTTCAATGCGATCTGGTGCCACCTCTGCCTCTGCCTCGTAGTCTGAAGAAGGGCCATAATAGTGGTGAGTTGTTGTGGCCATATGCTTTTTCACAACCAAGGATGTTTCAATCCACTCTGTTTGCCGCTCGAACTCCTCTCTTTCTTTGCCTATCATAGTCCTCAATCGAGTCTCGCGTAGCTCGGTAAACAAAACAACGGCATCTTCATAACGGTCATTTGGGTCTATCCGTCTCTTGTCACGATACCTCCAACTGCGTCCCAAAAGTCTTGAACTTCATTCCATCCATCCCCTTCCTGCCTATGAATGCGGCAATCCTCCTCGCTGAAACTGCTAGGACATGAGATTTCGAATCCCAATTCACTCCAGTATCTACTACCGGATCAGTAGTCTTTACCCAATGACCATCATCAGGAAGATTCCCGCGTTGCGTGCTGCTATACAAGGGCACTTACCTCTCTATTTTGATCAAAGAGTCCCTCAACGGCAAAATCTCGTCATACCATGTTTCACCCACGAACAGTATTGGTTCGGTCCTTATCCGGCTGTTCTCAAAGCGAAAAACTTTGTTCAGAAGCGGGGCCTCTTTAGCAACCTGTTTTTCATAGAGATAAAGTATTTTAGAGCTACTCATTTGCTTTCAAATTCTCTCTTTCTCAGTAGAATCAAGCTCTTGAAGTTCTCCGGGGTCTTCAAGATAAATTCGCCATTGTAATCCACCAGGCGTGCATAGCGTGCTCAGAGAATCAGTAGTTCAGCCCAGCTACCTTGCCAATCTATCACGCTCGAAATCTTGCCCCCGTCGACAAATATATTACCCCCCTGAAGATCGCTATGCCATATATGAGGGGCGGTAACAGCAGGATCATCTGGCAGAAGATACGGGGCAACGTTGAGAAACTTTTCCAACAGTGAGATGTGACTATCAGGGGAATTCTGTGACTCCGAGGGCACCAAAGGGTCATCCTTCGACCTTGCAATCGCGTACTGTCGAACCCACGCCAGTTCCCGACGGGCAATAGAGACGACATAATCCTATGCTTGTTTCCCTGTAACCCGTGAGTAAGTTTCCATAATCAAGGGACTGAAACCTACAAGACCGACGATCAGGTTTCATCATCGCGCGTTCTTTATTCCAATACTCCCTAGCTACAACTGGGCCAATAGAAAAGCGCCAATTAGCGTTATCCTTAACTGCCGCAGGCACATCGCCGATTACCTCTGCGGCGACAGCTCCAGAAACGTTGCCTGTAGCGAAGTATAGACTCCCATACCTGGTTACTCGTTAGCGCCGGGGTATCGAATGCCGTTTGGCCTGAACATCATACACATTGAGAGAAACAGAAACCATTTTCTTCTGAATCGAAACAAGATCCTTCATGATTTCTACCTTCTTCTCTAAGAGAGGTCATACCATACATCTTCCAACTTCACACCAGGAGCCTCCTGCATGATGATGTATTCGGAACCAACGGGATTTTCACGGTTCGCACTCCAAGCATAGACCTCGGGAGTTGGGATGCCGAGAACAGTCCGAGCCTTGAACGTCATCAGAGATATCCATACGCCAATGTCAGGAGACTTACAAATTCCATTGTAGCTACCTCTGGAGCTGTCGTATAGAAATTGGGTCCTGCGATTGGATGGGGTATTCTTGCGATCATAGTCATGGCGCTGTCCATGGTCAATCTGAACGCCTTGTTAAAGGACCCTTCTGCCAGCTTTGCGATCGCAGTGCATTCTATCGTGTCAACACTTCTTGCGGCGATCCTCTGAAGCTCAAGCACATTGAACGGAGTATATCGGTCGCGAAGTTCTTGTTCTTCGTTCTAGAGCCAGCGACCGCTGGTGTATCTAAAGAGGTTTCCGTATTCATGTCGCGTTGTCGCTCGTGTTGTATGGTGCCTCCGCGAAGGGATGGCAGCTAGGATATGGGGACGACCTGATCTTACACTGAAAATCACCAAGTCTGTTTTTGACAAGCGACGTGCCGTCACGCTTATTGTTCCCTTGATCATTTTTGATGTAGCTGAGATGAGTTTGGCTCATATCCGTGTCATTGTTGATGTGATGTGGCTGAGAGACGCGTCGACACTGCCAGTTAACAGGCTGTGCACCTCAACACAAAATCGCAATTGCATCCAGAATCACACCATTGGATCGGTCTATTCTATTTTCAAGGTTAATCTGCCTTTTCCAATAGCAAGGTACGAGCTGGTTGGAATATTCTAGAAATGGTTAATCAAAGCTGGCGTTCAGGCGACGCAAACGTCATAATTGGCCAGAAATATATCTCCAACCCACGAAACAGATTGACGAATATCCTGAACACCTGACAGCCCGTGGCAGAAATTGAAGAACCAGAGAACTCTACATATACGTAGACTAACTGTAGATATCAAATATCCTTGCAATTGCGGGATGTTTGTTGTAGGACAAAAGTCGGGACATCACGAGGCAGCAAGGCAGCAAGGCAACAAGGTACAAAGGCACCCAGGCCGCGATCCGACATGAAAACATCACGTGGTCATCGCGTTTGCAAGCGACAGTCTCTGTTACTTTTCTCCCACCATATGACAAGAACGACTATCAACATTGGCAGACCTGGTGGCGGGGCGCCTTTCAGGTCACTCAGGCCCACATCTGAATAAAAATATCACAGGCAACCATTTCCAAAAGTTGACGATAGACATGCCACCATCCTCTGCAGCACCATCCAGTCTGGGGACTCGACAGCGAGCCAAACAAGCCTGCGAGACATGCAAGCAGCGAAAACGAAAATGTGATGGCAAACAGCCCTGTGGCTTCTGCGTCCGATACGAATATGACTGCGCGTTCGATTCCCAGCCACGGAAAAGGGTTGCCACGGGCTCTACGCGACATGTGCCAGGAAGGGAGACCACACGCTCTACGGAAGAACTACCAGGGCAGCTTTCAAATGAAATTGAGATAAGTCAACAGAGGATGGAAGCTACCTCAGGAACGGCGTTTCCCCATGTCTTGGGATTGAAATTGAATCCTCGCGACGCGCCCGGTGTGTACGGGATCAGCTGGAATCTCGGCCTCAGGGAAGAACCGACGCGTCATTTTACAAATTTGACAACCTTGCTTACACACGCTGAGATGAATCGATACGCGTTTATCTACTTTGATCACATCCATCCGATTTATGCGATCCTTAGCAAGGATAGCCTAGACGAAGAGATTTCTTTGCGGTGGCAAAATCCCCACGTAATTGGCAGCTATGACCCTGTCTTGTGTGGCGTAGCCGCACTGGGCTCGGTGTTCTCAGGAACTGAAAATCAACCACATCCACGAGAAGCTGAGATAGTACAGTGCGCGAAGGAAATGCTGGAGGCAACCAGCGTGATGAAAAGACCATTATTGCACCATGCTACGGCCTGGGTACTCCGGACCTTGTATCTACGAACCACTAACTCTCCGCATGCGTCTTGGATGGCCAGCTGTACTGCAATGCATATTATTGAGGCCACGGGCGCTCATCAGGATCCACAATCAAGGTCATCGGTCTATTTCGATACTCGCGACACGGGTGGCGACTGTGATATCCCGAGACGCCTGTTCTGGGTGACTGTTACCTTGAATGCGTGGATTTCTAATGAATACGGCCGTTCTCGCGTGTCAATTCGCGGAATGTCGTGCAAAAAGCCTTCGCGCGGGGATGACAATTGGACGCGAGATCTGATAGGTGTCTACGAAATTTCGCAGCAGCTGGATCAAGAGCATGGCAATGATTCTGCAAACCTGCTGGATTGTTTGAGTCGCTTGGAAATACCCGTATATGGCCCTGACGCTTTACAGCTATCGCGGGTCAACCTCGTTCTTACCATCTACCGACGCCTTCGAATCTCCTGCCCTAGCATTCCGAGAGACGCCCAGGATCGAATTATCGATGCCGCAATCGTGGGACTTGAATCGGCTGTAGGGCTTGCCGAGGAACGCGGCCCTTGGTGGCACGTTGCCAATGTCCCATTTCAAGTCGTCTGTACGCTCTTGGCTATGGACTCGCGGGAGTCCCTAACCCACATCCCACAGGCAATGCGGTCACTGCGAAAAATCTCCCAGCAGTTCCATACCGCGAGTATACGACACGCAGTCGACGTTGCCGAATCACTTGTTCGGCTGTCACGACAGAATAAACAAAATGACCTGTTGGATCTAAACCACGGATTGGACAGCCACGATGGGCAAGATAATATATTGAATCAATCAATTTATGGAATAGAGGAGATGCTGGACGAAGACGGCGAGCCAGATCTCGATTGGGATGCCTTCTTGAGCGCCGACATCCCACTTTTTGACACTACCTCCTTGAATGTACCAGGTCAAACCCCAAATTGACGGATGTTGAGTTGTCAGAGTCTAGCCAGAGGCAATTCGCGAGCGGACATGGCGCCGTAGATCAAACCATCTGGGCCTCAGGCGGAAAGAGCGGAAAGGGTGGATGGAGCGGAAGATGCGAGAGAGTGGTCAACACCTGAGTCGCACTTACAAATAGTTTATTTTCTTCCGGTTAATTCTTGTTGAAAACTAGAGATGCCTATTAAGCCACAAAAAGATGTTATAACACCTAGTTATGCTCAAAGTGCAATATCTAGGACTTTCTCACGTTGACAATTCTTTGCTGATAGCATTCCAATCCTCTTTTTAACTAACAGGCGAGCTTAATATGCAATCCTTTTTGCAATATCGTCGGCTGCACAACGATCTGCAGCGAATGGTCCAACTAAGCACCCACGATATCGTCAGGAGCTACCAACCAGCGGGTTCCAGTGACGAATCTTTCGATATCCAAAAAACTCCTTCAGAGAAATCGATTGCGCTTCATACAGGCCAACGAGTGACCATTCCGGGCGTCACCGTCCAACCCTCGCGCGATCTAGGCGACGGCCCAATACTATTTGTTGTCGGATTCGACTGTCCTGATGACCCCCTCAACCCGAAGAACTGGTCCATACGATATAAATGGCTCACATTGGGTATCGTTGGAACTACGGGCTTTCTAGTCGGGTGGGCCTCTGCTATTGACTCCGCTGTCATCCAACAAGGCCAAGAGGCATTTGGGGTCAGCAAAATAACAGAATCACTGGCCACCGCACTGTATCTCTTTGCCTTCGGGTTTGGCTCCCTTGTTGCGGCACCGTTATCGGAAACCGTTGGACGGAACCCGGTGTACCTGGTGACCTTGTCGCTGCTCATGATATTTATCATGGCATCCGGTCTTGCCCCAAACATTGGTGCGCAGTTGGCATTCCGGTTCCTCGCCGGCATATTTGGATGCACGCCTCTCACCACCTTTGGCGGAAGTATGGCCGACATATTCAATCTGATTGACCGCACCTACGCCTTTCCAGTGTGTTGCACTTTGTCTTTCCTGGGTCCCTTCTTGGCCCCAATGGTCGGCGCTTTCATCGGTCAAAGTAACGCCATCAGCTGGCGCTGGGTAGAATGGACGTCATTAATATTGGCAGGCCTGATCACTGCGGGAATATTCTTTCTTGTACCCGAGACGTATGGCCCCGTGCTGCTTCACTGGAAAGCGCATCATCTTCGCGCAATAACCGGCGACCAACGCTTTCGCGCTGAGATTGAGATCCGACAAGCCAGTCTTGCCCATCGCCTCCTCACCAGCTGCTCCCGACCCTTCAAGATGTTCTTCCAGGAGCTCATGGTCGCTTTATTTACCATGTACTTGGTGATCGTCTACATTGTTCTTTTCGGCTTCCTGACCGGCTACGACTTCATATACGGCGAAACATACGGGTTCTCGCAAGGCTCCGTCGGCCTCGCCTTCATCGGGATGAACATCGGCTTTCTAGTCGCCTTCGCCCTTGTCCCTCATATTTACATGTCCTACAAAAAACGTCTGCAAGTCGCAATTGAGAATGGTGAAAGCTCCCTCCCGCCCGAGGAACGCCTCTGGTTCGCCATGTACGCAGCACCCTGGCTACCCATCTCTCTATTCTGGATGGGCTGGACTAGCTACCCATCCATCTCATACTGGTCATCACTCGTTGCGTCTGTTGCATTCGGGTTCTCCGTCCAGGGTATTTTCATTTCAAGCTACCAATATCTTATCGACACGTATGAGGTATACGCTGCGAGTGCGCTGGTTAGTGCCACCTTCATGCGGTACCTGGCCGCTGGAGCTATGGTGATTGTTTCGATTCCTATGTACGGGAACATAGGGGTTCATTGGTCGCTGACTCTGCTGGGCTGTCTATCGTTGGTCATGACGCCTGTGCCGTATGTGTTTTATAAGTTTGGGCATGTATTTCGGAAGAGGAGTCGTGTGGCGCGGGAGGAATAATTGTGGTGGAACTATGCTACCCGTGATCATTCTAACGTGCAAGGGCTTTTGACTTTCATCCAGAAAGTCATCGATAGGGTTAATTAGAGCTTAGACAACGAGAGTCGAGATGTGTTGAGAAAGAATTAATATTGGAATTTTAAACATTTCAGTGATGAAATACAAGCATACGCGTCCTGTACTGAGGAACCTCATTTCTTCTGGGAAGCCAAGACAGCTTTCGATCAATTTCCAGAAATGATACTATCCTCCGTTAAGATCAGACCTCTTAAGCCTGACAAACATTCAACAAAGCGACCGTGGGATCATGGTCAGATCTCTGATCGTCATACGAGACCCATGTGTTAACATGGATGTGGTCCATCTTTGCGCCTTCCGTCAACGCCTCACTGATATACATATGATCCAGCTGCTGACAGTTCGAATCATACAGGTAGGTATATCTCTCCGTCGCAGGGGTATTCACGACGTCATCGATATCCTGGAGTTTCGACTCCGATGTAAACGTAGTCAGTGGCTGAACGAAAGCAAATTCGTTAAAGTCGCCCGAGGTGATGATCTTGGCTTTGCTGTCTTCAGCGAGAATGTCGGTGATAAACCCCTAGAATAATCAGTACGGCTTGAACTGGCATCGGCAATGAAGATAAGAAGGGCACTAACAGCAACAATCTTCGCCTGCTCCTCCCTCTTCTCAACACCCCCGTTCACAGGAGGTCTCGCATCCCCATCAATCGACGACCCACCACCCTTGCTCGTAAAATGCACATTAATCGTAAAGAACTTATTCTTCCCATCCAGGGTCTCCCACGCCGCGGTGAGCGGCTTCCGACTATTATCCCAAGCCGAATTACTCGGGTCAATCAGACCGGGGTTATATTTCAGCTCGGCGCCGGAAAGAACCTCGTTGTTCTGGCTGCTCGTTCCGGGGTTCGGACTGCGCAGTTGCAGGACTTCGGGGTCGTAGAGGTACGCGACGCGGATGTTTCCGCCTGGTTGGCCGCCGTCTTTGCCGTCGACAGGGTCGATGTTGATGAAGTCGTAGGTGATGCCGCCTTGGGATTTGATTGATTCTGCGAGGGTGGAGAGAGTTTTGTTGGCGGAGATGACTAGGTGGGTGTTAGTTTGCTTTGAAGATATTTAGATATGGCACGGGTTGATGTTAATGTACCTCCGTCGTTGGTCGGGCCGTCATCGTCTTGGATTTCTTGCAAGAACACAAGACTGGGGCTCTTCAGTTCCTTGGCGATGTGGCCTGCAATGCCGGTTAGAGTGGTGGAGTTGGGCGCGAGGTTGTTCACGTTGTAGCTGCCGACAGTCAGGCCGCTGCAAGTGCCGTCGGAGACCAATTCAGTGGCTTTGGCGGAGGTCGAGTTGGACTCGGTGACGGACAGCTTGGTCAAGGGAAGAAGGGCGTAGTATCCGTAGGCTTGGGTGACGATGCCTGTGATGTCCTCGATGATGTCCCCGACTTTAGTATCAGTGGGATTCTTGGTTCCGTCTAGCGGTGATCCGATGATGATAGCTTCGGGGTTGGAGTCTATAGCATTTGGTCAATAAACATCATCGCATTGCTGGAAAGAGCTGGAAAGAAATACCCTTCTTCTGCATAGTCAGTCCGCCGCGCTCATTCCTCCCAGTGGCCGTCCAGTTCCCGATCACCCAGGTGTCTCCGTATTTGTTCGGCTTGGTAATGGCATTGAGACCGCCGATAGTGACAAGTTCGCCGCTGAGACTTTCCCAGAAGTCCATGCCATACTTGGTCGGCTGGAGAATGGCGTTCGTGCTCGAGATCTGACTCGCGTTGTTGGGGATGCCGAAGATATCTCCCCCATCTAAGGCAGAGAACTGCTCTGTCGGAGGGCTCAGACCCTTCGATCCTATCACCAGCGGCACAACCTCGTTATCGCTCGACACGACGGTGATGTCCGAGGGAGAGGCGAGCTCGGTCAGATAAACGTACGCCTTCGAGGAGCGATACTCGAAGACCTTGCCCCCGAGCGTGACGATATCTCCGACCGAGACTTTGGACACTGCACTAGATCCATAGACGTACAGCGACTCCGACGTAGGAGAGGAATTATCAGGGCTAGTCGAACGAATGTAGAATCCGCTCGATCCCTTCGCAGTCACGAGGCCACGGACATTGGAGACAATTTCGCCACTGTAGGAGGACAGAAAGCGATTGCCGTTGATTTCGCTAACAGAGACAGCTAGAGCTACCGGTAGCAGCAGCACCGACGCAGAAAGCGAAGCTAAAGATCTCATCTTGAACGATTGTGTGGACAAACTATGGATAATGTTTAGGAAAACCTCCCCCTTCATATGTGTTTCCCTCACGACGCAATTAAATGGCATGTGAGTGAATGCTGCCAGATTACCCCATGATTGGATAAGAGATAAGAGGCCGAGAATAATCAATAATCATATCTCAGGGCTGTCTGGGCCAGTGAGAGTTCACGATAATGACCACGTTGGAGCCAAGTCTGCAGCCAAGACGGCCGGTCACAGACGGGGTTACATCGTCTGGCTCAGTTTGATGAAGAACTCCCCGCAGCTCTGCCCAGGTCATATCATAGGTCAAGGTGTCGGGAGTGCCTGAATATCCCCTCTTCATTTGGAAGATAAGAACTTGGCTTTCTGTAAGGACCGTGCCATTAGGAGCCCTCTAGTAGCGGAGGACTCCGACTTGAATTCGTGCTCGGGAGAGCCCGATTAGATGGCATCGAAGACGAAAACCTTGAGTTTAGATTTCAGATACGTAGACAGAGTCCCAATCATGGTTATGCTCTCAGGCTTGAAAATTCACCTCATGCTTCCCTGCCAGGAGCATGCTACATTGAAATGGATTCATGGCCCGTAGAGACCCACTCTCACTGTCGGAGCTGTTTTGGAGCAGTGAAGTATACAGAACATCGTTTGACAAGACCATGCAGCCCTTGGCCGCATTCTCTTCACCTTTGTCGCGTTTACCCTGCCGCCTTTCTCATCCGCCGGCGCTGTGACCTCTTTTGCCGCTGCATACTATCTGTGACTAGAAAAGGCCTTGGGCAGGAGCAGGGAAGCAGAAACAAGTGGCTTGGATGTAAACCGTTTCCAATAAAGCAGTAAAAGTCTGTTTGCTGTTCGGTGACCCTAGCATTAGCATCCGTGAGTACGTACTAAACACAGGGTCACGACTGGCACCCATAAGCGCCGGGGCTCGTCCACACTATACAACCCGCGGCGCTAAATGTGGCACTGCTTTGTTGATTGTCGACGACTCGACATGATGGGTGTTAAAAGAGCGATGCTCCCGAGTCCAGCCGCAAGTCATATGGTGTTGCTGCAAATTTGCCTGGCATTTCAGCATCATTATTGCAACTCTCTTAGACAACCCAGAAAGACATTTCAATGGATTAAAAGTTAGACGAAATGCTTTCTTCCGCTCTTGAGGCCCAAGAGCGTGAGAGCGCGACCGGTCTGACAAGTTATATTTCGATCCAACCCGGTGATACCCTCAAAGACGGGCGCTACCGGCCATTTCGGAAGCTTGGTGAAGGCAACTTTGCGTCCGTTTGGTTGGCGAGAGGTACTCATCTAGAAAGATATGTCGCCATAAAGATAGGCCCCGCGTGGCGACTACAGGAACAAGATCGGGAAGTTTTGCTGCTTCGCCAACTTAGGGATTGCCCTATACCATCTCATCCAGGGGAAAGGCATGTCGAAGCTCGCAACCTGCTACTGGATCTCACCTATGACATCAACAAGGAGGCGGTCAGAATATCCTCAATTTCGCGTTGCAAAAAATCGCTGGCGTCAGCTACCTGCTGTATAAAGCTGACTACCGGTTTGGGAAGCTGTTTTCCATTCGATTCGTTGAATAAAAGGTATTGTTGCGCATCTTTATTGAGGTTCAAAACGCAGTTGAGAAAATTCTGATTATGCGCGCTTACCGCCTCGGGAATCCCTGAAAGGGCCGGCCACGAGGGTTTCGCCCCAACCATATCGATATCCCCTATAAAGTTAGGCTCAATCGATAGCGGCTGGGATTGATAGTAAACTGGCTGGTTCTAGAGACCGTAGCCGTCGTGGTGGTTGAGTGATTTCAAAAATTAGGTTCGCGTCGAAGTTGTTTTTCTTTCGGGGCGGCCTGGGTCAGGCCGCTACCAGTGACGCATACCACTCACGAACCACCTATATAGAACGAGGCGGAAGGAGAGACAGCATCAGGAGACGTAGTGGGCTGCGGCAGACGGGTAGCAGCTGGTTTAGTTGCGTTATTTTATGATTTATCTACTGCGTTTGTGGGTTTATATGGCGTAAGGGCTCGAGATTCTGCTTCATTTGGCGAAGCGCCTGCATAGCCTGTCGTTTCAATAGATAGGCTCCACCAGGTTAATAGAATATTGATTGATTGATTGATAATGAGCAAGATTTCGTTTTTAACGGAGAGACTTGCTCTAAATTGTGAAACGCAATCTCGAGACCCAAACATTTCATAAGTCCGCAACCCAAAATTGAAATAGGTAGAAGTCAATCGTTTTCTGATGAAAAGCCCAGATACAAATATCTTAATATACAAAGTCTTGCCCTTCCGTGTTGTCAAGCAAACACACGCCAGATCCACAGAATCCCTACCTAGCGGCCAGTCTTCTCAGACAACAAAGAAATAACACCCTGGGCAGTCCCAATCGAAGTCTCAAACTGAAGTTTCCACCACTCAACAACCTCCCGATTTTCCATGAATGTAGAAAATTGGGTCAGGGGGGTAGATGGGTCATTCCAGATACTGCCCGCCGTGGATGACAAGTCTTTACGCGCCAGGTAAGTCCCGTTGAAGTTCTTTTGGTAGTCATCACTCAGCAGCCAGCTCATGAACAACTTCGCACTCTCCGGCCGAGGGGTCGAGGCGAAGATAGCGCCAGTCTGTGGCCAGTACACAAAGGTGTCCTTGGGGTCTTTGGTGACCAGATTCCCTTCGGGGGAGGTGGTGAACGACAAGGACCGAGTTGAGTTTCTTGGGCTAATCTCGGCTGCTGGCTCGCCGGTACCACGGACCCATTTCACATCTTGTTTGAGAAGGGCATCAAACCATTCCCAGCCATATTGGTTGATGATGATTGAGAAGAGGTACAGTACGGCGTCATCGTCATTGGGGTAGGTCAGCACGAGCTTACTCTTCCATTCGGGACGAAGGAATTCATCGAAAGTTGACGGGACATTGGCCTCCTTGAGCAGCGAAGGGTTGTAGATAAGGCTTCCGAACCCGTCTGTCATCGACTCTGATTAGGCTGGCACAAACTAGTTCTTCCCAGAGGATTCGCTCACAGATGAAAGTTCCCACAAATGCTCCGTCAGGGTCCCTGATAGCTGCCCAAACATCTTCCCAATGCGCCGGCTTATAGGGGTACAGCCGACCCTCCCTCTTCCAACGGACATAGTCGTGGACAGTTTGCAAGACGGCAATATCGGCACCATCGGTCCCAGTTCGCTGGAACTGGCGATTGACGCGACTATCATGGTATTTGGAAACATCGACGGTGAGGTTCAATTCGATGTCGGGGAATCGGGCCTTCCAGGCATCAATGGTAGATTTTCCTTGGCTCACGGCTAGAAGATGTCAGTCATAATTTATCACCAGTGGCTCGCTCATAATACGCACCATCACCTCCCCAAAGAACAATCAGACTGCCCTCTTCCTTCTTGGCTGCTACATAGATTTCGTTGAGGGTGCGGTTCTCGACCGCAGGAGAGTGTCCCGGATAAGAGTTCCATTCGGGAAGTGCCGCAGCGGCGAGGCCGAGGAAGCCCAAAACAGGGAGTGCTGCCTTCATGCCGAGATTATTCACGACTTTCTCAGGATGTTTCTATAGATTCAAAGAGTATAATTACCACGACAAACTGCTGGCAAGATGTACCTTATAAATACCTTGTAAAGTCATATATGATACCAATGACGGGACAATTCCGTACCGATGACCAAGCTGCACACAGTGGTCGAAACCACAGCCCTATTGATGACCAACGAACATAAAATCCTCGACCAGTAAGATCGAAAGAATCGTGACAATAATGGTGTTATCCAAGACACAGATCCACTATTTTTTAGGCTGCCGTTGTGCAAGGTTCTGCAGGATGAGCTAATTCTCGTAACATGCTTGAGGTTAACTTTATTCCTGAAGGATTTGGCATTTTAGGAAATCTGTACGACAAAACAGTTTATGGACACTGATCATAAAGTGTTTCATACATTTCCCATGTCCTTTTGATTCAGCCTCATTCCATTAACCTGTTGATACAAGAGTCCCGGCGGTTTTCCGCGCAAATTCAGATGATGAAAGAATCCAATGAGGATAACCTTCTTCAATTTGCCACAAATTCCCTAACTAATAATTACGGTTGGAAAGATAGTTCTGTGACAGACCCACAAATTTCCCGCCCCGGGGAAATTACGAAGGTGCCTACACCGGCCGAATCGATTCTGGATTCATAGCCTAGGGGTCATCGACGCCATCGTACGTTTAAAGATCCAAATAGGGATGCTAGTCAACTGACTTGAGCGAAATCTTACCTAAGTACGGGGGCTAGATTGGCTTATACCTAGTGAATGAGGGAAAATCCAATCTACAGAGGCTGATATTAAGTTTATCGATCATGTTATCAGATCTTATCACGCGAAACACTTCTATTTCATCGGACACCAGTGAGGCGAAGTTAACTGTACTCGGAATGTTCCGACTAGTTAGGCATAGGTAGCTGCGGCTAGTAGTTACCCCTTTCTAGAGAAAGTTCCTTCCTTTTTTCGATCCTCCTCTTCTTGGCGTTTCTTTTCATTCAGTATCTTTATTCTTGAACGGAGAAAGAAGGAGAAGGATATAGAGAAATCAAGATATTTCTAGAGGAGTAAGAAATTCATATGCTGAAGTTTGCTCGAGAAAGAGATTTATAAGGTAGCTATCCAGTGGGAGAGCGAGTTCGCAAAGCGGCGGAAACTTATGTTTCCCACGACTTGAAACCTCAAATCAAGTCATCTCGTACAAGAACTCGAACTTCATCAGGCCTCAACGAGAGCTTTACATTGAATATAGGGATAGAAAAAGTTACATTACCACCACGTAGGAATATTGCCGAGGTACAAAAGGTTACAAGAGCCGAAGAACATCTACATTTCAGCAACACCCATACCATCAGTGAAGGATCTCTGTCTTGAAACGATTGGAGAACCCAAATCCTAATCCTGACATCTCCCGAATAGCAAACACTATACCTCGAGCGATGACGTAGTTGTCCCTGTCCTACCATGCATTCTATTTTTTACTGTATCCCAATAGTTGGTGTATAGGCAACGGTTATTTCCCTCCGCTTAGCCTACTGTACAGAAAGATTGAGTATAGTTTGCTGAAGACTAGGCCTTTGAAAGTAATCCCAGATATTTATTCATACATTTCATTGAATTTACTGATCGTCATGTTGTGAACAATCAAACATAATGTTGGATGCAAACTTGTTACATAGAGGACAAGGGCGGGTGATAGAGGGAACGTACATTCCTAGTACTCTTTTTGACTGGGATGATATAAGATGTTGTCGGCGGGGGCACTGTCTACTAGTAGCGACGGTTAGGGTTGAGAGAGATCAGCAGGTGACTTACCGAATGGACAAGGAGCCTGGAGTGCTTCGGATAGGGAGTTTCTGTTCGCCCTATAGTTGTTTTAGTATATATGCTCACAACAGTCAGGTCAGATGGTATAGCCTGAGGCGTGTTACGTCTTGCAGGATGCGCCGTCATCGCAAAAGTACGCCTAGTCCCCCGCAGAAATAACAGATTTTAAGCGGAAATCTCCTTACAGACTCGGCGATCGAGATGTCGGAAATTTCCGCCCAATCACTTGGGCCTGCGACAAGCCAAGGAAGGATGCAGACTTAGGTGCAGATTCACTAATTAGTGGCGGGCTGATCGGGTGAAAATCTCAAGTCAGAAATTTCACATTGCCCTGCAGGATCTCTGCGGGCGCACATAATGAGGGGCAAGGCTGAGGGGAGGAGCCCAGCGGCGTTCGAAGCAAGTCCCAGTGCCTCTATTCCGGTGTACACGTCATTGTACTTAATGAAGTGGAGATGTTATAATATTGCCACTGAAGGTCTAATCCTGCCCTTAAACCCTCGGGGGAATAAAGCACCAGACCTTCACCAGCTTCAACACCCCGGCCTTTTTGCTGGGGTGGTCAGCCGTAGGCTAAAATCCTCGGTATCTTTTGCCACCCCATAGATTAAGCAATAATCGCTCAGCCAACTATGGCCATTTCCTTGCGAGGATATTTTCTTTTGGGGTCTGAGGGAGAATATTTCAGTTCATCTCTATCTCATTAGATCTGCGGTGTATCCTTTCATTAGGATATATAATGTGAACTGGAACCAATAGATAATATCTCTAATTGTTTCATGTGAAGGTATAGTTGATCTGAGCTCTAAAACTTGATTGAAATACCATCTAGTATCAAATTACTTCAATTAATCTTACTTCTACATTTTAGCCATATACACCTCAAAAGTATTATTCCGAATTCGGAAATGAAACGCCTAATTAGCGTTCCGGGCCCTTCCCGCCTCCCGGCGCCCGGCGCCCGGGTAGTCCGACCGATCAGTGGGTCCCACTCGGCAAGATTGAGTTTGGAGATTTTTTCACATCAACATTCAACAATCACACCATTCTGGACGTCGATCCTCGGTCGAGACCACGATGAACTGATTTGCGATGTAACCTGCGCCGCAGTAGTGAGGCTCACCCCTCAATTGTCACAAAGATCCTATATCACCGGGGTCATTTTCTGCTCTTACCGAGACCAGGGTGGCATTGATGCCAGGATGAATCTAGAGCAATTGGAGCTATGATGACGCATGTGGCGGGGGCAAAGACGCATATCTCGCTAGAGTGGATGGGTCTTTTCGCGGCGTTCCTTTGAAACCCCTTCGTTGCGCATCATCCGGTTGGAGTGGCTTTTTTAGATGGTGTCTAGCTCACTGGTCACAAGTGCCAACAAGCAATGAGCGCAACTTCAGCATCAACTGCAGGTTGAGGGGTAAATGGGTTGGGAAGAAATCGTATGTATGGCTCTAACGAAAAGGATTGAAGAACCCTACCAATTGTCAAGCTCATGTATCTTTGTTCTTTACACACAAAGCGTTTACTCGGTATTGGCTGTGTCTGTTCTGACGGGTTGGAAGCGGCCAACAACGCTCGTAAACGTTTCGTTTACGACCGCTGCAATTCGCCAATCTCTAGCGCCAGCTAAAGGAAATAGTCTGAGTTTGCAATTGATATATCAAACGTACTTCTTGATGGAAGTGTCGAAGTTCGTGGAGCTGAAGAGAGCGTCGGTCAAGCCGTGCACAGGGCAAAATTCCCGACTCCTTATAGGAGCAGCTGTGGTTTTCGACCGCTGCTTAGGGCTAGTCATGCAATATCAATCTTAGTTTGTCATTGAATTATGTGATTAATTTATCGTACAGCCCGCTGCTGAACACGTCAGCGTCTGTTTCGGCATTGCAGATGCGGGGAATCGAAACTCCGTTGTCTCATATTGAATACCACAACACCAACAATGAATTGCATCTGCACACACGAGGTCCCTGTCCACTTGCCTGCATCGTGTACGTGCAGTGCAGTCTAGCTCTACCCTCGCAAGCCGGGATACTCCAAAGCGGGGGGATGTAACATGAAATATGCACGCGAAGCAGAATCAAGACTTGATCAGCAGAGAATGTCGGGGATGGCGCATTTATCGCCACCGAGTAATCAGAGCTTTTGTTCATGGAGGCAGTACAGGTACCCGACAGCAATATAAAAGGACCGAGAATGCTGAGCAGAGAATACTTAGCAGACAGAGAGACCTGAACACAATCTCATTTTCAAGTACTCGAGCAAGAAAACATCCACCATGGACGCGAGCGACTCCTTCCTATCCAGTGCCAAGTATGGGTATGACTTTGTCGTTGCCACTACCCAGGCGAGCATCAACTCGGATCTTCTTCTTTTCCTGAGCGAGAGCCAACAGCCCGTCCAATATCTCTGTTTCCTGGCTGACGAGAATGGCAATCCAACGAACATGATCACCTTGGAGGAGCTACTCAAACTCACGGAAGACATCAATCCGTTCGAAATTCCTGCCGGGACAGATTATTCGGACGCGAAGGTCACCAAGCTTACCGCGGCCAGGTTCATGGTGGGCATTCAAATCCAAATGGGGTTGCCGCCCGGTGTTATGCCGAAAAACCTGCCTGCAATTGTTGACCTTGGGGACGACGCGAAGACTGTCAAGTTCAACATGTTCTGTTCACAATTCACCGTGATTGAAAACACCCCTGCCAATGGATGGACCGCAGGAACATGGAATGTCTGGAGCCAGCCATCCGGAGATCCGTGGTATGTCCAGGTGAACGTCGACCTTGTGGTGGCCGACCTTAACAAGGAGCTCGACACACCTTACTTGAACAACCATCCTGAATTAAAGGCTCAGCTCAAAGCTCAGCTGATGAATCTGTCAAGTGAGGCCTTCAGCTTGCAGCAGTTGTTGTTCGATCTGGACAATGCCGTCTTGCAGAGCGTGCCCCGGTTTGAGGGCATCCCAGCAGGCTCTCAAGCGGACGGCATACTGCAGCGGTCGTTTGTGTCTATATACAGTCAGATTGCGAACGATCATGGCCTGCCTCTGGTGTCAGTCACTGCGAAAACGGGAACCCCCGACCCGTCGCAGCTGCAGATGACCGATTTTGAGAGGCAGGTCAGCCCTTTGAAGGACAAGAATGGCGTTGTGATTGCTAGTCCGAGTGCCTTGCAGCAGTCTGCCACCACGCTTGACCACCTCTGCGCCGTTGACAACAAACCGCTGCCGGGCGTCTCAAGCTTCAACTGGAACTGGGTGTTACCCGAGAACATCGACGACAAGAGCGGTATTGTTGCGATCAACCGGAACATCATCGCTCAGAACGTACTCGATCAATTGCTGCCCGCAGCCAAAAAATGCTGTGTACGTGTCGAGCCTTACGTTTTTGCTCATTGGTATTGGTCAAGTGGAGATTTTGATGTGACCATTTACGGAGACCAGACCCCCACAACGGCGGAGGTCACCGATAACGGTTCCAAAGTCATCCTGGTCCAGTATTCCTGTTCAAAGAAAGATGACAGCCAGCAAGGTGCAACATATTGTGCGATGACGATTGATTCGTCTTACAGCTGCGAAGTGTACTTTGAGGAGCAAAAGATCACGGTGAAGCAGCATCTTCTCGTACATGTCTATGCTCTAGTCGACTGGGAAAATGGAAGTGCCAACGTCTTCGACAATACAATCACCGATGAATACACGATCTCGGCTGCTCAAGATGGTCGTCTCATGATTTCTCTGACCAACTCAACTCCAGTAGACAACTCCACTGATCCTGGATTGAACTGGTTTAGCGAAGCCTTCTCGGGCATAAACGATGTCTGCGATGATATCAAGAAGAAGGTAACCAGTTTTGCAACGTCCAACATGAAGAAAACTACCCTTGATGGTATCCAAAACTTCATCTTTCCAGGGGGTAAAGTGTTTACCTACAAAGACCCCCGCTTTTCGTCTTATCAGGACCTGGGATGCGACATTATCTATGTCGATCCTGCGAGAAGTTTGGAATCCCGAAGGAAGGCCAGAAGAGCTCTTCAGTCTACTGAGCCGACCCTGGGATTGACATCGTATTCCGATATGATGTTGAACTACGTTCAGGGTGAAGTTGTGTCGCCGAAAAGTAAATTCGCAGCGCTGCAGAAACAGGATGGCCACGCACTGTTATTCGCCATTGACTCATCCGGAATCTTCCATGTTATCGAAGAGCAGAGTGGCTCGACAAGCACCGGATGGCAGCTCCATGATCTATCCACCTCGATCATCGAGGCTTACTTCCCCGGGAAGACCGATGCCGTGGTACGAACATTTGATGTCGGCCAAAGTGCAATCGATGGCACAATTAGTCTAGCAATGGCGGTCTCCTCCGGTGGAACTGATAATCTGTTCATGTCCTTATTAAACTCCAACGGAGATACGTCTTGGGTTGAAAGCCCGCGCTGGACTCAGGTTCCCTTTGATGCCGTGACCGAGTGGCCTGACACCATCACCGTCACCGGCATCCTCTTTGCTGAGCTGTCCTCTTTGCAGTACTTGATCGTTGACCTAGACCGTCTGAACGACTCCGCAGCGAAAAACATTGTGCGCTATCACATCGACCCATCTAAGGAAACAGGATGCTTTTGGGTGAAAAACGATGTACCAGTAGATATCGAAGACGGCAATTACCAGAGCTGCGTTGGCCGGACCACCAATGCCTGGTCCGACGGCGTCTACACACTGGGGACCACTAATGGTGCCCCTCAGCTTGTTTATATGCCGTTAATCAACGATTTTGGGACAGGTCCTCCTGCTCCACGCCGACTTGCCGTGCCTGGCTCGCAGGTTCCCTCGGCGATCACAACTGCGCGCAACGGGGACAAGTCATCCAGTCTGCTTGCTACAACAGACCTCTACGCCATCAGCGGTTCATCTCTTTATTACTTCGCTGCCAATGCCCAAACCGATGGGGCATCGGCTATTCCCCTCATCACCAACGACTTTCTTTCTGGAACCGACACTCTGCTATCCATGATGAGTGATGGAGTCACAACCATTTGGGGCAGGAATAGTAGCAACGAGGTCTACTATGTCTCCTGTCCGAATACAGAGCTGAAAAAACCTGGATCATGGAGCACACCAGTCCCAATTTTGACAAGCATCGAGCGGATATCCGCATATGTCAATGGCATCGATGGGGGGAACACCATCTTCGCCTCAGGGGGTGGACGGTTCTTCGTACTAACTCAAGCTACCATCACCGGTGCAAAAGTGTGGCAAGCACAGGATATCAAGCTGGCTGCCCCGGTAGAATCAGAGCCGCTGTCTTTCACCTCCTATACCACGAATATACAGGTGACGGACACAAAGAAAGATGCGTCACCCGGCAAAACCACACTGAGCATTGCCGCCGAGGTTCGAACACCTGTTTATATAAATGGGCTCTACTACGTGCTGGGACCCAATCCGGTGAAGGTGACCACAGATGCCGGCGGGTCATTGTCTGTGATCCAGGCAACCCAAGATCTCAACGCGGTAACCATCACCGCCACAATTGATGGTGGATCCGTGGGCACTGTGGTCAACCCGATGGATAAATCGTTTCAGAAGCTCACTGACCTCAATTCCGAGGATTCAATTCGCGCTGCAAGCTTCCCGACCAAAACTACGGCCGGGGGTGTTCTTGACGAAACCTCATCCACACCCCTTGTGGCCCCCTCAACTGATGATGACGATGTCAAAACAATCGCTTCCCACATGACCAACCTCCAAACCCTCTATACCAAGGCCCCGTCAAAGAACGCATTACTATCCAGACATCTGAACAGACAAAGACGCTCAGTCCTCCGGCCCGTTTCCTCGACAACCCCGGCTCAACGGGTCGTTCCCTCGACACGGTTCCTCGCCTCTCGAAACGTGACCGGGATCCTGGACGATATCGCCATTGCCGCCGGTGATCTCTTTAACTGGCTGAAATCAGGAATAGAGCATGTGATTGATATTATTTACGATGCTGTTAGTGACGCGTGGCACTTCATCGCCACTATCGCCGGAAAGGTATACCGTGCAGTCTTGGACACCGTGGA
Organism: Aspergillus affinis; assembly: GCF_023601865.1. Taxonomy (NCBI): domain Eukaryota; kingdom Fungi; phylum Ascomycota; class Eurotiomycetes; order Eurotiales; family Aspergillaceae; genus Aspergillus; species Aspergillus affinis. The sequence continues at coordinate 504,303 of NW_026515783.1, read as the reverse complement.
CGCCATTGTCGGGGCCGTCGAGTGGGTTTTCAATGCCATCAAAACGGCCATTGAGGATATCATTCGTTTTATTGAGTTCCTGTTCAGCTGGAACGACATTAAAAGAACCAAGAATGTCCTCCATAACGTGGTCAAACTGTACGTGCAGAATCAGATTGATCAGATCCCCCGGGCTAAAGCCGCGTTCGATACCTACGTGAAAGAGGCCGAGGAGACATTGAATAAGTGGGCAGGTATCAATGACTGGACCCCGATCGGCTCTGCTGCTAGCCAGCCGGCATCGGATAGTACTTCCAACCCAGCTAAGGGGCAAACCTCGGGCTCACGATTGCTTGCGGACCACTTCCATAACCAGGTCCATCATGTCAGTATCCTGGGGGATCTCCCTTCTGCAGATGCTACCCAGAACCTCGTGGACCAGCTCTTGACTGGACTCTCCAACGAGGGTGCCGTTCTCGGACAGGTGTATAATCAACTTCGAGACCTTGCGAGCAACTTCGGCAGCCTGAGCGTGGGTGAAGTTCTCAAGAAGCTTGCCGTGATATTAGCCGACGGCGTTCTGTCCAGTGCTCAAGTGGTTGTCGATTCCTTGTTGGATGTCCTCCAACGCGTCGCAGAATCAGCGATCGATCTTTTGAATACGAAGATGCATATCCCGATCATCTCCGACATCCTCAATGCAATTGGTGTGCCTGACATCAGTTTCCTTGACTTATTCACTTGGATCGCCGCCGTTGGATACACCGTGGTTTACAAGATTGCAAACGACGAAGCACCCTTTCCTGACACCAGCGAAGTTAACGCCATGATCTCGGCTTCAACCTGGGATGACTTGGCAGCTCTATTCCACCCAAAGTCTGTCAAGAAGGTCAACAGTGTAGTTGGTCGCGCGCCTGCCTCCGCCTTGATCACTCTCCCCGAGGCCGTGCAAAGCGCACTCTTCATTGCCTCCCACGCCACAGCTGGTTTCATGCTTTTCGTCGGCGACATTGTGGGCTCTCTAGAAGCGGAAGTCATATCTGGCGAGAACCCGTTCTCGATTCCGTCCGCGGTGCTGGGAGTTATCGTCGCTGCGTTCGAAGGAGGCGGCAATGCCCTGGTTCCAAAATCTCCGGTTGAAAACACTGCCGTGGGCGTCATCTCCGACGTTACAACTGCGGCTGTTGTCGTCAGCAAGATTGTTTTCAGTGGTCCCGTGCAGAGCAAACTTGGGGCATCCAGCAGCAAGTTCTCTGGGCTGGCAGTCGACGATGGGCGCGCAACAGGCGCGATTGTCAACTCGGTCTTGATTATTCCTGCGCTGTTCGTCACTGGATGGCACTTCTACGAGTTGAGTGAAAAGCCGGAGGGGGCGGAACGATCTGCTGCGATTGTGGGTGAGGTGTCGAATCTGACTTCGTACATCTCCCGGGTGTCGTATGCTGTGGCTGTCAATGACATGGACCCGGCAACTCGACAGATCCCTATTGGCGTCATGGCGGTCAGTAATCTGGTTGATGCCGGCTTGCAGACGGCTGAGGCTATGATTCATTGAAAGTTGTGTGTGTCCCGTTTTCGAGTTCTATGATAGGATTTCATTCATTTTCTTTGTGAAGACCATTCTGTTCATAGTGCAACAAAACTGTTTCTTTCGTCCAAAGACTTTGGTCTTTTAGTAGCAGGGCGATGAATACTACCATTCTTTTCTCAATTTTTGTCTGAACACCTGAATGACCAGTATCTCCTTGACACGACCATTGCCAAGATGAGTTCTTACACTAGGCATATTCATTCAGCGATGCGAAAGACTAATAATGAAGGCTAAGATCTTTGCGCAAAGAATCTGTGATATGTACAGTACATGTGTCGTGGGACCACGTGATGGACACTGCCCTAGCTGAACAGCCGCGTGCTCAGTACTCACCCATCTTCTGGTACATGTATTGTTTCGTTAAGGGTTGTAGACTCTTTCAATTCACCCTTGCATGCTTGTGTACGGAGTGTTTTATACTGGAACCCAAACGGTTAGCAGTGAGAGTACCCTTAGGTTGTTGAGCTTTCTCACTGAGGTGTACGGAGTAGCAGACCAGAAGTTGCAACGGAAGGTCGGCGATGAGACAAGTAAGTCTTGTCAAATGGAATGTCAAATTTCATGAGAACTTTTTTCGCAATGCCAAGATCCACTAGTAGTTTAGTAGGGCTCACTCACCAAGTTGAGAAGGGGAGAGGCAGGTCCAAAATCTCACGTTCCCGTAGAATTCTCGCTACTCCAGCCTACAATCCAGCACTACATCATTCGAAAATGTCAAGAAAAAGGGACCAGACTCTACTTCTTATTCGGAAACGACAAAGCTTGCATTTCATTGAACAACAATACAAGAAAAGCTGGAGAGAGTATTATTATTTGTATATAGGTTGGATGTCATTTCGAAAATATATATCATTTTGAAGGTTTCCTGCCAAATACTGCATTCCATTCAATACTTGTTGTGTGGACGTTCCGCAGGGACCGAGTACACCGAAGTGGGCAGATATAATGAAAATGAATGGAGGGATGCTCTTATAAATACTGAAATGTTGGATTGATGTAGGAAGACTCGAGGGTGTTATCGATCTTGAAGGTGCCTTAGGCAAACGGCGGAATGCTTGGCATCTTGCCTCAGACATCCAAACGCGTACACGTTGCAGCTACTGTGGGTTTCTACGGAGTAGGGTAGCTCACTGATAGTATCATTCGCGAACAAATCCCTTGCGGTGTCAATATTCTATATGTTTATATTTCTTTAGGGAGGAGCGCGCAAGTTTAAATCCATACTCATGGCGCCGGCCCAGAAGACAAACAAATAAGAATACACAGCATCATTACATCCGACCTTTCCGCCGTTGCTGAATTCGAACCACCAGTAGCCTGGTCGTAGAAGCTCTGGCGTGTCAACGTGTTAGGTTCCCCATCACCACCGTAAAGAAGAAGAGCTGGACGATCAGCGGAAAAGGCCAGACCGCCTGCGGAAGCCGTAATAAAGCGGAACTGCGTATGTTCCTCGGAATCCTTCTGAGCCTGGTTGATCTCGATGGGGAGTTGGATTAGAGATTCATTCTCTTTCGATATGGCTGATGACACGTCCGCTTGGGTAGGATCAAAGACTAAAGCCACCGCTTTGGATTCTTCTACAATAGCGAGCACTTGCTCTGCTTCGGGGGCATGTCCTTTTGATATAATTAGTATAGAACATAAAGGAATGGAAAAGAAAACTCACCCATTGGGACAATAACACCTCCCATTGAGAGAATCGCCAAGCTCGCCACAAAAAATGGGTACTGGATCTCGGCTAGTACAGCGACGTAGCCAGCACCCTCTTTGAACGAACCAGTTGCATCAAGCTGGCTGGAGGGAATAGCATTTTGAATTTTCAGCCGCAGCACCTGCACATCGTGCAGGAACTGGGTGTAGGTGAGTTGTAGGCCATGTGCACTGTCGTTGATGATGATTCCATCTTTGTTTTGGTGGGCGGCATTGATCAGACGCGTGAAGAAGGGGTCGGAGGGAAATGTCACTTCTTGAAAAGGACCAGTCTCTTCTTTTTTGGTTATAGGAGTTTGTTCATATTCGTGTTCGTGTTCATGGTGATGTTCATGATTATGCCCCTTATGGTCGTGGGGACAGGCGCACTCGTCATCGGAATGGAAATCCAAATCCGAGTCGCAGTCATAACCATCAACTGCAAGACCTGGAACACACTCTTGACACATTTCTTCGTTTGCTTATCTTTTTGTGTCTTTGGTAGAATATCTATGGAATGGTGGGGTTCTCATCCAGCACTTCGGGCGATAAAAAGTTCTGCAATTTTCTTGGCGGTGGCATCATGCGTGGTGGTTATGATTGGCCTGAATAATCGGGAAACCCACTTCTTTCCGATCCACATACTTTGCTACAGAGTCAGGTATAGTAGTTGGATCTCGAGACAAGTACACTCAGCCAAAGGGGAGAAACATCACCCTGCCCCCCAACAGTAGTCGAGAATACTCAACTAGTCATATGTCTTATCCACCGTACCGTCATGATCCTCAAGGCCTTGATCGTCAGTTTCCACCGGTTGAATTTCGTTCTCTTCTGGAGGGTCGTTATCGTCATCCGTAAACAACGTAGAAAGTATAGTTTCCACAGATTTCTTCTGGACGATCTCGTCCAGTAGCTCCTTCACAGTTTGTTTGAACCGTTCGGCCAATCCGCATTCAGGCTGATGTTGATAACAACGATACAATAGCCGACTAGTCTTCATCATAAACGGATGATTTGCGGCCAGTATGTTCCTATACCCATCAAACGCACATTTTAAATGTTCCTGGGCCGATGACGGATCGGAGGACACATAGTGCTTTCCCAGCGTGAAAAGAGCTCCATGTCGACATATGGAGCCGATCCCGACCTGAGGTGCACTATCTGCGATCCACAATAGCTTTTGAACTGCATCATCCGCTTGACCCTCTTCTAGCCATGGTCGCGCAAGGCACAATTCCGTAGCGTAGAACCATGGGCTACAAGGATAATTTTCGAAGAAGTTTCATGCATGGCTAATGTGTTCATGGATGTCGGTCTCGTAACATTCTTTGCGGCGCAACTCTAGGCCGACTTCAGCGAGTTTGACTCCCTGAATGGCGGCATCGTTGGCATATTGGATCATCTGGAAGCTGTTCAATGCGTTGAGAAATTGACTTTCGGCGGCTTTCGGGTGCCCACGCTCTAAAAGAAAGTCACCAAGATCCGATTGTAGGCCGCCGAGATAGGCCGTGTAGCAAGCCAGAAATTGTAGCGGCTTGATGGCCTCTCGCAAGTAAACCTCGGCTTGCTCAAAGTCCCCTAGATTTCTTTCCGCATTTCCAAGAGCACGAGCAAGGATTATGGATTTGTGGTTGTTTTTTTGACGCCATGTGGCGTAGCGCTCGTGCTCAGCCATAAGTAATTTTCGCGCACCTTCAAGCTGGCCCGTGGACTTGTATACCTCCGCCAGTTCTGACCCCGGGTGGATTTGGGGCGTGTGATAGGGCCCTAATATTCTATACGAGAAACGCAGAATATTGTCTAGCAGTGATAATGAGCGTTGAGAATTGCCCTTGGCTCGATACAGCTGTCCCAAGTGATAGGAGGCAGCGAGAATTCGCAAGTCTCCTGGGCCAACATTATGTGTGTAGCCAATGTAGGAATCCTTCAAGAGAGGCAAAGCCTCATCATCGGCTACCGCGAATATTTACAGACGCTTACATCATGGGCTAATAAGCTCAACCTTCAAATGTCTAGTCAGGTCGGCTATAATCCTCCAGTCGATATGAAATCAGCCGTTCCCTTTGTCAATGCGCCAGAGTGTGAGAGCCTCGGATTTTCAGATCAGATTGATGCATACCGTCAATTTTTCGGGCCAGCGGTTCTGTCCGGGAAGAGGGTCATCTCGAATGAGATGGGTGGCGTATTCAGGGGAGCCTATCAGTATACAATATCGGAACTTCTATGGTCAATTCACCGCGAGGAAGTAACTGGTGTCAACCAGTTTGTCTTACACGGTCAATCATACAGAGGCAATTATTCCGGCACCACTTGGCCAGGGTATACATATTTCGGGTATTCTTTCTCAGAGCAATACTCTGAAAAGCAACCTGCTTAGGATCATGGATTTTCAAACGCCCTGGACTATATCGCTCGTTTACAATATACGCAACAAACGGGCAAGCTTCACGCTGACATTGCCGTTTACAATAAACTCTCGCATTCGGATCCCGACTTTCCCCTTCTTTATTCTAATGACGACCTAATACAGCATGGTATGTTCATCTTTCAGTGCAAATAATTCAAAATTATTGTTAACTCTATAGATAGGCTACACCTACAACTATCTGTCTCCAGATAACTTCGCTCTCCCGCAAGCGAAGGTGGTGAACGGCATCCTGGCACCAGAAGATCCTTCTTATAAAACTCTTCTTATCTCTCAAGTTTCGAATATCTCAGTTGATGGAATCCTCAAGGTGCAAGGATACGCTCGCCATGGTCTACCAGACATTCTGAGGGGAGATCCAGCGTATTATACTTCGTATACTGACGGAACTGTCGAACAAGCAAAAGATGCCCTGGATGCTTTGAAGGCGATTGAAAACGTTTATAGTGTTCCACCCGGTGGCGCGGCTGAAAGGCTGATTTCTCTGGGGCTACTCCCAGACGTTCAAGTCAGGACAAATGGGACCTGGTACCCGACCTGGCTTTATGATGAGACCAACAGTTTATCATACTGCTTTATATAAAATGACGGGACTAGGTTCACAAGTGGAACAGTTGATATTGCGACCACTGAAACCCCATATTTGCTTGATGCCTGGACTGGCAAACATGAGCCTTTACACCTGTACCAGAAGTCTGGAAACCGCACAACTATCCACCTCCGTCTCCAAGCAAACCAGACCATCACCCTCGCCTTCGGAAACGACCTTCAACAGGTGCCCAATCTGCATCTCACTAAAGCTCCCTCGACAGTGTTGGGCTACGGCTCGGGTGAGAAATCAGCGGCTCACATAGTATCCGGGACATGGGATGTCCCCCTAACCCTGTCCGACGGAAGAGTGTACCAAACATCTTCGATCCGCCAGCCACCCTCAGCGTTTCCATTAAACAACTGGACTCTCGTGCTTGAACATTGGGAAGCACCCAGGGATTTGTACGATGCTTCGCCGGTTGCTTCCAAGCGCAATACGACCCACAGCCTCACCTCCATTGTCTCGTGGACGGAGATCCCGACTATTGCCAACGTCTGAGGCGTGGGATACTACAGCATCAGCTTCCACTGGCCACCTCGAACCTCATCCTCGAATCAATCCGCGAGCGGGGCGTACATCCGCCTCCCCCGGATTCAATATGCGGCTCAAGTCTACGTCAATGGGGAGATGATTGAACCACTCGACATCGCGGCACCTAAAAAGTCGGGAAAAATGAAGTCTTGATCAAGGTGCCGAGTACGATGTGGAATTATCTTCGGAGCTTCCTCGACGAGATCAAGTTGTTTAACCAGTCATTCTCGGAAAGTTTCAATGCCTTGGGCCTACCTGGAATGGTAACGAATGGATTGATTGATGAAGTCGAGATCGTTCCATTTGTGGCATTTGAGCTCTGAGTGGAACTGAGTTGCCTGGGAGAACTAGTGATGATAGTTGATCTCAATCCAGGCGCTTGTGGGTCAATACGCAGGTATATATTCTGGGGTCATCTGATTTCTCCATTTGAGCTTTGGTGGTCTCGATCCCGTATGTTATATAGAAATGTGTTAACTGAGGTCAAAGACATGGGTCAATATGGATGTTGATATGTTTCGATGGCTGAAGACTTCAATAATTTTGCACCAGATTACGGTAGTGCGATTAAGACCCAATCCATGATCCCCAGTGTCGATTCAGTCATCGTAACTGAACATTTACTTACTTTTTATAACCCAACAGAACCTTCCTGCCTTGAGTTGTATGTTAATTTCTTTTTCCCGCCAGCGATATGCGTTTAAGAATGTCGGTTGTTATTGTTGCTTGTACCTAATAGCTACTGCCGGGACGGGTAAATATAATTCATGCGGATATACTTCAAGACGACCATTATAGAATTTGAACAAAAATAAAAGAGTTTCAAATACCCTAGTCGGTAAGGAAAGATAGCGATGGACAGCCCGAAACCGTATCCGCCACCATTGAGCATTGCAAATGACACTACTCCGAAGGAGACCCAAGCTCAGGTAAGGAATTTCTATATAGCTCATAGCTAAGTGAAAGTAAATACATACGACCACAGGGTGTGGAGAACAGGGCTTCCCGTCCGCTCAGCCGTACTTAAGCCACACGCCGGCAGGTTAGTAGTTGGGTGGGTGACCACCAGCGAATCCCTGCTGTTGTATGTTTTTGCTTTTATTTTTTTGGTCTGTCTCTTTCTGCGCCCTCAAATGAGGGTCATTGATTGTAATGATTGTATCAACTGAACCAGGTCCTTGTTGGGGTTCATCCCGACAGCACTACAAAACAGACTCCGTAGTAGTTACATTATTATTATTTAATCAAGTTTATTGTCCATACCGAGCCCCTAGGGCTATGACAGACCGTGTGTCGTCGGCCTGAGGCTAGGCCTTAGGCCCCTATTAGTTCCTAGGGCTATTCTCTCGTTTGTATACATTCTGTTCCTTTTCCTCGCCCCATACCGCCTTTTTGCGCAGGGCTTTTGAGCTTGTTTGCTCTCCTTGGGATTCTAGCAGGGTGGGTGACGCCTAGGTGTGCCCAGGCCACCCTTCCTGATAGCCTTCTCCGGTCCGTTCAGCCTCTAGAGCTTCTAGGCCCTTTTCATTGTCTCTCTCTGCTCTGTGTTGGTCCTTCTGATGTTGTTCTCCAGAAAGAGTCACGTCTGTATTAGCTATAGAGTCCAGTAGGGCTTTAGTAGCTTTAGGCTCCCCAAAGAGCCTGCTTTCCGGGTGGGTTTCTTATACGGAAGGCCTTGCTATTCCCGCTCTATCTAGAGCTGTGTATATCACCTCTCGTTGCCGTCGCCATTGCCTGCAGCTGACTAGTATATGAGAGACTGTCCCCCTAGGAGCTTGGCGGTTTTGGCAGGTCCCTCTTTCTCGAGATATTATGCGGTGTAGATATGATCCGATAGCTGCATGTCCTACCTTCATCTGGAAGTATCTGTGACGACCTGAGTGTAGAGCGTTGCTCTACTCAGGTTGTTTGCATAGTTTGCACCGTTTGATTCATTTTTCCTATACAGTGGGTTTGTTTACTGCTTCATGCAGTAAATCGGTGTTTTCTTCTGTCAACCGTATGTGACCGCTAGTCACATAGGAGACCTTCCTATTCCGGACATCGGTATTGGTAACTACCGATCCTCGAGGATTATGCAGATTTTTCTGATATTTCCACGGTTCAAAAGTTATGTCTCTTCCAGCTGCCTTTTTAGGTTAGATTGCTTATCATTCTTCATGTATTTAAACCACCGTTTGCAGCTAGATTGAAAGAATCAGACCTTCATCATTCGATATTCCTAAGGGTACATTACTAGCAATTACGCCTAGAGAGACGGCCCACATCTTCTTCTTTCCTCAACCTAGTGCCTCGTAACTAGCCTACAATAAAGATCATTTCTGCATTCCTGAGGTTATCACAGACTATGCGCATTAAAATCCCCCCGAAATAGGCATCTTCCTTCTAGAACTCGGTTTCTGTTAAGATCCTCTATCGCTCTTCTTCGTCGCTCGCTGATCCCTTGCCAGCAGTAGTTCTTGCCAATCTAGTTATTATAGCAGTTGACTATCCGGGTTCTTCGGGTCTTTTTGACCCTATCTAGCTACCAGATATCTAGGGCTATCAGATAAGGACAGTTTATTAGGTCCGTGCGGGCCTCTATCACCAGCTTATTAAGAAGATTCCGGCGGACAGCAATTGCCAGTCTCTGCTTCTTGCGTTCCCCAGCCTCTGGCCAGTATATTTGAGATGCCCCATGTCGAAAGTCTGTATCGACATAGGGCTCCTGTAAGCATGCCAGGCTCACCCCTAGCTCTAGCCCTGCTTCTAGTGCCGCAATTGTGACTGCGTATGTCTTGCGGCAGTTATGTTGTATTGCCAGCATTAGGAGTTATTCAGTTCCGTAGTAGGACCCCGGGGGGTCCTATACTCTTCCAGATCTGTATCATGTCTGCGGCTGGCTGTTCGGGTTTGTATCAACTGGGTTTCTTTTCCTGTCAGGGTTCGCGGGCTGGCTAGTACTGAGCTGCTTCTTATTTGCCTGGGCTGTCGGTTTTTGATAATCACTGCAAAAGCTGGTGTAGGTTGACTTGGTCATTGCCCTAAGCAGATATCCTATCGATTCAACGGAATGTAGGTATATGCTCGGAGGGTAAAAGTGAAGTGCCATTTCTAAACTACAGTCTGCCTAGCTATTTATAGTTCCACTTGTTTACACCTATGCATTCCTGATCCCTTGGTATGCCATTTGGAATGGTAGGCCAAGTCTAGGCCAAGCAAGGTGCTGTGCGGTTTGTGGATTAGGTCAGGATACTCCACCTCTCTGGTCTGGTTGACAACATCGTTCCAACAGCTGGACTCTGTGGACGTTGGCTGGCTCGGACGTGATGTTGTTTCGGGTTATCTTTTTGATCTCTTCTATCATTTTCCTGTCTTCAGGCTGCTCGTTTAGCTGGGCAGTATTCTGTGGTGGCCATATCAAAGAGCATGAAAAGTAACTCTTATAGCAAGATTCAATTTTTGAATAGTTTCATGCACTGGCTCATTCACAAATACTTGCACCGCCGAAGATCCTGGCGATCAACACTGATATTTTCAGATTTACAGGCTGAACTACCGCATAGGTCGGCATAGAAAGCTTGTAGGTAATGGTTGGCAAAAGAAATCTATGAATTCATTCCATCCACTTGGCTAACTCTCCAAGGAAAAGAAGGCCCTATCCATGGTGATAAAAATGGCCAACACCATTACCATCTGCCTTAAATTGAATTTGAGAAAGAAAAAAGGCTTTACCCGTGTTGTATGCCCTGATAGTGAAAGGAGCTTTGATAGGTTCGTAGTTAATATGCAACGGGAATTCACTCAACCCCTTGTATGTAGGCAGTTACAGGGTTCTTCAACCTACTCAGCTTCCTATCCCATCGTTCTTCCTCCTAGGTTCCCCTTTCAACGAATGATTGAATCTGAATCGAGATACTACTACGATGGCGGAGCTTTGACATTGCATGAAATTCATCTCCATCATCCTCATCGTAGCTATTCGGTTATGAGAACAGTTAAATAGAAACCTCGGCCTACGTCTGTTCCTACGTCGTTGTTGTCACGTCTGTCTCGTTTCTGTCGACGTTATCTGCTGTCCGATCTCCACGATGACATGGTTCCAACCCAACGACGTGAGTTCAGCGCTTTGAGTTTGTGGACTTGGAATATTGACTATTTTGAAAGGACAACCGTTGCTTTTACTGTGGATCTCCTCATCATGGCCTCACGTTAGGTCTCGATCAGGGTTTTAGGCACCTGAGGTCCCCGGAGAAAGCTCAGCTCAACCGGTAACTCTCCTCCTGTCAGGGCTACAAACGACGAAAAAAAGGTTAGTGCCCTTCTCCCCTTTGAGTCCAATGCGTACGAAGTGGTCTAATCAGTCCTAACTGTCTCTAGTTATCGTCCATCAATTTCCATCCAGAATGGAGAGCTCCCTCGCCGTTCATCATCAATGGCAGCGATGTCAGTTCAAGAAAGCATAGTATTGAAGTACATCGTCGGATTATGATAAAGTGTCACCGCAGATTTGATCGATACACTTGCGGATGCTGGAGCAAGGGCGGATTCATGCAATGTTAGCTGCGTCGTAACAAAAATTCGAAATGTGACCCGGGACCCATGTCCCCCAGGTGGACCATTGCTGCGAGCGACACCTGGTGGCCCGCGGGTCGGGTCGCCGGTGCGGGCGAAGGTGCTGGCCCGGCTGCAGATGACACCGCTGATCAAATAGAATTAGTGTAGGAGCGCAATTGCCTGTTTTTTTTCCCGCTTTACTGAAACGAAGAGTCCGTTCAACTTGATATATTCCCAAATATCTATTGTGAACCTTTATGTACAGTATAGATTCGTTAACAATTTCACCACTTCTCACCTTTCAGTTTACTTTTACTAGTTGCCAAGTGCCCAATCGACGAGATCGTCGAGCTTCCAAGAATATCAAAAACAGCGATATCCGCCTGTATCTCTTTAGTGAACCAGCTTCGCAGTTCCACGGCCACTAAAGAGTCCACACCATACTGATGAAGCGGTTTATTTGCGTCCAGGTCGGGCATGGCAATTGAGAGAGCCTTCGAAAGCTTGGCCGTCAACGCCTGAGTCACCGCAGCGCTGGCTTCAGCGAGTGATTGTGCCTCGCCTAGCATGGCAGCGACATTGGCACTTTCCGCAGCAGAACCGTTGTTACTGCCTGGTCCTTTATATGGGCGCAGCCGGCGGAAGAGCGGCCTTTCAATCGCACTCTGTATTTCTGCGGTGATATTATCTAACCTGGGGGCGAGTCGGACGATATTCTGGCAGGTGGTCGTTGTGTAGGGATCCGCGCGTGGGTCACAGTACATATCCAGCAGCGCGTGCATCTCTGGTTCCGTAATGAGGATGAAGGGCGAATGGTTCATGAACTTTTCGGCGAGTTTCGCATCCTCAACGACGGCACCAGTAAAACCAATAACTCCCAAATCGAGGGATGTGGCCTTCTCTCCGAGCGCGACGCGGTGGCGCGCCAGCGCATCCTGGAAAGTATTGCCAGCAGCATAGTTGGCTTGGCCTCTGCCTCCGATAACACCAGCAACCGATGATAACATGACGAAGAATTCCATGCCGGAAGGAAGTTGCTGGTGAAGATTCCAAGTGCCCTGGACTTTAGGAAATACTACCTCCTGCCAAGATTGATGGCTCATCGATTCGAAACTAGAATCCCGCAATACCATCGCCGCTTGAATACATCCCTTGAACGGGGGCATGCGTTCTCGACACTCGGAGAGGGCTCTTGCCACAGAATCCGAGTCTGATACATCGCACCGTGGGATCATGACACTTGCGCCCTTGGCGGAAAGCTCTTGCAATAGTTCGGCGGCCTTAGGGCTGCGAGCCCCGGAGCGCGAGAGAAGTAGCAAATTGCGCGCACCCCGGTCAACTAGCCAGGTGGCAATTGTACGTCCGAGACCTCCAAGTCCACCAGAGATGATGTAAGTGCCATTTGCATCCAAGGACGTACTAGGATGCGTCTCCAACACAGTCTGGAAAGTGGTTAGTTTATTTTGTCTTCGTCGAAAAAGTGAAAAGAAACATGCGGCGACGCTTACTGTGACCTGATCATCCTTCCTCATCTCAATAACAATTTTGCCGATATGCTTTCCACCCTGCATCGTACGGAAGGCCGACTCCATGTCCCCAATCCCGTAAAGCTGCACATCTCGTGCGGGTTGGAGCTTCCCTTCTGAAATCATCCGGAAGACATCCTCTAGGGCATTCGCACAAACATCTGGTCGATCATTCATCATCGACGCTAGATTAATAGCACTGAACGACACGTTATGCAGGAATTTGGCCATGGGGAGACGATCGTTTGCCAAGATATCTTTAATTCCAATCTCCAGGAAGCGACCGTATGGAGCGATGCATTCCCATGACTCCTTCAGGCTTTCACCAGCCAAGGAATTAAATATCACATCGACACCACAGCCATGAGTGCGCTCTTTGATAGCGGGGGTAAATAGCGTGGAGCGACTGGAGAAGATGTGGGACTCTGGAATATTGTAAAACTCCATAAGGAATTCCTTCTTGTGCTGAGATCCCACCGTTGCGAACACTTCGGCTCCAAGGTTCTGTGCGATTTGGATCGCTGCTTGCCCAGTGCCACCTGCAGCGGCATGGATTAGGATTGATTCCTTGGCACGCATGCGAGCCACATCATGGATCGCAATGAACGCAGTAGCAAAGTTGACTGGTACTGCTGCAGCGTCACTGAAAGAAACATTTCGCCCGATCTTCACCACGGCCCCGGTTTCCCGGACGCGAATGAAACTCGAAAAGCAACCTTGATTCAGCAGAGCGACGGAATCCCCAACACGGAAACGCTTGCATGCCTCTCCGGTGCGAGTAACGACACCTGAGCATTCGAATCCAGTATGAGGCGAATTCAGCTGACCCACCGCAATAAGAACGTCACGGAAGTTGACACCAGAGCATTTTACTTGGACTTCCATCTCATCAGCTGCCAAAGGTTGATGTGCAAGCTCATCTTCTATGAACTTGAATCCACGAAGGAGGTTTGAATTGGCGCTGTCAAGTTGAAGAGGAACGCCACATTTAAAGCTCTGTACCTTGGTGTGCCATCCCGCAGTTCGGGAAGAGATGTCTTTATTCACAGAAGGGGAAGCCACCAAGCGGGGAATATGCAGGATGCCTTGATCCTCAACGTACTCGGTATCAATGATCTGCTTGATGGTCGTCGCCCGGAGTAGCGAATTGATCACCTTTGTCGTTTGGTAGACCAGGTGCTGTGAACCACCACTTCGCGGGTCTAGTGATAACATATAGCATTTCTTGCGATCGTCCTCTGCAGTAACTGCCCGGAACAGCCCATCTGCTACCCTATAATGAGGATTCGAGCTCGAAAAACCCCCACCAGAGTTAATCCACAGTAGATCAATGGCTGAGCAGAATAAGTGTTGCAAGGTGAAAAATAGCTGAGGCTCCATTTCATGAAGCGTCGGTCTTTCCAGATCAAGCAAGAAAATTCGCAAGGTAGGAGCGCTCGAGACCTCCTCAGGAACGTCCTCAATAGGCAAACAGCTGACTGGTTTCTCAGTGAGCGGCTGGTAGTGCGATTCCAACATCTTCGCGGTCTCGGTCTGTCTCAACGAGTGTTTGCTGTAATAGATTTCGAACTCAGATTCGCACGTCTCGTCCTGATTTTCCTCGACAGCAGTTGCAGCCAGTATGCTGCACTCCCAGCAGCGCGGGTCATCGTAATCTTGCAGAGATAAGTCTACCCCTGAAAAGCCGGTCTGCTGGAGTAGATCGTTCCATTGACTAGTCTCCACACAAGGACCAAACTTGCGGTATGATTCGGAGCCTGACGGCATTAGCAAAAAGCCTGACCTACACGCCAACGTACAAGACGCTTACTGAGCCACCATCCTTCCAGCAATCCAAAGATAAACGAAGTTCGAAGAATGTCAGGAGCCACAAGCTCATTCAGGACAAGCTTTCCGCCTCTACAGAGGACATATTAGTACTTCCTGAGCTGAAGTGATCTGCGAGAAGAACGATAAACATACGGTTTCAGCAGTTTGCGAGAATTAGTCAAGGTCTTCTTCAAATCATGAGTTGCATGGAGCACCTGAATAATGGTCAGTTTTCTCAGCGATTGTCATAAGAAGAAAAGAATGTGTCTTTTCATACCAAAGAGGCGACAACTACATCGTACGTTCCGCACTCAAATCCTTGCTCGGCTGGGTCCTTCTCAATATCAAGTGCGTTGAACTTAACGCGATCCCCCTCAGCCTTGAAGAGGTCCTGTGCTTCACCAAAGAACGACCGCGAGATATCGGTGAAATCCCATTGGGAATATCGTCGCTCACTAGACTCATCGTCAGTGCGACCAAGGGATCGCATGAGAATGTCCGTGATGGATCCAGTGCCTGCGCCGACTTCAATAACCCGCAGAGCATTGTTATGATTAGAGAGAATGTCCAGGTAGGCACCAAATCGATGGACGCCGACGGTGTCGTAAAGCTGGTAAAGCACAAGTCAGCAAAACCCAGTTTCCCAAAAGCCCACAACATACAGATTCAAAATAAAAGTCCTTTAGCTGCGTCCCTCCAAACAAGAAGGTCAACGGGTCTAGCTCTCCATTGAGAAGCTGCGGGAGATGACGCGACACATTAGCTGCGACGTATCCTCGGGCATTGACCTTCGAAATGCGTTCTTCAGCGTGTTGAATAAAGGCGGGGTCGTTAAATCGACTTGTCCACGGCTCATGCGCGAACACGACTTCGGAATCATGAAGCCGTCTCTCTTGCTCAATCATCCATTCAAGGTATTTCCTCAAATGTGGCTGAGGGGGGTTGTATTCTTGCTTGCGCAGTTCTGATAGAGTCTTTAACACTCGCGCGAAAATAACAAATGCGGTCTCTGTGAAGAAGTCCCCTAATTCGTAGTTGTCCGGCATTGAGTCATTGCAGAGCTTAAGCACCTGCTGGTTGGTGAGCAATTGTGGGTCCGGCTTCCATTCTAGCTGGTGACATCTTTGGGCTTGGGAGATGTCTTCCTCAACATCCTCTGTGGTGGTGTCGCTGACCACATTCATTTGAAGACCGGTGACATCAACAAAGACATCCTGTAGCGTGTCACCAAATGCACGAACATGACCGATAATTCCGTGATGAGGGTCATCAGTGCGGGTGCAATATGTTCGAAGAAGTTCTGATTGGGCGCCTTGAGCGAGCTTTTCATGCGAGATCCACATCTTTTCCAGTCTTCTGGGAACGACTGTTGGGAACACCTGCGTTCCAGACTTCGACAGTGTCCAGAGTGCTGTCTGAACAATGCCGTCAAGCGTTGTGGGATGGAGGGTCTCGTTTCCTTTTTCACCACGACGGACCTGACCAACCACCTTATAATCATCGTCCCGGTGAAACGACAGGTTGCTGATCATTTGGAAGGCTTCACCATAGGCAAGTCCACACCGGGATGTGAAGTCATATATAGCAGCATTGTCCATTGGTGGGGTGGTTTTGCGCTCCAAATCCGAGTAAGCTTTAACTTGGGCAGCGAGAAGCTCTTTAGAGATCCTTTCGTCCTCCTGAGAGGGTGACGAATCAGTCGGGCTATACACGATCTGAATAGATCCAGCACAGCATTCGATCCAGTTGTCCCCGTCATAACTGCACAGCCGGAAGTTAAACCAACTTGGGCTTTTGGAAGCAGCATCCTGAACAGGACGCATGAAAAACCCTGTCTCAACAGAGCCCGTATTAGACGGAATGCGCACCGCAGCACTAAAACTTGTATCTCTGATATTGAAGCCGCTTATAGCTTTACCGGGTTCTGCCAATTGCTTTGCGGCTTCGATAGCCATCACCAACATGCCCATACCAGGGTAAACAATAGATCCGTTAACCTGCAGGCTCAGCGTGAGTATGCTTGTAGACCAGGCGCGGGGAGGAAAAGAAAGCTTACCTTATGATCGGCAACCCAGGGAATTTCGGAGATTTTGATCCTGTGTCGCCAATGGGCCTCTAAAGGGTTCCAAAGTGGGTTGGGAGTGCCCAGCAGATCGTTCCGACCGAAGCGAGGATGTCGGAGTCCCTTACTCTCTAGACTCTCGCGCCAGTAAGATTTGGAGTGGTCAAAAGAATACTCGGGAAGATTTGCTAAAGTCCGTGGAGGAGGCCGGAGAGAATCCATGTTGACAGAAGACAGATCAACTGGATATCCAGCGCAATGGAGATTGCCGACCGCAGAAAGCGCCGTCTCAGCAGCTGACACATTACGTACCAGGATAGAATAGTAGGAAAGCTCTTTGCCCAAAGACTTCAGAATATCTTTGCAGGCGCCTTGCAGTACCGCATGGGGGCCTACCTCAACCAAGTGATGAATTGGTTTCCGCCTTCGGTGGCTGTAATCCAGCTTCTTGGTCGGGTCGGTCGAAGGTCCAGAGCAGATTTTTGACAAGGCGTCGGAGAACAATACTGGCGACACCATATTTCGCACCCAATAGTGGGAAGCACGAAGAGACTTTGAGTCTATCCAATCACCAGTCACCGAAGAGACCATCTGTGGCGAAGGTTTATGGATTGCCGAAGGCTTCTCCAACACACCGAGGGCTTCTTCATACTCGTCTGCGATTTCTTGCATTTGAGCTGAGTGATAGCCCACTCCTACCTTCAACTTCCGAGCGAATATGTTGGCCTCATCAAATTGCTCCTTGAGTACATCGATGAGAACCTCATACCCGGAAACAGTCACACTTGTCGGGCTGTTGACGCAGGCAACATTCACAGACCCGTCCTTGTGTTCGTGTGTCACCGCATCTAAGTAAGGTGCTACATCCTTTACCGAAAGAGCAACAGCCAACATCGAGCCTGACCTAGAACTGCTCTTCTCCAATCTGCTGCTCAACCTTCCTCGTTGGTAAGCTATTTTCCAAGCTGATTCTCGAGTGATTGCGTTTGCAGAATACCTGGATAAATTAGTGTGTGCTCTGAGCGATGGTAATCATAACTTACGCAGCAGCGATCTCTCCAGAAGAATGACCCACCACGGAATGGGGCACGATATTCCAGGCACGCAGGCAATCAACCAAGCCAACCTGAAGAGCAGTGCACATAGTCTGGCTGAATTCTGGCTTATTCACACGGGATTCGGCCTGTGACTTTTGGAACTCATCTATAAAGTGTGTTAAAACCAGATTTACATCAAATTCTAGCGATAATACATACCAAGAAGGTTCCATTCACAGCCGATAGAGGTGAGATAATGTGATGCAGCTTTCAAACTCCGGAGAAACAATGGAGTATATTGAAGCATCTCCCGGCCCATAGCAAACCACTGGGCTCCTTGCTATAAGCACTCACCATTAGCATAGAAAAGAAAGAACTTCACAAAGGTGCTTTCTTACCCCAGAAAATACCATCGCCATATTTGGCGACGCTCTGGACTTTTGCGCAGGCGCGAATTTATCTGCCAGCAGGGTCCAATCATCTGCTGAACCAGCGACGGCGAATGTCTTCCAAGGATGGTGGGTTCGTCGATTGCCCAAGGTATATGCCAGGTCATGCAAAAGGCCAGCCTTTTCTGTAGATGGAAATTCGGATAAGAATGGCTTCCATGTCTCCTGAAGACGCTGAATGCCCTTTTCATCACGGGTGGACCAGACTAGAAGTTTGGGCGGCACATTCTCGTTGATAGTGGCAATTTTGACACTACCATCCTTTTCACTCTGATGTAAGACAGGGCTTTCAACCGTATTGTGATTTCCTAGCAGGTTACGAGACTTCAGGTAATTCAGGGCGTCGTCAAAAACAATGTGTGAATTCGTTCCTCCAAACCCGAATGAGCTAACAGAAGCTCTTCGAAGACCGTCTGTTGGCCATGGGACGGGCTTCTTTGCGACCTAATTTCAGGTTAGGCATTGCACAATAAAGATCTTCAGACACCATACCTTGATATTCAGAAATTCGGCGTCAATACGGCGATTCAGCCTTTCAAAGTTCTCGCTGTTGGGGGGGATGACGCCCTTTTCTAAAGCGAGGATGGTTTTCATAACACCTGCTATTCCACTGCCTCCTTCCAAATGACCAATATTAGATTTGACAGATCCTCTGATACCATGTTAGATGGGCTGGTTAGAAATCGCTTGGTCTTGAGTGCTTACATGTATAGGGGTTCCTCTGCAGAACGAACCGATCGAAAGACTGAACCGATGGCCTTGCTTTCAATTGGATCGCCCACCGCCGTTCCTTCAGGTTGGTTCCTGTCAGTATGCGGACAACCAAGAGAGGGCAAGGGGTTTACCTGTTCCATGTGCTTCAAAATAGCGGGTTAAATTCATGTCGAGACGACCCTTCCGGTAGGTGTCGCGAATCAACTGTTCCTGCATTTCCATGCTCGGCATTGTGATGCCTGGAGTTTTCCCATCCTGATTTGATGCACTGGATCGTATAACAGCTCGGATAGGATCACCGTTACGGACGGCGTCCTCCAGAGGACGAATAACAATAGCACCAATGCCTTCACCGCGAGCGAATCCATTCCCACGGTCATCGAAGCTATAGCATCGACTATCTGGCGATAGAAGACCAAGATTACTTAAACTGAGAGTAGTCTCGACACTAACGATTGAGTTCACGCCCATGGCAATTCCCATGGTGGCATCGCCGCTCCAAATTGATTTGCATGCCAGATCAATGGCTACCAGACTACTAGAGCATGCTGTATCAACGGTGGCACTGGGACCAAGAAGGTTGAAGAACCAGCTCACGCGATTCGAAAGCATATTCCCGCCTGTTCCGGTAGCGCAAAATTTGGAAGCGTCCAAACGATCCCGGGTCTGTATCACCTGGTAATCGTTTGAGGACGCCCCGGTGAAGACGCAGGTTTTTGAGCGAGCCAGCTGCTCCATGGTCAAACCCGCGCTTTCTACGGCGCGATAAGACGTTTCAAGGGTCAACCGCTGCTGCGGATCCATCGCGACAGCTTCAGCAGCCGTGATCGAGAAAAAGGGGGCATCAAAAAGACTAGAATCCTCAGTCATAAAATGCCCGCCGCGATTGGACACCGAATCCATGCGGTTTGGGTCAGGGTTGTAAAAGGCTTCGATGTTCAACCGGTCTGCTGGGAACTCCTTAGATGCGCATCTGCCCTCCATGATCATATTCCAGAATGCATCGGGGGACACGGCATCTTCCGGGAATTTCAGCGACAGACCTACCACAGCCAGAGCTGGGAGAGAATCATGCAGTGATTCAGGCATGTTGTAGTTGACGAATTGATTGTTGAAAAAGATTGTTGAAATTCTTTCTGCTCCAAGGAAAGCTGCGACAAGGCGAAGGACCCTTTTCTATATAATTCTTTCTCTAGTCACACCTTACTACCGGTGATAAGCGCACTCTAACAATCACGCCTTGGTAAATTCAAACCGTCGGATCCAAACACAAGCTTGACCGATGGATGATCACTGCTGCATCGGGGCGATTCCCACCAATCCCTTCAGTCCCCTGCAGAGAGCACTGAAGTCTCCAAGTCCGATCCTCGTCCGTTGAGCGATAAACTCCCGATAAGACCCGTCTGTGGACACAAATCGCGGTGCAAATGATATTCGCAAACTCAGCTAAGTTGGGGCAGGAGGCGCGCTGAGCCATGGGCCAGAACGGCGTGCTCGGGTCCGATCGCTAGATTCTAGCGCAATGCTTTGATTCGAAGACTTGGATATATGATCCATTGGTATGAATTCAGCTGCATTGCCAGCAGTGGGGCAGGGGACATCAGCTTCGCGTCGAGTCACGGTTGGGCGTGCGGTGGAGAGGAGAAGGAGCGGAGGAGGAGGCGGAATGGCAAAAAACTCGGCGGCCCCGTGTTGTGATTATATCAGCAGCGTGTGTTGCCTTTCAGTATCTGGCAAATACAGTTTTCTTCAGTGAATATACATTTCCCATATGCATTTCATGGGTCGGGATTCAAGGGTCGGACGTAACATTTATGGTTTCAATAATGCCAAACTCAATTTCTTTGCGATTACAGTTCGAACTTCAACTTTATAACACAGTGATTCGGCAATTCACTTACCGCAGCGCTGGTAAGTTGAACGTTTTTGTTTAAACGTGACAGACTTCTTCTTGCCGTCCATGACTAGAGTAATAGAATTTAGTTCGAGGTACTCTGCAAGTGTAGGTTTTGCTGGGTATCTTTAGAATTATAGCACCTTTTTTTCCGTCTCTCAAAGTGCATGAACGCGCAAAAGTTAACCTACGACAATGGTTGTGTCGCTCCTATACTTTGAGACTACTGGAATGCGAAGATGAAGTTAAAAGGAATAGTTACTCAACCATGAAACTCCTTGTATGCTAGGCTCTCTCAGCTTCTCGGTGGGTTGCTCATTATTGGTAGTCCTTTGATATTATAGCATTGGTACAATTGTCCGTACTCCGAGGCCGGGTATGTACATAGCCTAGGAAAGGGATCGACAGGATCGAACCTTTCCTCGCTCACCTTACCTTCTTGGCCCACAAATATAGAGTCTATGTTCCTAGTTGCCATTTAGCTCTTTCTCTCTTCCTATTCTCACCATACACCGTACTGAAACGATCACGATAAGCTTTGTCCTGCAAAGAATGATCTGTATGATCTCAGTCTACAATCATTACTTGATCGACAATTGCGGAGGCGAAGAAACAAGGCGTAGACGATAGATAATGTCTGACTACACTATTCCCTCCTTCCCGAGGAGGCATTCAGAGGAGGCGAGCTCTAGGAGGTTAATGTCACTCGTTCATCTGAAGCTGTCAGCTATATCAATGACGTGTGTGGAGCCCTGGCGTTGGGACCAAGTAGTGCGTTATTTTCTGCCCTTGAACCTTGTCGTTTTCGTGACTACACAGAAGATTGACTCTGGTCCAAGCGGATTACATCACAGTCTTGGAATAGTACATCGTGCGACATGATGATAGTGGTTCTTCGCTGGCGCCATGGTGGGCCAAACGCCAGAGATCTCTGCCTCATAAGACCCTCAGCAACCAGCCTTTGCTCCATCTTTATCTTTCATTCATCAATTGTTTCACCTGTGTTAATTGAACGCTCAAAACTCTTTACTTTGCCAATATGCGTTTCTGCTGGTCAGTGTAATGTTCCTTTGAAACATGTTTCTTCAGACACCTGACATAGTAGAACAGCTTGCACGGCTCTGGAAGTAATTCCCGGGTAAGTTTTCAATGGAGATAACATTATGACTGGTATAAAATCAAACCTTCTAACACCTTCATGTGGTGTAAAGCTTCTCCAGCAGCAAATTGGTAAGTTGCCTTCAAATTTCGTGTTAGATTGACAGAACTAACAAGTAAATGTAGCGGCCGTTAGATACGAACTAGGAGACCGACACACCTATGACTTCGTGGAAGGTTGCGTACCATGTGAGGCCCATCCTGGTAGATACCCATCCTTCCGATAGTGTTATGACATGCTAATTCGGCCTAGCGCTCAAGGACAATATGTCCCCTGACGAAAAGGCGTTTTCTTATGTTGATCCCGTAGATGCCGAGTCATGGATACAAGCCGTTGAAGGTCTGGATCAATACGTGACCAACGAAGGACCCTTTGACGGGGTCATTGGCTTTAGTGCCGGCGCTAGCCTTGCTATTCTGTGGCTACTCTGGCGCCAGCAGAAGCAAGATATCCCCGTCAAAATGGGAGTCTTCTTCTCTAATGCCCACGGCCCCGACCACCTTAAGGAACTCGGTGTCTCACTTAGTAGTGAGGATCTGAATCTGCCAACGGCACATATCTGGGGCAGCTGTGATGATGGCCAGGGACAGTTTACCGCAAAGTGTGGCTGGGGAGCCTGTAAGGCCGACAGAAGATCTGTGTACATCCATGGTAAGGGACACGAAATTCCTACTGCACCGGACGATACTATTGGGATGGTGAAGGCCATTGATCGGGCGATTCTGCGTGCTGGATTTGTTTGAAATTGGCAGGAAATGTTGCTAGGGGTTGTCAGAATGAGACTGTAATCGGAGAGTGGATAATTCATTCATGTATCTACGTTTGAGCAATGAGCATGACCTTGTGAACATATTGAAAGATTTGTGCTTGAATTAATTAGTAAATCCGCAGATCTGCCTGCACACTGATCTCGAAGGTTCTCTATTCCGAACTGCTTAATGCAATTTTGTTTCAAGTGATGAGACTATTTTGCCACTGATCGTACAACAGATTATCCCCAGCATCAAGCTAATCATCACACCCAATTCTCCGCAATTCCAAAAGCTACTTGGTATGTATCCATTCACAGCTACCACTACAGCCTATGGAATCACGGAGAGGCGGGGGCGTACGGAGAACTGAATAGTCGGCAAAGCATAATGAATAATAGCCACACCACGGGAGTTTGCAGAGTGTTAGAACGGCTACAGTGTCCTAAAGTTTCGAACTCAATTATCGTACACATTGTTACTGTGGTGGTTTTCTACATCATGTCACCTTGAGCGCCAGTGGCGCGGAGATCAAGCAATATTGTGGATACACATCGACTTTGACGTTGTGTGAGAACACGTACCATACTTGATTCGCTTATCTACAAATTTAAAATGCAAGGTAGCTGAAAGCATGTTGATTGATCGACATGATTTGCATTACGCAAAGTCAAATATTCAGTCACTTCCTGGGATGGCAGCGGGCCTCCATTCGGAACCGTTGAATGGTCAACCTTGGTTCAAGCACTGCCGGTAGGGTCCATTGTGGCTTCTAGTCAAGCTTTGGCATGCGCGATTTTGTTTGACTTCATAGCCGTGTAGATCCCAAGCTCTAGGTTACCGAGGTGCCTTGATAGCTCGACCTGGGTCAACGGAGCTTAGATTAATTCGCCATGGTCGGATCGCATTGTGAAGAACCGAGGCTGGTATTGTCCGCTTCTGTCACCTTTCAAGAGTCGAGTTAACCCGCCTTCTGCTAATGGATCTGTTATTTTACTGCGAATGTTTGGTGGTAGTTCATCTTGACTGAACTAGACAAAGGAAGCTCGTCGCGCATTCTCACAGGTACAAATCCAAGGAACCTTTCCTCAACAGCTTATGTACGATGAGTGGTTTCGAAGAGCTAGATGAAAAGGATTCGGTATGTTGCATCAAGAAAGAGCAAGATTTCTATCTTCACGGAGCGCGACTATGGGTTGCTGGTGCCGGGTTAGTTCCTCATTTCTAGAATCTTGCGCGAATGTGAGCTAACGAAAAGGTTTTCCTTAATCTAAGCATGTGCATCTGCCTTTTCCTGCCAATGCTCGAGATCAGCATTGTGAGCACGTCGTTGGTTACTCTTGGGGATAAACTGCATGGATTTGACCAGACTGCCTGGGTCCCAAACGCGTATATTCTCACCTACTCTGGTACGTTTCGCGCAATCAGGCACAAGAGAAATACTGACTTATCACTAGGCTTTCTCATGATCTGGTCAAGGTGCGGGGACATTTTCGGTGTCAAACTAGCTTTGCTCAGCTCATTGGGATTTTTTATCGCATTTTCTGGCGGATGTGGAGCAGCAAATACGCTGAATGATCTGTTCGTGTTGTAACTTTGCTTTTACCACTCGGAAATGACTGATTTAAGATGCAGTATAATATGTCGCGCCTTTCAAGGCGTCGGTGCCGCTGGCGTTTTCTCTTTGAGCACATTTGGCTTCTTGCGATTGATGCATCCTTCCAGGTATGGCATTATTGCCACCATGGCCGGGATCATGATATCTCTGGGACTGGTATTGGGCCCCATTTGTGGTGGCGCAATTGATAACGCTGGCGGCTGGCGGTGGATCTTTCTATTGAAGTAAGTTGTCGCGGGAGAGTAGCCGGACCGCATGGTGAATCTCATACAGTTAACATTTCATGTTTCATTCCAGCCTCCCGGCCGGTGGCATCGCATGGTTATGTATTCTTCTCGCAATGCCCTACCATTACCCGAATCCTCCACCACTGAAGGAAGATGGACAATCCACCGGATCCTGGTTAAACTGGCTTCTCCAGGGGCAACGAGTCTTTTTTAAGCAGACAGACTTCCTGGGTGCATTCTTCATTCTGGCAGCGTCAATGTTGCTAGTGGCCGCGCTGCAGGAGGGCACTGTAGACTACACCTGGTCCTCCGGCGTAATTGTCAGCTTTTTCGTTCTATCGGGCATGCTCTGGCTTGCGTTTCTGACGTGGATCTGGTTCCTTAGTCGCCGATCATGGTCAATCCAGCCTATTCTGCCCTGGCGGCTTACCAAGAACCGAGTGTTTATGGGTGTTATCCTGTGGGTCTTCCCCTCTTTCCCCCTCTTCTTATCCGGAGAGTATAATAGCACAATAAAGAGCAACGTTAATATAACTTCGGTCGTCACCCTCAGAGGATGGCTTTTATCAGGTCCTCCGCTCGTCGTGTGTGTCATTGACCTTCCCCAGCGCTATCAAACCGTCAACAAAAGCTCCCCACTCGGAGCCGGGGTGAAGCTGCTTGCGTACGCACTAAGCAATCCTGTTGGGGGATGCACATGTTCGTTCCTGATGACCAAGTACAAAGTTCCATTTGTATACACGCTACTCGTCGGGTTAGTGCTCCAGGGCGTCGGATTCTTTCTCATGTCTGAGATTCCCACCACTGTTTCCCTCTGGATGGGGCAGTTTGGTTACTCCGTGATCTTCGGGTTAGGAGTAGGAGCCTCGACATCGGTTATGTATATGCTTGTGCCGGAGTCCGTGGAAGAACCCGACCAGCTGATCGCAATGGGAACTGCAAGCCAGGGCCGGCAGGTGGGTGGCGCCTTAGGTGTAGCGATTGCAACCACGATACTCAATACCCATCTGACCAAGAGTCTGGCGTCGTTTCTGTCCCCAGAGCAAATCAAGACCATCAAAGACACGGCACAAGCAATTGAGAGTCTTCCCGAATCAACGCAGATTGACGTTCGTTCGACCTTCGCGGAAGCGTATAATATGCAGATGAAGATGGTCGGAGGGTTTGCTTTAGCGCAGATGTTGGTTGTTGCCCTGATTTGGCAGAAACCACAGCTTCACATCAACAGGTTACGTGGAGGAGCTTAACCAGAGACCAAAGAGGCATTATGACTGAACTGTTTATATGGTTAGCGGCATAACATGACTGATCCTCGCAGTATTCTACAAGTATTTGCCATGAATGTGACTGGGTCTAGTGAGACGATTGTGCTTAATTTCTGGCGGGCTTTGAGTCTAATTCTCATATTAGATGGCCGTCTCTTTGTAATTTTCGCTTCTTGTCTTTTTTAGCTAGACGCGGGAATAATCCATCCTGTGTGTGTGAACATTCCACTGGATCGTTGGAATGAATTGACTATTATTCTTGGTGAGGCACGCTTGGCACTCTTGGGCTTCCGGATCTTGATCTAACTTCAAGCGTCGACTGTCCAAAACTAGCTAATTTCAGTTATCTTCCTACATACTAGGGGATGGAATCGTTTGGCTTTGACGTCATTGAACCTCAGCAGCGGGAATGATTCCCAGTTTCCCTGACCAACATCGTGAGATGCCTGGAGTAATCAACTTCTCTGACAAGACCATAATTACCTAACCAAAGTCCCTCGTTTCACTTAAGACGTACTTGAGCTGGTTTCAGGTCTTATATGAAAAGCTGAGAGAGGGATTAAAAAACCGCTATAGAAAATCCAGGCCAAACAATGTTCTATGATCACGGTTCCCTTCGCCAAGAACGCTACAGATACTAAGCACAACGTCCAAAGAGGAACGACGATCCGAGGCGTCTCAAGTTCAACATATTCTATTAACGCCTCAATTCGCCTATTCCTGTGTCATTCAAAACTAGATCCCAACATTGCCCACTTCTTTGCGGCCGCGGATATGATAAGTAAACTCATCCCAGTCGGTCACTTCCCGCTGACGTGAAGAGAAGGCGACGCGGGCTTTCTGAAGGAGCCGTTCCTGTAAGTCTTCCAGGAGTTTCAGGACTGTAGCAGGAATCTCAGTTAGGGGGATGTTAATCTTGCGACTCTCCTTAGGAATGTCTCTTCTGTACACCGTTGCGTGTTGACCTGATAACTCCTTGATCCCCAGTATAATGCACAAGGGAGCCCCCCGTATGATCCATTCATGAAGCTTCCAACCGGCGGAGTACCCGTCGCGGAGATCCACTTCCGTACGCCAATGAAGCGCCGCCAGCTTGGATTTAATTGAAACATATTCATTCACGATCGTCTGGTATTCTTGTTTCCTTTTAGAGGAGCCATGGAGTATGAGGATGGCCTGATACTCAGCAAGGTTTGGCGGAAGAACTAGACCTTCATTATCCCCATGAATTGCCATCATAATACCACTGGCGCGACTGGAGAAATGCCAAGAATTCTGCCACACATGGAAGAATTGTTGACCTTCGCTAGAAGGGATTGAAAGGATCGAAGGATCAGGCACCTTGATACCATGTGCCGTGCTACAGCATTGACCGAGCCCACGGCATATTGCACCTTCGATGCATTGCTCAAGTATATGCACACATAAAAGGATGACAGTTTCATTGACATAGGCACCAATAAGGACAAGTGAAGCCTCTCTATTGGCGAGGCTACTCTTTTGGCCTTTCACAACTGGAACAGCAAGAAGATCCTCATACACTTCTTTGTATAGATCAAGAGCCTGTGGGATTGCATCATCTGTCCCTTTCTTGGTTAGATGTGCTGTGTGTGTCTCTTGCACGAGACGGTCCCTGGAACGAAAGAATGGCTGGGGGTGTGACACATGGCAGAATAAAGACTTCCACTGGTTTAGTCGAAGCGGGAGGTCATGGTGGCCTTGGATCCCTCTGGCATAATGCGACTAGATGGCATCTGAGGTGGCCAGCTGGTCTGAGATGAGACCTTCGTTTTGATCTTCAATTTGTTCATAATTTATAGCATTTGGCTTTTTGAGTACAAATGCAGGGAACGAAGTGTTGTGGACGCCTGTTTCCCGCAGTCCACTGTCAAGGAAAGCTTGGATTCTTTCCCAAATGGGATACGAGGTTTGCTGAAAGCTTTCCCCAAAAGAGGGAATATATTAGCGAAAAACAAGTGTGCCAAAGTATAGATGAATGGCAAGACGTACCTGAGTACAAAAAAACTCGGTATTCCAGGACCGTGGTCTATCATCTCACTTTTCACCACTGACTGGCGATACCACCACCAAAAGTCATCCTCCTTCAACGCATCAATACGTGGAGCATGCGCACCGATCACTTTCTTCCCGAATGGCATGATAACACTAGTAAACACCTAAAAAAAGTAGGTGGCTCAAAGCAAAACAAGAAACAGACAAGCCTTCGAGCTTGAGAGAAAGAGCATCATATGACCAGCGCGCGATACACCTTTATGAAGCAGTCAAGGTATAATGTCATCCCAGCCCCCTTCCAGTGTTCAGACCCATTTTTGCACTATCGAACAAAATGCTACTGCCTAATCACTCGCTATTGCCGAATTTGTCTATTTATCCACGCCATGAAATGGGTTTCTTTTCATTCGACGATTCAATGACAATAGGGCTCCCTAGCCTACCTCAATCAGTGTGTCTAAGAGATATTAGGTAAATTACATGGGTGAAAGACATTTGTTCCGTAGGAAGGGGTTTAGTGTAAATGCGATCGGCCTCTGATATCCGACCATCTCCAAGCCAAGGAGGCTATTCGTTGGATCCGTAAAATAACCAGGACAGCTCTCAAGGCAAGAGATAGCATTTTTGCCCTTTGCGCGATGCATTCTCGCCCGGTGCATCATCAAGGCTTTGCCAAAGTATTTCAGGTTGCCTGTCCTCTACTTGTTCTGACGTGAATTCTTACAAGATCTTCTCTGCATTGCTAAAGTTTCATTGATCGCAGTTCATCTTCGTGCTCAATGTCACAAGTTCCAGAAAAGATGACCAGTTCCACATCACAGATCCTAATCGCACATATCTTCATAATTTCTTGATCGTCCAGTTCGTGCAAGATTCCATTCAAGATATATCAGGTCTGTCCATGTGTCTGTCTCATCCCGAGCACAGCAATATTCCCAATCGATCAGGTAGCCGCCACACAAAATATTTAGCCAATCGCTTACAAAGTTCATTACTGGCGGCAGAGATTCAGACATAGGAGAAAACTGACCATTTATTAGTCGTCTTGTCCCAAAGGAGGTTACATAGTGCTGGATCACGATGCCTCAAACCACAATCTAGAGTCTCGCTGGCAACGAAAATTAGCAACCTTGCATAATGTGTATTCGTAAGAAAGTATATTGGGATACACTAACAGCCATGCTATTTTGAAGGCCGCCCGCAGGGCATCCCTCTCAGCGCGATCCATCCGCCGATTGATGAGTGAGTCTGATGGATCAGAACCGGGTAGCTGTTCCATCAAGATACATAGCTTGTATCCTCAAGGGACCCATCCGTCCTCAGACTGCTTCTCCTTCTTCCAGTCAAAAAGAGAAGGGGTGCTGGAGGAGTGAGCCTTTGTCAGAGAGAACAAGGCGTCGATTTCGGTTTGGAAATTTGGGGCGGGGCCTAGAGTCGCCTGCTGTGCACGAACAGATGACCTCTTGGTGGCCGTTCCAACCCAGGGGATCCTGATCACATATTTTAGCCTGCGTTCTCTCTATAACTGAGAGGCACTAACTGTAGGCGCATCTTGAGGACAGCGTAGATGGACCGTCGAATATTCGTATTCGATCATGATAAGGGTGTCGAATATCGTATTCGACTTCTTATTCGAACCATGCGAGGCGTCGAATATATCGGCCGACGTAGAATATTCGTTACACCCCTACCGAATACCCAGCTCCCCGATATCAACCTTTGTCTCGTAATATTCGTGCTCGCGGACCTTGGTCTCCAGTCTCCACACTGAACCGGCGGGAAAAGAAACCGCTGCGCGAATGTAGTCATCTTCATCAAACCATGTGATATTTGATCCAATTTTCATACCGAGATGACCACTTGAGCACAGAAAATAAGAATAGGGCTTCGGTGATGGAGGAATAAAAATTGGTTGATACTCGAAAATGATATTGGGAGTAATAAAGTAAGGGGGGATGGCAATCCTCCAACTAATGGGGACTCTGCTCGGCGCGTAAAACCCCGGGCCGGAAAAGCCTTTGGCGCCTAAATATTTTATAGTACAGTATCTTTCCACTGTTCACTAAGGTACGGTACATACGTGCCGTAGGTATTATTCATTCTTCTAGACGTATACAAAACCCTCCGTAACCAAGCCGCGCAGTATTACTTCCGTCAAAACTCAGCAAAGTAAGAGAACAGAGTGCAGGTGGCCTATAAGACAGATAGTCGGGTACGTCAATCATAGGAAGGCCGGCGCAACTTAAAAGGTAATATCCTGGGTTCTAATCGCTGCGTTTCGGGCACTAATTAGACGTCGCCCGGCACGAGCGCTTAACTAGTACTAGTAGCTATGTATGTACCCTGTTGCTATTCTAGTCGTAAAAACTAATATCAGCCAGTAATTGAAAAGCCTACCGTCGACATATCCCATGGATAGTTTGTAGCGAAACCTACGGTTGGTCAGAGGAAGCTGGTACAGAATAGAGAGAACTAAGTGAACATTGACTGAGTGAGCGAGCTCGTGGACTTAGTTAGATAACAGAAAGATGATAGATACACGTGTACAACTCATATAGCCCCTCACTAGTGGAATATCACTTATTCCAATGCCGAGCGCTTAACTATATTCGTAACATAGTTGGAAATGCCAATCATAGGAATGCCGGGTCAGATGAATAGGTGAAAAGCCTTGATTCTAATTGATGTATTTCAGGCACTAAGTAGATGCCTTCTGGCTTGAGCGCTTCTAGTATGTACCTTGTTGCTATTCTGGTCGCGAGAAACAATGTCAGCCAATAATTAAAAGCCCGAAACCATAGACATAACTCATACGTGTTGGGATCTTTTGTGGGTACTACCTGTGATTCAATAAGCCAAGAATTTACTCATTTGTCGCCCGTCCGCGTCCGTCCTATCTATGTAACACCCCTAGAGTCAGACTCCTTTCTCTCTTACAGCCTTATGACCTACTAATTGATTTATAACACTAGTCTGTATTATGTTCTTTTTCAACATCCCACCTCTCTATTTCAGTAGTCGCCTAAAATCCACTTGCATGGTTGCTATTCTTATATACGCGCCGAATTATGCATACCACCCTACAGATTACATCTGTAGTTGTCAGCTGGATAATGTCTAGATTTCAATCGGCTTTTTATTGTATACAAGTAGGTGCCAAACTACTTTTATTCACCTAGGCATGCCTACGACGGCTATCCTCTCTCCGGCGAGGCAGAGTCTAGCAAGGGAACATAAAAAGGGACAATCGCCCACGTCTTCAAAGACACAAATCATACCTCATCATTGATTTTACTCCGATTAAGACTCGACCCTCTCTGCCTTAGAAACAATGGTGATTGAACTCACTGCCCGAGAGTTAATATATTCTGCGATCCCTGAACTCCTCACCGCACCTGGCTCAACAACAACAGACACAACTCACAAATTGGAATTCAAGGGGACACCCGTGCGTTGGAAATCTTTAGAGGAAGATGTTCGTACAGTAACAGTATCAGATGGTGTGCATTGGCACCACTTTCCCTCTATTATTGCATATGAACCCTCAGCACAACATGCCGGGCCACATCACACATGCTGCGAACAGCTGTACTGCGGAGACGAACACAGCGTTGTTGCTCGGTTCGGCCAGAATGTGAGCCATGCTATGACTGCTGTCTTTCGCACTTTGAATTTTCCTGGTACATTTGGAGATTTCAAATCATGCGTGGTAGCCGATCTCCTGGGCATGGTTCCCGATATTGTGGTCTGTGATAGGACGGGCAAACTGTAGATAGTAGGAGAGGCAAAGACTCCGAGGATGCACAATCTGAAAGGTTCCATGCTACTTAAACAGGAGAACCTTCGGCATACTCTTGGTATTGACCCTCTCTGTTCCCAATTCTTTAGGTCAAATTTCTCGCTACATGTACTATGCTGGAGTGAAGTACGGGATTCTTACGACATACAATGAGACAATTTTCTTGAAACAGAATGCACATCCTTACAAGTCAAAGAGACTGCCCTGTGGTACTCCAATGCGATCTCATGCGATACTAATTCGGTGCATCAGAACGATTCAAGTCAGATGGCCGTGTCTCTCCGCGAATGCTTCCTTTTCCTCGGCTGGATTATCCAGGCCGGACACTACCTTTACAACAACAAGATGTCCAAAGATAGGTGGACATGTTCAATGGGTGGTAAATTCACGGACGCGGATCAGATCTCCCTTGATGACTCCTCTGATTGCTCTGGTTCCTCTGGACAAGGGTCTTCATCGAAAAGACCATCTCGCGCGTCGACCCCAACTCACCATGCTCCTTCAAAACAGCCGTCTCGCACGTCTGCTTCAACCCACCATGCTTATTCGCAACATACCTCTTACACGTCGGTTCCAGCCTACCAGGCTCCATCGACTACTCAAACCGCCCAAAGAGTGACTCGGTCCCAATCTCGGGCACGCCATCAGCAGGATCTGCACGATCCACACCGGCAGCAATAGTCTCTTCCAGAACGTATCAGATTAAAATACTGTTGGAACGATGTTGTCAACCAGACCAGAGAGGTGGAGTATCCTGACCTAATCCACATACTGCACAGCACCTTGCTTGGCCTAGACTTGGCCTACCATTCCAAATGGCATACCAAGGGATCAGGAATGCATAGGTGTAAACAAGTGGAACTATAAATAGCTAGGCAGATTGTAGTTTAGAAATGACACTTCACTTTTACCCACCGAGCATATACCTATATTCAGTTGAATCGATAGGATATCTGATTAGGGCAATGACCAAGTCAACCGACAAATACTTTGTTAAACAAATGGGTGGCAGCTGGGCTTCGCTATGACATGTGTTCCTTGTGAGTGCGAAACTCAATAATGACATTTTATCAGGATATTTAATCGGTGGCGTAATGTGTACAAGCAAAGCTGACTACCGATGAGCGGAATCATTAGCAGGCCAGAAGACAGGGATACAGAATAAGTTTCACCGGGTCCATCATGAAAAATAGTAGTATCCTACGATCGTCTAAAGAAATGTCACTGGCGTTGTGTATCCATGCCCCACGAAACGAACCTCTCGAGCGATAGAGAGAGAATTGTGCATATAGAATGGACTCATCTTTTCAGGTCTACAAAATGAATGTCCAGGTGGGAACTATTTTTCTATGCTTCTGAGGAACCCTTCCCGTTCGAGTTCTTGTGGGTTTTGGGGAATTTGAGGAAACCGAAACCGCTGGGCCCGGTCTTACTCCATCCCCTGCTATTGTAACGTAGATGTTATTATGCTCAGTAAAGAGGGTCCCGATAGTTCATCATTGGTCAATTCGAACGCCTGAGGACCCACCAAATCAGCCTTGCCTTCTTGGGGGCGGCCAAGGATACTAGTGATTTAAGATCGAATCGTGCCCCTAATTCCAGAGCCCTTCCGTCACGTCGAAGAGCAGTCATTCATCATGTACAACCCTTTCAAGATCTCAGATCCTAGAAACCTCAAGATCAGCCTGGCTGCTCCGCCCAACTGGACCTTTGCCCCAGGCGACAATGTCATCGGTACCGTCGTCCGCGAGGCGTCGCTCGTCAGTCCCGATGCAACAATCCGGGTGTCTCTAGGGGGAATTGCCGAAACCAGGATGGTGGAACAATACGGAAATCAGCAGATAGATCATTCCAATCGATGGGACCTCCTGGATCCACGAGATGAAGATCTCTTTCAGGGGCCGCTCCACCTCGCCGAAGGGAGTACAGAATGCCTCACGTTCCCATTCGAAGTAAATATACCGCTACGGCCATCTCTCACGATGATTCCACGTCATAACTATGAAACGAGCTTCCTACCGATAGATCATGACAGCGTAGCCGAGCAGACGCTCCCTGGGACTTTCGCCTGCAGCAACGGGGACGGCTCGATAGGCATGATCGGATATAAGTTGGAAGCTGAGCTGCGTTATCGTCGCGGCGGCGAAATCATCACACATACGGAGTCATGTCGTCTCGTGATCCGACATAGCCTAGTCGAACCCCCGCTGGTGCACTACGAGATGATCCCACACTCGCAAACTGCCCGAATGCAGAGCCACCGGCTGGTGACTGGGGTGGGGCACTTGTCCTTGAAGAAAAAGATACAAAACTTCTACGGTTCCTCCAGTGTTCCCGGATGGGCCTATCGAGTGGACATCAGTGCACCCAAGGCCATACAGTTGGACCACTCCCTTCCTATTCCCCTGACTGTCAATATCGTGGGCGTTCCTGACGAGACGAGCCCAGCGCTTCGAGACACCACCGTGACCGTCATCGTTCAGTCCATCCGCATCAGCGTAATATCCATGACCGTTACCCATGTCTGCGGCCTCGGGTATAGCACGGGAAATTTGGACTTTTGGCGCAAGACGCATTCCATCGTTATTCCCTCCCGCACATTCCTGACACCGATTGAGTTTCACGTCGGACAGGACAGCTCCCCTTTCGATCTTGGCAATGTCTTTCAGATATATCTGGACTCCGATGGTCTTCGAAAAGGTACTCAAAGATTTGATCCAAGCACCCCATTTTCGGGCTCGATATACCCTGACTTTGTTTCGTACATTATTCGACACAAACATGAGCTGAGGTGTGAGCTTACGCTTGATATTTCGGGGGAGTCCCAGACTGTTGCAATTTCGGCGCCATTAAATGTGCTGCCGTCGGACTAGCGAGGTTATAATTCTCACCCGAGATAGGTGAATAAAATTCTGTACAGGGTTTGGTATTCAGTAGATAGCGAATGAAGCTTCCCCGAGTTAATATTCACTGAGAATTCCCGCGAGTAGATAGACTAACTGTATCCCGCTAGTCCAGGTTACTCTATGTCAGATTTACCAAGGTTCCCTCTAAGAGGCCTCAACATGATCAGGATACCTCAATCCGTTTTGTTCCCTCACCCGATCCAACACCTCCGTTATCAAGACCGTCTCATCCAACGGCATCACCTCAGACTCGACCTTCCCCTCAGCCAAAGCCCGAGCACAAGCATCCGCCTCCCAGAATAAACCATGACCGGCGGGAATTTCGAAATCCTTCTTCTCAATCACCCGACTGCCACCCTCCTTATACTGAACAACTGCGATGCCCAGCGGCCGTGCAGCTGGGCCGAAAATCTGGATTTGACCCCTTTCACCGAGAATGCGAACGTCTGGATCGGTCGGGTCAGACGCAACCCGCAAACTTGCGGTTGCTACACCCTGTGTCTTATCCTCAGGAAAGATAAGGACGACAGTAGATGTCTCGTCGACTCCGGTTGCTGCATATTTCACCAACAAGCTCGAAACAAGCGGTGGCGATCTAATGCTATCCGCAGACAAAGCAACATGGTACAGGATCTGAAAGATCCACGTAAGAGGATAAATTGCCACTTCATATAACCCGTCACGTTAGCATCATACCACGCCCAAGAACATAGGTAAGAACAGAGGCACTCACAATCCAACAAAGCACCCCCGGCAAGCACAGGGTTTACCAACCGATGCTCAGTCCCATAAAGTCTCTCCACGTCCCTCCCCAAATTCCTCTCCGCCACTACCCTTTGCACAGTCCCGATCTTCCCATCCCTAATAAGCTGTCTAACGTACTGCACCAGTGGGAAGAAACGCGTCCACATCGCCTCCATCAGAAACAACCTTTTCTCTCTCGCAAGATGCACAAGAGCCTTTGCCTGCGTGGCGTTCACGGTAAACGCCTTCTCGACCAAGACGTGTTTCCCTGCTAACAGCGTCGCGCGAGCATTTTGGTAATGCAGCGAATGCGGTGTGGTTATGTATACGATTTCGACGGATGGGTCGGCGAAGAGGGCATCGTAGGATCCGTAAGCGGTTGTAGTAGAAGGCGCATTTATTGTGGATAGGAATGTACGGGCTTTCTCGATGGAGGAAGAGGATGCGACGGCTGTGAGGGTGTGGGTGACGTTGTGGACGCCTCGGGTGGATGGGTCGATCAGGAGATCTTTGGCGAATTCTGGATTGAGTCAGTTAGGGAGATCTTTTCTGGTTTATGCTGGTTCGAATAAGATAGAGAGACAAACTTGTAGCATTGTCGCCGGTAGCTGATGTATTTAGGGTTAGCGGTGGTCAGGTGTTGCGAATGCTGCACGTCAGGGTACTTACAGATAATTCCCCAATTGACCATCTTGATTTGCAGTTTTTGTCTTGTATACAGGGAATTCTGAGATCTAAGAAAGCTTGTATTTATAGGGAGGGGTTGATTAATTAAATTGGGTAGTATTAGTGTATCACGTCATTTCATGCTAAGATGCTATCTTGGACAGCGCCTGGCATTGAACCAATGGATGCAACCAGCAAGATGGGCCGGAGGAATGTCTTTCTTTCCAATGGAGGTTGGTTTCATTTTAGACGTATTTTTTTAATAGAGAACATTGACTTTCCAAGCTCAACTGCAAACATGATAACATGACCTCGATACGATCTCACTTGTATCCACTAAACGGGATAGAACATCCCTCCATGCTAACCATAAGTCCTATTCAGCCGCCGACTAATGCGCCTGGCATACTGGAAAGGAATCTTGGATATCGGATGCGGCTCATGGAACTGAATACTGCGCTCGACATCTAAATTCCTCGGCGTAAATTGCCACACCGAACCGTTCAGCTTCTGCATCGAGAATGCGGTACCGCTCAAAGCGTGCAAAAAGTCATTCCAGGCCACCTCTCCTGGTTGAGCTGTTTGCGATGGTTGGAAGAAAAGGGTCGAGAAGACCTTCAAAGAGCGTTTGTCCACTTTGAAGGTGGGCTGAGTATCGACCTGTGGAGTGGGTGATGGTTTTTCCACTAAGGTTTCGGGAACAGCTGCCTGACCGCAAGCTTTCTGTTTCTTCTTGGGCCCTGCTGGGGCTGATGAATCGGTGGTTTTCTCGCTTCGGTACTGCAGCTCAAATTCACGATCTGCAATATTTTGATCGGAAGGCTTCTTCTAGGCAGGTTTCTTGGCAGGTTCGACCCACTCCGACGTCCTCTAAAGCTTTCCAGAAATACGGGAGAGGACCAAGTAAGTGGCATTGCGTCTGGTCATCCCGCGCTTCACGGGTACATGTCTGTCGACAGCGGCCCAGAACGCGTCCAAATTCCGCTCCGCATGTCGCATGAGTTCGACATTCTGTTTGTTTCGCCTTTTTTCGACGGGATAGTAGAAGAGATCCTTCTCCGGGCCACCCATTCCTCCGAGACGGGATCCTTCAAAAGGAACGAGAAACTTGTCCCAACCCTTAACCATATCAGCATATTCTTTTCTTATCGCATCCTCTTCGTGCGCAAAACCGCTTTCGAACGTTGCCGCTCAGGGATGATAGAGCTCGATCTGGTACAAACATTCGGAGAGGACGGATAGGTCGGACACGATACTAGCAACTCGTGAGGAGATCAGGTCGCGGTTCTTCGGGTCGTTTTGAAACAGGCGCTCAAGTGTATCCATGACAGTCTTTCCACCGGCCATCTGTAAGATTCGACTATCGCCCCAAAGCGTTTCCAATGTCCATACCAGTTTGCCTTGAGCGTCTGTCGTGGTTGCTTGGGGTCGCGAGGATACTTGCATTTTTGACGTTCCTGGGATCTGTGGCTCGCGCTGGAATAGCGATCGCAGCGGCGGAGAAGGAGGGACGGCGACCTTCAGTTGATTGATCGGGCCGGTGGTAAATTGTTCGAGGAAATACCGAACTTTAGCAAGTTCGTCCTACAGTTCCTTGGGGAGGTCCTTTTCCGGAGAAATGCGGCCCTCATGTTTGGAGTGGAGTTGACGTAGATTAGAGAGCGCCGCGCGAAGACTGTGTCACGTTTCAACGGCGAAATAGGCCTCCGCAACAACATTCTGCAGAACACAATTCCAGAAGAGAGGCTGGGGGTGTGGTGCCATGGTCGGATGAAGCTTTCCGGTGATATCGAGAAGGATCTCCAGTCGATGTTCTTTATAATCACTGACGACATCTTCAAAGTATCCAGGGTCTTCCCGTAGAGCTAGGAGATGGTCTTCTGCCGCCGAGTGTTTAGCATCGACCAGATCTTCAAGTGATCGTAAATCAAGGCTAGCAGGGAGACAATATGGTGCGTCTCCCGCAATAGCAGCTAGGGAAGCCCACTCTTTCTCGTCCTTGATCGTGGGTTCCGGAAGCACAGGGAAATCGTCGATCAGAGACTCTCGAGGGATGTCATGGAGAGGTTGATAGCAGGTCTCTAGAAGAAACTCATACAGTCGCTGTTAAGCGACCAGTACCACCAAGCCATGACCAGGGTGAAAGCCTTGTCCGTTTGACGCCTATTTCATCGCCTCATCCTCCATGCTCGCGCCTCAGGGTATCAACCTTCCATACGATTCCGGGGTCGTTCCTCCGCTAAACATCATAGTATGCAGGTTGAGAAACGCGGTTCGTATGGCCCCTGAAGGATGGCCCAGATGCTGCGCATTGAAATCGGCGTGAGCGAAACAATGCGGTGCCTGACGGGCACGAGCATTCAGAAACAACAGCAAGGGCCTCGGTTTCTCCAGGTCTTCTAGGTTGATATACGGCCACATATAGGAATCTTTCGCCTCCTCGCGGAGTCCTTTCTTGAAGGCCTGGAAATCCGGACGATGCATCTTGGGCATGTCCGGCCAAACGGAGAGAAGGACCTGGCGGCGTTTTGGCTGCGACTTCTGGCGCCATCGCTTCTGGATGCGATCTTCATGTCGGTCGATAATCTTGCTCAGAGTCTGCCAGGTGGATAGCACCTTGGACGATCTTTCGCGGCTCTCTTTGCGCCCCTCTTCTGCACATGGATAAGACAGCGGTTTGGGCAAGTTCAGGTTCATCTTTTCGAAAAAGGACGAGGGGTCATCCCAATTAATGTCGTTGATGACATCGTGGGACTCTTCCGTGTCATATTTGGCAGCCTCTTCGCTGAAGGGATCAAATCTGTATGTGGGGGTGTGTCAAGAGCACTCCCCATCTGTATACAGCGTCCGACAAGTCCATAATTTAGTTGGCGCACTGACGCTCGAGTGATTGGTGGGAGGGGCCAAATTACCAATTTTCTTAGTGTGTGCTAAGCCACAGCGGCACACCCAGCCACAGGTGGGCTGGCGGCTAGGTTTTGTGGCCTGAGGCAGATATCTTGTTTCTTGGTTTGTTGTAGCTTCACCTTGGCATTCTGTGCCTTACAACGGGGAGCG
This sequence comes from Aspergillus affinis, assembly GCF_023601865.1. Classification (NCBI taxonomy): domain Eukaryota; kingdom Fungi; phylum Ascomycota; class Eurotiomycetes; order Eurotiales; family Aspergillaceae; genus Aspergillus; species Aspergillus affinis. The sequence continues at coordinate 465,266 of NW_026515783.1, read as the reverse complement.
AGGAGCGCACTGGGCCAGTGGTATGATAAGTTAACAGCAAGCTAGTAACCTCATGCCAAAGGAGCCAAACCATAGCTCGCCTCCAAGGATACTACTCCGTAGATACTTGCTAACACTCAGATGATCTCCGCGCAGCCCTTACTACAGCGAAATAGTACCTCCTGCCAAGCCGCGAGGGAAGAGACAGGCAGAAAAGGCCGGAAGTTGTCGGCTCCTGCTTTTATCTGATCGGCGGGACGGTGTGGGTCCCGCCTCCCGCCCGTGGTTGTACGACAGGAGGAATAATGTCGCCGCGTATATACACTAGAAAAGCCCTTACTACTAAGGGTTGACCCTTTTTAGTGTAGCGGTATTTTTCTGCCACAAATAACTGCTGATCTTGCTATAAGAATAGAATCATGTGTTTTCCGATTCTCCTGACCATCCTCAGTACTCCATACGATCGATCTGGGAATTATGGAGCGTATTCCAGGCTCAAAGGGCCAGTTCCACAAAACAGTCCATCTACGAGGTCTCAGCTTAGGCCTGGCCTACTCCGTAGATTCAGCTCATCGTCTCAATTTTCTTGGGATAAAGATCTCTAATGAGTATCCTATCCTACAGAACAGACTCGAGCGGTCCAGATTCGACATTTCAACCAGGTGTAGACTTCAACGTGTGCGACACCCGGGACACCTGATTTAGGGTTTTTTTTATATATATATATATATATATATATATATATATATTAGGAGCATAAGATGGTATCGACTGTGGTATAAAATCATATTATGGAGTATTTATTTCTGTTATTTTCAAGCTAGTCAGGCTCAATCGGCTGTATCCGTATAGTCGCCTCCCATGCAGACATCACGAAATCTAGATGTCCTCTCAGTTGCTTTGATTCAGAGACTGCATGATCAACGGCGTAGACAAGCCATGAAATCGCGCAGTTTATGAATTCACAATCGTGACCAGCCCAATATCGACCTTCCAGCTAGCAAACATCGTCGTAGCCCAATCAACCTGACGTCCGAAACGGATCCTCCCTCGGAAAGTACGGATTGTCATGGCTATTATCCGTCCTACTTTCCTGGTAGACATGCACCTCCGTCGTCTTCTTAATCGCACTCAGATCAATCGCCTCGCCGGGCAAAATATCCTCCTGACTCGAACTATGGTGATGGCTTGGCTCCTCCTGGAAATTCGTCAAATGGGTTTCGAAAAGTGACGCGTCAACTGGTCGGCGAGGCTGGGGTATTGATCGTTGCTTTTGGTCGGATTTGGCGGAATGTGTGAATTTGTTGTAGGATGAGGATTGGTGCGTGGATCGGTTGAGGACGGCGAAGTAGGATTGTCGAAGGGTCGGAAGGGTGGCGCAGATTATGATAACGTACATTTCGATTCTGTAGAATAGGAAGATGTGTTAGGATATAGATGAAGTGAATGATGGTAGGGGTTCCTTACGTGTACCAGATTGTTATCGGGGCCCAGGACCCTGGGCAAGAAGTCAGTCTCTGGCCAGCCATAATGGGAGTATAAACTTACAGGTTATATCGGCATGAGCGGGTAGGTTCTTCAGTAGAATGGCTTTTGTTAATGTTGCTGCAGCAGCACTTTCTCTGAGTCAGTATAGCTCGAATCAATAATCCCGTCCTGACTTACAAAACACCGGCCCCCATAACTGCAATCACGGCTACCTTGAGGCGCATGGCCAGCTGCACCTTCCAGAAAACGAACACCGGAAATATAGCCAGCGCCAGGTCAGAGAAAGCATTATACGCTGCACATTATCAGCAAAAAGACTTTATTCCCAGCAACGTGTCTACAACTCACAAGCTTGAGCCGTTCCCGCCACCAATTGTAGTTGCAAGCTGAAGCAAGAACCAGGGGTCTCCGGCCGCCAAATCTTCTCCGCCGGCCTACAGAACCCCATTACAACAATGACAGCCAGAATGTTCATTCCGATCGAGACGACCGTCAAGATATACAGAAACCATCGTCGCCACGCCGAAGCCGTCGGTCCCATCAACCTGAGAAGAAAGATCACGACCGAGATTTTCCCCGTCGTGGTACTGACCATGGAGAAGTTTGGCGCGATAACGGTGTATTTGAAGGCTTGGATTTTCGCTTCCGGATCTGTGATGTCGGTCGCATGCATGCCCAATCCATAGGAGACTCCGACCTGCACCAGAGCAGAGCAAACAAGTGCACTAATCTAGACACCCTATTCGTCAGAACCGCAAAGAAGGGGAGATTAGCGCTAGCGAACATCTTACCAACGAGAGCGCAATGAAGAAATCATCCCATCCTGCGCGGCGCGTGTAGAGTGCCCGCGTATAGACCCGAATGGCAACAACAATGATCGAAACGCTCGCAAACGCCCAAGAGACGCCGGTGAGACTCTTTCGATGGTCCGCCATCGTGGCTTCAACCGCAAGGGTTCGAGGCTTGCCTAGTTGTACCCAACTGACGATATGTACGGAGTAGCTACCGGCGCAAGCCTAGGGGAACTGAAGACAGAAGGCCCAGAGCAGCGAAGAAATAATATAAGCCCTGGATCCATCGGTGGGTTTCCATCTTTGCAACGAACATCTTCAGGTGTGAAAAATGCTGGAGGAATGAAGGATGAGGAGCGCCTTTCTAAGGGCCTGAATGGGTGCCGAATCTTGGCAGTAGATCTATAACTCTAGGCTCGAGCCTCGAGGGCCAACAGGGAAGTCGATGAAAATTTGCGAGGGAGGGATCTTGATCCTGGTTCCTGTCAACGGGCTCTCGGTATCCACATCTGGGGCCAAAATCACGGAGTGCTCTCTGGAAGTGGTCGGAATCGTCCCTGTGGAGACATGCCCTGATCAATGGAGTGACATTATGGTTGACTGTTTATTCAGGTGACCGCTCCTGCGGAGTATCGTCTTTTGCCATCGTGAAGAATCTCTGAGTTTCTCCTTTGTATCGACCGCCTCAACGTTTAGACACATGGCCATCGATGCGACTCCGTGACAAATGCTGTTGATAGGTCGCATTTATCTACCGCGAAACAGGGAAGAATCGAAAAAGAAATTCCATGCAGCGGTGGCAGTGAAATGTGATACCCCTGTCTCGTTGACCTGTCATATCGTAAGGTGCCCTCGGGACCCGTCACGCCTGCATTTAAAAAATTGGAAAGCCCAGCCGCCACCAGACGACCAGACGCCGTCGTCTTCCATGTGGACGGAGCACCATTACCATACCCCGTAGCTTGCACTAAAGCCCCTTGGCTCGATACTTAGTCGCTTTTAGTAGGCGCGGAGCAGCCGGGCCGCAGCCAACGGCGGGATCGTCACCCGAGAACCTTGCCATCAATAACACAATTCTAATAGACCGGCTGGTCGTTTCTATTCCATGCGAGACCCACTCGTCAATCCGCCCATGTCCCTTGCCAGGAATGGTATGTGGACCTCGGAGACAGCGACTTAGGAGAGTCGGACCTGAGAGCAGCTCCTAATTTCCAGATTTCCTCTCAAACCATTAGCTCGGGCGTTGGACCATGTGGGAAGTTCGCGGTCTGCTATTGTTCCCCAGCCATAGAGCGACGCCAGGGGTAAGTGCCATGCGAGTCAGGAGTCGCAAGAGTCTAGGTCTTCGCACTGAGGTCGGGTACTTTTGATGGTCGCATTACCCTCATTTTTGGTCTGTTCTGTAATTTCCCCTGCATTGACAATTGTGCCTCAAAATGTCGACGAACACTATTGCCGGAACTGAACAGGTCGGTGACCTTATCGACCAGGTCACCCTAGCTGCAAATGCGTTCAAGTGCGACAGCCGGGAAAAGGACCGTCTGGCTGCTCTCAAGGCCGCCCAGGGGCTCGTGAGGGCATTCCAAAAGCCTCAGGACGCCGTTTACAACCTCGCATATTCGGTATTCTCTCACTGATCTGGACCCAGTGAGTAAATCGATTTATCTGACTTCATCGTCATAGCCCACCCATGCGCTATGTGTGCGAATCGGAGTCGATCTGGGGGTCTTCCAGACGCTCACGGACCGAAACGCACCGACCAGCCTTGAAGAGCTGGCGGCCGTCAAAAACGCCAGTCCAGTTCTGACGGGTAAGCATTGTCTCGCGATAAAGTAGGAAATCACGCTGACCGATTCTGTAGAGCGTGTTCTGCGCATTCTCGCTGGCATTGGATACGTCGCGGAGCACGACACCCGAGTATACGCACCCACGGTCATGACCAAGCAGATGACCAACCGGTTGAGCATCGCATTGCTCAAATTCATGTACGTGCGCCCACGACACAATGTTCCATCCAGACTGACAAGATCAGCTTCGATGTCGGCATGCCCACGCTGGCCAAGATCCCCGAGTTCCTCCGCAATACCGACTTCCGAAACCCCGAAGGCGCGACGAACGGTCCGCTACAATACGCCGAGAAGATGGACGAAGTGATCTGGGACTGGCTGCCGAAGAACCCGGACTACCTGAACAGCTGCAACACATTCATGGAGGGCGATCGCGGGAGTCGGCCCAGTTGGCTGGAGTGGTTCCCGGTGCAGGAGCGCATCATCGACGGGTTCCAGGGCGACGAGAAGGACGTACTCTTCGTCGATGTTGCCGGGGGACGAGGCCATGATCTGGCGGCGTTGAAGGCCAAGTTCCCCGAAGCGCCTGCCCGACTGGTGCTGGAGGATCTTGCTCACGTTCTGGAAGAGAGCACGATCGAGGATCCCAAGATCGAACGCCAGCCGTTTGATCTCTTCAAGCAGCAGCCTATTCAAGGTATGCACTTAGAGCCCCCTCAACACAAGTCAACCAAGCTAAGTAATTCAATAGGCGCCCGAACATACTACATGAAATTCATCCTACACGACTGGTCCGACGAAGAGAGCGAGCAGATCCTGACGCAGCTCCACGCCGCCATGAAGAAGGGATACTCCAAACTCATTATCGAAGAGTTCGTGCTGGCGGACAAGGACTGCGCTATGCTCCAAGCCATGTGGGACTGGGAGATGATGATCTTCTGCAACAGCATGGAGCGCACGGCGGATCGGTGGGCGCAGCTGTTGGATAAGGCTGGATTCAAGGTGGTGAAGTTCTGGTCTCCCCCGGGTGATGGACAGGGAATTATTGAAGCTGAGCCGAAATGATTCGGTCTCCGTGATAGTGTAGGAGTGTATAGATGTTATAATCTTATGGTAATGCAACTTTTAATCTTAGAGTTGGTCATATTTAAAACTCACCCATTGGGAGGGGGGCTGCAACCTCAGGCATCAAGCTTCGGCAGACCTACTCCTTGTTACATCTCACCTGTCTCTCTCCCCCTTATTTTTCTCTCGCTTGATTACAATTTCACTTCACAGAGGATTTCTACATTCTAAAATACGATTATCTAGGTCCTTTACCTTGAAATTTCCTAATAGTTCGTTGCGAACGAAGACTCGGAGTACAGCAGTGGGTCAAACAAGAAGAACAACCGATATATATAAACTCGCTCAACAGACAGATTTGAGCATACTTCACGATCGGAGCAATATTAAGCAAAAAATCCTTCAGTTTGAAGAGAGAGATATACTGAAGAGACCTCGAAAGAGGAAAGGGACCTCTTGATCGAAATAGAACTAGTTGGTCGAGGAAGATGACTTCCACGACGAGGGATGTATGCACCAGGAATGATGCCTTAGGCTGCGTATTTCTGCCGGGTGATTGCTACCGCCTTCGACCCCGCCGTCGGGTTGCCGGATTGGGTAATTCGACGAGTGCAATTCTTCCTACAAGACGCGATCTGACAGGAGATTCGGAGAAAGCAATGAAGGACTGGAACTGCTCCAGGCAGGGGCTAGAAAGAGAATGCCACCCCAGCAGGGTCTGGATGCCTGATACCTGTGGCCGCCATCTGGTCACGGGACCGTCGGCGGACGGCCTTATCTCCCGCCCGTTGATTGGCCAACGGGTGAGTCACCGCCTTCCCCTCCCTGCGTTTAACAAAAAGAGGGCGAGAGAAAGAAACATCCCACTTTCTCGCCTTCAGTCGCATTCCCTCCATTCCCCCACCACGCCCATATACCGCCCACCATGGCCGACACGCTGGCCGAGAACACCGCTAAGCTTCAGCTCGACGAGGAGACCGGGGAGATGGTCTCCAAGGGCGAGCTGAAGAAGCGATTGCAGAAGCGTGCCAAAAAGGCCGCCTCCGCCAAAAAGGCCGCCGAGCAGCCCGCCGCCACGCCCAAGACCACGGTCCCGAAACCCGCCAAAGCGCCCGAGGAGCAGCTTGATCCCGATGCCATGTTTAAGCAGGGCTGGTTGGCCGGCGTGCACCGCGAACGCCCCGTCAAGCCTGTTGTCACGCGATTCCCCCCCGAGCCGAACGGATATCTGCATCTGGGACACTGCAAGGCCATTGCGATCAACTTTGGCTTTGCGCGCTATCATGGAGGTCATACTGTACGTGAAATTGGGACCAACATGCGATCGGAACTGACATGACTTTGTTTTAGATTCTGAGGTATTGATCACACCGCCGAGAGTTGAACGCGAGCTAATGGTTAGATTCGACGACACGAACCCCGAGGCGGAGGAGGAGAAATACTTCTTGGCGATCGAGGATATCATTCAGTGGCTGGGTATGGAATCTGCCTGGTTCAGGGAGAGGTTTCGTACTGACACAGCCTAGGATTCAAGCCTCACGGCATCACACACTCCAGCGACAACTTCGACAAGCTGTACGAGCTGGCCGAGAAGCTGATCAACCTAGAAAAGGCTTACGTGTGCCACTGCAGCGACGTCGAGATCAAGGAGCAGCGCGGTGGAGAGAAGAACGGACCTCGGTTCCGCTGCGCGCATGCCAAGCAGGACGTCGCGACCAACCTCCGGAAGTTCCGAGACATGCGGGACGGAAAGTACGAGCCTCAGACGGCCTTCTTGCGTATGAAGCAGGATATTGAGAGCGGTAAGACCTGTTGACACGTTGGGGTTGAACGCGCGACTGATTTGTTAGGCAACCCTCAAATGTGGGATCTGGCCGCGTATCGCGTGCTGAAGAAACCTCATCACAAGACGGGAGATCGGTGGCAGATCTATCCCACGTACGATTTCGCCCACTGTCTCTGCGATAGCTTCGAGGGCATCACGCACAGTCTGTGCACCACCGAGTTCATTCTGTCGCGGGAGAGCTACGAGTGGTTGAACACGTCGCTGGGCGTGTATGAGCCCATGCAGCGTGAATATGGTGAGTTTGATCGCATCCAGCGTGCAGTACAGATATTAACTGGTCAGGCCGCATGAATGTCAGCGGAACGGTTATGAGCAAGAGAGCCCTGAAGAAATTGGTGGACGGCAACTACGTGCGCGGCTGGGATGACCCCCGACTGTACACCGTCATCGCCCTGCGTCGCCGAGGTATCCCCCCGGAGGCCATTTTGTCTTTCATCAACGAGCTTGGTGTCACGACCGCCAAGACCGTTATCCAGATCTCCCGTTTCGAGCAGTCGGTGCGCTCCTACCTCGAGACGCGGGTACCCCGTCTGATGCTCGTCCTCGATCCGCTCCCCGTTGTCATCGAAGATTTCGACACCGTCGACGCCGCGGAGACGGAGTTGGACATTCCGTTCGCCCCTAAGGATCCCGCCATGGGATCCCACAAGCTCAACTGGACCAAGACCGTCTACATCGAACGAAGCGACTTCCGCGACACCGACAGCAAGGACTACTTCCGTCTGGCGCCCGGCAAGACGGTCGGTCTGTTCAAGGCACCGCTGCCCATCACGGCGACCAGCTTCTCCACGGACGCTAACGGCAAGGTCACCGAGGTGCGCGCCGTGCTGAACCGCGACGGCAAGAAGCCCAAGACCTACATACACTGGGTGCCGGAGGGATCGCGCAAGGTCGAGGCCCGCGTGCACGACGCGCTGTTCAAGTCCGACGACCCGACCGCCGTGGAGGGCGGTTTCCTGAACGACATCAACGAGAACAGCGAGACCATTTACCCCGAGGCTCTGGCTGAGGCCGGATTCGACGAGGTGCGCCGCAGGGCTCCTTGGCCTGCTGCGGCCGGGGAGAAGGGCAAGAGTGGGCCGGAGAGTGTCCGGTTCCAGGCCATGCGTGTTGCCTACTTCGTAAGTTTCCCTCTGTCCCTCGCCAGCATTTCCCCTACAGAATAATATACTAACGAATTAGGCCGTGGACTCGGACTCGACCGACGACAAGGTGGTGCTTAACCGCATTGTGTCATTGAAGCAGGACACCGGCAAGGCTGGCAACTAAGGCTGGAATAACCCATACGAAGAACAATAATATTGACGAGCGAGCGAGCTCTTGCATGATTGAGCGGTGAGGTAGAAAAAACATTTAAATGATGAGCATGAGTTAGGTTGTTTACGAGTTACTGAATGACAGAGGAGATAAATAAGACGAATATATTCATAACCCTTATCCCAAGATAGTCCTGGACATCCCAGCGAGTCATTCCCCTTGCCCCAACAAAAAGAGTCTCCCAGCTCTACCTACCCATTGCTACCTACCCATCACTTCTCTCCCCAATCCAAAGCGAGACAAGACACCATACCATACCCAACCCCAAAACCCATACCCAAACCCACCCTCAAACTAGATCCAAGAAAAAGAAAACTAAATAGCAGCATGCCCATGCGTCTCAAACGGCAACCCAAAACACAAAACCCCAACAGCCACCCACAACGCCGCACTTGCATAAATCGGTGCCGGGGTAAACCCCGTATGCGAAGACACCAAACTCGCCGCCAGGCCACCCAGCCGTAGCAACGACGCCGCGGTGCCCGTGCCCGTGCCTCGATGCGGCGCGGGGAAGGACTCGGGCGTGAAGGCGTACATGACGGCGTATTCTACTGCGTGTTAGTTCTCTCTTCTTCTTCCTATGGTACTATCTTTCCTCATCCATAATGATATCCAAAGAAAAGAACAAAAGGAATAGAAAGGCGGGGGGAAGGGGTGAAGACGTACCGAAATTCCCCAACGCCCCTGTTACACACGTAAAAGCCAAACTAGCAGTCGGGGTGTTAACCCCCACATAAGCGAACAGGAACACGCCTGTCACGATAGCCGAGATACCCATCATCCAGCGCCGACCGAGGAAGGTGTTCACGAGGAAGGCGGCGGAGATGGGTCCCACGATGCCGACGGCGGATTGGATACAGTAGTTTCGGTAGGTGAGGGAGAGAGAGGAGTCGGTTGTGAATTTTGTGGCGAGGTAGGAGGGGAGGAAGTTGAAGTAGAGGGGGTAGGCGATTCCTATTCATATTTATATTCATGTTAGCTTGGTTGGGTTAATTGGGTGTTTAGGAGATGGAGATAGAGGAGGTAGAGGAGAGGGAGCAAGGAGGACGAACCGATAATCAACCAAACAGCCCAGATGATTATCGTGTGGAGGGCGAGGCTCTTCGTGGCAAAGAGAGCACGGTAATGCTCGAACTTGAAGTCTTTCATGTTTTCGCGGAGAATCTCGCGAGTTGATAGTCCTGCGCCGGATGGCTCGTTGGTATTGCTGCCACCGCCTACTCTGGCGTCGATTTCCCTCAACATGCCGATTGTTAAGGGCTCCTCTTTTCCATTTTGCCTGGCAACGTAGTTCACTGAGTCGACGGCTGCTTGGTCTTTGCCTTGGGAGAGAAGGTATCGTGGTGTTTCGGGGAGCGTGAAAACGAAGATACGAATGAAGGTGAAGATGAGAGCGACAGCGCCGAGTGTGATGAGTGAATATCTCCTTTATCAGGTTTGTGGTTAGGAAAAGGATCACAAGAATGAAGATTAGGCAAGAAAGACATACCATCCCATATTCTCACTTCTCTTGCATGTCTCTGACGTGGCGTCCGTTGGACAACTGAAATTCGCCAGAAAGACCCAATCTATCAGCGAGACGATGAGCTGGCCAAGATTCCACCATGCCGAGAGGGCAGTCAAAAGCCATTGGTGGCTGTGATAGTATTAGCCAACGCAAGCCCTATATCCTACCCTAGGAAACCATAACACCATGAAGCAGAATACTCACCTGCCCGGAACATATTCCAAGAAGATCATCGAATCGACGGGCACATTTCCACCCGCCGCTGTCCCGATAACAGCCCACATCGCGCTGAAAGCCACGAAGTTCATGGTTCCGGCAGCACCACAGAGAAACGTCCCTGCGATTAGGAGGGTGGTCATAAACGCAGGTCGTCGACCGATCAAGTCGCTCGATATACCCCAGAACGAAGCACCGAGGATCATACCAACATAGTATGCCACGGAGCTGTAGCTAACGCGAGAGATATCGCTGAGCTCTTGTTGAATAGGGGGTTGCACGCTGCCGATGCCTTGAGTTGCGAACTATCCACACCAACATGTCAGATATCCAACGCTTTCAACCAAAAGACTCAACGAGATAAAAGGGGGACAAACATTATCAACAATCCATCCAAACCCCGTAACGACAAATAACTTCCATTGGAACCTATCCCGTCAGCATCGTGACTCTTCGAGCATGAAAGCAAAGATAGATACCGTCCCATTCCAATCTCCTCTATGCACCTACCCACCAACTCCGATTTCAACCGATAGGCATCGCTCGTCGAGTGCCCGTAGAACTGCTCAACTTCGGCATCGACGGGGATCACCTTGCCCAGTTCTTCAGGGAGGGCGTCCGGACTGGTAGTGTCGGGGGCATCTCGCTTCTCGTCGCGGTGAATATCATCCATTTTGTCTATTTTTGTCCGGTATGTCGTCTGTTCTGTCGTCCAGTTGATATACACACCCTGTTCATGGACCGGCGATGCTCAAATAGCATTCCGCACTGGAGGAGCTTAGGGCTAGCCGTGTTTGGACCGGAGGGAGCGCAAGGGCCAAGTGTCATGGCGAGGCCAAGAGTGGGGGATGGAGTTGATAATGGGCTTGCTGGGCCTGGATGATTCACTATCCTCCACTTCTGAGTGTTGATCGTTACATCATGGGGGAGATAAGGTGGTTTGTTTGTGCAATCTGGTAATATGACATGTGGGTTGAATGTATGTGATAGGTCTGATGATTGAGTCCTTGTTGAATTACTTATTGGGAAATGATTCTTGAAAGATCGTGCACTTCTAACTAGAACGGTAACCCCAGACCGGCAATTATCAGTCTTTGCAGTATCCCATACGCCAACAGTAGTTCGAAATTATCGGGCCATGTGGCTCGAGAACCGAGTCTATACTGTCTACAATGAATGAACGGAGACCGGATGTACCAAAGATATAGCAACAACATACATATACATCCAACAACGTATGGTAACATAAATCATAGAACTATCCTACTGGTCAAACAACACGATTGAAGCTCACTAAGCCCCCACCGTAGCGCTCGCAGGACCCATTTCCAACTTCCGATCCTCCTTCATCTTCATCTCCAACTTATACTTCTCCGCGCGACCGTAACTCTCCTTATACGCTCCCTTGACCATATCCTCCACCGTGATCGGCGGATACTTCGCCGGCTCGCCCTCCTCTCGACAGTTAGGAAGACATTCGCATAGATAGTCGGGGTTGCCGCTGAAGAAGAAGGGGATGGAGTATCGCTCGCGCCCGGACTTGTTGATCACGCGATGGATGTTGGACTTGTACTTGTCGTTTGCCATGCGCATGAACAGATCACCGAGGTTGATCACGTAGGCACCGGGGACAGGTTGTACCTGTTTCCACCATTAGCATACCACAATATACCGAGAGTTGGGATGGAAAGAAAAGGAGAACAAACATCCAACCACTCCCCCGACGGCACATCCAAAACCTGCAATCCATCGACCTCATCCTGCAACAACAGCGTGACACACCCAAAGTCCGTATGCGCACCAATCCCCCGATTCAACTTCTCATCCTGATCCTTCGGTTGCGCCGGATAATGCAGATAGCGCATCGTAGCGACTGCGCCGTCAGTAAGGGGCTGGAAATAATCGCTCTCCACATGCAACGTCAGCGCCAGGATACCGAGGATATCTTTCGCCAGCTCCATCACCGCATGGTAGTATTCCATCGACGTTTTACGGAACTCCTCGGCGTCGGACACGCTGGTGGGCCATTGGTTAGGACCGGAGTTGAGCTTCTGTTGCAGGTAGTAGGGATGGTCGAGGGGGATTTCTTCGCCGATGTACAGGCCCTCTTTGAGTTCGGGGCCCGTGCCGACTTCAAGCATTTGTGAGCGGAGGAGTTCGTAGCCGCGGTTGAAGGTGTTTTTATCTGTTCGGACATTGGAGTTAGTAGTGCGTCGCGGGAAAATGCGGGGATGGTACAAAGCTGGGTGGATGGACGTACTCTTGTCGATACTCAACTTCTCGTCCAACGGCAACTCGAAGAAGCGTTGTGCGCACTGCATCACCTGTTTCTGTAGATCCAATGGAACGCGATGGTTCGTGATCTGGAAGAACCCGTTGTACAGGCAACATTCGCGGATCTGGTCGACGAGCTTCGCTTTCGCAGCGGAGTCTTCGCCGTAGAAGGGCGAGAAGTCGAGGATGGGTGGAGCGAAGGACTTGGACATTTTGATTGTGATGGTACACTTGTAGAGATACAGTTGTTTGATTAGATTGTTGCAGTTGGTTTGGATTACTGTTGTGTTTGTGTTGGCGATGTCTACCTAGGAGAAGCGGGATCTTTATCCACGGTATCTACGATCTGGGGTAAGCATGTCTCGGACAGAAGGCCGATGGGGTAGCTTTGGAGCAGACATGAGACTAAAGCAAAGGAATCAGAATCAGGACCAGACGAAGGGGCAAGAGTGGGGAGGTCAAGAATGGGGGATTAGTTGAGGTTAGGTTAGGGTCCGTCGGTTGATAGCGTCTGATATCGATATCTGGACTCATCCTGATAAGATAGTCAAGGGCATGATTTGTAACTGGCCATGGACAAATTATACAGCACACAACTATAGAAATCCATACGGTAGAGCAGATAAACCCGACTGGAAGAGCATAGGCAGGGATATGCAAGGGATACGTATATAGAGATTGCCACCCTGACCGACTTTCCGCCCAGGCAACTGCCACCACGTAGCCGACAAAAATGACTGAGAAACAATCCAACCAGACATACGACCCCGAAGCCAAGATGGGCGAGGTGGCTCAGGAAATTGACCTGAATGCGGAGAAGAGCTACGGTAGGGATGCAGTTCTGTCACAATATGGATCGCGCTGACAGCTGCAGTGCGCAAGGTGGACCTCTTCCTGCTGCCGCTACTATGCTTGGTATGCTCTTCTCCATCTTATTTGAAGTATGTGAGGCTGACGATATAGATGTACTTCTTCGATTGCATGGACAGGGTATGTGTATCGCGGAAGGGATGAATGCTAGGCTGACTCGGATAGAGCAACCTGGCAAACGCAAAGACAGATGGACTAGAGCATGATCTCAATCTCAAGGGAAATGAGTACTCGCTGATCGTCCTGCTCTTTTACATCCCATTTGGGCTCTGCGATCTGCCATGGAACCTGTTGCTCAAGCGATATTCTGGGCGAATCATGTTGTCGTTAAGTATGTCTCCATTCCTCTCTCGTTGTAGGTATACTAACCGCTCAGTGACCGTGGTCTGGAGCATCCTCGCCCTATGCCAGTGTGCCGCCAAGAGCTTTGGAGCAATGCTAGCTATTCGGATTATCTTGGGGTGAGTATGTGAGCTGCCCATCTTTAGAAGACATACTGACAGAGGCAGCGTATTTGAGGCGGGCTTTTTCGCCGGTGCAACCTTCTACTTCACCCTGTTCTACACCCGCGGTGAAATGGGTTTCCGACTGGCCATCATGCAATCTTTCGCCGTATTGGCCTCGGCCTTCAGCGGTCTGATCTCCTTCGGGGTCTTCCAAATCAACGACCCGGCTGTGCACGGTTGGCAATGGTTGTTCATCATCGAAGGATCCATGACGCTTTTGACGGGAATAATTGGATTCTGGTGGCTCCCCGACCGACCCCAGACAGCCTGGTTCTTGAACGAGCGAGAACGCAAAGCGGCCACGAATCGTCTGCTGCGCGATACATCGTCCGAAGTCGAGACCGGACTGGACCTGAAGGCCGCATTCCAGACATGGAAAGACTGGAAGTTCCCCATCTGGTGTATCATCACTTTCACGTATCCGGTGGCCTACGCGACGGCGATGAATTTCTTTCCGCTGATCGTCCAACGACTGGGGTTTTCCACGGTAAAGACGAATCTGTGGACCGTTGCGCCGAATCTCGTCGGCGCGGTAATCCTTCTCTGCGTAGCCAAATCGTCCGATTATTTCCGGGAGCGAGGATTCCACATTGTCTTTTCTCTGATATTGTCACTGATCGGGATGATTATCCTCGCGACGATCGATGTTCTTGCTAACAAAGGCGTCGCGTACTTTGCCTGCTTCCTGATGGCGGCGGGCGCGTACATCCCGTCGTGTCTGGTGCATGCCTGGCACAACAACAACAACGTGCACGAGAACTCCCGAGCGGCGAATACCGGATTCTTTGTAGGCCTGGGCAATCTTGCGGGGGTGTTAAGCGCGGCGACCTTTCGCACGGAATATGCGCCCAAGTTAGTCTTCCCCGGATACCTACAGAAATCCTCTAAAATTCTAACGGAATAGATACATCCCCACCCTCCTATCGACGTGCTGCTGCAACGGCGTGTGCATCGTCTTCGCCACGGGCCTCGCAGTCTGGATGCGACTAGAAAACCGACGACGAGATCAGACGCAGGGAATGCGACGGCGCGGCGAAGACGTCGATACCCGGCAATTATCAGCGGGGGAGGCCAGTGCCGATTGGAGATACTTTCTATAGGCCAGGATGCAGTCACTAAGACAGTGGCAGGAATGCCGAATTGATAGGGAAAACCAATCATAGGAGGTGATTAGTCCGGTCGATCGTCATCTGGACGCTATCAGCGAGAAACTAAGGCCACTAAACTCGCGCTTCTCCGCATCGGCCGTCAACTCCAATTCGTGGATGCGTTGCACGGCTTATCGTGGCTGTTCGTAGTTGGAGTTGGGGCTATAAGAGGGTCATTCCCTGCGATCTGGGTCGGGGGGATGAGCGACCTGTTGTTCATAGTGTATATTGAATCTGATAATGTCTTCATCATGAAAACTCACGCATGTCAGTGGCCCAACTGCCAGAAAACATTCACTCGGGCGGAACATCTGCGTCGCCATGCCTTGAACCACGAACAAGTGAGGAATGGCTACACGTGCGAACGGTGTTCCGTGCATTTCAATCGTCCTGATCTTCTCTGTAGGTGTTCTTGCCCGTCCACTGTCCGGTAACCATTCTGATCGCTGGTTCCTCCAGCCCGACACATGCTGCGCCACGCCAAACGCGACGAAGAGGCCGGCGGTCCTGGTCTCGGCGTGCTCGAAACTCGCAAACGAACTCGTCGAGCCGGCGATGGATCCATCGTGACCAGACCAGCAAAGCGACAGGGTCGACGGCCATCGCATGCCACGGCTTCGTTGTCCGATGACACCGACCATCCGCCGCATGGAGCGCCCGTGTCGCCTCCTACGTCGGCCAGCGATCCTCCGTCCCTGTCTCTCGATGAGACCGATCCCTTGCTGGCACCGATGATGCCGGGAGGTCCGTTCGAGCCGTTCGTCGAGCCTATACCGGGACAATTTGACGCGGCGGACGGATCGTGGAGCTTAGGGCTAGAGCCGCAGGGGCTGGCAGATGGCTTTGGTTTAGATACAGGTGCATTCTGTCGTTGAGAAGAGTGAATAAGTGAGAGAAGTGCACGAGCTGACTGACACCTTCAATAGCGACCGATTTTAATATGCCCTTCGCTGCCACGCACAATTACAACTGGCTGTTTGACGTTGCCTCCCTGGACGACGCCTTTCATCAACTCGATCTCCCTCTCGGCCCTGACATGATGACCTTCGCGGACGCACTGGACACACCCCCAGCCAGCCTGGACATCCCCGACGCAGACACATTGCTCGATCAAGACGGATCGTCGGTCCTCTTACAGGCAGCTTCCTTTGTCGAGCGCACCCGCGACATCAACCTGACGCTTAACCCCCTAGACATGGACTGGATGGGTCCCAACATGCTCGATCCAAGTCCTGCGCCGCATCTTCCTCGTCTCTCGGAGGAGGTCAGACAGGGAATACTGTCGCTCGTAACTCACGATCCAGTCGTTCTCGCACAAATCGACACTCTACTCAGCCTGACCTCCCTACAAAACTACAGCGATCTCTTCTTTACCCGCTTCAACACTGTCTATCCACTCATTCACCAACCCACCTTCGACCCGACCACCGTCCAGCCCGTCTTTATGGCCTCGATTCTGTGTATGGGTGCAACGTACAGCACACGCGAGGCCCACCAGCTCGCCGTCAGTCTACACGGCAACCTGCGCACGCAGCTCTTCTGCAACGAGGCATTCTCACCCTCACCCGACCTCTGGGTCCTCCAAACAATGCTCCTAATTGACTGTTTCGGCAAAATGCGCGCGGGGCCAAAGCAGCGCGAAACCGCCCAGTTATTCCACTGCGTGTTGATCAAACTCATCCGTCGCAGCGGATGCTGCACAGTCCGCGCGAGCGCACCTGATCTCTCCGCGTCCGGGATCGAGCAAGAAACCGGCGATCTGAACGAGAGCTGGCGAAGGGCCATAGAGGACGAGCAACGCAAACGTCTCGCAATGCAGTGTTTCATGTGGGATACGCAGCACGCGGTCCTCTTCTCGCAGTCCCTGTGCATGTCGGCGTTCGAGATTCGATCCGCCCTGCCGTGTAGCAGCGCGGTGTGGGAAGCCTCTACGGCTGAAGAATGGATGCGGAGCGCCTCACGAGAGCCAGAACCTCATTACTTTCTCTCCGTGCTAAAGGGATACATCACCCCGGGATCAGTGACACGACCTCGCGACCTGAACCCCCAGGCGAGACTGCTCGTTCTGCACGGGTTGATGTCCGTATCCGCGGATCTCAAACGCCGCGATCAAACCACCATCCGCGAAACCCCGGAGCGAGTCGGTGTCTGGACGCGTCGAATGGGTCGATCCTACGATCTCTGGAAGATCGACTTCGACGCAGACTGTCTATCCAGCAAGCTGTGTCTTTCCCAATCTCCCTCTCAAACATCTATCCCGACAGACCCAGATATTGGCCGTCTCACACCCCTCAAATCTTCCGCCCACGCGCTCTATCGCGCCGCGCACATTGCTCTGAACGTCGAAGTGCTCGATCTTCAGATCGCCGCAGGCACGACGCAGATTCTCAGTCGCGGCGTCACGGACTCCGACCGTGCCAGGTCCCTACACATCCTACCGCGATGGCTACAAACCGACTCCTCGATCAGCGCGGCGCGACACGCAGCGCATTTACTTCAAGACGCGATCCTTACCCTACAGGACTGGGAACAGACCGACGCGTTCCACTTCCCGTGGTGTTTGTATCTGGCGACGTTGACCTGCTGGGCGTTCCATTTCCACGCGCAGCCGGAGGACAGACAGGGTCTGGGACACCCGGGACAGTGCAGGATCACGACAGACATTTCGTCGCTGATCGTGGCGATGACGAGCTGCGAGGGCGATGAGCTGGCGAGTCTGGGAGGGAAATACGAGACGAGGGGATTGGTGATGGCGATGGGACAGCAGTTGGCGGGCGTGCGATGGGGAGTTGTTCATGATGCGATGAAGGTGTTGGTGAATTTGGGGAGTAGATAGTGTGAGTATGACTACTGTATTTTCTAGCTTAACATCTACTGTTACATTTACATTTACACCTATTACCATCAACTCTCTCCTCTAATAGTCTTTACTTTAACTAACTAACAGAGTTATGATTTTCTAACCCACCCGAAAGTAACACGAAGCACCGAAGGCAATCATCCCAAGGCCACTAATCCCCTTCCGTAGAAACCCCCAAGAGAACCGTAAAAGGCCCGAACAGTCTCGTTGCGTCTGCACGTCTGCTTCGCTGGACCTATCAGACCCTTCCTGAACCCAATCCAAACCGGAAAACCTCCTCCCTGTGACGCAGTATCTGCAACGTGAAAAGTGGGATGGAATGCCTCAAATGCAAGGCCAACCCCCACTTTTGCGAGACCTGCAGATGAGGGGAAAAGAACGCTGTTTGCCACGAGAAAGGAAGATGGGAGATTTATTTGGCGATATTGGGATTCGGTTTGTCTTTCTGTGGATTTGTATTTGTATTTTAATCAGTTCATGGGATTAGTGAATTTGGTGAAATGCGTCGTCCAAAATGAATTCCCTTCTATCACAACACTCATCGACCCTGTCTTTCTATCTCAACGGAACTTCTATATCCCTGTCTAATCCGAACCCGCACTGGACCCTCCTCGATTTCATCCGCTCGCAACATGGTCTGAAAGGTACGAAGCTGGGCTGTGGCGAGGGCGGATGCGGTGCGTGTACGGTGGTCTTGCAAACGAAGGACCCGCGAACGAGGAGTATTAATCATGTCGCCGTGAATGCCTGTTTGTATCCGCTAGTTGGAGGTACAGAGTATTTCTTTGCTTCTTCTCTTCCCAAGATTGAAGTGTTGAAAACATTCTACTGGAGACAAGACGTTAACGAAGAGGATAGTGGTCGGAAAACATGTCATCACCATCGAAGGACTCGGAAACATCGACAATCCGCATCCGTTGCAAGAGAGATTGGGCAAGATGCATGGTTCACAGTATGTCTATACTCCTATCCGGTCTCTCCTCTGTTCCATACCAGAAAAGGCTCCCGTCCTGACCTCGTATTGAAGATGTGGATTCTGCACCCCCGGCATCGTCATGTCCCTGTACGCCGTGATCCGCAACGCCTACGACCCTACCACCGAGCAATTCGTACTGTCAGAAGACGAAATCGAAATGAAAGGCCACCTCGACGGAAACCTGTGTCGATGTACGGGATACAAGCCGATTCTGCAGGCCGCAAAGACGTTCGTGCAGGAGGATCTAGGCGGGAAGGTGAATCTCACAATGAAGGGTGCATCCTCCGACCCGGAGAAAGAGATTATGGCTGGGCTTGAAGCCGCAAGTCTACAAGGGGATAAGAGGCCTGTGTCTTCCGGGTCATGCGGGCGGGCAGGGGGATGCTGTCGTGACTCGCCAGGTACTCCGTGTTCGTCGAGTTCGGGGACAAGTAAGACGGAGGATGAAAGCACCGGTCGGAGCGAGGAGACAGAGTTGTCGAGCGTGGATTCTGGGTCTGAATCTCGGAAATCGTCGATCCAGCAGTTCGACTTCATTCCATATACACCCAAGACGGAGTTGATCTATCCGCCTGGTCTCTCGAAGTTCACGCCGGAAATACTGACCTACGGTTCCGAAGAAAAAGTATGGGCGAGGCCGGTCACTATCCAACAAACGCTGCAAATACTCTCGCAGTACCCATCTGCCCGGTTGGTCGGTGGGGCCAGTGAGGTGCAAGTGGACATTCGATTCAAGGGGACGCAGTTCCCGCTGTCGATCTTCGTCGGAGATATCGAGGAGCTGGCACAGATCTCAACCACGAAGAAGGACTCGGTGATAACGGAGCTCGTGGTCGGCGGGAATGCAAGTCTGAGTAATATTGAAGCTGCATGCCATCGACTCATTCCATCTCTCGGTCAACGTGGATCTGTCCTGGAGGCCATCGCCAAAGTGCTTCGATATTTCGCCGGACGGCAGATCCGTAATGCAGCAAGCCTGGCAGGGAATATAGCCACTGCGTCACCAATCTCTGACATGAATCCTCTACTATTGGCCACGAATGCCACAGTGATAGCACGCACGGTCGACGGGGAGAAAGCCCTGCCAATGAAGAGCATGTTCCTGGGCTACCGCAAGACATCTCTCCCACCAAGTAGCATCATAACAGAAATTCGGATCCCGCTGCCTCCTCCCGGAACGAAGGAGGTGACTAAATCCTACAAGCAAGCAAAGCGCAAGGACGACGACATTGCGATCGTCACGGCCGCGTTCCGGGTGCGTCTCGACAAGCAATTCAAGGTCACAGAAGCGGCACTGGCATACGGCGGAATGGCACCGACCACCGTGCTCGCCAAACAAGCCACGCAATGTCTGATCGGCAAGAAATGGGGAGACGAGAAAGCTCTCGATATCGCGCTCGACGCGCTCTCAGCCGACTTCAATCTCCCATACGGCGTCCCCGGCGGCATGGCAACCTACCGACGAACCCTAACTCTCAGTCTATTTTTCCGGTTCTGGAACGAAGTGATTTCAGACTTCCAGTTGGGAACAACCGAAAACATGGATGAAATCCATCGGAAGATCTCGTCCGGCTCACGGGACGACTTCAACCCCTACGAGCAACGCATTGTCGGAAAGCAATTGCCCCATCTGTCAGGATTGAAACACACAACCGGCGAAGCAGAATATATCGACGACATGCCGCCCCAAAACCGAGAGATGTACGGTGCCATGGTCCTGTCCCAACGGGCACATGCCAAGCTCATCTCTGTCGACTGGACCCCTGCTCTCGGACCTGGCCTGGCAGCAGGATACATCGATAAACATAGCATCCCTGCGAACAAGAATCGTTGGGGATCAGTCGTCCGAGACGAGCCGTTCTTCGCTGAAGATGAAGTTTTCTCGCACGGTCAGCCAATCGGTATGGTTTATGCGGAGACGGCGTTGCAGGCACAGGCTGCTGCGCGGGCAGTCAAGGTGGTGTATGAGGATATGCCTGCTATCCTGACGATCGATGAGGCTATCGAGGCGAAGAGCTTCTTCAAGCATGGGAAGGAGTTGCGGAAGGGAACGCTGCCGGAGAAGATGGATGATGAATTTGCGAAATGCGATCGGGTGTTCACTGGCACAACGCGAGTGGGTGGACAGGAGCATTTCTATCTGGAGACGAATGCCGCGATGGTGATTCCTCACACTGAGGATGGGTTTATGGATGTGTGGTCGTCGACACAGAACACGTACGTGTATTCCCCTTCCCACGAAGCTTTCTTTGCTAACTCGTCTAGAATGGAAACCCAAGAGTTTGTCTCGCACGTTACCGGGACACCCTCGCATCGCATCAACGCTCGCGTAAAGCGAATGGGCGGCGCGTTCGGTGGCAAAGAATCACGAAGTGTACAACTCGCTTGTCTGCTCGCCATCGCAGCCAAGAAAACCCGTCGACCTATGCGCGCTATGCTAAATCGCGACGAAGACATGATGACATCAGGCCAGCGACATCCTATCCAGTGTCGCTGGAAGGTGGGTGTGATGAACGATGGACGACTGATGGCTTTCTCTGCAGACTGCTACAATAACGCCGGCTACTCACTCGACATGAGCGGCGCAGTCATGGACCGATGCTGCACACATCTCGACAACTGTTATCACATCCCTAACGTGCACATCCGAGCCTGGGTGTGCAAGACCAACACGCATAGCAATACAGCATTCCGCGGATTCGGTGGTCCTCAGTCAATGTTCATCGTGGAGAGCTACATGTCCACCGTCGCAGAAGGACTGTCCATCGACATCGACGAGTTGCGGAAGATCAATCTCTACAAGCCCGGACAGAAGACACCCTTCCTCCAAACCATCGACAGTGACTGGCACATCCCCATCCTGCTCAATCAACTCGCTCAAGAATCCGACTACACAAACCGGAAAGCCTCGATCGCAAAGTTCAACGCCTCGCACAAATACCGCAAACGCGGTATCAGCTTGATCCCCACAAAATTCGGCATCTCCTTCGCCACAGCCCTCCATCTAAACCAAGCTACTGCCGCCGTGAGGATCTATACCGACGGCTCGGTCCTGCTGCACCACGGGGGCACAGAAATGGGTCAGGGTCTGTTCACGAAAATGGCGCAGGTAGCTGCACAAGCCCTGAACGTTCCTTTCGACAGCATATACACACCTGATACGTCATCCCATCAATCCGCGAACGCCTCACCCACTGCGGCTTCATCAGGTAGCGACCTAAACGGTATGGCTGTGCAGCACGCCTGCGACCAGCTAAACGAACGGCTTGCGCCGTATCGGGAGAAATTTGGCAAAGACGCGGATATGCACACGCTCGCGCACGCCGCATATATCGATCGCGTGAGCCTCTCTGCCACGGGGTTCTGGAAAATGCCGACGATCGGGTATGAATGGGGGAACTATGATCCGGAGACTGTCAAGCCGATGTATTTCTACTTTACTCAGGTATGTCACATTCTTGTGTTAGCACCTCTGTTTCCTTTCTCTTCAGACCACTGACAATAGCATAATACAGGGAGCCGCATGTACCGAAGTCGAACTCGACCTCCTAACAGGCGACCACACAGTCCTCTACACATCGATAAAAATGGACGTCGGACGATCCATCAACCCAGCCATTGACTATGGTCAAGTCGAAGGAGCATTCGTGCAAGGCCAAGGACTCTTCACCATGGAAGAATCCCTCTGGATGAGTTCCACAGGTCAACTTGCGACCCGAGGACCCGGGAACTACAAGATCCCTGGATTCAGCGACATCCCGCAGGAATTCCATGTGAGCTTCTTGAGGGACGTGGAGTGGAAAAATCTACGGTCGATTCAATCGAGTAAGGGGGTTGGGGAGCCGCCGCTGTTCTTGGGCTCGACGGTGTTGTTTGCGTTGAGGGATGCGTTGAAGGCGGCGAGGGGGGCCAACGGGGTTGTGGAGCCGTTGGTGTTGGATAGTCCGGCGACGGCGGAGAGGTTGCGGTTATCTGTTGGAGATGAGTTGTTGAAGAAAGGGAGTGTGGTAAGGAAGGAGGGGGAGAAGGGGTTCTTTGTGACTGTCGCCTAGGGGTGTGTTTTGTTGCCAGGTGCTATATATTCGGTACGAGCTCGGTACTTATTGCTGGAGATACTGACCGATCTGGCTGGTAATTATGTAGAAGTTCTACATGAACCTCCCGCACCGCAGTGACTAAAATCTATGAGAAGTATTGGAGGGATAACCAGATCAATTGATTGAATGATGGAGGAAGAAATGAGGTCTTCCAGGGTTTTGCCGATCTAAAAGGTGCCTTAGGCAAACAGCGAAATGCTTGGCAATATGCCTCAGGCATTCAAACGCCTAGAAATTCCAGTCTAAGAATAAATGATGTCATTGTGTGTCTCCCTTTACCAGAAGCTCAACCCAGGGCTTGAGGTCTATCGCTCGCATGCCGCTCCAAAACCCTGTAGAGGAAATCAAGTATTAGCAATATCAAGAACCACGGAGATAAAACTAGTTGTTGCTACTAACGTAGATTAGGACCCTCTATGTACTGGAAAAACTTACCGGATGGTTCTGTCGAGCTTGGCTCACTATCATCTTGGGAAGGTGTCGAGTTCCTAGAGGACTCGCTTGGGGGCTCAAACCTTTTCAGCTATCTTCCGGCTTCCGTGCTGTGGATAGATGCCCCATTCTCAATCTCAAGATCAACCTGAAGTTTAAGGGTTGTGGGGCCGCGGTATTGCTCTGCAATCATGTTTTCCGCTCGCAACCTTCTATCCGCGTCTTGTGTTTTCTCGCTCAATGTTGTGTTCTTTTTGTTCTCCTGCACAAGCCCATGGTGGTACACAACGGATCCGTTGTTGACAAAATCATTGTATAACGGATGGGCTTTCCAATATTTCACAAGCTCAAGCCTCTGCTCAATCCCATCTGCGTTCAGAAGATCCCACTTCGTGGTGACAATGGTAACATTGCGCATGTAATCAGTCCCACAGAAGCGAGAGAGCCAGGTGAGAATCTTTCTTGTAGCAGGTGAAGAGCGCGGGTCGTCCATAGGGTCCACGTATAGCACGCCACGAAACACGACATACCTTTTTATCACGGCCATAGCGGTCATGAGTCTGAAGAAGGTGTCCCAGTCATTCAGGTCATCCGTGTTGAATCCAGGCATGTCAAGGAACATGCAGCGTTTTTGTTTAATGATGGCCGGAACAAGAGCGAATGACTTTGTTCCTGGTATTCTCTTGGCATCAGGTCCTGTGCGTTACTTGGGTTGGTTTCTCAATTACCTGAATCGAGGGTAGATCCAACATAGACCTCCTCGCTGGTTACACACTTGATGAAAGACGATTTTCCAGCCCAAGTACCACCGGTGACTAGGTAGCAGGATGCTCCCATACTATAGTAACAGTCTGTCAGGTCTACACAGAGTAGAAGATACATAACGGCAGGACTTACTTTTCTTCCAGCAAGGCTTGCATCTCCTCTGTTAATGTACTACAGACATAGTCTGTGAAGGCTTTCCTCCATCGACGTTCGGCATGTTCAGCGAAAGAGGTGGGTGAGTGGAGTGACTGTTGAATGAAAAAGGACCAAAGGCACAAAGTCAGATGAGAATAAAGAACAGGCAAACAAAGGTCTTTCAAGTATGAGGATTCAATGGGTGCGAGGTTAGTAGAAGATAGAAGAAAGGAACATGAAAGAATGCAAAGACCGCGGGAAGTGACTCTCTCTATATAGGCGAAAGCCGGGCTTTAAGACAGCAAGCGCAATAGCGACTGTCATGCTGACGAGGCCTGCGTTCCTCATCATGTAGTTGTGGGACTGGTTAGGGAGAAGAGTCTTCTTCCTACCTAATGTAAACAGTGTTTATATGAGGCTGCATATACGAGGAAGATATTATATCAGTCCAGGAAAGTATCGAACAAAAGTGCCATTGGAAGTTCGGATTTCCAATAGGAACACAAGGCCTGCATAGATAAGCTACTGGGTCAAGAACCCAAAAGAAGAAAAAGAGTGGTCCTACGGCGAGGCTTTCCATGTTTACAGGGCCGGGGTTAACCTGTCTATGATTTCATTAAGATTGTGTCCGGGGCTGAAAGCCCGTAACAGTAATGTCCTGAGGGGTACTGTCCTTCCCTGATGAAATTACGCCCTTCAATTTCTCCACAGCTTGATGCATGTGATAACTTTAGGTCAAATTCACCATGGACTCAGTGTTCCTATTGAGCGAAGAAGAGTGCCGTTTTTTTCAACTTAAGCTGCTGTCAGTAAGATCGGATCCTAAGTCGTAAGTAAGAATGAACTCGTACATGACTCCCATTTATTAATCATCCCCAGTATGACACACCCCTCCCCATCTTCCTTAAGACGTCGCAGGATCCGTCAAAATCTCAGCAAAGAAGAGGTGGCATACATCAAATCAAAGCTAGACAGACTTGGACATCAGAAAGATTACTGGAAATATCTAGTCGTGATTGATAAAGTTCTTATTCAGAACAAGAGAATCGATAACCATGACCGAAGGCAGAAGGATCGTTGCCCAATCAACGAATCCCTACAGGACAGGATATTCATCACTTATCTTCCAGTGAACGCAATTGAATTGAAAGAGCCCAACGTTTTCAAAAGCTTTCGAAGTTTAGTTTTTTACACCCAGCAATTCTTTGATAAAGGCCATGAAAAAAATCTATGGCGACCAGACAAAAATGGCTTATTTGCTAGAGACCCCAAAGTCCCGGCGTGAGCTCAAAGAGCTGAGTCTTTTTCACAATACGCTACTTGCTGCTATCAAGCATTTCAACCAACGAGACAATGATAATGGGGATGTGTTAGTACAGAATGCTTTTCGACGGCTTGTTATTATCGTCATGAGCAGCACCATGCATCCCCGATTGTTCGCAGATATTCTTGCGGTTATCCGCCTTCTTCAGGCCAACGGCTATCCGTATATTCAGAAATCGATGATTAAGTTACTGGAGGATTTGGTAGAAACCTACTTTGACCCGATGGACCTACGACGCATTATTCTTCTACAGTTCAAAGATTTACCTTTGGATGGTCGGGGACATTTGAATTTGACATATGATGCTTTCTGTCGGGAATACTGGGTGAAGAAGTATCCGAAAAGTTTGAACGAGATCGAACGCCTAGAAGCTACTTACTCTTACAATCAAGCAAGCTTCCCAAGAGCTGACCTGGGTGGATTCTATGACCAGTACAAAGGCAAGTCGCCTGAGTACATTCTCTACATAATGTGGTGTATTGATCAACATCTGGGGATATACAGTCACGAGACGTTTGTGATGTGGCACACTGCAATACGGTCGCTTGGTAGAGAAGGGAGATACTTAGACATGGAATATTTTGCGAGGATACTGCTCCAACGTGTGAATGAGCTACGACGAGACGGGTACGACTTCCGTCTGGATCGGCAGTTAGCTATCGATGCTACGTTAACCTTCTGCTTGTTCGCGGAGAGTCAACAAGGGCTACGGTTCCCAATAAATGTCGCAGCGGCTTATTCGTGGGCAGTTGAGGTATCCAAGACGATTGGTGACAACAAGACTTGGGATCCTACGAGTGCGCAGGCGCTCGAGGGTCTATTTGAGGCTAATGAAAGACTTCGAGATCCAAGGTTTGCGCGTGTCCATGCGGGAGTATTTGATCAGGGGCTGTGAACGGCGGACTTTTGTTGTTTTCTCTTCACGCGTATTCCAGAAAGCTGCTGGCTTAATATGTAATGTCTAATAGCTGATGTTAAGGTGGAATTCCCACACATGGATAGAATCCACAGACATTGTATGCTCAGATCTCGTGCTGCCAGGGAAAGGGAAATTGCCATAGGCTAGAAAGTCTGATTGCATGAGGAATCAGAGAGTTATTTTAATGAATAATGTAAAACAATGTACGACAGACAGAAAGAAATTAAAATTAAAATAAAATAAAATAAGATCCAAAAACATGCACTAGCCGGGACTCGCTGGTGTTCACCCACCCAACTACTGACCAGCCGGCGTGTGGCTTGTATGCGGTCAATAGTCAATATTAATCAACTACTATTACATCTTTTCAGATTCCAAATCTTTCTGACAATGTTGTTGACAAACGATTTATTTCCTTGATTTATCTATACTCCGCAATTGGCCATGTCGTTACAGGCAGGGGCTGCATGAGCTTTAGGTCTTTGGATTTCAATAAGGGGAGGGTTCCACACCAACATGCGCATTTAAATTCAATGACCGAATGCTTTTATCCTTATTTTATGCCCGAGTTAGAAGTTCGTACAGATAATGAGGCTCCGGTCTTTCTTGATATTTTTAAATGTGGAGCTTGGTCAAGGGATAAAACGGGACTTAGTTGTTTTCACTAAGAACCCCTTGCTTGGCTTTCTACAACAAGTAATGCGATTGGAACGCTCGCATGTTTGTTTCAGATACTTTATAACAGCCATCCATGTATTCCATGGAGCCTTCTGGTCAAGATAACTAGTAGGTGTGGTTCAATCCTCCACCACAATGTCACCAACATCACCAACATCAGACACCAGTGCTGAATATGATACAGAACATGTTAGTGACTGGAACTGGGATGGTGACTCCAGGAACTCCCAGAACTGTTTACAGCGCGAAAGGTGTCTATCTTGACGCTGGTGACATATGCCACGCTAAATGAGTACGCCCAATATCCCATTTCTAGTTGCTGACTCTAACGCAATGTACTTCCTGGAATAGTTCGATTGCATCAACGATCTTCAGCGCAGCAGTCTCTCACATACTTCAAGACTTTAACCTTTCCAGCGCCTCCCTCTCATCTTTTCTGATCTCCGTTCATGTCACTGGCTTCACAATCGGACCCTTGCTATGTCCGGTGAGCGAGGTATACGGACGAAGCCCCCTGATGCACGTCCCCAACGTCTTGTTTGTCCTGTCCTCGGTTATATGCGCCCTCAGTCCTAATGTCGGGGTGCTCATCGCCGGGCGCATCCTCACGGGTATGGCGGGATGTGTGCCGGCTGTTTTAGGTGGTAGATATATCACGGACCTGATGCCTGTTGAACAGCGAGGCATGGCGCTGAGTATCTGGGGATGTGGGTCTTGGCTTGTAAGGTTTCGTCGATTGAAAGGTGTGAAACTTAGAAATGATAACAGTACGACAGGGATTCATTATCGGTCATGATCTTGCTGGCCTTAATTGTCTTCTTTCCTAATCCTTCTGCGTGTAGGGCCGATTGCGGGCGACTATTTCGCCGAGAAGGCAGGCTGGAGATTGACCTTTTGCCTCGAGGCGATCGTGGTAAGTTGATAGAAGCCCGTGCTTTAATGTATCTTGTGAATTTCCTTCTGATTTCCCGTATGTGTAGACAGGATTGACAGCTGTTGCAGCGCTATTCATCTTGAAAGAGACGTACGGACCTGTGATACTCAAAAAATATAGGCGATTGCGACCAAAACCAGAATAAGAGCAGCCTCTTATTGAAAGCAATTGCTCGCCCCCTCCGAATGCTCACTCGCTCACCCATCGTGCTACTCTCAACATTCTACGTATCTACGGCTTTCGTGTACATGTAATTCATCCTCACTATCTTTCCCAACTTCTTCGAGGATGGCTATGGCTTCAGCGAAGGCCAAGTAGGCCTCGCATACATCGGTCCCTGGATTGGGTTCCTCTTCGGCCAGTGCATCTTCGGCCTGTTCATCGACCGACACTTCAAGAAACAGGCCCTTGTCCATGGATCCAACATTCCAGAAACTCGATTGAACATTCTTTCCCCCGGTAACATCCTCATCGCTGCCGGTCTGTTCTGGTACGGCTGGTCGGCCGAAGGGCACACGCATTGGGTCCTCCCGCTAGCTGGAACCGCCGTAGTTAACATGGGGATCTTTTTTGTGTGTATTGCGATACAGAGTTATTTGACGGGTTCTTTTGAGGAGTTCGCGGCGAGCACTCTCGCGGCAACTACTATTGTTCGGTCTATACTTGGGGCGGTCTTGCCGCTTTCTGCACCGGCGCTGTACGAGCGGTTAGGACAGGGAAGGGGGAATAGTCTGTTGGGGTTTACAGTGCTTGTTTTTGTACCCGCTACGGTCGTGTTCATGAGGTTTGGCGAGAGGATGAGATTGGATGCAAGATTTCATATTCAATCATAAATACAATACACTCTGGTTATTCGCCTTTCACAAATGAATTTCTTCTTCCCGTCGCCTAAGGTTGATCCTGATGTTTGAGTTCGCTAACATGTTATGCCCACGCATCGCTATGCGACCTTCTGGCGGTAATATCACATCAAAGTCATACTTCAATAGAATATGGCATAGTGCTATCTTGCCTAGGGTGGCAGCGTAGTGCCTTCCAGGACACGCCTGTTTCCCGTGCCCGAAGCCCATATGATCAGGACTCGTTGAAGTGAATAGGTAAGGACTATACGTGGAATCCTTCTCGCTCTTGCGTAGATTGGCAAATCGGTATCCGTCGTATTTTTCTCCATCCGTCCAGACTGAGGAGTCCATCATATGGCAGGCCGAGACCATCAGTGCAGTTCCCTTCGGTATAATTAATCCATCGGGTAGGACTACTTTCTCTTTTGCGAGACGCAACATGTTGACTATAGCACCGCAATGAATTAATGAGATTAGTTTGTTTGTGTTTCGCATTGTTGGATCACTTACCATAGGCGAGTGGTGCGATCCTTTGGCTTTCCTTCATTGCACTGTCCAGAAGGCGTAGATTTTGAATAGAAGATTTGGTCAATCCCTCCTTTCCAACGACTTCAATGATTTCATTTCGAATGTCATCTACCAAGGTTGCATTGTCGGAGAGGTCACAGAGAACCTTTACGAGTAGGTCCGCCGACGTATCAAGTGAAGCAAACCCAAGCGTAATCAGCAATGTAGCAAAGTTATATGCGCGGCCTTTGCTCGCATTTTTGAGCCAGCTAATCGCATTTGCATCTGGGTCATCATTGTGATTGAGTGAAACAGGTCGTTTTTCTTCGTCAAACAGAGGCTGCAGATATTCCGTGGCTTCTTTCAGCTGTGCTCGAACTGTTCTATAGTTCGGAATAGACCAGGCAGCAAGACTTCTCAAGGGTCTGGGCCAGCGGCGCAAAATATGGGCGGTGATGAATGATTCTTCCAACAGGTCGTACATAAGCTGTAACCAGGCTGGATTCCGACACAAGTCGACATTACCAAGATAGGCTCGAGACACCATTTGTGCCACAATTTGACTTGCTGTATTTTTCAAGTTGACTTGGTGCCACTCTGCTTCAAAGTTAAAACACTTCTACCGGTAGTGTTCAAGGATTGGGGCATTTGAAGAATTTCATACCTGATTCTTTACTCCAGATACGATCCATAGCCCTAGCAGCTTCTTCGGTAAGTGGGCTGACGAGTTTGGCTTTAGATTCAGAATTGTTAATCAAATGCTAGTAATGCAACTTTTTCCGTGACATTATTTCGACTTACGAGTCTGACGTGTTATTTTCGTCTTCGTAGTTGTCTGGATAATCTTTGATTCCAAGGCTATGTTGGAGAGTGGCTCAAACCCCGGTATTCCTGTAAGGAAGTCCTACGAGTATGCATAATAGGCTAGTATCTTACACTCAGTGGCTCATTGAAACCAAAATACTCACACTACCTAGAAACTGACCCAGATCAAGTCTGTCATCATTTCGAATCATGTCGGCATATTTGGGGCTTAGAATCAAGCGGAAACCGGTATCTGTGCACAAGTAAAACGCGTCTCCACCCTATTGTAGGCCGTTACTCTCAAGTTCAGGCATCAATGCTAGCATCGATTGGGTGAACACAGCAATACGCACCTTTTTCAAACCAGATCTGATGAGACTCTCTGGATCGGCAATGTACCGTTTTTTGGCTTTGTCATAGCCGAACTCGAACCATTTGCGGTCATTGAAAACTGGCAAACCAGATGGATTTAGTTTTCTCGATCTAGCCTGAACCAAGATAAAGATTATACCAACCACCACGACAAGAACATTTGCAGTGGCAGAGTCAAGGGGAAACCAGTCTTTTGTGACCATATTGTGTTCGTAAGATCCGACTTTTGAAGCCGAAGCAAATACCTAGTGGACGGAACGTCGAATCGCAGGCTTCTGGAACCACTGAGATTTTATGCTAGAACTGGGTCCATACAACTTGCTAATCACTTCATAGATTCCGCCGATCTCTCGAACAACCTAGGCATGTGGATCCCATTTTGAACTATTGCATAGACATGCATATGCCCATGCGACCATCGGTCAATTGATCGCCGGGATGCCACTTGTCTTACGCCAAATCACATGGCGGTGTAGACCTATCTTCAGTGCTATTTCCAGCAGCTTCACGGAGTACATAGCGTGGAATAAATTTAGGGAAGCGCTAAACTAGTTAGTTAGTTAACTAGTTATTATATTCCTTGGTTGAATAATCGCTTCTCGGTAGACCCACATATTTCTGCCACACGCTACAGACTGTTGGAACATCGGGCGACACGCTTAATAGCTGCACGGAAAGGACAATTGTCTTGACGAGAGCTTTTTTGAATTCTTCATAGTCAAGGTGTAGCCGTGATGCCGAGTGAAATCGTTAATAATATGATTAATATCCATAGTTTCTTGCTCTGAGACAAATCGGCGGTCAGTTGGCGGTAGGGAAAGCGTATTTGGTTCGTAGGATTCGATTGGCTCCTCGGGTATGATGAGAAAATCGAGTTGTGGGTCAAACTCTATATCAAGTAGAGCGTCTTCATCAAATTCGGACCCTAGGAGGTCAAAAAACGCGTTTTCTGACCCCATAGTGGCGAGTATGGTGGTTGTATCTCACATTGAAATATGTATATAACGTGAGATAAAAGTAGTGAGGTCACATTGGATTATGCCAAATAGTAAGATGATGGCGACATGGCGCTTCACCGTTATTGTAGATGATCTTCATTTTTCCTCTATACACTTCACAGTTTTTGTAGACGGGTGGAAAAATAGGACGATCTTATGTTTTGTAGAAGCGTGCGTATTTTGAGCAGACCCTTGCTTCATACGTATCGCAGGAAAGTTATGGCATTTTGAAGACAAAGGGAGATTATGATTTTCGACAATATTCAATCTCGCCATCACGTGGTTGGAGGTTCGGCTTAATTCATTCTTATTTGCGGTGTAGTCCGTACTGCATTTTGTTTGTTCATCCTTTAACAAACCCTTTGAGAGTCATTTGAATCATCACAGCTTGTACACATCCAGCCCGACCTCATTTCCTCTTTCAAGTTCCTTGGCAATTATATATTTTTCGTGATTTGTTTCTCAAATGGTTCCGATATGGGTTCAATTGGACCAGAAGAAAACTCAGATGACCAACTATCTAAGACTATGTTGGAAGCAGAGTCTTTCTTAACTCGACTTCTTACAATCAATCCCCCAGATCCATCTGACCCCATTGTTCGAAAGCTGGATCCTCAGGAGATACAAAGGTGGCAACATGATGTTATGCCTGGCGATCATCCTCAGGATCTTTCATCCGTTCTTCAAGAAGCGTTGGCAGTTTTCGACAACCGCATGCGCCTGACTCACCCACATTGCTTCTCCTACATACCAGCTTGTCCAAGCCCGGTTGCCCGTCTGGGTGATCTCCTCACTTCCCTCTACAACGTAAATACCGTGAGTTGGGACGTGAGCTCTGGTCCGAGCGTGGTCGAAAAGGCGATGATAAACTGGCTGGGCGCGCAGCTCGGACTGCCGGACACGGTTGGAGGCTGCTTTGTCTCTGGTGGCTCGATGGCCAACATGACAGCCATAGTTGCAGCCCGGGATGAGATTCTCCATTCCACGCAGCGATCAAATGCGGTCATCTACGTTTCCGACCAGACACATATCTCTATTCTCAAGGCGCTACATATCATCGGCTTCATGACGGATCAGGTCCACAAGATACCCACCGACGATAATTTCCGCATGGACGTAGACATACTGCGACGCGCGATTTCTACAGACCGCCAGTCCGGTCGAGTACCTTTTCTTCTTGTTGCCAATTGTGGGAGCACCAATACAGGCAGCATCGACCTTCTCCATGCACTGGCTGATGTCGCGCGAGATGAAGGCCTCTGGCTACATGTCGACGGCGCATACGGAGCTTCTATTGCGCTCTCAAACAAACATCACCACCTCGTGGATGGGATCGGTCGCGCGGATAGTGTTTCTTGGGATGGACATAAGTGGCTCTTTCAGACGTATGGCTGTGGGATCGTATTCACGCGTCAAGTTGGCTCTCTCCGACGCAGCTTCGCCGTGGATGCCGAGTACATCAGCAGTACGTTGGCACCCCAGGGTACCACCAACTTCTACAATCTCGGACCAGAGCTCAGTCGCCCAGCGCGGGCCATGTCTCTTTGGCTCACGGTCAAAGCCCTTGGTCGTCAACACATGGGTGAAATGATCGACAAAGGTTTCTTTCTTGCCTATACCGCAGACTATAACATCCGTCAGTACAAGAACTGGATTATTGCGGCTCCGACGGTTGCTAGCACTGTGGTTTTTCGGTACGCACCTCTCGGGTTTGATGAAATTGCACTGGACACATTGAATAAAGCTATTTCCCAGCGACTTTTGGCGGAGAATATTGCTGCTATACTAACCACGCAAATCCGCGGACGAACTACCCTTCGCATGTGTACGATGAACCCACTCGTGAAGCCGGAAACTATCGCGGATGTGATACGTCGAGTTGACCAACTGGCTCAATCCGAGGCTTCCGAGCGTCGGAAAATATATCCGACAATGGCTAAGATGCAGTATACCCCCTGCCAACAATGCCCTGGTGTTGATCTTTCGGAAGGTACTCGTCAAATTCACCCCGTTGCACCTTTGAAATTTTGAGTGAAAAATAGCTATGGCACTTCGGATCAACCCCTGCCTTCTCATACTGTCTATTACATTGGTACTTGTGTGGGGTGAAAGGCGAGCGAACTCTTTTCAAGGATATCTGTTAGATGTTGGTTTCGGAGTTAAGGTCCATGAAGAATAACCTGTTTTTTAAAACTACTTTGAGATCGGGCCCAATAGATTCCCGAGCCGCCAGAGAATGGCAACATTCTACTCCGTACACAGGGCATTTCGATCAGAATACCCGTATCTAAGCAGCTCACCAACAGTTTTGAAAGTGACCTGTCATCTCGTCAATGCCCTTTCTATTTTTTCTTCCCGACGTCCCCTGGATGATCGGCGCATTCTGTCTTGCATCAGCCGGGCGTCCTTCAACACCCTACATAATATGACGCATTCCCAATTAACTGTTTACCAGCGCGTGTAGGGGTTGCGGTTTTTCAGCTGAGCGTGTCATCCGAAAGGGATGTTGGAATTTTGGATTCTACTTCTAGATATGATACAAGTCATATACAGATTGGACGCGTCTTCTAATAGGAAGATCATTAGCACTACTCCGGAGTAAAGGGTGGCGGTCAGGCGTCACGACCAAATCATGCCAATCCCTTGCTGAAAGAAAAAGCCAGCGGGTTCTCTTAGAATGATACCACGTGTAGCGAATTCAAACTCTGGCGCTGTCTTGAGATTTTCTATCGGAAAGCCGATCCTCAACACCCTTGCATATACCATCTTGTTGACGCGCGGTTTTTACACTAGCACAGCCCTTCGCTAAAGGGGATTGACTATTTGTAGTGCAATGGTAAACTTCAATCCACCCTGGGCTACATGGACTGAGATCATATATACTCTCATACCGTCTCTCAAGGCCTGTATACGAATTTTCTCTATTGTTAGATGGTTCCTCGCGCGTATCATCTGCCTGGATTGGACATATTGAGTTCCATTAATATGACTCGTTTCAATTCAGATAAGCGAAGTGTCCTATATCTTGTTTTCCTGCCATTAATGTCCTGATTATTCAACAGTAGACCTTAACTAGTCCCGTCTTGCCCGTCACTGATTAAATTCAAAATCTCGAAATGAACCACGCACGTTTCTCTTCGGAAGTCATCTGCTGCACAACCTTTAACTCGCATCTCTTGACCGTAAGATACGTCGACACAATAGCATCACCCAGGATGGTCTTGAGGTCTTCGTTTGCCTCCAAGCTCTCGATACTCCCCATCAACCCAGAAGGCATCTTATTCTTGATGCCCAGAGCAGCCAGTTCCTCGTCCGACATTTTATTTGGCTCAGTAGGACAAGGGCCTGCTCTCAGAACGGAGCCTTTAAGTAAACCATCTAGTCCCGCCGCAAGCAATGCACAAAGTGCCAAGTAAGAATTGGCCAGCCCGTCCATCATCTTCACTTCAAAACGGTTGCTAGAAATTCGCCGCAAGATCGTCTCTCGGTTTTCCCATCCCCAACACACATAGTCACCCCCACTCCCGATGCCTCCAACCACCCGCTCGTAGCTGACTTCCTGGGGAAGTGCAAAGGCAGAAATGGAAGTGAAATTATCCAGGATTCCAGCGAAGAAAGACTCTATCGTTGATAACTCGGCTGACTCGGAATTAAGCGATATGTGAACATGGGCTCCAGTCCCCGGCTGTTCAGGCGATAAGCGCGGATAAAGCGTCGCTCTATATCCGTGCTTGTTGGCAATTTTCATGATAACCTGCCGCGCAAAAACCAGCGTGTCTATCGCTTTGAGAGGCGAGTCCGGCGGAAGGACAAATTCCCATTGTCCAGGGGCCAATTCCGCATGGAACTGCTCCACCATGATTCCCATGCTTTTCAGGGCCATGACCGCCTCCTCTAGAAGACCTAAGAGAGTTTCATCTTCCTCAGTCATGCTGCACCATCCATGATTCATATTCACGGTTTCGTACTCGACTTCTCCGTTTGGAAGTGTTCGTTGCTTTAGGAGAGAGAACTCCAGCTCGAATCCGACCAGGACCCAGCAGTTTGACTTCTGCTCGATCAGCCGTGCCAGTAACTCCAACTTGGAGCGTGCGCATTCTCCTAGGGGTACTCGGTCCTCATCGGTCCACGAGGCCATGACAATTGCCTTGTTTGAATCCAAGTATGGTGAAAACGATCTCGCATCAGGCCGTAGATAGAATGACCCTGTCAAAGTTCCACCATCCGCCACATTATCGCGAGGGAGAACGTGAAGGATGACTTTTGGAATCGAAATTCCTTGGTTATCCTCCAGCAATCGCTTGAATACATCTATCGGAACTATGCGGACATGGTTTGTGCCAATGTATGTTGTGAAGAATACCCAAACGAAGTCAACGCCTTGGCTTTTGGTGTGAAACTGCTGCCACGAAGTCAAATCTATCGATTTCGTCATTTTTAATCCGATCACTGCACAAATTGACAGTCAATGTCTGAAAGGCTGGGGTTGCTGCGGGCGAGTCGTTCAACAAAAGACACACACTATCAAGTGCGCATGTGTAATTATAACTATTTATGACCCCCCACTTTTTGATCACTCGATGATCTCCAATCTGACTAGTATACATGCAAGGCGTATATGTCCAAAGACGGCCTGCTAGTATACGTCTGTGCGTAATTTTATCTATCAGAACGTTTCAACATACTAGTTCTGTGGGAATCGACGTCACCCAATCAGATCGGTATTTCTTTTTCTTTTTCCTGGGGCCACGCAGTGCCACGTATGTGGAAGTTAATATTTTCTTCCTCCTTGCTTTTTTGCCCGCTATACATATCCCTTGCTGCATCTTTCCCGCGCCTACCCAGCTCTTTACTCTCCTTCAATAAGTCCTTTCTTTGCAGTATCTAGGAGCAATTTATGAGCGTTCGGTGTCTCCTGAGGCATCTTGAATAGGTATTTTCTTTCTCGTTCATCTGATTTACTTCGTAATCTATCTGACCGTTAGAGCGTTTAGTGAACAGTGGCGACAATATGACTGTGTCGAACACAAATACTCTCCAGTTCGAGTTCATGGACAAGGAGACAAGCTGCCCGGTTGACAGCCAAAGAGAATGGTGGAAGAAGACCGGACCCCTACTGGCCCGTTTGATGAGTTCAGCTGGCTACACGAACGAATCCCAAAGGCAGTATCTAAAGTTCTTCTACACATCTGTCGTCCCGTATCTAGGGCCATACCCCCAAACATTCCCCAGCGCCATGACACACAACGAACTCCCACTAGAGTTAAGCGTCAACTTTCAGCAGCTAGGCGGTGCCAAACCAGTGATTCGAGTAGCGGTAGAACCTCTAACCTCCATTTCGGGAACGAGTGAAGACCCATATAATCTGAGTCCGATTCGTGAGTTTCTCGCTCGTTTAGAAGAGCTCAATCCTGCGGGGTATGACAGTCGTCTCTTCGAGCACTTTTATCCCATGCATACCTTGGACGAAAGAGAGTGCCAATTACTGCAAGCTCGGAGTGAGGCAATCCGTGAGCTTTCTCAGGTGTCTTTTGGGTTTGATTTTAAACCGGATGGCATCTCCATTAAGGGATACACGTTCCCGGGCTTGAAGTGCCATGCAGCAGGCACGGACCTATGCTCTTTGGTCATTGGATCTGTTCAAGAGTATATGGGAGACTCCGACCGGCACGATGCCCTATGCTTGATCAAAGAGTATATCGACACCACTGAGGCAAGGGCCAACTTCGGATTCGTCTACTCCCAAGACTGTGTCACTCCGGAAAAGTCCCGGCACAAGCTGTACGGCCGTACTAGGGACATTTCCTGGGAGAAGGTACGTGAGATCTGGACACTAGGAGGGCGGGTTAATTCGCCCGAGTCGGGTAGAGGTCTTGAATATCTGCACGGACTGTGGAAGGTACTGCAGATTGGCGAGAATCCCCATCCACTTGGCTGTCATTTGGTGTGGAATTACGAAACGAAGGCCGGTCTTGCGGCGCCGGCAACAAAGATTTATTTCCCCGTTTACGGCATGAATGACCAGGGCAACGTACGTGCGATCGCCCGGTATTTCAAGCACATCGGGCTTGATGGTCATGGGGAATCTTATGAGGAAATTGTGCAGGATTTATTGTAAGCTTATCATTCAAGTCTTCTACTAGAGAGTCAGAGAACTAACTGATTTAGCCCCGGATTCGATCTGCAGCATACAAGTCGCCTAATTTGCTGGGTATCATTTGCCTATACGCAGAAGACAGGGGTTTATCTGAGCGTTTACTATCACTCTTCACTCGAGTACTCTTAGTTTGGGAAGAGGGCCGAGGTGAAAGGTTTGAGGTGATCTAGCACAAGAAGGATTTATGAAGCTTTCTCGAGGCCTCCGTTCCAGATATCAGTCGTATGGGAGAAATGAAAGAAAGTGTTCCTAAGAATAGAGCAGCACAAGCAGCACAGACCACTGCACAGTTTTTTTTTTTTTTTTTTTTTTTTTGCCTTTGCGGGTGCCAAGAACTGAAGAGAATTTTGAATACGCTAAATATTGAAGCAATGTCGACACGGGAACAGCAACAAACACTCTTTCAAGGATTTCTATGATACTCTTACAGTGCTAATGGTTTATTGACGATGTGGTGTGCTTAGTTTTAAACCATTTCCTGCTTACCAAACCAATGTACGACAGGTGTTATCTTCATAACCAAACTGTTAAATGGTTAAATACTTTCATTCTTTGAAAACGGTCTATTCGTAGACTCAAACGTTTTCACAAGGAGGCCTGAACAGATTCGTTCGGCCAGCGCCACCAACTTTCCCATTCAGGACCTAAATATTCCCTGATGGAGGTAATGATATAAGCCCCACTATCGCCGAATATCCACATATCCCGGTGAAGGTGTAACAGTACACCGAAGTAAGCGAGGATAGAAAGTGCTTCGGGCCTGCGCTCTTCCAGCAGGTCAATATATGCTGGAGGAATGATAACAGGCCATGAAATGATTGGCCCGACCGCAGCAAACTTTAATGGATGCTGGTGGCTTCCATCGAAAGCACATTGGAGACACTTGATTGTCTCTGTGTATGCATTTCGCATCGACGTGTTTATTGAATCAGAAGATTCCACGAGGGACATAAGATCGGAACATTCATTACCGGATACACCCTCGTCGGTCCGTAGCGCATTGTCCTCAGCCTCAAGTAAGGTCTTAAGTGGTGATTTCAATAATAGAGGCCAGCATTGACCTGTCACTGCGCGAACTCCACGATGCAGCCTTAAAGACTGGACAAAATCTTCGAGAAACGCTTCAAAATCCCCCTTTCGGAAGAGGAGCTTTTCGCTGAGCGCATGAAGGCCCATGAGGGAGGAGAAGAGAAACATGGGGAGACAGGTTTCGGGGGTGAGATCCATATTGGTGTCGTTGAAGGCTGTCAGAGCGTGAGTCTGAAGCTCGGCTGCATGCTGTCGGTAGAACCTCTGTTGAACAGGGCGGACAATACTTAAGTGTAGAGCAGCAAATCCCAGGATTTCATTCATGAGAAAGGGGGCAGCCAGCACGCATTTCATCATCTCAAGAGAGGAGTAGCCTGAACATAGGTGACTATCCAGGCAGACAAACGTTAAGGTATGGCTGACGAAATGGTGGAATAGCTCTAGATGCAGCTTATTCAGTGGCGCACTGTCACCAGACTCCGAGCCAGACCTAGTAGGACTGGCTGGGGAAGCAATCAATTGCTGGGAACTTTCGACTGCCGGCCTAGGCTTCGGTCTTTTTGGCAGTGACGCTGGAACAAAAACGCGCGCCTCGGAGACAAGATTCTGATATGAACAGTGTCGGACTGAGACATTACAATTGACACATTCTGGGCGGCGCTCGTCACACTAGCTGCCAATTAACCCCGTTTCAGTCCTCCAGGGGTGGAGGAGGCCTACCTTGATATGGCGACGTTTGCACTCAGTGCAACCATTTCTAGACTTCTTGTGTGACTTCCTTGGACGGTGGCCCATTTTTTCCTATCTTCATCAGAGGAAGGTGTTTGAAGCCCGGCGACGAAGGTGGAGAAGACATCGTATCCGTGCCGTGGCAAAGGAGGCGAAACCTTGCGGAGGCTGGCCGTCTGACTCAGCCGAACATTATCTCACCAACTAGTTATATGGATCTAGTCAATTAACCTCACCGGAATCCATGGATACCCTGAACCAAATTCATAATATGCCAGCACCTTGTTATTAGAGCCTTGCACGGTGTATTGCTTCATCTACCATGTCATTCCACACTGGAATCTTTAATATCTCCCCCATAAATTGCCAAGATTTACATACTTGCAGCCAATCCCGCCGATTCACAATATTTACATGTCTCCCAAACCAACTTATTCCGGATCCTCCAGCGTCTTCCCAATCAGAACTTTCCCGGGGTGACAAAAGTGAAAGATAGCCTGCACAAAGAACATCGGAATGGCGTCCAAGATATAAGCATAAACCTCATGTGTGTACACGGATCCATCAGTACCCTCAGCATACTCAACAACCCGAAAGACACACCGCTCAATCACCAAAGCTGAGACAAGGAAGAGGATATGAAGGAGTCTCCGCCACTGACCGCCGCCGGACCAGCCATATCCACACTTCCGTAAGCGGACCTGGAAGCTACCAGAGACATATAAAAAGAACCCGAAGAAGATAAGCTGCACAAACAGACCGACGAGAAGAATTTTTTGCCCAAGGTTGCGCGTGCTGTTGATGGTCTGCATACCACCGCCTGCAAGTTGCAAGAGGAAAGCAGTTACATCCCCACTAACGAAGACTTTGGTCACATTCTGCGGCCCGATAGTTGATAGATGGGGCTTGCCGATGTACGTTATGATTCGGCCGTAGGTCATGTAGATTGTTGCGGCGT
This sequence comes from Aspergillus affinis, assembly GCF_023601865.1. Lineage (NCBI taxonomy): Eukaryota > Fungi > Ascomycota > Eurotiomycetes > Eurotiales > Aspergillaceae > Aspergillus > Aspergillus affinis. The sequence goes on along the minus strand of NW_026515783.1, from coordinate 424,956 downwards.
AGAGGGATGGCGGGAGGATAATGAACATTGACTGGCAAACGTAGGCAACGAGACTGTCAGGCTTGCGGGTCGATATCAGTCGGAATATGTAGCCCAGTGTCATCACTAAGAAGACGATCCGTTAACTCTACCGTGTGAACACTCAGATGCACTCTGGCACACGAAAAAGATACTTACTATATGAACCGACGAGAAAGGCTGTGAAAAACCATGCCCTGATCCTCATCATTTGAACCGTATGGATTATAGCGCTTCCTCCGAATAATAACATTGCCAGAATCGCTCCGACGCTGCTTGGTTCATAGGGATAGTAGCCCGGTTCACCCATAGTAAAAAATGTCTTCTGGGTTGATGGGCAGCGAAGAGGGGTATGAGAGAAATGTTTCAAGGACAGCCAAGAATGGGTCCGTTAGAAAGACAAATAAAGCCTGCATTGTTGTGACTCTTGTATTGCTACACCATCAATTATACTCCAGGAATCAAATCTGAGTATTAGGGTGTGCTGAAATCAGAGGACTCGAGACCTCAGCATCAACTATCCGCGGAACGAACGGCTCGTCATTGGATCGGACACTTGCCGAACACGCGTATTTAGCGATCTCTGATTTGTTAACGAGTTGAGAATTCAGGAAGTGGATACTAGATACGCTTGAAGTGGATCCCTACCTGGATCCACCAGCGGAGATCGAAATTCGTCAACATTCTAGAACACATGTTTGAAAAATTCAAGAAAGCTATTATGATGATCATCAGATCATGTATCAAGGAAGGTTCAAGCTATAATTCTATTGAAAAGAGCGACATGTTAAATCTAGGTAACTATACAACTACCGCTATACAGGTGTAGATAAGGGAGAGATGTGTCAAAGATCAGCACAAACTCTCCAGCAAGCCACGCGCGTAAATACTCACACAAGCTGGACAAAAGAGAACGAACACAGATCGCGAGAGCCAAATCCAACACTAATATTGAATTTACCTCCTGGTATCCTCCAATTCTATGCAGTGGTATCCCAGTAGCTAAGGTTGCGACGCTGAAGAGAAAATTGGACCTTACTGTATTCGCCGGCCGGTATAGTCACTTTCTCGAATCCGCGAAGCACCCGAACCGGAGTCCCTAGGGGCATATGGTCGGGGTAGGAAATATATAGCTGAACCACCGTAGCACGGTCAGGTTACCAGTTTTCCTTACGGTCGTGGTGGCTTGAAGCAGCTCAGACCAAAGATCTAGGGGGCCACCGGCGTGCTCGGTCTTATTGATTGTGGAACGGACTGAAAAAGCACTGACTTGTTTCTTCTGTCGAGCACCTTGGGTACATTCGATATCAAGAGTTGGTGCTAGATCAAATGTCGTATAAGTGAGGCCATAACCGAACTCCCATAGAGGAGTAATGTCTTCTTTGTCGAAATGTCGATAGTCAATCATCAAGTCTTCTGTGAAGTTGAGCTGCCATTCATTGGAGTCAATGGCTGCAGGGCCGGTGAGGTTCAAGATAGGAGCGTTTTAGTCAGAATCCCGTCTGGCAATGGCATAGGGGAGCTTTCCGGAAGGATTAACATCACCCCACAAGATGTCCACGATGGAATTTCCCGATTCCTGTCCGGGATAATGGGCAGCGAGGATGGCTGTGATATTCTCATCGTCTACCCAGGGCATTGAGTTTACACCGCCAGCATGTGTGATCACGACAGTTCGTCCGGAGCAGATTGACGCAACCTTTTTGACGACCATGGTCGAGTTCCAATCTGCTTCCAGGGTCGTCCGGTCCTTTCCTTCGCTGACCCAGCCCTTGAGGAACACCAGGTAAATATCAGGCCAAGGGTAGATGCTCCTGAATTCTCCGTCTGTAATCATATCATTGTCTGTCAGGTAGACCACTCGAGAACCATCTGTCTTCGCCCGGGCCTTGATGGCTTCAAGTGGTGATACGATATAAGGATTGCGGCCACTGCCTGAGCCTCCACCGACTGTGGGCGTTCCAGTCTTCATGCCGATGTTGTTGTTTGGGTAAAGGAGTCCTGACTCAAACATCTGGGGCATCGTTACCAAACACTCCGATGACCTTGCCAGATTTGATCGGTAAACTATAGTTCAGGTTTTTGAGCAGTACAATGCCGGCAGAACCCATTTCCCGAATGAGGGCAGAATGATTTCCACGAACATCGCGACCCGCTGGTGAACCACTGCTGGGTGATAAAATGCCGTAAGTTGCTTCTGTCACGGCATAAGAAGATGCGTCAATTTCAGGATAATCCACATCCTGATGGAAATAGTAGTATGGTGTCAGAACCCGTTGGATCATTTCATTCAGACGTTCAAATACTGTGCCATTCAGAGCCCCCGCTACCAGACTTGGGCCAAAGTATGAATGTGTGAAGTCTGTCTCACTCAGGAAGTGAAGCCGGGCATATTCAGATCAAGGCCTGCATTGATGTCCTTGGCGCCGGAATGTGTTGAAAACCAATCTGACATCATATATCCTTTAAACCCCAACTCGTCTCTTAGGATCTGGTTGAGAATAGGTTCATTCGCGCAGGAATATGTCATGTTGACTCGGTTGTAGCTGCACATGAATGATGAAACGCCAGCTTTGACTGCGTCTGCAAATGGCCAAAGATAGAGTTCATGAAGAGTGCGGTCATCAATATTCGCAGAAGCGGCAGCAACATCCACACCATCAACCTGAGAATTGGTTCGATGAGTCTCTTGTTCATTTCCAATAAAGTGCTTGGCACAGGCCTGCACACCGACAGCTTGAGCACTGCGGATGGTTGCCTGCATGGCAACACCAGAGAGGTAAGTATCGGGGGAAAACCCCTCCCACGAGCTGCGTCCTAAAGGGCCTGTCGAAGGACTGAACAAAATCATCAAGTAAGCTCAGGAACAAATTCTGTTGAAGAACATAAAAGCCTTACCCCAGCATAACATTGGCGCTTTTGTCACGGAACTTGGCCCCCATGGCAGCTCCTCGCCGCGCAATCAGTTCTCTGTCCCATGTCGCCGCGACAGTCAGCCCTAACGGAAATACACTTGCCATATCTGCAAGATGCAGACCCTGTGGGCCATCAGACAAACGGAGACCACCGAAGTCGACTCGATCAATGGGCGCAAGATTTCCAATGCAGTTTCCATTGGCTGTTCCGGTGACCAGGGAAGCCTTCTCGGTCAGGTTCAACTTGCTGATAAGATTCATGGCTTTGGCGGCTGCAGCCTCCCAGTTCTCTTGATCAATCGCATCGTGCGCTACATTGCATGGTTAGCATTGCCAAGTGGCGGTTAGTCAATGAGAGGTAACTGGCGAACCTGTTTCAACGGAGATCTCTCGAGATAATGCCCCGGCGACGACAATAGCCGTCACAATCCCGGGTTTATATAGGAGCATGTTTGGTTTCTCGCACTTCACTTTTTTTGCAGGGGGAAAGAAGACAAGAACGAGAAGAAATCCCCTCTGAAGGTACTTTCCAGGTTATATAACCCTAAGAGCAGTATACCGAGATAGGGGCATACTGAGGCGACTGGCTTACTTGTCGATATCACAACACGGGTACGAGTAACTGTCGTATTGACTTGAAGGGCCAGCTGCCCGTGGATCAACCTCGGAATGCATATCCCTAGTTCCGTGTTCTTGATGTCAATCATTTGATGAAGACATGATTCTTTGTCACGATCAGGTTTGACTGTAGTTTATTGTCTCATTCTGGAGCGAATGTGAATTTTGGCGAAACGGATTCCATAGCAGGGAGAACAACGAAGGGCCATTCAGGTATAATTATGGATCGAACATTGGTAAACCCAATACAATTGTGACACCTACGTTGATTGACGCTACCTACTCCTACTACTATACATAATTAACCGCTATAACAGGCAAAAAAAGAAAAAAGTAGACACAAACATACAACAGCAGGGATTCGCTGGTGGTCACCCACCCAACTACTAACCTGCCGGCGTGTGGCTTAAGTACGGCTGAGCGGACGGGAAGCCCTGTTCTCCACACCCTGTGGTCGTATGTGTTTGTCAAGGGAAATATAAGGTATTATAGACACTGCATTTCTCTCATGTCCTAGTAAGCAGAAGGTAGTTGTTGTTGTTGGTTCCCACCAAGACACGGGGATGGTTGATTCTTAGCATAAGCGCCTTGCCAAAACCACACAGTATTCGGGGAAAAACACTCAATACAAACTCTGTTATATTTATCTTCTTTGCCGAAAAGATTTGTAAATCATTCCGAATGATATTGTGAATTCCCGTCCTGGGCATGTCTAAACTGTTGATACATACTTCGCATTGGTCGAAGATAAGAGAAGTACATACAAAACTAGGCTGCGGCATATCGTACGATACCGATAATAGGTCGTTATCGACTATCGATCGTATATATCCGCAGATTATCGGCATGAGCATAAACCTCGCTAATTTAACCTGTTCTAGCCGATCAGGTGACAGTTGTGCTGCTGATAAAACCGGATTCTATACCTGAAATCTGAATGGTATAGTTATAACGAGCGTACTCGTTGTCTTGCTTGATAGTGTTTGTGAAATATTACAAATTGAGATTGTACTCATTATTAGATGACCTCAAAAGCTTTGTATATATATTTTTTTTTATTCAACTGTACGTAGCGGTTGTTACGGGCTTGGCAGTGAGTAGGTACGCTTCTACCCGCCAAGGCCGTTTTAGAAGGTCGTTACCGACTGAGCTACTAAAAAGACCAGAATACCAAGTCAACGACTTGGTACGCGCATCGCTCTATATAGTGGTTCTTGGTCAGTTCGTCACAGTGGTAAGGAAGCAATTTAGAATTATCAAATTATTGATGATATTCAGAAAGAAATATATATTTGACACAGAGTAAAGTAAGTATTTTCTATTAATGTGGACCAGATTATTTATCTTTTATATTCATTTAGTTTCAGGTGTATGAATACACTTTGACATAGTTGTATATCTAGTGTTGTATAGGCTGCGTCACTATCCGCATTATCGTACGATAGTTATCGATCGATCGTATCCAACTGCCGATAATGATAGCTTTTCATTATCGATTATCCGCAGCGGATACGATATGATAATTTTTTTGGCCTCTGCGGGTATCGTACGATATCCGTCAGATAATAAACATTATCAACAGGCCAAGACTCGTGATCTCGTGGAGCCTGGGAATTGCTAAGGACACCCCAACTTTTTACTAACGGCACCCCATCTGATTATCTAATATCAGTTATTATGTAATCTCGCATTTTCCAGAGTACACAGGTCAGGTGCCGCTTCAAATTAGTGGCAAGCCGGCCCCACCGGCCTTGGCACTAGTAGCGCGGTACCTCACCATTTAAATACAGTACTACATACCCCGAAATTCAATGTCAGTTTTTACCTTCTAAAAAATTTCTTGCTGCCGAGCGTTCGACTCCAATTCATTTCGAAACTACTTATTAATCAGTTATTAAGTACTCAAACTAGCCAAATTATAATGGATTCCGAGGCTTTTCCCTTCAACTTTGAAATTGATGATGTGTTTTCTCATGTTAATAATATTGAGGTAATTAACCTGACCAAATTGTTAAGTATTTACTAACTAGTTCTAATGTACTTAGCAATTAACTGCTTTAATTTAACTGACGGATGCAAAATTAAATCCTCTTTAAACTCTTTTTATTGAGTATACAGATGATCTGCCAGAGTATCCAAGAACCGATCCAAACGGATATACTTATATTGTATCTCTTGGTGGCCGATTGCAAGAAGCAGAACATATAATACAAAATGTAAGTACTTGTTAACTGATTATCAACTGATTGTTAACTGATTGTTAACTGGTTATCAGATACAATACTCCCGATCAAGTATCCGTGGTGCAAGGTCAAGTGTTAAATCATTATTTCTTAATTGTTCTGTAAAAAAATGGATGTAGAAGTGTTCCGGGACTTTAATATGTAAATATTTGAAGCTGAATCTTCGGACATTGCATCATACCCATTTAGATAAGACAATGTGGGCAGAAATACAGAATATACGTCAGAATATTGATCTTATTGAAAATGACATTCGGAAACGAAATACATATAGGTAAGTGCTTCTTAACCAGTTATTAACCACTTACTAAGTATTTGAAATTATAGTCTTTACCGATCAAAGAAGACATTCTTTCGGCAAGGACGTACTTGTCTGGAAACATTACCTACATGCACGCCGAAGTTTAGGCGTCATTTATATCCTGTAAGTAATTGATAAGTACTTTATAGATATTTACTAACTGCTCTAAAGGATGTAAATGGTGACTACCATCCATACATTAGATGTTTAAATGCATCGCCAAGTTTTTTACAAAAGCATTATTTTGCCTCAGTAAAAGGGCATGCCTCTATGGATCTTGAGTTTCTGGAAAAATTATTTAATGAATCAATCCTACCGTCACAGGAAGAATGTGGTGTGATTGAACCTCCGATATCACGACGCAAGTATTGTGGTAAGTACTTAATAAGTACTTAATAAGTAGTCACTAAGTACTTAAAACCATCCAGATTTTGATCACATTCAGGGCCCGGGTAGGCTGGAACATACTAAGTGCAATGTTACCTTTACTGCACTTGTACCAGTTGATGTTCAAAACTGTCCTTTCATTGTTTTTATATCTTATGGGATCCATCAGCATCCTCCTCCTCCTCCACATAAACCGCCGGAGTTAATATTGAAAGGAATTAAACAGGTTATTAGGCAGATGAGAAATCCTAGCCTAACTTTAGGTATGTAAAGTACTTTACAAGCAGTTTGTGACGGTCTACAAAGGAGCCTAGTAAGAGACTAGTTTGTTTATGACTCGTAGTCAAGGAATTTTCCCATAGGGAGGAAAAGGCTATCTAGGAGAGAGAATCCAGGGACTCTATATACTGCCTGGAGCTTGCCTCAGGCAGGAATGCCTGCAGGATCCCTAGGAATGTTCCTGGATGCCTGCCGCAGAGGATCCCTTGATCCTCCGGGACGTTCTCCCCAAGCCCCCTGGCTTCAGGAGGTAACACAGTTACTAACCATTTTAAGGCTATTTATTAACTGGTTACTAGCTCAATTCTTGCGAAGTCCAGAGCTGGAGGCTTTCTGCCAGCAATATAATACATCAACACCGGCTGAAATTTATGCTTCATTATCGAACACTGATCGGATCTCCGCAGTTATTCAAAAACAGCGACTTCTTTCTTATCCAGCTGGTCAAAATTTCAATGGGGTAATATATTTATACAATACCAATCTATTTGTTAAGACAAGTACTCTCTAACTGCTTAATAGATGCTTATTAACTGCCTATAGGAATACATTCAAGAGAAACACTATGGTCCTGATGGAACCATGATTCTATGTGGCTTTAAGGAACAGATCAAGCTTCTCAATACATTGACTTCTTTTGAGGTTGATATATCTTATAAACGCATTCAACAGAAAGAAATAAATGAGATTGTATTTGCAACCTACCTACTAGCGCATAGTAAGAGTAAATACTCATTAAGCAGTTACTAAGTACTTATTAACTACTAAAAGTTATTACACTCCTACGGGTCTTTACCGATCGGGAAACCACAGAAGGCTATTACCTTTTATTTAAAAGAGTTTTTACTCTTATTCAAAAAGTTACCGGCCAAGCTGTTGAGTTTAATTCTATCCATTCTAACGGCATCTACGGGATTGTAGTAGATATGGATACAAAACAATATACCGGTATTTAATCACTTATTAAGTACTTAGGAACTACTTACTAACTATTTAGGACTTGGTCAATACCTCCATGAAATCGACCCTCTGCATCGACCAGTACTGTGGCAGTTACAGAGAATTATTATCTTCTGTCGAGTTCATTTCTTTCGTACAATTACAGAAGCAGTTGGGAGTGCAAATAAAGGTTCTAATGTATAGAATCGGATGGCCGGCTTAATTGATTGCCAGTCAGAAAATAACTATGATCAGCTCTGTAACTTATTGATTGGTAAGTACTTATCAAGTATTTAATATATGATTGTTAACTGATTAATAGCTGCTTAGAGCATAAGAATGAAAAGGTTCAAGCATAAGCGACCCATAAGAAGTCTTCAGTTATCAAAACTGGGCTTAATAAAAATTGCTCAAATATTCCTGTCTATGTCTATGATTCTATTCGGAATTATACTAATGCAGCTGAACAGTCTCATCATAAGACTAATGCAGCGGGAAGGCAGCTGACCTTGACAGCAGTAATTAAAAAGTAAATACTTAGTAACTGATTATCAATTGACTACCTAGTATTTACTAAAGGTTTACTTTTAGCTCTGCAAAGCTGGACAAACAAGATATTCTTCAGTATATAAATCGTACTGATTTTAATATTCATCATTCATATCGAACGGCAAATATGAAGACCAATTATTTGAGACATATAACTCGGGAGGGTAAGTATATATATATAATTTATAATTACTTACTAACTACTATTCAATTTTTAAGTATTACGGAAATGCCGCCGTTTACCATTATCATTTTCTTCTAATTCTCAGTCTGAATTTATTCTAAGATCTCAGTCACAACCTCGGGGTCGAGGTAGTAACCGGTATTCCTATCTTTAATTACTTAATGAGCAGCTGCTAACCACTTAGTAAGTAGTTCAGCATCCTTTACTCGAAGCCTTCGACGAGTTTCTTCGCAGAATCTTTTAGACATTGAGTAACAGCGTCAAACATTAGAGCTCCAGGAACGTCAGTTCTAACTAAAGGAGAGAGAAGAGAATTTACGAGTAAAACAGCTTCAAAATGAGGAAAAAGAACTAGAACTTATGGAAAGACGGGCAAGGTTACAGAATCTACTTATTGAGTAGCAAGAAAACAGTTATTAATCGGTTGTTAAGTACTTTGAGAGATATTAAGATTGTTCTGTATTGAAAAGCCCAGATGCCGTGTAATTAAAAACATACACGGTAAGGGGCACATGCCGCCAAATGGACATCACATGACCAGCTTGGCGGCACCCGACCTTTTCCAAGGGGCGGCTGACCTGTAACCTGCATTTTCCATAAATTACTATAGCAACTCCATACACTCAATTATTATTTTTATCATTCGATATTTCCCACTCGGTTTTGAAAATCAAGTTATTGATCAAACAATCTATATACTTGACTACCTATCCATTCACTCTTCTACTCACTTTCTACTATGGCAACCCCATTTGATCAAGCCTATGATTCCCTCGAGGAAATGCTTTCAGCTCTCCGCAACTATGCAATTTCTCAAGGCTATGCTATCACCACGATTAGATCAAACCCAGGTAGAAATATCTGTATTGGCTGTGATCGTGGTGGTCAGTATACTGATCGGATTAATGCATCGGATGGGACAAAATGCCGAAAGACTAATACTAAACGAATTGGATGTGCTTTTCGCTTATATGCTAGTAAATCAAGTGCTAAAAATTCAGATAGAAAATGGCACGTAAAAGTGAGCAACCCTGACCATAATCATGAGCTTGAAGATAATATGATCGCACATCCAGTAGCACGAACGATCAGTCAGGAACAACGGGCTACAATTTATCGTCTTCTTGATAAAAATATCCCTCCATGACAGATTATCAGCGTGGTTAAAAAGAGTGATCCTACTCTGTTAATTGTACCAAAGGATTTATATAACCTCAGACAGGCCCTTTTACGGGAACGCCTTGCTGGTCGTACGCCAATTCAATATCTTCTAGATCAACTACTTACTTACCAGTGGAAGTTTACATTTAAACAAGATATAGAGGGACGTATCACATTTTTTATGTTTGCCTACCCTGAATCAATTCGTTACGCTAATCAGTATAATAAAGTGTTTATTTTAGATTGCACATATAAGACAAATCGCTATGAAATGCCATTACTCCATATTATAGGCGTTTCACCATCAAATACAGCGTTCAGTATTGCATTCTGCTTTATGCAAAATGAACAGGAGGAATCATATAAATGGGCATTAAAAACCTTTTTTTCATGGTTTGAACCCCTAAAATTCCAACCTCCGGTTCTCTGTACTGACCGGGATCTTGCTCTATTAAGTGCGTTTCATAAAGATTATCCAGACTACCCTCATTTACTCTGCTTATGGCATATTAATAAAAACATTGCTGCAAAAGTGAAAGAGTGCTTTACTACTGATCAAACATGGAATGAATTTCTCTTAGGCTGGCAGAACCTTGTTAATTCGCCAACAGAAGATAAATATAAAGCAAGACTACAAGATTTTAACAAGAAATATCAATCAGTATCCCCCTACGCCTTACGATATATCAAAGAAACATGGCTAATCTATAAAGAAAAAGTGATCCGCTGTTAGACAAATCAGCACTTCCATATTGGAAATTCAGCAACTTCACGAGTCGAAGGCTCTCACGCATTTATCAAGAAGTATATTCAAGCTTCAACAGGTAATATCCTAACTGTTTGAAGCCGAATTAGTTATGCATTAAATTGTCAGATTGACACACTAATACGTGAGGTTAAAGAGGATCAATTATAACAGCTGATTTTCTGTCAGTCCTTCTTATATTCAGATATTAATAGGAAAACCTTACGTTATTCACTTAATCTTATTCATGATCAAGTGGATATTGCTAAAAGAGCTACGTCCCTTGCCCCTCTATCGGAATGTACTAATAGTTTTACTAGGACAAGAGGCCTTCCATGTGCCCACCGAATCGCACGGTTATTAGAGATGAAGCAGCCTATTCCATTAACGGATATTCATCCGTTTTGGAGGCAAAATATAGCACCAGATGATCAATCTGAATACCTGCCATTACTCGAACCGCGACTGCCTATACCAAAGGCAAAAAGATCAGACAAAAAGGGTGGAAATTCGGATAGATTAGGTGTTGGAAAGGGGACTTCAATTGCAGCTGTAACAGGCAAAAAAAAAGCGCTTTCTAAGTGCTCGAATTGCGGGGAAATTGGGCATACAATCAGGTCATGTAAAGTATAATACATTCAACTAATCTGCATGCCAACTCGAGGCATCTTAATCATATAAAAGTTGATCAAAATATCAATTCTATTACGAGGGTGTGCAGTTGTGGTGAGATTACATAATAACTGATATTAGATAATCAGATGGGGTGCCGTTAGTAAAAAGTTGGGGTGTCCTTAGCAATTCCCGTGGAGCCTGCGTAGATTATGTAATTTTTGTGGTATTTTTTGTGTATCTGCATGGTATAATATTGGATCATGAAAGTTTCGTATTGTCTAGTAATTTGTATGCAGAATCGAGGCTCAATGAAGGTCTGATCCTCTTGATTTAGAGGATCGAAACGAAGCTATTTAACATGCAATATGACTACGTGGCTTCTTTGAAATCGGCTTATCTTGAAGCCATGAAATGCCGTCAGAGTTGATCTAGACGGAAGCGGCAAGGTGTTGAATCCTGGCGGTAAAATTGCCCCATATTCGCTGACATATAACATGATCGAAAAATCGAGGACTTTGAGTGCAATTTCGTTATTTAATACTTAGCAACGCCTACACTCTTTGATATTAATGTGAAGGTACCCTGAGGGGCTCTGAATTCATCTAATTTACATAATTTTGACTATTTACATCAGATTTTTTTTCTATCTCAAAGCTATCCGGCATCTTTGGCCTCTTCCGAATCCTCCCTGATCGCTAAACCAAGTCCGCTCGATTAAGTTTTCTAACACGATTTGCTCAACATTTCTGTATGTACATCTAATATATAATGTAAATCTCTAATAAGCTTAAGCTCTAGTGATTTTTTTGCGCCTATTTTGATTCTATTTCAGCCTGTATTTACTGTAAAAAAACAACGATCAATGTTTGCGAACAGGTATACTACATTGACCAAGCATTTATCGCGTTGGGGTGTCCTGCATCATGCCTGGTCTATGCCGATTCTCTGTTTAGACCACTCGCAAGTCCGAGGGTAATGACAGGAACGATATCAGCGAGTATATCACTAGAGACTATAAAAAGACTAGAACCATATTTATACGATAAAAGTAATAAGGAGACTCTGAATATTTTGAAATCTAGCACCTCCTGCTGTAAATACTGTCAAACTAACTATGCTAGATATCATAATACATCACTATCTATATATCTCACTCAATTGTTGCCAAATCAGAAGATTTGCGTCAAATATTATAATAAAGAGAGGAATACAATCGAATCCTCTTACTAATCTTGAACTCTGCTTGACTAACATTCACAAAGATACCGGAATATAGAATAGAAGCGAGGTGAACAGCTGGTGTGTGAATACTGACGAGGGATAAACATAGCCGATCGAAGCATTGCATGACGCGGGCCGTCCTCAAACCAAGGAATCTGGAAAGAAACTCTTCGCTGGCAGCGCCATTATGATTGTAACAAATGACATCCTGAGTGACAAACGTTTGGTCAACGATGAGGCGCCAAAGAGAAGCCTTCGTCAGGGAAGAGCCTAAGAGGCCTCGTCTGTCGGTCCTCGCTTATTTTAGCCATGGCGATATCTATGACCCGCTCAGGTGGTCAGTGCTTCTAGTGTTTGTCTTGGCGACAAGGCTGGCAGAAAAGACATAGTTAAACAAAGGAGTTGAGTCCTCATACCGCACAGCTACGACACGGGTTCATAACATCAATTAATTTGATCTGGGCAGGCCCGGCCTGTAGAGACTTTTCTTTTCAAGGGCCCGGATGTCAGATATAATTAGCATGAGGCTCTTATGTTCAAATAGGGCAAACAGAACGCATGACACTAGTGAAGAAGGTCTGAATTATCCCGGGAACTGCACATCTCGAACCAAGCCCTCCAGATAGCGGCGTCCCCGACCCACCAGAATCACATCAATGCCCGACTTGCAAGTCTAAAGGTATTTCGTGGCCCCGAACTCTGCTCTCTCAGGTCCATGATACAGACAATTCTCAGCCAACTACTGGCAAGCTCACGGTGGGTTGTTGCCGTTGGCCAAAAAACTGCATATAAGCGAGAAAATTGGGACAATGGTAGACTTCACCTCCCGTCCACATCCGGGAGAAGGTTTGCGCCTCCGCCCTCTTTCGCTGATTCCGTATGGTGTATCTCACATCCGCGAGGGTCCTTCCAAAGTAGGAAGATACATGGATTAGACCTGTCGGCTCCCGAGATTTGGGGTGGGGCGGGAGTCTCGGCAGTTCATAGTCCCTTTCTCAACTCAACAACAGTTTCAACACTCTCGTGCGGTGCGCAAAGCCTTCCTAATGCCGTCTGACATATACGTGGTCCAACAGTAACTACGGGAGACCTTGCTTTCACAGCCCAAGCTTTGACCTGTTAGGTAGCCTTGCTAGTTGCGCCTACCACCGCCTACGATTTCTCAGTTGAATCCTCGGGTCCACAGCCTCGTATGGCTATCATGGCGCTAGTGATGAAGATCTTCTGGATCGGGCACTTGGGAGCCATGACATGGTCCCGATAGTCTGTTTTTTACGAACGCCACTAGTCGAGAACTGGAGATGTTGTTGGCCCAGCCTTTCAGGGCCCTCTTTAGGGTTTGTTGGTGAGGTGCAACGTGTGTGTATTATTATCTAGGGATGGATTGTAGGATCCCTATTTAGGCCTCTAGGGCCCTGTCTACCGAACGCCTCCGCTAAGATATTGAATGGAATGTCTCGATATGATCGGCAGAGGTGCTTGATCAACCTCTCAACGGGGTTTACATTGTAAACACTTTTAAACACTCAAAAGAGACCCCCCTTTCTTGCTCGCCGGTCGGAAGTTTTCTTGCATCGATTTTTCCAGCATGGCGCGTTTGCACTTTCTGCTGGCTCTGCTGGCATCTTTGGTATGTCTCATGTCTCAGGCGCGTGGACATGACCAGCTGGTCAAGCGTACTGGCAACACGGTGCGCTTCGAGGTAGTTTTGACATGGGAGGATTGGGCGCCGGCAGGTATCCCCAGGAAGATGATTCTCACGAATGGCCAATTCCCGGCACCGACTCTGGAATTGCGACAAGGAGACGAGGTAGAGTTTTTAGTCACCAACAAACTTCCCAACGCAACAGCTGTTCACTTCCACGGTAGACGCTTCCTCATTGAATTTGAAATACCTCGCTAATACCTGTCTAGGAATTGAGCAATCTAGGACACCCTGGTCCGACGGTGTCCCCGGCCTTTCGCAAAAGCCCATAGAGCCTGGACATCGATTCCTCTACAAATGGACCGCGACGGAATACGGCAGCTACTTTTACCACGCCCACCGCCGGGGACAGATCGAGGATGGGCTATACGGCGCAATTCATATTCACCCCCATGATACGGTCGAAAAGCCCTTCAAATTCGTCACCAACAACACGAACGAGTTGCGAGCAATTGAAGCAGCAGAGGAGAAGACCCGCCCGGTCCTACTCTCCGACTGGCGTCAGCTTACCTCGGAGGAGCTGTGGAATGCCGAAGAGGCCATGGGACGTGATGCAATTTGCGCCAATGCTCTTCTAGTGAACGGCAAAGGCAACATTGGCTGTCCCGGCGTGGATGACTTGAATGCCCATGCCACGGCCGCTATGAAACAGTTGCTGGGGAACAGCAGTAAGCTGACGGACATTGGGTAAGACAGTATTCATGTCAATGTGGTAACCGAGGAGGACCTGACCGTGACAGATGCATGCCCCCTACACTGGCGAGCGTGCAAGGCAACTTCCAACACAATCTGAGCGCCATTCCGCCATCCGTATTCTCGGGCTGCACCCCTTCGCAAGGTCAGCTGGAACACCTCCAAGTCAACCCCATCGAGAAGTACGCCAGCTTCGACCTGCTCAGCTCGGCCGGCGTGTCTACAATCACCTTCTCGATTGACGAGCACCCTATGTACGTCTACACGATCGACGGCCGCTACATTGTTCCCACCCAGGTCAGCGCCATCACCATCGCCAACGGCGCCCGCTACTCGGTCCTCGTAAAATTGAACAAGCCCGCGGGTGACTACACGGTGCGCGTCGCCAACACCGGCGTGAACCAGCTCCTCAACACCACCGCCATCATGTCCTACACCACGCCTCTCAAGACCAAAAAAAGCCCCTCCATCCCTCAAATTGACATGACCGGTGCACCGCTCTCCAAGAACGCCATCGTTCTCAACGAATCCACCATCACCCCCTTCCCAGCCATCGTGCCGTCCCAAGAAGTCGCCGCAACCCACATCCTGAACATTGAGCGCTACAATGCCTCCTACCGCTGGATCCAAGGTGATTCGAATTCCAGCTATCCTCTCTCACTCGAGGACGCCTCGCCGCTCCTCTACTACCCGCTCGCCGCAAACGAGGAAAAGGATCTAACAATTTCCACGCAAAACAACACCTGGGTTGACATCATCTTCGCCGTCACCGGGCCCATTCAACCCCCACACCCTTTCCACAAACACTCGAACAAGTTCTTCGTGCTCGGCCAGGGCAACGGAGCTTGGAACTACTCGACCGTCGCCGAAGCGGCGCAGCACATGCCCGAGAGCTTCAATTTCGTGAACCCGCAGATCCGAGACACGTTTGTGACTCCGCCGGCAGAAACGGGTCCGACGTGGCTCGCGATCCGGTACCATGTTGTCAACCCGGGCGCGTTTCTGCTGCACTGTCATATTCAGGTGCACTTGAGTGGGGGTATGGGGTTGGCGCTGCTAGATGGGGTGGATGAATGGCCTGAGATTCCGGAGGTCTATTGGGAGACGATGAAGGGATAGATGAGCAGGAGTACTTCATTTTACCTTTTTTTTTTGGTTATATACTTTTTGCGATGATAAATCATTCTTAATGGGACATAAGCGACCTAACCTGCCGCTCTGCTTCCGAGATCAACCCGCACAGACCTAAGTTAATACTAAAATGTGCTTTGAAATAGACTATATTATGCAAAGGTCATCACATTTTCTCATGTCCCAGTAACTAGAAGTTGGCTGTCATTTTCCCCATGAGTTCCCACCAAGAACCGGGGAGGGTGATTCTCAGCATATAAAACGCCTCACCCTAAATCAAGATCATTACTCCGTGAGGCCGCCACCGCACTGACCCATCTCAGGGAATGGGTGGTACCACACATTGCGTCGTAGCATTCCATCTGGGCTTTACGCGTTGAGATGCCTGAGGCAAGAAGCCAAGAATTCCGCTGTTTGCCTAAGGCATCTGTCAGATATGCAACACCGTGGAAGACCTCGTCTCTTCCTACATCTATCAACCAATTCAGTATCAACAAAGGCATCCATTTATTCATTTTATCGGCTTTGATCACTGCAGTGCAAGTGGGCTCTGTAGAACATCCATATGAAATACACGTTTGTTTACAACCTCTACCTAGCCTCCATCCTGAGAAACATATTTTTCATAGAAAAGCCAAGAGCCTAGCATCATTGCCATTCACCCCAAACCTACCCTCCTCAAACAGCTCCAAGAACCTTCGAGTTGGTCACTATCGGAATGTCTATACAAATCCACCTGAGCGTTTCTAGTTTTCCTGAAAGGAATGCGGGAATCTTATGGATCGAGGTAAGAGGAGGTACCTGGAGGAGTAGATGAGGTGTTGCAATTAAGCGCTCGGTATCGCGGGGGTAATTGATTAACATGTTGATCAATGAGAAATCAACACATATCCCTGTAATCGCCCAGCTGCTTAGTGCGAGGAGACTGTGTTTGCTGGCGCGTCACGTGTAGCTGAAGCTGAATCTCATCAGAGCCTCGTACTTTCCCAATTCACCTGTTCGATTTATTCTCTTTCTCCAGTCTTGTGGTCGATCGTGCGACCCCAAACAGAGTACCTGTAAAGAGACCTCGAACAAAAGAAGTCACTTCTTCTTCAGCTATCGAGATTTCGGGAAAATCTTCTCCCCTGCGCCCTGCGTGATCTATCCTGTCTCTGGTGGCACCGTGTCTGCCCAACCTGACCGTGCAAAACAGAATGAGTGACACCGAGGATTGGACCAAAGCAAGGGACAGGAAAAGACCAAAATATGGGCGGGACAAAGGTTGCGCGCCACCATACACGCCAAAGAAATTAGGTCACGGGGACTACACTGTAGGGTGGATCTGTTCTCTACAGGTAAAGCTGATCGCAGCTCTCGAGATGCTGGATGAGGAGCATTCCAAGCTCCCGCAGTCACTCATCGACCACAATTTTTATCATCTTGGCAGTATCGGAGGTCTCAATGTTGTTATCGCTGGATTGTGGCAGGCTGGAAACCCTACAGCGGCGACGGTTGTGGCCCAAATGCGAATGACGTTTTCCAAGATCCGATTCAGTCTACTAGTCGGCATAGGAGGCGGCTTTCCTGTGGTCACGGAACATGGCATGATCCGACTCGGCCATGTGGTCGTGAGTAAGCCCGTTGGGCTTTACTCCGGTGCCATTCAGTATGACCATGGCAAAGCCGAAACTGGTATATTTGTGCGAACTGGAGCCTTGGCCCTTCCGCCGCTAGTCTTACTTCTAGCGGCCCAAGCTTTAGACACCTAGCGTGCCCGCTCTAGAGAAGATCCTTTGATAAACAACATCCGGCGTATTGACACGAGTCTCCCTGGGTTACTGTGCTATCGTTTCCCGGGCATAGAGACAGACAATCTGTTCCCGGCCAGCTATGAGCATCATAATACTGGCAGATCATGCGAGAAGGTCAGTGAGATTTAAAACAGCGTGTCACACGGGTTGGAGACGGCCTTCATGACTTCGATTAACGCATCATCGTTCACCGAGGCACTATTGCATCGGGGGAGCTTGTGATCAAGGATGCAGCGAAACGAGACCTTCTAGGACAAGAGTATGGGGTGCTGTGCTTCGAAATGGAGGGCGCAGGTGTCTTAAGTGACTTCCCCTGTCTTGTGATTCGGGGAATCTCAGACTATTGCGACTCAGACAAGAATGACCAGTGGCATGGTCTCGCCGCAGCCGCCGCGGCCGCCTATGCCAGAGAGCTTTTTTTCTATATGCCAATTGACCAGATCAATCCGTGAGTAAAACCTCCTGGGAACCTCATGAATAGGCGCCGTAGCTGATGAATGATGAACAAGGTAAAGCCTGATATCGGAAGACGACACTGGAATATCTCGCATGATTAAAAGGAGTGATGATCAAGAAAGGAAGAAGATTGCCGACTGGATCTCCCCAACCAACTATGCGACATTTCAAGCCGACTTTTATGACCAAAGACAGGAAGGAACTGGACAGTGGTTACTAAACACAGCTGAATTCCGTGAGTGGGTACAGAACAAGGAGTTCTCTTCTGCCCGGGGATTCCTGGAGCAGGAAAACCAATCCTCTCGTCTATTATCATTAATCACCTCCAAGAAAGCTTTACAATGAGACAAGATATTGCTGTCATTTATGTTTTCTGCAACTATCGCCAGCAACATGACCAGAAGTTGAAAAACATCACGGCCAGTCTTTTGAAACAGCTGGTTCAGGCTGTGCATTCTATACCCGAGGATCTATGCATGCTTTACAAAACTTGAAGATCTGCAGCATACAAACAGGCTCAGGTTTGGGATTCCTCATGATTTGACGGGGACTTCGACCAAATCCCATGTCGAACAACTGGCCTTCACTTAGCAGCTGGTCTGGGCTTCGATGAAGAGCTGGAGGTTATACTCCATGATAACCGTGAAATTGATTGTTTGGATGGGTTTGGAGATTCGCCATTGGCGGCTGCAATGGCCATGAAACAATCGTGAGGCTTTTGCTGGGAAAGGGCGCTGACCCGCAGCTTCAAACCCAATTCCAAACAACTCTTCTTTGTCAGGCAGCAGAGAGCAACCATGGAACCCTTGTGCAACTATTCCTTGAGCTAGGATTGGACGCACAAATTAGAGGTGGAAATGACAGATCGCCATTGTCATACGCTATTGAAAATGGAAATGAGAGGATAACTAAGCTCTTGTTGGACAAACAGGCAGAACGAGATGCCCCTGATAGATTTAACGGGAATACGCCTCTCATGCTGGCTGCGGAAAAGGGGCATTACCCTATAGTCAAGATGCTTCTTGATAGGGGAGCTCAACCTGATATTATATCCAGTGGTTACTTTAAAAGCGTGGAACAAACAGCCTTGTCACTGGAAGCAAAAAATGGACACCAGGAAATAGTCAGATTATTGCTTCGACATGAATGTGACGTTGAAGTTGTGGGCCCGAACGGTTGAATAAAATTATCATATGCTACTGAGAATGGACACTTGGATCTTGTTCAATCCTTGCTCTCTGCAGGGGCAGAGATTGACAGGCAAGACACCCTTAGGAGTCGGGGCTATTCTCCCTTGGGCTGGGCGATACGTGGCTCCAAACCTGCTGTTGTGAGGTTTAAAAAAGGAGCCAACCCTAATTTTTCCAAGAATAATAGCACTCCATTGATTGATGCAATGGCCAAAGACGATGGAGGAACGGTCGAAATGTTACTCAAATACGGAGCCGACCCATACGTTAACTTTGAGGCGTAGACTGTTTCCCAAGAGATGTTTTTGAAAGGCAATCGCGATATCCTGAAACTATTACTGCATTATGGCGTGAAAATGGGTCCCAACGCTACTGATGAGTATTCGTTGCTTTGGCATGTGGCTAACCGTCGCTGTTCACTGGTTCAATTATTATTGGAAAGAGGGGCGGATATTGAGACAAGGGACCCGGAAACAGGCAACAGCTCACTCTCATTTGCGGCAATGGATCCTCAGGATATTTCTACAGGACTGAAGAGGTACTTTTGAGTCTGGCATCATTCCGTTAAAGAGGCTTATGTCATTGCGCGGATACTGATCCGTAATGGAGCCAATCTTGAAAGTCAGGACAACGAGGGTCAAACTCCGCTGATGAAAGCCGCCAAGTGGAGAGCTAAACAAATTGTCAACATTTTGCTATGTCAAGGCGCCATTCCAAGAGCCAGGGACAACATCGGCCAGACATCACTTTCTATACACTTGAAGGAGGAGACGAAAGCGTTGTCAAATATCTCCTCAAGAGAGATCCTACTCTTCTCACCTGTCGGGATAGGTTCGGCCGCAGCCCCCTCCTTCTGGCTGTTGAGACTAGGCGGCTCGATATTCTTGAGCTTGCCGATGATCAAGATCATTGTGTAATTGTTGTCAAAGAATTGGAAATTGTTCTGCGCACCATACGGGAGCTGGGATATACTCTGCCACAAGGACATTGGGGGATCTTACTTCTGTGGCTTCGGCCAACGGACACTTGACCGTAATCAACTACTTATTTGAGAATGGGTTCAGCGATCTCTGTCATGACAGCTGTGGAAGAACGCCATTAATACTCGCGGTCAAGAACAATCATCTGGAAGTGATAAAAGTTCTTTTAAAGAATAACATGGGTATAGAAACGCGGGACTGTGCTGGATACACTCCCCTGTCTTGGGCTTTTTGGATTTACAATGAGGTCACAATCCTGATGCTTCTTGAAAGCGTTGCAGATCCGAATGAACTTCTAATGTGGAGCGAGGACAAGTGCTCGACCATAAAGACAATCAAGAGGACGGGGAACAGAACGATTTTTATCACCACTGGGGACTGTGATACTTGTCAACGCCCGATTTCGTGGGAAGACACGTTCTTTCGGTGTCAGATACGCGAAGGTAATGAGGGTGATCAGTTGGTTACGTGCTTAGAGTGTGCTGCAGGGAGTCTGGGCTGCTATGACAGCCTCCATACCCTAGAGAGGATGACTTTCGTCAATGAAGTTCCAACTATTGTCGACAAGGCCTCCAGGTGGCGTCAGACCACAGCATTGCCGACTAAACCTAAGACCTCTTCTACAAGTCTATAACACTCTCCATTCAACCAACACCGCAAGAAGACCAGGATTTCTCGTTTTATCCGTGATCATTGCTTGCAAAAAAGTGGATACGCTTGCGACTCCTTAAAAGTGAGGAACTTTTCACAAAATGCAGTGTTCTCTACGCTGTGTTTGACCCTTCTTGTGATGGGGGGTTGGCTTCCTGATCTATACGGTGCTTGACTTTGAACATTTCGAACAGATATCACACTTCCTTCTCAGAAGATACCCAAAGCTCAAGATAGGGAATCCCTTCTTTCACAAATCTGAAAAGGCTCTTTCAATTCCTCTTATCATCTGACCCGATGCTTGCGAGGGCAAGCCAGCTCCTCAGTTCACTCGATCCTGCTGGCGGAGAAAACCCGGTGTTCTCCACTCCTGCACCCAGACAGTTCGTTGAAAAAAATGGGCATGGATTTCTCGTGGACAGGAAAACTTGATCCTCCGGCTGTTTTTCTTTGGGGGTGCAATAGGTCTTGGTTGCCCAGTTACCAGAAAAGGAGTGTCAAGGAGAGCGTCTATGTCTTCTAGTTATATAGGCTCGAGCTTTTACCATCACTCATGCCATTTGGTTTACGGTTTAGGGAAAATGGAATTTCAATCTCCCGTGTGTGGAAGAATCAATGCCGTTTCTCAGATGTTGACATTATATCCACATTTGGACTCCGCACGTTCCGAAGGGTTCCAAATTTGTTTATTGACAGCAAGGGGCCTACGTATTCTTCGATACTTAATACCTGGCTTATCTAAATGGAGAACCGGTGAGAATTCCTATCCGCATGCCGGCGCAGGTGCTGCTTAACCCTGGCTTCCTCCGCGCTGTTCTTCAATTTTCCCGGCGAGCCAACCTCGTTATTCTCGCATTTGGCCTCACCACTGCATTTATGGTATATGGACATGGAGCCACCACTTCCACAGTATTGAGAATTATCGCCCGAGCACGACATCTGGCAATTGCCCATAATACCCTTTTTCGGGCGTCTGTCAGCCGGGATCGAGTTATCGCAATAGCACCTATAAAGCATTAGCGACTCAAAGATCATTCCCGCGTGCCAGAAGTAACTTACTCAGACGAATATTCCAGGCCGGCGTAATCGTACCCCTTACTACTGCAGAATTCCGTGCAGCGCTCCACGGTCATTTTGTCGTCGCGAGTCGATTCCGCTGTGAAGGTGCGATTGTCATACTTGTCGATTCCACACCCGACGTATTCCCAATTCTTCTCGATGAGGTCAGTGAAGTATGGGGCCGCCTGACCTATGGGAGTTTTAGCGCAGGAGACATGCTCAGCTCGCTCTGGCCCGTAGGTCACCGGATTACAGCCAGGGAGCTTGTCTAGGACGCCGTGAATCTGCTCGTCGACATAGGAGGGCAAACTACACGCTTGGCACTCTTCGCCAGTGAAGAATTCGAAAACCGAGTCTCCCTCGGGAGTTAGACAGTCCTCGATGCGTCCACTGTCGTTCAGACAGACATCAACTGCCTTCTGCAAAACATCAACATCCCACCCATTCACCTGGTTCCGTATGTCAGTTCGAGGGCAATTACTATATCGATAGAATCAGGGAACATACAAAGTCGGCGTGCATGCCATATCCCGTTGGATCACCGTGAGCAAAGACGAACGGCTGCTTATCTCCATACCATTGATCGGCGAATTTATTAGTCTGCCAAATAACCTCATAGAAAAGAGAGACCATATGAACCGGGTGACTCTTTGGACAAGCACCGTTGTTATACGCGCCAGAGATAGGGTAGGCCATGTGAGAGCGGTGATCGGGAGAATCGAGATTCTTGCCATCCCAACAGGAAGGGAAAAACAGTTGCACACGGAGGCCATCGGGACAATTATAATTAGGGAAAGCGTTTGTCTCCGGCTTCGCAGGGCCGTTATAGTTCAGACAGACATAGCTAACCGCCTCTGATTCGAAGTCGTTGGTGTTGTTCCGCTTCATGGGGTCGCCCGCGAGCATTCGGAAGCCTTTGGGGAAGGCATGAAGTTTGTCATTGTTCGGGCCGGGTCTCTGCCTAGCACAAGCGTGTCATTATGCTTTCAATGTGGTAAAGAACAGATAAGCAGAGGTAAATAGTATAACTAACAGGTAATAGACCGTCATCCCACCAGTCGTCCCATCGCCATCACCGGCCTGGGCAACGCTGATGAAGCTCCGATTTTCGGCCTGGTAGTAAAGCGTAGGCGTCCAGTAGTTGGACAGATCCTGCTTGATAGGACATGAGGAGCACTGCGATGCTCTTGCATCCTCATAGTCCATATCAAAGGAGAACCCGTTGCCCCCGGAAATGGTGTGCACATGGGCGGCTACAGCACCTGGATTCACGATGGGATCGGCACGCTCTTGGACCAAGCGACTCGGACAGGGCATGCGAAAAAACGCTTCCGCTGGAGTAACTAGCAAAGCCGAAAGCCACAGAGGGACATTTTGGAACGATAGTGCTCGCATTGTAAGGAGGTTGCAGGGTTTTAGGTTAAAGCAGCCAGCTGCCTCGTAAGAGATGTTGTAAAACCGAAATAGGGATCAGAAACGAGGGAATAAGGTGAATGAAGTTAAGAAATCACGCACGAAAAGGAGTGATGAGACACCTAAAACCAGTCTTCCATGTTGAAATCGTACCTCAGCCGGGCTGGCAAAGCTACTTATAATAACCCCAGTAAGATAATTTGCACTGTGTAAAACACTAGGACATATCTGAAGCGCTTGGACGGTATTCCGGGATTACGCAACATCGCCCTATGGTGATCCACCTGGTGGGGTGGGAATGATCGATTGGCTGTCAGAGAATACGAAGGATGAAATCAGGGTCCTCTAATTTCCCTTATTCTCAACGAACAAGACCATTTCCTCATTTAGGCATGTCGGGCGGGATTATTTGAGTTAATCTAACTGCTTACCGGCTGCCGAGTGACTGCAGGGTCGTATTTGCATAGGTACACATCCACACAATGTCATATAAAAAGGAGTCAGCTCACGAGTGATATCTGCTCGTCAGCTCCCTCTTTGAATTCTTTTCGTTATTCGTTCCCAACACCCCTTTACCTATCTGCTCTCGTATCTTCTCATTTGCTGCCGGTCAGCCTGTAATTTCCAGTCGCTCATTGAATTTATTTTGTTTTATTTGTTATCGTTTCCCAATCATGTCTCGACCTATTGCTATCTTGGCTCTCGCTGCCGTCGCCAACGCCCATGTGGCTGCTTGGGCGAAAGGCATGTACTGCCTGAACGGCACGTCCGGCAAGGAGGACCAGAACACTAATACTGCTGTGGCTCCATTGTTCCAGCTGGAGAAGTCGGACTGGTGGTTCCAGCATGACCGTGGCTGCGACAAAGCTCCTCCCGCGGATGGTGACAGTCTCAAGCTTCCTGCCAATGGAAATTTCACGGTTGAGCTGGCTCACAACCGTGGCCTCACGACTCTCTCGTTTGATGGCCAGTTTGCATCGGACTGGCCTGATGGAAAGGATCATCCCGAGGACTGGAGTGGTCCCGGTACCCCATCTGACTGTATTCAAGATGACGGCGCCATGCACACTAATAACCAGACTATGGCTGGTGGCACTGCCTTTGCCATCAGCTATGAATCTGACATGGCTCAGGTCACTATGGAGAACCTGGCTGTTTTTTCTGTTCTCGAGCAGTAGGTTGCCTTACTCTGTTTCTCATACGTGATTTCTTGTACTAACCAATACTTCTCTCTAAAGCACCCCCTGGAAGCGCCTGGCAACCTACGAGGTCCCCGACCTCCCTGAGTGCCCATCAGGCGGATGCACCTGTGCATGGCTCTGGGTAAGACCCAATATACCAAGTCCTCGGGATCTTCAAGAAACATCTTCTAACATTCCACGATGATCCAACCAGGTTCCCATCGGATGCGGTCAACCGAACATGTATATGCAGGGCTTCAAATGCCATGTGACCGGAGCGACCTCATCGAATCCTCTTAGTTCCGCAAAACCCCCTAAATATTGTGCCGACGACGAATCCAAGTGTGTTAAGGGTGCAAAGCAGATGATCGCATGGAATCGTAAGTAGTCAAAACAAGATATTGGATTGTTCATCTCTAACATAATTTGATTCCAGAAAAATCAGGCGACAACGTTAAACCCCTTGATGGAGTGACCCCGACCTATAGTGAAAGTTGGGGCTGGCAGCCCGGTAAGATGACGATCTTTTTAGTTCCCGGCATATATAACGACTTAATGCTAATCGGTATCAAACCTGTCTAGGCGCGCAACACAATATCTTCGGTAAGGGCCAGTAATTGACACCAAATAAAATTTCGACGCTGGCAGTTACTCGATTTTTATTCACTATGTATTTGTATCCATATTCCTTGGTGGAAGCGACAATAATTTGGTCATTTGGTATTGCCTCGACTGTCAGGAGCAAATTATTTCAAGGAAGGCATTCTTTACATGAACGTACCTTCCACAGGTTTCTTTTCTTAGCCAAGCGTAAATTGACGCTGTGCTCTCTTAGTCCTACTGTGATCTAATGTCGAATAAGATCTCTTTGATATATTGGCTAAATATTTTACTAAGGAAATGAAGCGCTACTGCCGAACTATGTTTTAACTAATGCGCAGTGCGTGTTCATGGTGCTATTCGAACACATTGAGGTTAATATATATTTGTCTTTGAACAGGATATCGCTGCATCTTTTGAGATTTCAAAAAACGGAGAGTCCTAACCACTAGACTATAGGACCACCAGTTGCCAATTTGCCAATCACAGTGTTACAAGGCATGCTGGAGATGATCCGCAAGAACAGGGGCGCTCCTTAGCTATAGCAATAAACATTGGTGCTGGAAACGTTGCGGAGAGCATGTGCAGGCCTTCTCACAAATGAAGGAGATCTAGTAGCAGTGTTGCAAATCAGTTCTTGCAAGGTGGTTGATCAGAATCTGGTGCTAAGGCATTCCCTCAAGTGTGAGGTGTGAATTCTCTTCAATAAAGCAGCCTTGCTTAGTTTGAACTATATTTCATAATCCATTGTCTCGAGACGACAATATAAGTTCACTGATTTTAAATCAATGTATCATAATTGGGGTTGGTTATCACCTTGTTTTCTCTAGTTATTCAGCAGACTCGCGCGTAGAGAGAAACGATTTTTCGATAAAAAAAAGTAGAGAGTACGGAGATCAGGCAACAGGGCACCAATATCCGAAGCAGGTTAGTCCATTGCCTCTCTCGGTTAGCTCCATTGTGCACTGAACGCCCCTTGCAACTTTTCGAATCTGGGAAAGGACCACATGTCGCCAGAAGTATGGCAACAACTTTCCCAATCATCGGAAACTCCCAAATATAAATAACAGGCCTTTCACTCTTGAACGTAGTGTAATTGGTTCATTTCCTGATGGTGCCTGGTATGTCTGTTTCCGTGTTAGGATAAAGGCATTATATATTGTTCGGCAGCGAACTAAATCAGGCGACACCTGAAGACATTATTGTGGGAAGCACCAAAGAATTTCTAATAATTATGCTTGAGCTTTCCTATAAAATATCATGATTCCTACACAAATCCTTGAAAAAACTCATCGACCCATTGTCTCGCCTGAGCTCCTTCCTCCAAAGCCCAAGATCCGATGGCTCCGGCATACCCATCTGGTCTTACTACCACGACTCCAGCCTTTCCACCATCTAGTTGCCCTATCCACTTCTCCGTGCAGCCGGTCGTATCCCTGTTATCCAAATACAGGGTCCAGCGACTCTTCTGTAGTGTCTCTGGTAAGTCAGCAATCTCGAACTGGGTCTTCTCCGACTTGGTGACGAGCGCATATGTGACAAGGTCCGAGACCGGGGTATATCGTTGCGGCTGCAGGAATTCATCAGAGGGCGCATATCCTCGAGGCTTTTCGGAATAGGACTGTGTAGCTATCGATGCAAGATTGCCGACTGTTGTCTCGCGTTGACAAAGGCTTTCCAAGAATTCCATTCCTGCTTTGACATCAGGAACAAAGAAGTATACTCTGAACTGTCCTAGCAGCGGAATGTCGATTTGGATATCCACTGGATTCGCGTCGATGTACCGTGTCACCTTGGCGGGAACCATCAAGGCACCGGGCTTTAGTTTACCCTTTCCTATCCCTTGCGCCGTCAGCATTCCAGGACTATACTCTGCACCAATGCCAGAAATAAATCGGATGTTGTCGTCGAAATTCTTGGCGAGTGCTTCATCCCCTTGCGCGAAGGCCTCGCAGTGCCCAGCGTCGAAGTTGATCAGGTTAGAAGCGATCTTTCGTCGTTCCTCCTCGTAAGTGAAGAGTAGCGATGGGGATGCGAGGCCGCGAACAACCAAGTTCAACTTCCAAGCCAGATTGAAGGCATCGTGCATGCTCGTGTTCGCCCCTTGAGCCGCAAGGGCGGAATGGACATGTCCCGCCTATCATCGTGTTAGATCGTAAAAGTCATGGGAACGTGCGCTGAAAATACTCACATCGCCCGCGATGAAGATCTTCCCATCCGCATCGCTGAAATGTCTCGCGACACGCTGACCAACAACGTAGTTCCCAAACCACTCAATCGTCTTCCACTTTAGGGAGAACGGGTACATGGCGTCTGCTGCGCGCTTCATGACATACTCCGCCGTAGCCATCTTTCTGTCGACCCGCTCTCCATCCGTCGAGGATAATTGCACATACAGTCGGGTCATGTTGCGCTCTCGCGGAATCCACAAGATCGACCCTGCAGTGTGCGATCGGACGGCGACCTTGCTCCAGAGATCGGGAAAGTCGGTTTCAATCACTCCTATTAATTCATATAGATCGTCAGAGTCAACTCAAAAATGTGTGAGGCACCGGACGACATACCATCAAGAACACCCCACGAGGCATTCGTCATATCTCCCTCCAACTGCGCGTCGGGGATGAACTCTCGCACTTTCGACCGCGCACCGTCGCATCCAACCAGATAATCAGCCAATACCGTCTTCTTCATTCCATTGGTCGCATTCTCATATTCCACGCGCAGCTTCCCGCCTGGTAGCCGCTCGCATCCAACAAACGGACTGCTTCGTCGCACACCAACCCCTCTGTCCTCCATATCCTGGATCAAAATATCCTCAATCATCCCCTGATGCGCCAGAAGAATGTACGGATCCGCAGCGCCGACGAGATGATCGGGATAGTGTGTTTTGCGACCGGTTCTATGGAGAGAGGAGTCCGGAGTTGATTCCTAGGGTTCGCCATGTCACGGATCAGTCTAGTCCTTACCCTAATTAACGACGGGGCTTGAGAGATAGGAAGGACATACCCAGAAGGAAATGTCATGCACCCTCGCTGCATTCTTGAGCAATGGGTCTGCGAGCCTCAATTGTCGGAATGTCTCGATGGTTTTTGGTTGCATGCCGTCTGCTTTTCCAGTAGAGGTTTTATCGGGGCGGTCGTCGAGGAGGACGGTGTTGATGCCGTAGCGGACGAGGTTGCATCTTGACCTTGTTAACTTTACAATCGTTCGATTTTTGTTGTCTTCAAGTCCGATCGCAATGCTTTTGGAGACAACAGCTGGTCGGGAGGAACACTCACGCTAGCATTAACCCCGATGGCCCTGCGCCGACAACAACGACTGTCGTGGACTCCTCGTGGAGGCCGTTTTTTGAGCTGGGAGACATTCTTCTTTTCTCTTTTAATTTAGCATCTATTGACTGCAGCGACCGAGAAGATTGCAAGAGGCGAGGAAGATTTTATTTCCAAAGGAGCTATACGAGAGAACCGCATTTGGAGTAAAGCTACCTCACTGATCCAAAAGTTGGAGAACATCGGCCGGGAGATTCCCCTCACCCCCACCCTTGGCCTCCCTTTCCTGCAGAAGTGGATGGACGGGTTGCCTCTCAGGAGCTCCCACGCTAACTACCCCACAGCCAAAGATACACCCTATCGAGCTGATTGCTAATCTCCTCTCGATAGATAACACTGGATATGATCCCTGCATAAGGAGCCTACCACTTTGTCACCCCCCCATCCACGACAACGTCCGCCCCAGTCATGTATGCGCTCGCGTCGCTGGCCAGAAAGACGCACGCCCCCATGATATCGTCGGGTTCGGCGATCCGGCCGTTCATCGCGTCGGCTTTCCACTTTTCCACAAGATGGGGGAACTAAATCCATTAGCTAGACATGGACTACTGTCAATCCGAAAGGAGAAACATACCGCGGCCGTCATCTCGGTGTGGACATATCCCGGAGAGATTGAGTTTACTCGGATACCCTATTCCAGGCCCTGTCAATATTCCAGTCCTCGAAGTACGAAGAAGCGAGCAAAATAACAACTCACATAAGGAGCCATCTCCTTCGCAATAGCCGGACACATCGCTCTCACAGCCCCTTTGGATCCACAGTATGCGCTACAAAGCTGATCTCTCACGGCAACGTGGCTCGCCATGCTAGCCACTAGGACAATACTGCCATGTTTGGTTCCGTTGGCGATCATCTGCTTGGCTGCTAATTGGGCCGTGAAAAACAGGCCCATCACATTGATTAATAATAGGTCTTGGTGGTCTTTGAAGGTGAACTCGAGGAACGGGAGGTGGCGGTTGATCCCAGCGCAGGGGACACAAATGTCCAGAGCGTTCGAGAAGTCCGATTGGAACGCTTTGAAGGCATTTTCGAGTGATTCTTCCGAGGCAACATCGACCCTGTCGCATAGTAAGGATCTGTTAGTGGGCGACGTAGATGTGTAGGGAGATGTGGTTGGAAACGGACTTGTAGAATGCCGTGCGAACACCGTAGTCCTTCTCCATAGAATGAAAGCCATCGCTTGGTTCAATAATGTCAAACACAGCTACATTAGCCCCGGCCTCAGCGAGCCCTCTCGCGAACGCCAGGCCACAGCCACGAGCACCGCCCGTGACGAGCGCAGTGCGACCGGTTAGAGAGAACTTCCAGGTTAGCCATCACTGTCGTCATACTCCTGCAAGGGGCCACTTACTCGAGACATTGCAATAAAATTTTCAAAGTGTAGCTTGATCTTACGATACTCTGGACATCTTTCCGACATCTCGTGGTAGATATACGATGCCTCCGTACACCCCATCCTGATAAGCGACTAACCCCCATCTTTGGCACGCAGGACAGGCACAAGGTACCATACGGAAGATAAATTGAGAGGCAGAAGCGATGCTGAACTTGGGAAGAATCAATCTCAGATCCGAATCAATTCATGACAAGACAGGACACAATGGCACCACCCATCCA
Source organism: Aspergillus affinis (assembly GCF_023601865.1). Classification (NCBI taxonomy): domain Eukaryota; kingdom Fungi; phylum Ascomycota; class Eurotiomycetes; order Eurotiales; family Aspergillaceae; genus Aspergillus; species Aspergillus affinis. The sequence goes on along the minus strand of NW_026515783.1, from coordinate 394,983 downwards.
CGTCAAGCAGAAAGAGCACCGCGATGAATCGTCGCGATTGCAGGTACACTTCCCTCCCCTCCCTCTGCCCCTCGTCTTCCCCTCACGACAACAGCTGAACGAGAATCATAGATCATCATTGTCGGAGCTGGTCTTGCCGGCCTCGGCGCCGCAATAAGCTGCTCCCTCGCCGGCCACGACGCCCACATCCTCGAAGCTGCCCCCGAAATCAAAGAAATCGGTGCTGGAATCCAAGTCCTTCCCAACTCCTCTCGTGTCCTTCAACACTGGGGCCTCGGCGAGACCCTAAAACCGTACATGACCTACCCACGAGTATGCAATTTCGTCGGATGGAAAGGAAACCACATCTCCGCACTAGATTTCCACGCCTCGGAAAGCCAATACCCAGGAACATGGTATCGCGATTTCCATCGTGCGGATCTCCACCGGTGTCTAGTTGAGCGGGCGCTCGAAGTCGGCGCCAAGATGACGTGTAATGCGCGCATCGACGACGTGAAAGTGTCGCCCGGGGGAGAAACAGCCACTGCTATCGCCGCGGACGGGCGGGAATGGACAGCTGATTTAGTGATCGGTGCAGATGGAGTGTTTGGCAAGTTGACAGAGGCTTTGTTGGGACGAGAAGATCCGCCGGTGAAGACGGGGGATCTGGCATACAGGTTATTGTTGTCGACGGAGCAAATGCTAAAGGATCCAGAGCTGGAAGGCTTTGTGACGGACCCGCAGGTCAATTATTGGCTTGGACCGGATGCTCATGCTGGTATGCCTATATTACAACCCAATCCGAGGGAAGGAATCTAACCAGGACAGTTAATTATGTCCTTCGCGGAGGCGACCTGTTCAACATGGTCCTTCTCGTACCAGACGATATTCCTGAAGAATCGCTCGCCTCGACAGTTGCAGGGAACGTGGAGGAGATGTGTGCGTTATTCGAAGGGTGGGATCCACGGTAAACACCACCAGACACTATTCTCTCCAACTTTCATTCGCTAATTGACCAGAATCCAAAAACTCCTCAAGCTGTGCCAATCAGTCCATAAGTGGCGCCTCTGTATCCGATACGGCGACTATCAATGGACCCATCCCTCCGGAGCATGGGTAATGCTCGGCGACTCTGTTCACGCTACACTACCATACCTTGCATCTGGGTGCGACTCTTCTATTTATCCTGATTGACTATACCGTTTCAATGTGAAACTAACATTCAATACTCAACAGAGCCGGAATGGCCTTCGAAGACGGCGCCGTCCTCGGCGAATGCCTCTCCCGACTCCCCAACGCCCCTGGCACATCAAAAACCTCACCTGAATTTGTATCTGCAAAACGCCACGCCCTAGCCGTATTCGAGAAATGCCGCAAGGAACGCACAAAGATGGTCGTCGAGAGAGGAAACAAGCAACAGTATCTCTACCATCTCCATGACGGGCCGGAGCAGGAAGAACGGGACCGTAAGATGCAGATGGTTCCGACGCCGGAAGGCGAGGCATTGGCGTGGCGGGATCCGGGTCTGGCGCCGAAGTTGTTGGGGTATGATCATATTACTGATGTGAGTTCTTTTCATTTTCCCCGGAGATGATTGATTGTGGTGCGTTTCGTGATACATTGAAGCTGACTTTGACAACAGGTCAATGAGAGATGGGGTGAGGGAGAGGTAACGGAAACGGTAGACAGATCTGCACGATTGTAAGTCGTACATCTGCTTGATAGATAGAGGAAAGAGGATTGATTACTTGCTTAGTTGAGTGGATATACTTGTTCATAATATAAAAATGGATGAAAAACTCTAGATCTTCCTTTAAATTTTCCAGAAGCTCATAGTGAACTTAAGAAATTTAGGTACATTTTGAACCAATGTCATCTTAATACCCATCGTCTGGGTGTAGAAATTGTTCAATCTTCTTCACAAGGTTCGTGAAGTGTCCTAGGATACCCACATTGCGACCCACATGTAAGGCGTAGCGTGTTTCAAACTTTATTGCGCAACGATCCTTGAAGACCGGCCCGTCCGCAGAGCAGAGAACGGACCGAGCATGAGATTTCTAAGCAAAAACAAGCAAACTCACTATATAGCCTGATCTAGGAATTCTAGAAGGGAACAACTTTGTTGATGTGTTTGACCTGTGTGGCAGAAATATGTGGGTCTACAGAAGAAGTGCTTATTCAACCGATTTTATAAGTGTCGTTTGACTTTGTCATTGCCTCAAGCAGATATCCTATCGATTCAACGGAATGTATGTATATGCTCGGTGGGTAAAAGTAAAGCCTCATTCTAAACTACTAGCTTCGTCGAAGATATAATAGCTGCCCATGCCAAGGAGTCATATGACTAAGGCATGCCAGCTGAATAATGGTTCCAACAATAAGTTATGGTCATATTCAAATGAATGAAGGTCTTAATTCTTCTAACTATACGATAAAGAAGCCGATATTTATGCAATCTCAGAATCTTCAGGATCGTTATAAAATGAGCGGAATTGCATGATCTATATCGTCATAATATTGATCGATTGCATGATCGGTCGGTCAAGCAAGGCGATGATATAAGCGGTTTAGTCATCTTCCGCCGGCACAATCTGGCGCCGTGTTAAGGTGATGTGTTGTTCTATTGGTCATCTAATCCTCAGCGGAGTATATGACCCCCTAAATGATGACGTGACTCTAGGACTATAGTTGATCCACGCCGGAGGAAGATCCTCGGATGCTGCACGCTGGCACGCCGGTATAGGTCATGTGACCACTTACTTCCCGCGTGTGGCAGAAATATGTGGGTCTACCGAGAAGCGATTTATTCAACTAAGGAATAGGATCGTTTTCAACTGAATGAAGGTCTTGATTCTTTCTAACTACACGATAAAGAAGCCAATATTTATGCAGTCTCAGGGCTTCAGGATCGTCATAAAATGAGCGGAATTGCATGATCTATATCGTCATAAATCATACGATTTTATATTGATCGGTTGCATGATCGGTCCGGTCAAGCAAGGCGATGATATAAGCGGATTAGTCATCTCCCGCGGCCACACCGCGTATCTGTTGGCTAACCTAGACTCATTCACCAATCTTTCATAGTAGTCTGTTTTTATTTTTACCTCGGCTGATCTGGACAGACCCTGCAGGTTACATAACACAGTTCCTTGGCAAACAAGTGAAGTGAATGTAAACAAAGCCCATCTCAAATAACTCAATACTGCGATGTCTGTAGATTCTGCCACCGCCTCACCACCGAAAGGGACAGCTTGGCGTCCATCCACACCTCCATCGATTTTCATTATTCCTGCATATCATTAACGAACCCCATAATTAGTCATATTTTATTCATATTTCATGGCCATCCCACTTCTACCTCCAGGACGTCATCATTCTTGATTACAGAAGTCGTAGCGACCTTTTCTTCTGCGCGATGGCGCAAACACTGACTCCCAATGACTCTTATGTGGCCTGGCTCAGCCATGTGGACTATGGCCCACATCAACGACACCTTCAACTCGTCACCGCAGAGGGACCAAGAAGCGCTGCTTTAGACTCCCCTCAGTTCCAGGAATGGATTTCTCGCCCAAAACAAACGCTGCATTTATCGGGAGCTTCAGGCGTCGGGAAAAGCGTAACAGCGTCATCGATAGTCCACGATCTTCAGTCACGGTTTTCCGGTGATCAGCAAGCGGGAGTTGCATTCTTATATTGCGACTACAATCGGCAAGGCGAGGAGAAGCCGATGAAATTCCTTTTGAGCATACTGAAGCAGTTGGTACTTGGCCAATGTCACATCCCACACAATGTCAAAGAACTCTACGACTCACACAAATCGAGTGGAGTCTTGCCTGGATACAGCGAAGTCTTCCGAGCCTTATCTGCCGTTGCGTGTGAACATTCCAGGATTTTCATTGTCGTGGACGGAGTAGATGAGACGGATATGATGAAAAGTGACCAAGAAAGGCTGTTACGATCCCTATTCACTCTTCAGGCATCTTCGAATGCCAACATTCTTATCACTGGAGATATCGATAGCAACGTGATAGAAACCCCGACAAGCGTGTTGTCGATTAATATACGGGCTAGAGATGACGATATCTATTATTATTTTGACGCGCACAGGCTATGGCTGCCGGGGTTTATTCTTCATGATACATTCTTACAGCAACAGATCAAGTCCATGATGAAGGAAGTTGCGAATGGAAAGTAGGTACAGATGCGACTTAGATGTGCTTGTTGGGCAAAATTAACATAAGTCAGTTTCCTAATGGCATGCCTTTATATGCGCCTCCTCTCCAAATGCACGTGTGCAGAAGATGTTCAGGACCACTTGGACATGGATGTCTGGCGACCGAAAGTATACTGTGACGCTTACGCGGATCTGTTAAAGTGGATAGAGCGGCAGGCGTCCGAAGAGAAAGCGGTCGCAGACACCCTTCTTTTATGGCTAAGCTTTACTAACACGGCCTTGTCTGTGTCAGACCTTCGGGATATCTTACGTCTACAATGTCCCGAAATCGTCACAATAACGGACGAGGTTGGCGCAGAACGTGTGGTGTCAGTATGTGCTGGCCTGGTTACAGTCAACGCGGAGACAGACATGATCGACTTCATTCACCCAACAGCGAGAGTGTATATTGTCCAGAGAAGAGTTTATTTATTCCCAGACGGCGAAAGCAAGATAGCGAGCATCTGTTTGAAGAGTCTGATGAACACTGAGGCGTTGGGAAGGGTCTACGACCCGCGCATGAACACCAGCCACAAACCCGAAATCATCCATCACTACAGCACACGCAACTGGGGATACCATGGAAAACGATCAACAATTGACCTAACCGATGATGTAATCACCATGCTCGATAACGAGAACGCACTCATCAAATGCGGTCAAGCAATGATTTTGCCCGAAGAATACCCAGAATATTTACAGCTGTCCTCATTTGGACTCACCTCGCTGCATGTTGCGGCCTTTTACGGCTTGGAACGGACGGTCGAGGTATTGCTTCAAAGGGAGGAAGCGATGGGAAAGTCCATCTATCGGAAAGTCACGGATATTATCTCCTGGACAGACTCCTTTCTCGATGCGCAGGACGCTTTTGGGAGGACACCGCTGTCATTTGCAGCCGAAAACGAACATCTGAGAGTCATCTGCACACTGATAGGAGAGGGTGCATCTGTTAATAGTCAGGATCGAAATGGTCGAACACCGCTCATTTTTGCTGCTCGACGGGGGCATGTTGAAGCAGCTGCTGAGCTAGTGAAAGCAGGGGCGCTGGTTAATACACAAGATCGAGCGGGTCGAAGTCCAGTTTCATGGGCCGCCGCGAATGGGCATGAAAGCATGGTCCACTTTCTCTTGGAAAATGGTGCCCTTTTGAAAATCGCATCGTGGACGCATAACTCCTTCTTATCTACTTTCATACAGTCCTTTCGAAGCAGTCCCCGGCAAGATGTCGTCAGGGACGAGCCAATGAGCGGCACACCACTTGTTCGAGCGTCAGGCAATGGCCAAGACCGGGTTATCCAGGTCTTAATCGACGTCGGCGCCAATCCCGACGAGACAGATCGTGATGGTCGGGCAGGGCTATCATGGGCTGCTTCGAATGGGCATAAAACCATGGCGCTGTTATTGCTGTATAACCGAGCCGATTCAGATACCGTCGACGCTAACAACCGGTCCGCGTTGTCCTGGGCCGCAGGAAACGGCCAGATTGATATTGTTCAACTATTGGTACAAGCGGGATCGTATCTGGAGTGTAAGGATAACAGAGGCCGGACCGCAGCGTTATGGGCTGCTGCAAATGGTCAAAAAGGAATCCTACAGTTTCTGCGTGGCAATCATGCTGATCTGACATCCCGAGACAAAAACGGAATGACGTCATTTTTACTAGCCGCAGTCAACGGATACCAAGCGACCGCGCAATGGCTACTCACCGTACCGGGCCTCTCACTGGAAGATCGCGATAGTAATGGCCGAACAGCACTGTCATGGGCAGTTGGTAACGCCTCTCAGCGCATGGTTGAGTTTCTCCTCGAGAAAGGGGTCTCATTCCCCACAAGGGACAACCAAGGACTGACGGTGCTCTCATGGGCAGCCAGACAGGGTCATCGTGAAATGATACAACTTCTTTTCGACAAAGGGGGAGAATCCTTACTTCACGAGGTTGATAATAAGAGGAAAACAGCGCTTCACTGGGCCGCCAAGAATGGACACGCACATGCCCTACAGCTCTTGATCTCAAGAGATAGATTTGGCCTTCTTCCACAACATGACGACAGCGGCATGACTGCGCTTTCATGGGCCTGCAAAAATGGCCATGGAGCAGCAGCAGAAGTAATTCTAGCTCTCAGCAACTATCCGATTCTAGAGCGAAGGAACAATAGAGGTCAGACACCATTGATGCTGGCAGTATACCACCGGCATGAAAGACTTGTGCAGCTTCTGCTAGAATGCGGAGCCGCTGTTGACGCTCGTGACACTTCCGGAGACACGCCCCTGGCAGTTGCAATTGATCACTACTCAACCTCGATAGTGGAACTTTTACTATCCAATGGCGCGGACTCAAACGCTCGGTTAAATCAGGGTCGAACGCCGTTAATGCTGGCAGCTGAGAAGGACTGTTATTCCGAAGCCCGTGCCTTGTTTCGATATGGGGCAAAGGTCAACGCCAGAGACAATAGAGGCCAAACAGCCCTTCTCATTGCAGTGAAGAAAAACAACAGTGGAGTGGTAAAAGTACTACTTGATCAAGGTGCTGCAGTTAACATAGGAGATACTCAAGGATCTACGCCAATGTCCCTAGCTGAGAAACTCGGGGAGAGTGGTACCAAAGTGAGAGAGTTGCTCATGCCAAATGACTGTGAGGATCCTTATCAATCGTCTAGTGAGTTTAGTATAATGTCTGGTGTATGAAGAAATGTATAATGACTACGATGTCTTATCCTTTTTTGTATTTTAATGACCTTTGTAATCACCTCAAAACTTGGCTAGAATTCCCCGGTCGATTGGCAGAAAAACAAAGTCCTGATTTCAAACTTCTATGCTTAAAGAATTATCACTTTCCTCAACCTTTAGCAAATTTCTTAATGAATGATCCAGTATCTGAGCTTGCTCTTTTTTATGCCACTGCAGGTTGTCATTTATATACACCAATCCGAATGTATTCCCTCGAGGATTTATATCCAACGGTCACTAAAATTAAGACCTCGATCTCGGCAACCCCAACCACAAAATCAAAATTCCCACAGACACCGCGAATATGAACGGTAGCAGGGATTTAACATCCGATCCCTGCGCAATGCCACCCGCCACGAATGGCAACACCGCAGCACCAGCACCCCCGAAGGCAGCGACGAACCCAATAGACGTGACGTGCAGGTGCTTGGGTAGTAGCTTGGTCATGACAACGACAACAGCTGGGAACAACGGGCCTAAGAAGAAGCCCTGTATGGAAACAGCCACGGCAGAAGCGTAGAAGTTCGGCACGAGCCAGACAACCAGCGAGAAGGCGATAGAGCAGGTAATGTAGATCTAATAGGCCATTAACACTCCCGTGAGATAAAGCGATGATAACGAGACGCGCGACGAAGTCAGTCATACCGAAGTACCGATTCTCTCCCCAATTTTCGCCGTGACGAAACCCAGCGCCATTCTCCCGATTGTAATACCCAACCAAAAGCCCGTGGCTGTCATTCCGCTCGGAAACGCCGCTCCGTTCCGAACATCCATCATAATGGTGACGATCCAACCGCCGGTGGACACTTCAACACCGACGTAGAACAGCAGCAGAACGGCGCAAAGCCAGCACACGCGAGCTGCAGGGCACTTGAAGAGCGCATCTTTCAACCCGATACCTTTTGTATCGCCTGTATCTGCGTGTGCCTTCCTAAATGCCGCGCCTGTGAATTGCCAGAACATTGTCGGGGAGAGGATTCCTTCGATTACGGAGATGCCAATCTTTCTAAGTTTAGCATTTCATCTAAACCAAGATTCCAGCCAAGGGGAGAGGTACCATGAAGAAATAAAAATAATACCAAGGTGCATTGGCCTTCGTGATCAAATTCGTCGCGATAAGCGGACTGATCACTGCCCCGAGACCATAGACACCATGCAAGAGACCGAGGATCTCGTTCGATTTATCCATATTCCCGAGATACGTATTCCATGCTGCCTCCGCCAGACCATTCGCTATTCCTGCAAAAATATACGCAACCACGAGAACGGGGTACGGCGGATGAACGCAACTGAGTATATAGGCGATGAGTCGGAACGGAGGAGCAACGAGCGCAATGCCACGCTGTCCGATAGTTTCATGGAGCTTATTATTCACGAGTGCGGCGAGAACGTAACCAACGAGAGGCGAGAGGAAAACGCAGGAGAAGACCATATAGCTAATATTGTAGTATTCTTCGAGCTGTGTCTCGTTAGGATTTATCAACGGTGCGGAATGGGGGGACGGACGTATGGAATCAGAGCCTGTTTTCGTCAGTAGGGGGATTTTCTTTGCAAGATTAATTAGACTCTTACTCCGTATGCAGCGTCGTTTGCTCCCATCACAAGAAACGACCAGAAAGTTGACGCGATGCGTAGAATGTTGGATCGAGGATAATTCCATCGCTGAGATGTGGCTGTCGGGTCTAATCCCCCTGTGTCTTGAGGCAGGCGTTCATGAGACCCTGTTTCAGGCCCCTCTTCTCGAGCCTCAATACCCATGGTGTTCTTTGCTTTTAGGCAAGCTTGTCTTGATTACGGGGAAGCACGCTAACATTTATATTTCTTGCCAGCTCACAGACTTCTTACAGATGGGAATATGGGGAGAAAAACTAAAAATTGATTTACGTAAAGCCAAGATAGAGCTATATTGCCATAGTTTTAGGCCAGACCCAGGTACCAGAACGAAGATTCAAATCCAGCGATATTCCGCGACAGGATGATGCCATGCTGTGGACATCCTCAGTGGATATCAGCACCAAGGTATCGGAGACCCACCGAGCCTATCGCTTTATCCGGTAACCGACACAGGACACACTAAACCCGATAAGGCCAGATAACAGCCGCGCTCTCGCGATCTGCATTTGCCATCATCTCGTCGTTCCTTCAATTCCACTCACTGCCTTCTCCTCCAACCCCAGTACCCCGGATAATCTTCCACCCAGCATGCCGCCACAACCACGTGCGCCTGTCTCGACTTCCGGGTCTCCTTCCCGCTCCAAGACAGGCTGCGGCTCATGCCGCCGGCGCAAGAAGAAATGCGATGAGACGCACCCCGTCTGTAGTGGCTGCCAGCGTAACAATCTGACCTGCACATGGCCCGAAAAATCCCCCGATAGCAGCAGCCCTGCCCTACAGAAACGACGGCCCCGACGGCGACAAAATCTTGCAGACGGTGGCAATCGTCTGCCGCCTGAGCTAGCCGCCATGGTGACCGTATTCGCGACGCCAAGTGATCAGCTGGTTCGTCGGCTACTAACACATTTCTCGCATTTCGGACCAACATGGCTCACGAGCCGGATTGGGAACGGACGTACGCGGATCTTGGGGCATTTATTCCCCGAGACTATCGAGAGCCCGTTGATTTCGAACTGTGTGTTGATGGTTGCGGCGGGAGATTTGGTCAAGTACGAACCGTTTGATGTGCGGATTCAGGCGGCCGCAGTGGAGTTCTATGGGGCCGCGGTTGAAGGGCTCAGAGGGGCTCTTGGAATGCAGAGATCGAGGCAGGATGTCTCTGGTAAGTTCTGTCTTTCCTTCTGCTACTTCCTTCCTGTTAGGGCTCCCCGGGGTCGTAACCATGGGTACATGTGACCAGGTACGTGCTAATTGTATGCCCTCACTCGACTAGACGTGAACCTTTTGGCTGTACTCTTATTCTGTCTACATGAGGTATGAAAAACATTTGTATCCAATATGACATGCATATGGTAACTAACTTATCTAGACCCAAAACTATACTTCCTCAGATCGCCTCATCCCGCACATCAATGCCGCTGCAACGCTCATCACGCAGCGCCTACACATGGTACCAGCAAACTCCGAACTACGCAAATTCCTGCTGGAAATGTTTTGCTATCAATACTCCCTAACAGCTTTCACCCACGCTTCATCCCTCTCACTCCACCAAGGCAACCAAATCTTCGAAACCCCAGGCTTAATGGAGTATCTCCAAGGCGGGGCCATCTTAGGGATATCACAGAAGGCACTATTCGTAGTCTTCCGAGTCTCCCTTCTCCTATCCCAATTACCGTCACCCACCTCCCCAAATGAAGAACTCGACCCCAAAACAAAATCCAAACTCCTCGCCACAGAAAGCCAACTCCAAATCACCCAGCCCCCATTCATCCCAACCCCAGAAATGAATACCGAAACCTTAAGCGACGGACTAGCATTCGAATGCTACCGCCTCGCTTGTCTCATCTACCTCCGATACACCATTTCCCCATCAACCTCCATTTCCGATCCCTATATTCAATCCCTAGTCTCCCAATTCATCGCATACCTAACCTATATCCCGGAATCCCCGTCTGACGGATTCACATGCTGGCCTGTCGTGGTTGTGGGTTTATGTGCCATACAGAAAGAGCACCGAGCCGCTATTACGACGAAGTTGAAGAACACGTATGAGAGGTGGAGAAGCGATATATTTACGAAGAGTTTGAAATTTTTGAAGGCGTGGTGGAGGGGCGAGGCTGAAGGGAAAGAAGGGCGTGGGAGAGGAAGGCCGAGTCTAAATTGTGGGACGAGGGAGGTGGAGTTCCCTGTTCTTTTACTTTGACACCTTTCTTTTTAAGGGAGTATTAGGGATTGTGAACCAGGAGAAAGGTGTTATTTTTGAGGTAAACACTTGATGATTTATAATTCATTAAATAAAGCGCAGATATGAACATAAAAGGCATAATGGTCATTTCAACGGAGAATCAAAGTATAGTAAGCACAATAACATGTTTACTTCGCGAGTCTGGTTCTCGACAGTCTGATATAACATATGAGTGTGGAATATATTAAAAAGCCCTAACATCCATGCAAATGCTGACCAGTGCAAAGAAAAAACAAAGGAAAGGTTGTTGTAAACGAGTGAGAGTGGAGTGATTCGATCAACGAATTTCCAGATAAAAGTTTGAAGCAGAATTTGACAAAAACAATGTAAACAGTCTGAAATGACAAAGCCGGAATGCAAAAACATCAATAAGAAGACGCTATTACAAAGGAAAGGTCCAAGAGAGTGACTGTGTCAGAGACAGAAGACAAAATAAAAGAAAACAATCACACATCCACAACGCCATCATCAAGTCGCCATCAAAAAGCACACACAACCACAAGATAATTAGTGATGAAGTGGGCTGGTTAGTATACAGCTTAGACAGGGAACCTGACACCACCTCTCTCCGTGCTTCTAGGCTGGGAGAGGATTCGAGGCAAGGTTCTCGCCTTAGGATCCTGGTTGAATCGCAACCGGTCTCTCTTCAGATTGAACAATCTGATCATGCAAGACATGGCTTGCTCATCTGCCAAGACCAACTTGACCGAGGCTGCATTGCTACTGCTCTTCTCGTTGGAATTCTCAAGGGGCACATCCTTGATACAGGCCGAGACCATCCATCGCACCAGCACGTCCATATCCCGTTCATTGCTCCAACAAGGGAACATCGATAGGATCTGGACAGCGCGAGTGAACTCCCGATGAGTAGGGTCCTTCGGGTCCGTCAAGAACGTTCTCGGGCCTCGGACGCCCTGCTCATCGAGCTTTCTGTCTAGTAGACGAAGGCACTCGCGGGGCGTCGGGTTTCGAAAGGCGATTTCTTCCTGGAAGAGGCTGGCGAGTCGAGGACGGTTGGCCAGCAAATGATCCATTTCGGCGGCTGGGCCAGCGAGAATGACGACCGTCTGTCCTGCGTGCTTGGGGAGCATATAGACTAGCTCATCCATAGCCCGGAGGGTGGTTTCGCTGTCGCCGAGTCGGTGGGCGTCTTCGATGAAGAGAACCTTGCCACGACTGAGGTCGAGCTGGGATCGCGCTCGGGGCGATTGACCAACAAAGTGGACCAGATCGCTGATGGAGCATTCCACGAGGTCGCTGGTTTCGAGAACGCCCATCTTGTAGTAGAGGATGGCAAGGTGCTGGGCGACCGTTCGTTTGCCGGTACCTGGTGACGGAATAGTCAGTAGTTATTCATGAGAGAAGAAAAAAAGAAGATAGTGCTGAACTTACCAGGTGCACCCTTGAACACCAAGGCGTACGGAATTCGCGCGCTGGGCTCAACACCCTGCATCCACGCGGCCTTCATCTCGTTATGATATCTCTTCAAAACAGAGATGATATCATCCGGGACGATGGAATACCGCAACTCATCGCGGAACGCCAACGTGGTGTGTCCGCCAACCAGATCGGGCTGGAAGTCCTCGGCTTGGAGGACCCGCTCGACTGGCTCGGAAGATCTAGCGCGTCGGTCCTCAAAGTTATGATTTGCGACCGCGACAAGTCTCTCGATGGCGCGCGCATTGTCAAAGTCGCGGCGCATACGCGCGTTGTCGAGAATATCCATGGCCGCCTGGAAGGCCTCAGGGGTTGAGTCAATATCGTTATCTTCAACCTTAGACTGGAATAGCTGCTCCATTTGCTCGCGGGTAAGACGGTTGAATTGTACGACTTGGCCTTCGAATTTGCCTACCGTGGATTTGCTGAGTTGCGAGAGGAGCGACTCGACGGCGGAGGTGGAACCGATGAGGACGGTGCAAACTCGGGGCTTGGTCAACTCGGTCGTCAGGGTGTCCAGCACATCCTGGGGGTAACGAGGAGGGATGGCGACGGTGGTGCCGTCAAGGCTATCGACCTCAATGATGAGGGTGTCGGAGGGGGTGTTGTCGAGAGCGAAGAGAGATTTGACCGGTGCTGTGGTCGTCAGCTTGTTTTCATGGAACCCAAAGGCGGAGAGAATACCTTCTCCGTCGTTCAGGAGTCCCAGATCAGCCAACACCTGCATGTAGAGTTTCGCGGCCGTGGACTTTCCAGTGCCCTGTGGACCGGTGAAGACGCGATTCAACCGCACGGGGAGTCGTCGCTGATTGCGCAGCTCCCGCGTGTAGTTTTCCTCTAGAGTGTCAAACACTTCTCGGACGGAGGCCTTGACAGCCTCCTGTCCGACAAGACCCTGCAGTTGCTGCCAGGCCTCACTCTGCATTCGGATATCCGCAGGACTAGGACCCAGGAGATCCTGCCGGGAAAAGAAAAAGTAGTCGACCTCGTCCATGCCGTCCGTCTGGTCAGTCAGATACTGAGCCTGACGGCGAGCGACATGGGCGACGAGGTCGCGAACAGCGTGGGCGTTGGTGAAGCCCTTCTTGCCGCGTCCTCGAGCCAGCCGACGCGCAGCAACCTGCATATAAGGGCCTTCGAGACCACCTTCGACCTGCATGCGACCCTGGTATTCACCCGTAATGCGACGACCCAGCAGCTGCAAGAGATCGTGCCGTTCGAAGTCGGCAAAATTTAGCGTGCTGCAGGTCAGACGCTGGATGCGAGGGTGATCGCGCAGGAAGGCTGCAATGTGTTCAGGGTAGCCGGTGAAGACAACGACGATACGGTTCGTCGGGCGCTCCATAGCCTCAACCATACAAGAGAGGGTCTGCTCAGCAGAGGCACTGTCGGTCGAGTTGTCGAGCGTTTGCGGGTTGTCGACAATCATCACACCTGCAGTTTGAGTAGAAGGGGCGGCGTCGACAATATCCTGGATGAGACGCTGAGTTCCCTCGGAGCCCTTGGAGGCCAGCTCCGAGCCCGAGGTTTCCTTCACAGTCTCAGCGTCGGTGATACCGATGGAATAGAGCATCTTGGCGTAGATCCGAGCGACGATGCTCTTGCCTGGTGTCGTTAGTATTTGAGCCTCACCGCGATGAGAAGAACCATACCTGTGCCTGGGTTACCCTGCATTGCGATATTGTACCACTCGCTGCGTGGGTCGCGACCATGCCGGCGACAGATCTGCACGTAGCTCTGCACACCATTCAACTGTCTTTTCACATTGTCCAGACCAACGAGTCGCTCCATGCCATCGGTGACATCCTTTCTAGCAGCGTCACGACTCGAGCGCTCGCGCTCCGTCGAGCGTCTCTGCAATGTCGAGGTAATACCCATCTTGGGAACTGTCTGTACTGTGGGCGTCTGAGTCTGCGTTGACGCCGAAACGGCGGATTCTGGCTGCGACCGTTTAGACGACGAAGACCAGATAGGGAAGAAAAATGGAAATCGGGATTGTCTCGCAATGGAGCAATCCATGCTCTGACAGCGATGACAAGGACAAAGTTGCGCAAGGAAATCAAGGAGAACAGAGAGCATAAGGTAGGAGGTAAACTGGCGGGCTGTTCTTGTCTTTCTTTCTCCGAGGCGGGGGAAGAAAGAGGATGACAGATAGTAGTAAAGAGCTCGAGCTTTCAGAGAGACGTTATGTACGTCCAAGTAAGGGAGAATAATAGTTAGGAGAATTTGTATCCTCCACCAAGTCGAGTTCCGACCATCCATTATTTATCGACGCGTATTCGCATCCAGCTGGCAATGACAGACAAAACCACCGATTGAGCCATGGCAGTCGCAAGGCCGGCAACAGCATCGTTTCGTTCGTGAGGCACAAAATGGGCGACCACCAGGAGAGGGGAATTTCGCCGGGTTGGATTATGGTAGACCTATGATGAGGCGACAGGTAGGCGTGATGCTATTTCACCGCTACTTGTGGGCCGCCATATCCGCCTAACCAAACCATTTCGCACCGTTGGTGACTAGTTCACTAGGTCGAGAGAAGTAGGCAGCTGATTCGATAATTGAGCCAAAATTCACATGATTTACTTGCCTAACCTGGGCAGCTAGTGAGGCCTTGAGTCTGAAACGCTGCCACGACTGACAATACCCCAATGAAACTGGTCTGTGCGAGCCGTTTCAGATCCGGGCAGAGGACGGACCAGGGCTCCTCTGTCAGGGACTCGAGAAGCGTGGATCTATTTTTACCCAGCGCATTAGGTGAGGAGTTAGTCAGGCACCGGATGCGCTGTTGTTCGTTGAGTGGTTGGGCACGGCTGCCCTATCACCGGCTGCAATGTGTTCAATGGGCTTCATCGAATGCCCGGATCTCATTGGATGTGATGTCTGGGGCTTCACTTGTGGCCTTGATTATTAAGGAAATATATGAGGTATTAGGATCAGGCCGGAATTAATGCTGAACAATGCATTGTTCTAGGTGGTGGGACGATATATGACATCACAGACCATCTCGGCAGTCGGTGATCGGTCATCGCTTCGCTAGACCCAAATGCTTCTCGCTGGAATAGGATGTTCGCCTCGTCGCTTTCCTCGGATATGCTATTATCCTAATCCCCAGGTAAAAACAGAGCGATTCCCACTTCTCACCGCAATATGAGTCACAATCTGTTAGCATCCCGAGAAGCTCCCAGCCCCTCGCAATTGCAGCCAACATAGCCCCGTCCACTACTATCCACTTAATGAAATTCACAACTTCTTCACCCTTTCTCCCTCTCTAAACCCAAACAAAGACCCCGCAATCTTTCTCATCTGGATTTCTTCTGACCCCTCCGTAATTCGATACCGTCTAAAATGCCGATAAATGTGCTCAAATGGATAATGGCGCGAGTATCCATCTCCCCCGTGGATCTGCTCCCGTTAGCACCGCCTTCTTCAACAGCTACAATGAATAGAACAGAAAAAGCCTGGAAAATACCTGAATCGCCCTATCCGCCGCCTCGCAAACTAATCTATTAGCCCAAAAATTACCCATTGCGACCTTATCGCTCAGCTTCTTCTCGATCTCCACCCAAGGCTTCCTCCCCTCCCTCTCCGCTTCCCCAGCTACCCGATCCATATCCACGCTAGTCTTCAGAATCAGCAGTCGGAGCATCTCGACCTGCATCACCAACTCAACGACTGGAAACTGAATGCCTTGGTTTTCGGAGAGACTCTTTGCGCCCCAAATTTTCCTGTTTTTCGCGCGATCAATGCCCCGTTCCAGGCAGAATCTCGCTGCACCGCATGAACTAGCCGCCTGTCGCAGACGATTTTCATGCACAAATGTCTGCGCGATCGCCAATCCCTCGCCCACATTCCCCAGCACAGCCTCGGCTGGCGTGAAAACCCGATCTAGAGTCACGGTCGCATGATCGGTCGGCATATTCATCGTCCATTCGTAACTTACCACCTTCGTTCCCTTCGCCTCCCGAGGAACAAGGAACGCCGTTATCCCCCGACTAGAGCCCGGCGTGCCAGAAGTCCTCGCAAAAATGACGAAATGCGTGCAATGATGTGCACCTGTCTGCCATTTTTTCGCTCCGGAGATCTCAAATCCGCCCGGGACCTGAATTGCGACCGTTTCCATGAACGTAGCATCGCTTCCATGATCAGGTTCAGTGAGTCCGAACGTAGCTCGGAATTTGCCCTCGAGGCGTAGAGGAATGAGTTCTTGACGTTGGTCTTCCGACCCAAAGTGGTGGATCATTAAGATATCGGGAAAATTACCCACCACGCTATGTTCGTTCTGTAGGTCATTTGCTAATCCCAGACCGCCGCCGTAGATTGGATGAGACGCAAGATGGTACCGGATGGCTGTCATCCACAGGTTAGTTTGGGGGTGGGATTTTCCGCCGTAGATACCGGGGAGGGCAAAGCGATAGAAGCCCGCCTTGTCTGCGACGGACCGAGCTTCCGCTAGAATTGCTTATTAGACATTTTGACGTTGCATAGAGCAATGCACATGGTGGACTGCATACTCAGAAGAGCCTCCCATTCTATCGTCGGAAGTCCGCCCTTGCTCCAATCGGTTCGAGAAAATTCCCGGCGGTGGTCGAAGAAGCGGTTGTTGTCATTTGAGTTCTGAAGGGGGAGGATCTCCGTATCAATGAAGGAATCAAGACTTCCAAGGAACTGGGTCAGATCGGACGGCAAGTCGAAGTTCATTGTGCTTTTTCATGAATCTCAATTATCTAGAGACCACAATCCGCAACAGCCATCATTTATATATATAAAGTTTCCCCGCATTTCGGCTTCGGATCTCGGCTCGCGTCGATCGCGGCATCCCCATTCAGCCAGTTCTTAAATTGACCATGTCGTCAATTTGTTACCTCGATGCTATGCAAATGCACGTTATCCATTTGCGGTTCTCATAAGAGTTTTTATTGTTTGCCGCTCATTGGGCACTCTGCGAGATGCATCTCCCTTGTTGTTTGGACAAATTAGCGACCGGGTTCGAGAATGTAGCTCGAACTCAAGGTATCGTAAGAATTAACAAAACGATTGAAGAAGACGAGGCTTAGCAGCATCTTTGAATCAGGTAGAGAGCGTCTTCAGGTCTAGGTTTGGATAGAGGAGTTGATTAGGAGGCGTTAGGGTGCGTCCATATTGCCTGGCAGACAAATCAACAACACGTCACTTCGGAAATCAACGAAAGTCGACAGTTCCATATAATTGTCAGCCACGCTTTCATACAAAGCTAAGAGGAAACTAATTAGCTGATCATTGCACTGGAACTGACGAACAATTGGACCGGAAAACTTCCCGTGGTGGCCCGGACCGATACGACAACAACAGTGTCATCTAGGTTTATCCGCTTGCCAGAAAATTTCAAATCCAAACGTTTAAAGCCACAAAACCTAACATCAGGATCCAAAAAATAACTTGTGCCAAATTATTGCAGAACAGTAATCTTTACTGTCAAGTATCTCTTACCTGAATAAGAATTACATGTGACAGAAAGGATGGCTCCAGCCTGTGACCGAAACTATTCTTGCATGCAATCCCGAAACAGAAACCAAATTAACTGGACTTTGAAGCAGATCTATCTTGATCTCCAATCAGACCAAATCAAAATGATGCGATATTCTACGAAAGAGGGCCAACGCAGGGACGGAACGGATCGTCACGAAGAGTTCATTCTTGCTCAATCCTCAAGCAACCAGCCACGGAACAGTACCCCTCCTACAAGACCTTGCTTTCCGTCGTGATGTCAGTATGCTCAGCGAATCTGAGAGCAATATGAATTCAAACGTTAACCTCTGACGCGCATACAGGAAAGATAGTTTGTGGCAGGGTCTGGCCTACTCTATGTGGCCTCTTCATCACGCAATAAGGCCATTATACTTTACTCGCCATCATCGCTTGATCTTTTCTATAAATTTCAGCTCATGACTACATGCGTCTTTATTTTCTTATCCTCCTCGGTCATAAAATCTCGTTCTTCGCCTCATTTAATCTGTCCACCACATTCGCAGATACACCGTCGTCCCCTTTACCTCTCCACCCACCGCAATGCGTTTCTACATGGCTCTAGTTGCCACACTGTGGGTAATTATGCAGGCTTCCAGTCACAGTTCATCCTCTCATCACGCCTCCTCTTCGCACTCTTCACACCACAGCTCGCACTCCTCGCCCTCCTCGAACGGGCAGTCCCACTACCCCACCGCTACGGCAGGCGGTGCTTAATTCGCATCAGCATGACGGACAGTATGCGCATCATTCGGTACCAAAGTGATCACACATCCCAACCTGATGATTAGCAGTTGTTCAAAGTTGAAGGCGTTTCATGGAAAGGGTCGTGCCACTTTACTTTAATCACAGGCGACCAGTATGCTTGGTTGATTGCTTTGCCCCGTTATGTTGTCAACAAGGTGTTTTACAGTGTCTAAGTGATCTCTGTCTGAAAGGTCTCAAATAACACTCTTTTTGATGAATTCTTGTTATTTCGCCCATTATTCATTATTATTTTCTTCAGTTGCTATCTGGCACAAGGTCGCCCTCTATATCAGCTTCTGCTTCTCGTATCTCTGAAACGACATATACCTATCTACGGATTCAAGGATAAATCCTAGACCTAAGCCAGGTAGTCAATTATTGGCTATGGCTTTCTTTGTAGAAGTTCCATTCCAAAATCCTGTACTGTTCTTACATTATATTGTTGAGAGATCCTTCCCTTTTGTCTTTGTATCTACCTTCTAATCTAGGCGATGTTGTTTCGGTCTTTCTCTCGTAACCAGTGTACCACTGCATACTGTGAGATACCGATAAAAAAGATGTAGATTATGAAAACGATGAAATTCAAGGATCGGACGGTTAGTTAGAAGATTATTGTTATTGTTATCATTCTTTGAATGAATGAAAAAGAGATTTTCGTTTCTTCCCGTATGCTCAGGTTGGCAAGTACGGTCAATATTTCTTTGCTCCCGTCACAGGATTCCCCTCCAATTTTTTAATTTTTTTTTTTTTTTGTTGCTATATAAAGGACTGCATCGAGAATTCAAGAAGATTACTGAGGATTAGGGAGGATCCGTAAATCGGGATGGAGAAGAACGGTCATGTGGAGAGTATGTTGTAAGGTACCTCTTGCTTGTCGCAAGTCGACTACGGATTGCTGAAGTTGGCCCTTTTCCGCACGTAGATTGACGATAGTAGCTTTAGCCTCTCGTAGGGACTGCCGAGTGGCTTCCAGGATCTGCTCGGTAGCTCGATTTGCGAGGTTACGGGTGGTCTCCAGCTGAATTTTGAGTTCTACATTTTTCTTTTCCAAGTCCCTGTATTTGCGCTATATGTCCATATCAAAATTCGCTGTTGCTGTCCGTTCGTGAAGACGCAAAAGCCGTTGGCACTCATATTTTTGTCTTATGTTCGGGAGTTCCGATAAGTCTGGTTTGTCGGAGGATTTGCGGTCTGATAATTCGTCGAGCCCCGTTAAGGGACGATCAAAAAGGGCCTGCGAGGCTAACATCTGTCGACTGCTCCGACTAAAGTTCTTCAGCTCCATTGGTACAACTTCGAACGTACCATCCGGGTGTTTCGCTGACTCCAGGATCCGGTTTGCCCTCTTTCGCACTTGTCCTTTGCTAGTTAAAACTTCAGGATGGAGGTATTTGTATCGGCCCTTGAAGTCCTTTCCGGCAGTAGATCGCAAGATTGAATCAGGAACCATAAATTTGCCATTGGTATCGATAGTAAAAAGCAGATCGTGATGTTTTACTTTGATTTTATCGTCCTTGTTGAAATGGACAAGGTACTTCTTTCGGTCCTTAGGTTTCTTCCGGATGACCTCCAAGATTTCTTCCTTGGTGAGTTCACGAAGGTTAAGGAGTGGATGATACCAATCGTGCGCTTATTTCGGCTTTGATTTCCTTGCCTTGCGCTTCTTCCGTCTGTCCTAATCCTAGTCTTCCTCCATGTCGACTCCATCCTGGTCCGTATTGAAGGGCAGTTCGTCACCGCTGCTCTGCTGGGAGCTGTGCTGGTCCTGGTCGGACTTTTCCTCACTTTGCTCAGATTCGCTGTCTGCGTTTGGGCCGAACGAAGAAAAGCTTGATTCCGTGTCGCTTTGGCTTGGCCATTGGGAAGGCCCTTCACCGTAATCTTCGACCTCCATATTGCCCTCTGCTGCGATATGGACGGGGGTCAAGGTACTCGGAGAGCTTGCTATTGGAGGAAGTGTACGTTCATTGACCGGACTTCCCGTAGGATTGATGGGTCTGTTATCGTGTTGGTCAAGACGATTCTTCCGGTTCTCTCTTTCCTGGAGCTGAGGCTTCAGAACCCTAGCCCGAAATTTGTCCCACACGGACATTTCCTGGCTGGGTACGGCTCCTGCCTCGCCCACCAGAATTTCGAGTAAGGGTAAAACGAGCAGAACAATCCGAATGAGCTTCGTTTTGATCCGTCGTGTAAGTAGTAATGGTATGGGATAGTAAATGGTGATTAAGGGAAGGGAGAAAGTGAGGGGTGTAGAGGTAAGGGAGTTAGGTGAGGAAAGAAAAGAGGTGCCTAGTGTTAAAAGTGAGAAAACAGAGGAAATCAGGAAATCGTGAATGCGGTCCTCAGTGAAACATCAGCCCCTCGCCCGTATAATAAAATGAGTGTGTTACTGTTGCCGACGCTGGCATTTCTCTTCCCGAATTTCACGAAGCGCCTGGTCGATTATGGCAAACTCATTGGTTTCATTAGATTCTTCACAATACATTTCATTATGTCGGTCATTTCCCGAACTTCTGTACTCCCATAGTAGATTAGATGAGCCTCAAGAACGAACGGTCAGACAGCTCCCATCCATGGATAGATAGCGAGGTAATTTAAATTTTCTTGGCCTCACTTAAGTTGGGTTGAAGGCCGCACCA
Organism: Aspergillus affinis; assembly: GCF_023601865.1. NCBI lineage: Eukaryota > Fungi > Ascomycota > Eurotiomycetes > Eurotiales > Aspergillaceae > Aspergillus > Aspergillus affinis. The sequence goes on along the minus strand of NW_026515783.1, from coordinate 373,877 downwards.
ATCTAGAATAATGTCGCGAACCTCATTAACATCTTGCTCACCAACCTGCCATCGCTATGAACGAGCGGTCGATCTCCAAGTAAGCGACCAGGCTGCATAAATACTCGGTCTCCTCTCCTCGAGTTGTCCATTCAAACAAACATATTCCATGTCCAACCGCTTCAGATATCATCTGTGTCGCAAAAGCCGAGAGTACTGCTCCATGCCGCAGTCATCTATCACGCAGGTCTCTCTATGAACACCTGCTCCTCCCATACAATTTCCGACAATTCCTCAAGATCTCTGTCTGTGATGACAAGCGAAGCAGTGTTGGTGGTAAGGGGCAAGATATCCTCAATCGAGAAGACCAACAGGACTCCTGTGATCAAATATTTGCCATTCATCAAAGTGATAGCGATCTCGCTTGATTTATACCACGAGACTGAACGTCCGGCCCGGAGATTATATTCGTGGGCTGCAGACCTGTTCTCCCACTTCTCAATAGCGATACGAGGCTGGTCGGGGTCGATAGATATCAGAATAACAATATTGACTTGCCCTCCTGAGCGACCAAGCCACCATCTGGCATCCACTCTTAGACGGGAGAGTGTTTCCGAATAACTGGTTTCGATCACCAGTGTGGGCTCTTCTCGGTCTCCTCCGTACTCTTCGAGATGGAGAATGTGATTTATTTGTTTCTTTGTAATATGGGCCGTCCTTGACTATTCCCACGCCTCTAGATATTATCTCTTCGCCCATAGCGAATCATATGCGACCTAAGCATATCGTGGAAGTTCCCACTAGCAGTCTCGTGAGTTTTGGACGGGAGTTTCAGGATTAACTGCCTCAGAACGGCGTTGTAAAATAGCCTGCTGGCTTTAAGCACGCGCAAGCCCGGAAACTCCACCAGCCTTTCGACAATCCCGGAACTGACGTCGGATATGACGATGTATGGGCTTTCCATGTTCCGTTTGATGGCAGATTGGATGGCTTTCACGTTTGTAGCCACCAGATGGGGTCCCCACCGGGAGCTCCGAAAGAAAATCCGGGAGAAGCATGGTCGAGGGTATTTCTTGAGGAAAGTCGGGGGCATGAATCAGAGGTAATCTCACTTGGGGGTGGTCGTGAGTCACAGGTATCATCATCAAGTATTCCGTCCACGTAATAATCGACCGTGTATGACGTCCGTCGATAACCATGGAAACTCGGAAGCCTAGTGCGTAAGGTGTGCATCAGTTTGTGAATGTTGCTGAGCAAGAGTTTCGAAACTTACAGGAAATTCCATCACCTGGTAGTCTGTGGGAGCTGTCTAATTGTTCATACTCGAATCTCAAGTTTTGAAATCTCATATTATTACACATGAGAAAACAAACTTTTGGGCTATGACCGGATCACGGGCCCGCTAGGGAATGATAGAAGGCATACGATTGTAACGATTCACTAAAAAGAAGATTTTCTCTCCTATTTGTTACCTCCTGAAGCCAGGGAGCTTCCCTGTACGGAGGAACGTTCTGGTTACATAGTATAGGATCAAGGATCCTCCGCAGTAGGCATCCAGGAACATTCCTAGGTATCCTGCAAGCATTCCTGCCTGAGGCAAAGCCCCAGGCAGTAAATAGAGCTCCTGGATCCTCCCTCCTAGAGAGCCTTTCCTCCCTATGGGAAAAGTCCTTGACTACGAGTCATAAACAAACTTGTCTTTTACTAAGCTCCATTGTGGACCGTCACACTATTCTCTTGACAAGTCTCCCTAGACGTTCAAGAATGAAATCTAAAGTTAAGTCAGGCAGTTAATTATCTGCAACGACTTCCTTTGTAAAGCATTCATTCTCCAGGTCCATGCAAGCCTTACGTTATATTGTTAAGAAATATGTGCACTTGTTTTGGCAAACGGCTTCTACAGACATTTATTTGATTGGTCCGGAATGTTAAACCATAAGTAATGCGGATATAAGGTCGAATGGCGTCATCCTTACGTAAACATACCTGGAAAATTGAATGCCTGAGGTTCCAATCGGCCAATTCTCGTTGCCTTACTGTTTCATGAAAACGAATCCAACACCTCGAAAGGCTTCTTCCTATATTATAGCCAATCTAATGATAATGCTAAACTGTCGAAGGCTTTCTGTCGGATAAATATAAACAAGCTTCCATAAATCCGTTTCTCCCCAATGATGAGGCATACACATGCTGCGATATATACCTCGCAAGGGGCAGTCCAAATGTACACCTTATTCCCGTTCATCGTTAAACACGTGCTAGATATTATTCTGGCAATAGTATCAAGTAACGTGAAAATTTATAGATAAAACAACCTGCAGCTCCGAAGGACATCCGATTTCCTCCTGAAAGTACCGTTAGTCTAGAAGAATGCCAGATGGAGCATTGGGCTTGGCATCGCCAGGGTTTGGGGCACATTCACATGGCGTTTATGAACTTGCACGTTTCAAATAAAGTTCTGACGCTACAGCACCAGAAACGTACATCTATACGCCTAAGACAAGATACTAATTGTCGTGCGGTGGTACACAGAGGTAGCAGCGAGTTATCTAGGGGCCTGGAGAAAATATGGATACCGTCAGTGCCGAAGGCCTTCACCGCGGCGAATGTCGGCGACTAGGAGGACCAATTAAACTCTTGGTGAACCTTGCTCTGACGGATAAAGACTCCAGGGAGAGACACGGACCCCACAAGGCTGGGCGGATATACGGACTACGGAGTATGTACAAGGCGGGGTGGGCGAGGGAGACATGTCTTGCACGATTGTGGTAAGTGTGTACTGCGCGTTTGCCTAAGTTCGGTTGTTGTTTCTAGGTTCGCCTTGCTTCTGCTAGCCGATAGGTATTCCAGACGTGGAAGCCGAGACAAATAGAGGACTTGCGCACGGTAGGACCATGCGATGGGATTTCTTGGTTGGAATGTTGGATTGCATATTTCCCCCTTTCTCCGAGGACCGAGCAGAAGGGTTTGCTGGTTTGGGCCCTGCTAAGCTACGGACTTGACGACAGGCCGACACGGCAAGCTGAGTGTGGGCTGATGGATAGGTCCGATTTAGAGCCACCATTCAAAAGCGACATAAAAATAGCGTGCCGTGTCATTCGTTGATTTTGGGATCAATACCACGGTAGGCCCTAATAAAAATGGGGCTGCGGGTCTCCGGCAAGTTTGTCCATAGGGAATCTTGCCATGCAGAATCATGAAGGAAAAGAAGAGATACTATTGAGAGATAGCCTGGAATGTGGTTGTGAAGTTGGTAGAGCTCTTGGAAAAACGATGATAACGACACAAGAGTTGGAGTGTGGTAAAAAGACAGGCCTACCTATTTCATGTTGATTGAGCAGCAAACTAATAGTTGAAGGAGGTTTCATGATTCAATTATTATGATTATTATGTAGGTCTAATTGTTTGTATGATATGTACATGTGAGAGATGAAAAGAATATTTGAATCAAGCGATTTGAGTATTATCGCAGCCCAAATCAATCGATCGACATTCGAGAATGTAACGAATGAACAGGAGATGATGGGTGTTCCGGTAGGGGTCGGGGACGATACGATTCACGATCTGATAAATTATTCGGCTTGAGCACATTCTTCAGCCCTTGGCCAAAGTTCAGGATGCATCGGATCACCGATTGGACCATCAGGGTTGTAAGAATCAGCGACATGAAAGCAAACAGCAGCATCATGTCCTTGCCATCAGAGTTTGCGCAAAGACCGTTCCCGAACAAGACTATAATCCGACTTAAGAGGTAGGCAATCATGGCGAAGTAACAGATTTGTAGTGGCGATGGATGTTTATTAGAAAGTTTGACGAAGAGCCGAGTCGAAAGGATTGCACATACAGTGACACATATCATAGCAATTTTGCGTTCCGATCGAACAAAGTATAGCCCCGAAAACATGACAATCAGTGTAGCTGGTATGAGCGCCATGGTGAGAGAGTACTCGGGCTCATCGAAATGAACGTCGATTAAGTTATACTGGAGGATGAAGCCAATGATGAAGTAGAAATCAACCTTGAGAAGCACGATGTAGACCTGAGCACTCGGCAATAGCTGCAGCACAAAAGCCCAGAGTCAAAGGCCGAGAGTCAGAGACCCACAGCCGAAGACTGAGAGTCGAAGACCGAAGGTAATCAGATTCCCTTACCTCGTAGGCTCGATACCGAACTTTTGTCTTTGTATCTCCGCGAATAGATCTGTAAAGTTCCCACACGAACTGGCGGTGCAACTGATACGCCAAAGGCCAGACTAAAAGCGTACAAAACCCTATAATTGCTGGGGCCGCAAGCTGAGCCGGCCTGACTTGTGGCCATATATCTCGACCCAGATCCACGAATGGCCTATTTTGCCCGTCATGGGTGAGAGGGAGATCGTGAATCGCTGTCCGAATGTGCTTATACTGCATTATCGAGTAACCCAAACCGCAGGAATTACTAGCACAAATTGCCAGAAGAAGGATCGCGTTCTTATGAGCGACTGCGTCGATACCAAGTACAAATAGGCAAACGCAAGCGAACAACAGAATTCCTAAGTTTAGAGGTGTGATATACGACGTAGTGACCTGGATGATATTAGGCTGTACCCAGGATGCCCACTGGGATAGGGTGAATCTAAAGCAGCCATTCGTTAGACAATTTGTCTTGGTCCCTGGAGGTTACCTAGACTTACATCTCTAAAATCAAAACGGTCGCCGCTTGGATTATGAGAGCGCCACAGAACAGCCACTCTGGAGTCGTCCTGGGCTTAAACATGATCGCTTATTTAAAGCCGCAAGAGTAATGGTCTGCTAGCAAACGGTTACTTGAAGGAGGAGACATTCCATTTAATCTTAATTAATGAAGCAACTGCTGGTTGAAAAGGAGAGTGTTCCATTCTCGGACCAAGAAAAATTAAACAAACGCTAATCTGTGGGGCCTGGAGCCTTGAACCGTGGATGATCAACCACCGCATTTTTTTGCCAAGGAGCACACGACTTTTGCATCTTTAGACTCTTGAACATTGTCTTCGCCACTTGTAAATAAGACTGAGACCAGCAGTGTGGTGTCTCCAGCAAAGGTCTAGAATTATCTGGTCTCGAATATATCATGGCTTCCTTGAATCGAGAAAAAACTTACACCGAAGCATCACACCAAATGGATTGAAGACTCTTAGATCAGACGTGCCCTTGGTGGTGAAATAACCGCAGATCTTTGATAAATAGTTTGTTTAGTGCTATACCCGTTCGTCTGAATGATGTTGGGATGAACCTAGTCATAGACTCAACGTGCCACCAAACAAGCCTTACTCTTAAACTATAGACTCAACCGCATTTCAAGTGCGTTTCGAACAGGTACTTTTCCTGTAGTTTCCAAAGGGAATTGTGGCGTTATATATACTTCGGCACATTTGGGCTAAAATCCTAATAATAGTGATTGATTGATTGATTGATTGATTGATTTAATAATAGTGATCCATCTTAATCCGGAAGTGTGCGGTATCGTTCTGGGTAAGTCACGGGGTCGGCTAAGGCCGTAGGACGTTGAAAATAGATCAATCAGGTCGATGGCTGGCTGGCTTGGTGGAGATACAACCAACATCCGCCAATGGTTCGGTAAGCTCGAGAAAGGTTCCAGTATGAAACATTCCTTGTGGATAAGTTCTCTTCGATGTCACCTTAACGTGCTTGTAGCGCTTCGAGTCTCGAACGAGTAGACAAGATCTAGGATTAGGATAGTTCGGGAAATCAAGTCGAATCTTTTTGCCAATATCTTTTTCCCGTTATTGGCTTGCGATCTACGACATTTTTATCCCTTATTATGCTCTACTAAGGATACTACCTTCTCTACTATATTTAGATCACCTCTGGTTCAACAGCGACTATCTAAATTTTACCGCTTTACTATGTCCGTCAGACTCATGTATTTCCGAGAATAGAATGAGAGTACTATTAGATTGTTGTTACATATTGGAATCATGGCATAGGATGGATTCCATGCGCCGAAATTTGACATGACTACTTGCTGGCCAACGAGACTGGGTCCCTTTCGCAGTGTTTAATGCTCCTAGGTAGTGACTTGATTATTCGATTATCACGCCTATTATGTTATCATTGGGTACCGTAGGCTAATTCTACTGTCAATTCATTTGAACAAGCGGGAAAATATCGGAAAACTTAAGTCCGGTAGGAATCATTCATCAGGTCAAGGCAGAAGAAATCTAGATCAAAGTAGTCATTAAGTTAGTTATAGACTGTTAGTTGGCTTTCTCAGCGCATGATAGAATACGCTGTCAAGAATGCGTCATAATATCCCTCAGCGTAGCCAACAAATGTTTATCCCCCTTACCATTGAACCTTTTTGATAAAGCCCCGTTCGAAGCAGACACCGCTTCGGCTACCAGACCGGTTCACCTGCTGCATAGATAATGCTCTAGAACTACATCCCTGTCATGCGGAGTGAGACAAAATTCGTCTGGTGGGCCTCAACCATAAGAATGCTTCACATTGAGACACAAGGTGACTAGCTTTATCCGATATTGTGGCTCGCGTGTATGCCATGCCACATGGTACTGCACTATATCACAGAAGCCATGATATAAATTCATCGCCCAACTCAGAATTCAAAAGATGCAATTACTCTGATACTCATTCCGATTGATGGTTCGATTCCCACTTCTCAGCGTAGAAGAAACCAACATGGATAGCAAGCCAACCAAACCACGATTTGCTGACTGGCTGCGCCGATCTTCCAGCCAGGCGAGCTCCGAACCGGTGAACGCGGAACAGCAAATCATGGAGTTTCTAGGAGCAGGCTCTAGAAATGAAATCTCTACCGAGTGCTATGAGCAGCCACCTGCGTATGGGCGAAGCGAAATAGCCACGCTACACCAAGCGGACAGCATTCATATGCGCCGTGAGCTTTATTCTCTCCCTCACAAACGAACGCCCTACCCTCTCGAGTTATTATGCTAACCACGCTTTTCTCTCCAGAACGCCATGATGGGCCCAAAACCGTTTATAAAGCTCTCCCTCCTCCCCTTCGATCCGCGTCCCAACCTCCTATGATCCCCTCTCCGAGTTCTGTCACCCATCATCCCCCTTGGAATGAACCACGACCGGGCACGACTTCCCCATTCGGGCACCGGCAAAGAGAACTCAGTGGAAACAACGTGGCCAACAGCACGAGATTGCATGAGCGCCTCGGTAACTTATTCCAACCATACGTTGAAACAATTAAGCCAGTACAAGAAATCACAATCGATGAGTGGCTGAGAGCAGCAATCTGGTGGGCTCTTCGTGGGAAAGTGGTCCTAACGCGTGCCCAAACCTCGAGTGACTCAAACTTCATCCCTGATGAGGAGGATGAGATTTCATCCATGGCGATGGCACAAGGTCTGATGGACCTAGGCAAGGCATGGTGGATTTGTCACCAGGTCATCGCCCAAGATGACTTTCGAATCATCACTGCCGACCCTCGGATCAAAACTACTCCCCGAGGCGACCTTCTCGATCAGTACCGCTGTGTCCTCAAATATCTGCGACCGTACGAGAGGCAGTTAGAAACCACCTTTCTAGGGCGTACAGACTTGGGTCGGATGATGGATTTTGAGAAATCCCTTTGGGTTTTCTATGCGCCCGTCACGTCTTACGATGCTGCCATCCTCAACGACCAACGACTCGCAGCATGGAGCATACCCCTTGCCTTTGGCGACACAGAGGATCTCTTCCACTATACAAGTGAGTTTGTCAAGGTGACCTTGTTCGCACAGGAGGAATATTCCCTCGCACACTCATTTTACTGCATGTTCTCAATTATCCGAACCCGCTCCAACTGGCAAACTCTGGGGGTGATTGCAAGCCAAACAGACCTTGTGCACATCACAATCCATTCCAACGGAAAACAAGGACCGATATGGAAGGAGATCGAGTGGGATGTGGGCAGATTGTCGATGCTCGTCAAGCTTCGCCATGGTCTTTTCCTCGATGTCAAGTTCAGCGAGGACAGTTTCAAACAGTTCTGGGAGGCGGCTCATCATACCGTCCTGGCTGAGATAGACATGGTTGCCGGGCAGGATGAAGAGATCCTGTTCGACGATGCTATCAAGACTTGTCATTATATTAACCACGACAAGCCGATCGAGTTTCCTGCCAAGCCAGTGAAGGAATGCCGTATGCGCCTTTTCAAAAGAACCGCTACAGTGTATTCAGGACCCAACAATCGTCGATCGCACCGTGGCTATCGCCTCTTCATCTCGACTCCTCCACACATGAAGGCAATGCACCAAATATCCCATAACTTAGGAAATGAATCTCCTATAGTGTATAGCCTGTTGGATGCAGATGACGGCTCTCCTGGTTTGTTTTTGCAAATAGTTGAGGATGGCCAAAGGCGTTCCGTCTTCCTATACTACCATCATGCCGAATCGCGCACTTTAATGCACTCGCTTCTTGTCGACCTAGTTCCTGGCCCAGGCGAGACTGCTCTCCGAACGTTTCCCGTCAGTTCATACGTTATTCTGGAACGCCAGACCCGGGAGTCAGGAGCCCAGGGTGCTCGCCACCTTGAGTTCGGTGAAAGTCTAGCATCAGTCATTGAACAGGCACAGGAGCCTGAGTTCATCTCAAACCCGTATGGGAAAACAACTCTGTCGGAGAACTTGCGAGTCATTATTGAATCAGACTGGGGATCTATTACGGACCGCATTAACATCGGTGAGCAGAAATACAAACAAAGTTTGATTCAGGAACTCCCCTAACCGTCAATCGACACACAGGGCCTGGCGAATTAACGATCGGTCTATCGGTTCTCGACGATACTGTCCTTCATCTTCATCGACATTCGCAGGAAGACCTCACCATTACAGTCGCTCAGGGCTTGGCCAGTAACGGTCTTCAGAACAAGGTTATCGACGTTCTTCAGGCACTTCAAACAGAGCCCACTATACGGAGAATCAAATTTGAAACGGAAAAGGGTGAGAGTTCCCCACGCCCAGGTACCATTGCCCACAATCTGACTATAATCTTATAAACAGACTTGCATCATTTTCAAGAAGCCATCACGGGATTCAAGGTTATCTTTGACACGTTCGTACATTTCCTTCTTTAACTTTCAGCGGATTACACTAACATTTTACTTCTCTCATCCAGTGTTGCCACCCGCTTCTTTATTACTCGCCGCCGCAAACTCCTCTCGACCCTCAAACACTGGGACGCCAACATAACCCGCATTCAAGTCGTGCAACGTGGTACAAAGACGCAAGTTGTTGCTTTCTTCCATCAATTCAAACTCTGGAAATGCATAAACTTCGCCGTGAAGAACATGGATGAATTCGAAAGGGTCGATCAAAAGGGTGAATGGGGAGTACGGATCAAGGAAGCGAAGTATGCACCGCCAGCGGCAGACTCGGGGGTGTCCTGGTATGGATTTGTCTGTTTGGAAGAAATGGAATATCCGACTGAACATGACGACATGATCGTTATGTTTGGGCAACCGACAGGTAAGCTTTCTTTCTTGTGCCCTATGAGTAATTTGTCCTTTCATATGGTTCCATCCCTGGGTGAGCTTCCTCTTCAGCTTCAATTCGCGCTAATATCTGTCTTCTGTTAGTCCGAGAAAGGTTCGTTGCCTGCCTACCCGGATCTGTTGGGGATGCACCAAAAGGGCTGCTATGTTGGTGATAATTAATAGAATAGTGTACTCCATCATAGTTAATAATGAGCCTCTTTCTATACATTAAGGTCCCAAGAGGGTGACCACTGAATTCCAAACCTACACCCGCATATAGAACTCTTCCATTGCAGCCTTACCCATATACACCTAGCAGACTCACCTCTAGTCTGTGATAGCACCAACCACCTTCCCCAGAATGCCACCCCTCTTCTCTCCCTTCGCCTCCAAATCTCTATCCGAATAGAATCGTCTCAATCCGTCTAGATCAATGGTACTGGCATCAATCCACCAGGACCCGCGATAATAAATCCTGGCCCCAAGATAAATCACCACAATAGCAACCACACTAATATAATTGGCAAAGAAGTCCTTCACATTCGGACTGCCTCCCAATGGCCACAAACTGAGGTAGAATTCGGCAATGATGAGCAGAATGCACCATAGCAGACCCCAGTATGCACCGTATGGATAGGTCCATGATTTCCAGGGGAGCTCGGAGGGGTGGCGGCCTTGGAGTTTCCAGGCGTACCTCATGCGAATGTGTGAGAGACAGATCATGCCCCAGCCGAAGAGCGTGAAGAGAGAGGTCAGGTTGGAGAACCAGGTAAAGACTTCGGCGCCGCTGTTGTTGACGTTCAAGTATGCAAGACCGCCGCCAATGAGGAGTGTGACCCCAAGGCCGGCGAGGGGACGACCTGCCTTGTCGGCTTTGCCGAGAATCTGGCCATGAATTAGCATTGACTGAACGGAGGTGAGTTTGATGATGGGGGGCAGCAAGCATACCTTAGGAGCAATTTTAAGATGAGCCATTCCCATAAGCGTACGAGCACCACCATAGCCAGAGATACTTCCAGTTGACACGACAGAGATAAAGATGACAGCGTTCATGATATGGGCCAGAGGAGCTAAACCGGCGTTCCGGTAGGCAATGACGAATGGGGAAGCGTTGACACCCGAAGCACCGAATAGATCCTGGTTCATGGGGTCCACAGTGATAGTGATCATGAGCGAACCCAGGACGTAAAATAGTGACAGACGCAACCACATAGAACCGACTGCACGCGGGACCGACTTGCGCGGGTTGGTGGTTTCGGCGGCGACGAGAGCGCAGTTCTCGGAACCGGACATGGCGAAGATACAGGTCGGCATGACGGAGAGGAACCCCTTGAATCCGTTGGTGAAAGGCTCGGAGTTCCAGTATCGGAAGCCTATGGGGCCTTCGGCGGGAGCGCCTCCTGCGGATACGACTGGGTGGTGTTAGGGCTAGCCTTGAAACAGTGAACAGGGCAGAACTCACCGATGAGAGAAATGATGACCACAATGATCCACGAAAACTTGATTGTCGATGATATGACCTCAATTTCTCCAAAGAACTTGACACCGACCACGTTAATCAGGATAATCACCACCCAGAAGATACTAATCCACGCGGCGACATGCACTTTATCTGTCCAGAAGGTCAAGACAGTGTTGACAGCCTAGCCCCAGTTAGTTCAGATCAGTCAATCTGGATAATATCACCAACCTGCAGCTCATTTGCAATGACAATAAAGTAATTAAACCAATACGACCATCCTAGCGCGAACGCAGCCGACGGGTCGACAAACATCGAAGTCCACTGCACAAAAGCCGACGGAAGAGGATACATGACAGCCATTTCTCCAATGGAGTGACTAACTGCCCAGATCATAGTACCAGAGAGAATGTAACCGATGAAAATGGCAGCGGGGCCTCCGTTAGCCAGGGACGTACCACTGCCCAGCCAGAGACCCATGCCAATGGAAGAACCCAGGGCAATCATGGTGATATGCCGGGTGGACAGTGTCCGATGCAACTCGGTTTCAGCTCCATGGTCAACATCAGACACCCAACCCGAGGTACTCGGCTCCACGGTCTTTTCGATCGTTTTGTGACTCGAGGAGTCGAAAGCAGCCATATTGACTGTTTGTCACTTAGAAAGGGTAGGATTGGAGTGGGAGGACACAGGTAGGGAAAAAACGGGAGTAAAGGAACGACAGTAGCAACTGGGAATATTAAATCATATACACAAATACTCCAAACCAGCTCGTGGCAAGAAGCCTTCCTTGGCTGGCTTGCCCTGCGATAAGACATCTTGTTCGGCGGCTTAGCGTTGCGGGCTATCAAAGGCTGGAGATAACCGCCATCTTCTGGAAGCTCCGTGTCTGCCAATTGCGGGGCGTTATTCGTTATCAGCCACTAGCTGAGGGGCTTTCTCGCCCCTGACGAGCCAACAGAATCCTGTGGTGTAACTAGTGGTGAATTATGGGATCATTCGGGACAGGAGGCCTATGGTTCGATATTACACTTGACATTAAGATAACACGGCTCCTCTGTATTTCATGATTTCGTCCGGGTTTGGATGCTTTATTTCTTCTTTTGAGCTCGTCTAGTTTCTGAATACAGAATTGGACCAGCAATAAATTCACGAGATTTTGCTCCAAAGCCTTCAATGAGCGGAGACTATCCGACTCAATATTGTATCCTGAAAACCCTTCCGCTGAACACAGAACCAACTACTCAAGCCCTCCATGAAACCCTTCAGAAGTATGACTTCAATACCTCTGAACGAATGGAATTATGTTTTTCTTCTCAGCTCTATCCCCGGGTACTAATTTCTCTCGTCCAGCGCCGATGTAACCTAGATAAGCTATCACAACCATGCTCCATTTAACCTGTCATCAGCCACCGTACTGATTGTGGGACTTGACCAGCTATTGAAAATGCGAATATCGCAACCTTGGTCGTTGCTTATATACACTCCAGCTTCGGTCGCATATCATCGGTTATGCTCGGATGCCATATCGATAACTCGGGGGTATAATCTGCCCTGCCTAACCGCGCTATAACGATACATAATCGGTTTGACCTACTGCATTCCTACCTTGAAATGTCACATCGCACCATTTGCGTATCGTACCACATGGCTCTCCATTCTCGTGATTGGAGAACGGGTGTTCGTGTTTAGAGGATAGCTTTGTGGTCTGATAGCTTTTACACGTGGGACCGGATCTGCTGTACGGACCCTGCGTTTGGGCAGAGAGATAGTGTGGACATGTGGACAATTAATTCTAAATTTGCCTGGCTCCGATACTTACAACCTACTAGGTTTTTTCCAGTCAATAATTATTTGATGGTCTGTGCCAGGAAAATCAGATGGGCACATTCCGTGCGCAGAATAGTTGTCAGTGCAATAGCCAAGTCTCTAGATTTTTGTTGTTTGTCACATTGCATGAAGGGACTTAGTAGACTATTAGGAGTATCAGCATTAACTTGGTCTGTTCAGCTAATCCGTCTTTTGTATTTTATCTACCCACATTCTATTTAGATATATATTTTCAAACTCACTTAAAATAACAGATACTGAAGACACAGTTACAGGAAGACTTAACGCTTGTTCTAGATGGGAATAATTAAAGAGAATGAGTGAAATGTAGCAGCAACAATTAGATGCTAATGATAACGAGTTTGCGATGGATTTAGAACTGTCTGTAGAGTACTTGCAAAAAAACAAACCAAACAAACAAGGCAGCAAGGCAGCGAAAAAACGCCTCGGCATTTTAAACCTCCTTTTCCCGGCCTGTTTTGCTGATTCTTTGGTGCCTGAGGCACCATGCCAAGCATTCGTGTTTGTTTACGCGTGAAGACCGCTTTTCCCTATAGATACGACCATCTACATCCTAGTTAATTGAATTCATTCGTTTGGCCACAAATGCAATCTCATGTCCTCATTGTGCCTGTCAATTATTTTTTCCTAATATCCTCACCCCGCCATCATTGAGTATCCCAAATAAACCGAGCGCTTACTGTATTTTGTTCAGAATTTACTTACCTATGAGTAGGTAGGGTTGATTAGGGGTAAAACCGCAACCGAATTTGCACTAAACCTCTGCGGTTATGGGTTGAACTTGAATATCTTGGGACCGAAATCCGCAGCTCAGGGACCGCCCGAAACCGCACCGACTATAATCCCACTCAGGGCCTTTCTGTGGATCCCTTTGGGTGATCGAAGGGGGGATAGAAAATGAAAACGAAACTACAAGAGATCCCCGACGAGCTTATTTCAAATTGTCGGGGCCAAAGGTGAGCAAGCTACGAAAGAGTAGGGTGTTTATCCAATCGCATTTTTTAGAGCTAAACCAAGCAGGAGAACTTCAGTAAGTCTCGTTGAAATGATTGAATAAGGTTAAATATATTAACTTAGAGGAGCACTCAATTGGTTCTAGACCCAACAATTGGGGTTTAATATGCTCCAGCTCGGAGTAAGTAAGACAAAATAACAGAAGACTAGTATTATATGTACATGTACAGTATTATAATATGGCAGGGTTAAACAGCAAATATGATAGATGACAAGCACAGCGAGCCGGACATTCAGTCCTGAAGACGAGCGACCAGCTTGTCACCGAGCTCCTTGATACTGTCCTCGAAGGCATCGGTGTCGTCCGTGGTCCAGTCAGCCTCGTCGCCAGGAACAGCATCCTTACCGGTGAATCCGATGTAGAGGACATCGTCATCGGCATGGCCATTGTCACCGGTAATATCATCATTAGGGTAGCACAGCTGCACCAGAGAGATGGACGCTTCGCCAGTGGAGTCCTCACCATTGGTGTCGCCCCAGATACCGTAGAACTAATTCAGGTCAGTTTTCTATCTCACGTCACACACGAAAAGGTATGCAAGGGGAGGTATACCAGCTGATCGCCACAAACAACGGCCATCACACTCAGGGGCTCCATGCCATACTCCTGAGGATCGAAGTCGGTGTTACCAAACACGACATACGGATGAACATTGGCGTCCAAGTCATCGATGCCATACTGGCTCAAGGAATCCATGAACGCAGTCTGGCTCTGGCCAGTTTGGTCGTTGGCGCAGTCACCATCAGTGTTATTGGCGCCATCGCAGTCCACATCCATGTTATCGTATTGGCCACCATTGCTGGAGCTGTGCAGGAAGATAGCGCCATCGATGTCGCCGCAATAGGCAAAGGTATTTTCACCATTGATGCCATCGGTAAAGCCGCCAGCGAGGTTGTTCTCACATTTTCCAGACTAAACAATTAGCCCTGCGCCTTCGAATGGTTAAATCCAGGCAAGGAAGGGGTACCTTATAGTTGTCATAAATCTGTTTCAAATTATCAGGCAGATCATATGCCGACACCAGGCCGACCGCGAGCAGAGCAGCGAGAGTAGCGTAATGCATAGTGTCAAAGAGAGTCAATCAATGGAAGTTGAACCGAATTCTGGATGTCTCCCCTCACAACCCAGCGAACCACTGACGTATTTATACCCATCCATTGCACCCCTTCGCTCCCATAGAACAAGCCTAGCCCAAGCATCTGACACGCACCATTCCAGATCTGGGATATGGATACCGTCGAGCCCGCCTCCAATAACGACCACGGAGGGTCGACCCACCGGGCGATCATCCCGTCGCTCCGTCACTCCATACCCGAAATAGCGTCAGCCCTGGAGCTTGACGAACTTTGAAACCACCCGTTTGGGGGCGATCGTGACGAAAGGAGTAAGGTAGTGCGAAGAGATGGAAGGGGGAACTGAATAAGCTCGTATCGGGGCATGACGGATTTGACGGTTCGGGAATATGGTCCTCGCTTAGATTTCGGGGGCCGGATTAGGGGTTCGTTCACTATTATACATACCACGTGCTATCTTTAATTCTCTCTAGTGGGTTTCATGCAAAGAGATGACACGAGATTGGGGTCGACAAAGCATGCTGAACTGTTGAGCCCGACGGAGAATAATCAACCGCCGTTATTCTGAACCGATAGAGTCCACTAGCCGCCATCCTAATCTCAACTTCACATGATCATGCGAAACGACAACATTCATAGAATAGCTGCTATTGTTTCTTGCGGTAAGAAGCCAACTGACTCCTCAGGAATCAGCCATTTAATCTTATTTCATCTGTTCTGAATAGCCCGTGGTAAATATGAAACACTCGATGAGTATTCTACGACTCTAGTCATAATTCACCATTCTCGGTCTATAGGATTACAGAAAAGCACAGGAGAAAGGGAGAGGGTATGATTTATTATTCTCACGTTGAGCCAGTACCTCAGTAGGGGATTAGGGTTGACAAAGACTCCGTTATCTGTCGGTATTACTATTTGCGTCAGAGTCATAGTGGTCTTTGAATATTCGCCTCGAACAAGGAAATTGTATTTCTTCTATCACTGTTTGAAAAGTACGGACGTAAATACCCCCAAAAATTCTACTCAAGACTGGCAAGTAGACAGCCAGTGGTAGAATGAGAAGCTTAAAAACACTGGCGTCAAATATCGAGTAAAGCTAACTGGGTGGCTGGGCTATGGGAATCCATGCGAGCGTGATGTGTTAAGATCCGGAACCTGTTCTCGAGTGCTCTTCTATCAAGCATTCATCCAAGCTTCGCTAGCCATGATCATGACACAATGCCTTCTCGGCACGTCTCATATGTACTGAACCATCATGTTTTAGCGAAAGCTGCCATAGTTTTCTAAGATGTCCAAAAATTTGGATGTCTGTTTCGCGACGAAACGGCAGTCGCTTGTTTGTTAGAGTGCATATTCAAAGAATGTAGTTCTTAGCACACGAGAGTAGCGCTAGGCCTCTTCATTGGTCATATAAGACGACCAGCAGTTATAGGAACTCTTAGTCTTACCAAATAATTATGCGAGGGATTCAGAGCCATGTATACCAGGTAGTCCCTCACATCCCGCAAAAATACCTTTGGGACTGTTAGAGATTCGTACAATATTGAAGTCAATGCATACAAGTGCAGGAGAAACAATCAAAACTAGACATTCTTAGGTAATACAAATTCCAGATGAGGGAATCTACATAAATATTGTGCAGAATAGTACAACATAGCTAAACCATAAGGAAAAACCTTGTAACTGCCAAAACTTATTAACACACTTTCTACTAGCAAGGCACCTGGGTAGATAATAGATACGGCTAACCTCCAGCCACCTATCTATGGTCACAGGGCCCATTAAAACGCACCCCTACGGGACCCACTCCTCACAACTTCTCGAACCGGATGTGTTGCTGCCTGAGGCATAGACCCACCACCCATTTTCTCCGCATCTTTTCTTCTCCGGCGTGGAATCTTCTTTTCATTCTTTCTCACAACTTCATAGCTTGTCCCGCCCCTTTGTATGCTGAGTCGATCGGCGGAGAGGGTTGAACATGATCTTGTGTTGTTCTCTCGGTGCTTAACAATCGATTTGTCAATCGACGTTCTCGGCCCCGTTTGATTTAACAGCCGTGACTCATGTGTACGCGCGCTTGTGCTATGTCGGAACTTCCGGTAGGTCGAGTACTGGAAATTTCCTACAAGACATCTCTATATAAGATGTGGTCTTCCACACCTGAGCCGAGTCATTAGCCGCCGACAAACCCTAGGAAGGAAATTATCCATTGCTGAATAGTGCTGATCATCAAGAGATTAGTTCATTTCATCGATTCACTATATCTCCCGAAGAGGACCTGATCACCAGCAACAATGCTACTGCAAGTGTTACAATGGCTGCTAGATAGCCTCACGCCAACTGTCCTTCTCTATGGCACCACCGCTTTTCTCGTCTTGCTGGGCTGCGGCCTAACCATTGTGCTCCAATCCAGCAATGCATCAACCATCCGCAGACAGCTCAAACACCTGAAGCTTCAAGGCATTAAACCATCAAACAGTAACATGAACGACCAATATGACAGCCAATATGCTATCCCCGAGGATACCGACCCAGCATCCAACGAGCCTATCCGGATCAAATCCATCTACATCCATCCCATCAAATCATGTGGACCGATTGAGCTGGATCGTGCCCTCCTGACCAAAACTGGATTCCTATACGATCGATGCTTTGCCCTAGCTACAGAAACCGTATCCCCTGGTTCTCCTCCGGAATGGAAATTTATCAGTCAGCGTACCAAACCGACCATGTCGTTAATCCAAACCTACCTATGGACTTCGCATGAATCGAGCGATCCGAACGATCCGCTCGTCCAAGCAGGCGGCTGCTTAGTTGTCACTTTCCCAGACCCAGATACCGACTCCCGCCCCTTGCGTTGGATCAGCCGACTCGACGCCTTCCTTCACACCGGCAATCTACATCCGACTCCGGAGATCTCATTCATCGTCCCGCTCCATCCAACCCCCTCACAGATCTCCTCGTACGACATCAGCATCCAAAAATTTGGAATCCACGGTCGCCCAGCCTCCGGACTCAACATCTCCGCCCTCCCAGACATCGCTACCGCTCTCCCGAAGCTCAAACGCTTCCTTCGCATCCCAGACTCCCAGCCCCTCGCTCTACTAAGATGCACCCCGGACACGCTACTACCAACGACCAAGAACCTCGCTCCACTGGAAAATATTGGCTCCCGAGCTGTCCACGGATATACAGACCAGCAACCGATCAACATCAACAGTATATCCTCCGTGCACTCTGTCTCGGGCCTCTTACCACCCGAGAACCAACCTCTCAACGCGCTGCGCTTCCGCGCTAACATCTGGATCTCGGGATCTGTCGCCTACGACGAGGAGACATGGAAACGGTACCGCATCATCCCCAAGAGAGAGGCTAGTTCAACACAACCAGATACATACGCCGACGTATCTCCAACACTATCAGTCGTATGCCGTACCTCGCGATGTACCATGCCCAGCGTGAACCCCGACACGGGGATCTTCGATACCGATGTACCTCCCGCGGGACGGAAACGGGGCAAGCCCCAGCCTAGCACGACGCTGGTGGCGCATCGCACGGTCGAGTCGGGGAATGCATCGGCGCTGGGGTATCTGGGGATGCATTGCGTGCCGGAGGATTCGGGATTAAAGGAGGCGGAGAAGCAGGGGCGGGGGCTGGTTGTTAGTGTTGGTGATGAAATTGAGGTTTTGGAGAGAGGAGAGCATTTATATGGGTCGACGGGGAGTGATTATTAGAATATACTATGCCTAGGGCGGTGTTGTATCGTGTTAGACATTTGATATAGTATTTGCAGGTATTGAGCTTTGAAAGTGAAGTAGATTAACATATTTTAGACTATTGATGAATAACAAATGCTACCGATAAAGCATAGAGTATATACTCCTGGACTATCTACCAAGAGCGTCAACTAGACCGAACCATGAACGCCTGCTGGTACAGCAGAAACAGGGCCGATCATTGCGCGAACGGGGAAGGTCGATGGATGATAGGTGATGGATCACTGAAACAATGTCTAACCCTCTAGCTTTCCACTTCCCTTCACCAAAGGTGGTCACAGTGGCACCCGCCCAGCGTAGACGAGACGAGAGAACATATCCCCAGGTGATGAGTAGGATGGAGCATCATAACTTTACGAATCAGCATTCAGGCGCAGGTGACAGGCTAGTATACTAGTATTCGGTTTACGAGCAAAATCTGCTCATTCGCTCCTGAGGCAAAGCCTTTTACTAGCGAGCATCAACTGCCCCATACAACCAGTAAACACAAACCCAGTCCAAAGGCATCGTACAGCTAAACCACCGAGAAAAACTGACTCATCAGCATCATAGCTCAAATGTATTACACTATACAGGAAAGGACGTAGCTCTATTCCAAACTACCCCGATCTTCTTAACATCACATCATCATCATCATCTGTACAGACCCCCAGATCCACAATATCACAGATAGATCCACAGATCAAGCCATCTCCTGATGACTCGCCTCAACAGCCTTCTCCTCCGCCACACTATTCTGCCTCCTCTCAACCTCCGCAGTGAAGGTATCCTTCGCCGATGCCGATTTCCAGGCACTGACATTGGAGTCAAACATAGCATCGATTTCTTCGAGCGAGCGGTTCGACGTCTCAGGATACATGAAGAACACGTGGAAGGTCATGACAGTACAGAAGACGCCGAAGATGATGTACGTCTTCCATTGGATGTTGGTGAAAGCGGGCGCGACGAAGTAGGCCAGAGCGAAGTTGAAGATCCAGTTGCCTGCGGCGGACAGACCGACGCCCTTGGCGCGGTATTTCAAGGGGAAGACCTCGGAGGCGTAGACCCATGCGGTGGGGGCCTATTACAATTACTTAGCCTTCTATTTTGCTGCTTATGCACATGGGGGAGGGTACAAGGGAGGGACATACCCAGGTGAAGCCGTAGACACCAACAAAAATATAGGAGCAAGCAATCACGCCCTTTCCGGGGGCGCCTGCGATAGACCATCGGAGGTTCTCGTTGCCGTCGATCGAGTCAACGGGGTGGCCGTATGTAGCCATAATGCCGGCAATAGCGAAGTGAAGGGCCAGGCAGAGAACGGAGCCGCTAAGAAGGAGGAGTCGACGACCGATGCGATCGATGTAGGGGAGGATGACACCGGTAGTGACGAGGAAGATAACGTATTGGATAGCAGAAGAGTAGAGGGCCGTGTCACCGGACTGTGTCTGAGTTAGCTGGACAACTCATTACTGGCCCGAGGGTAAATATCAACTCACCATGTTGGCCATCTGGAAAATGTACACGACGTAGTACATAGCGACGTTACCTCCCAGCAGTTGCTGCCACACCTGTACACTAACACCGCACATAGTTCGTTTCCACATCTTGGGACCAAATAGGGCTAGAAAAGTAACATCCTTCGACTCGTGGGCGACGCGGACAGCCTCCTGCACCTCCTCGAACTCCAACTGAACGACTGGGTTGCTGCGGTCGCCGTGTCCATGGAGCAAAGCCAGGGTATCATGAGCCTCCTCCCATCGCTCCTTCCCAGCCAACCAACGGGGCGACTCAGGGAAGAAGGGCAGCGCAAGCAACAAAATAAGACCGGGGACGGCCTGGATACCCCAAGCGACACGGAACGAGGAAGCGCCAGAGAGGCCCTGTCCACAGCCGTAGGAAATGAGGTACATAATCAGGATACCCCATTCGATAGCCCATTGTTGAATACCAACGATACGACCACGGATACGGGCGGGGGCCAACTCGGCGAGGTAGACGCAGACCTGGGACGAAGTGACACCGACTGAGGGTAGGTAGGATAGGGTTAGCGCAAGCCACGTGGACAGGGGATGGACGCCTCTTCCGTACCGGAAAGACCACTAATGACTCGGCCAGCCACCAAGTGCGCCACGCTGTGTGCGCTACATTGGATAACGGCACCGATGATCCAAACGATACAAGCAATCATGAGAGACATGCGTCGGCCAAGGTGATCGGATAGCCAACCGGCTCCGATGGCACCTGCGAAGGAACCGGCAGACATAGACGCGGTGATCTAGTTTCGGTTAGAGCAAAATTACATAGTATGAAACAAGGAAAGCTAGAACTTACACCACCCTGGAGATTCGAGTCGGGATGGTCGAAATAGTCGAGGTACTGCTGCGTGCCGATCCAGGCACTCATAGAACTACGCGGGTCAGCATTTTCCCTTGTAAGAAAGACCGTTAAACGTACCTGACATCGAAGCCGAAGAGAGCACCGCCGATGGTGCCAAAGGCGGCAAGGACTGTATTGCATGAGTAAAAACGGACAGAAAATGTTGGAGAATGTCAAACATACCGTAAATATTCGTGATCCGATACATGGTTGGCAGCTCTACCTCACAAGATCGGGCTGATCGCGGAAACAAAAAAAAAAAAAAAGTCGGCGCCAGGGGAGCTCCAAGACAGCGATCTTATATACGACGAACACTCATACGGGATCGCATGGCTGAACTTGGCATCCGCGCCCGTTTGGGAGCAGCCGGATTCCGGGGTGGTGCAAGACGCGCATGGCGTTCGGCCGGCGGCACCACTGGAACGAGCAAGGATCGGCCTGGAGGGAATGTGGAGGTCCGGGGAGACATGGGGATGGGGAAACGAGCAAATCAAGGACTCTGGGGGAGGAGCGCCAATGCGTCATGAGTGGGGAGGAGTGCACCAGCTCACCCAGTCGGTTGATTCTGGGACGGAGATTTTCCCAGTTAGGTGTTAGGGAGAGGCCCGGATGAATGTTGAATTAACCGAGTAGATGAGACCCTGCCCTGTTGTACTGAAAACAATCTCGCTTTGATTAAGTGATCGCGATCCTTTGGGACGGAGTATCCACGTGAGGATATCCAGCTGCCCATCAATCAGGGCTTGCCATGCCCAGTGACCGGGAGAGCCTTACTGCCTGAGGGAGACAGGGGGAGAACACCTGAGGCATCAGCTGATGGCTGACAAAGCACACTCTCCGCGATTTTTCCACCAATCACTGATGGGTATTTCACGTGACTCTCCGCGTCTCGGGCGGACCCGGTTCTTTTCCAGCTGCGAATCAAGGAATGTCAATGCTCAATGGCCCTGAAACATGGGGTCAGGTTAATTCTCGGTCCAGGTTAATTGCATTTAAGCGAACTGTGCCGAGAAGTCTGGACTGGACCCTGGCAATGGCATCCCGAGGGGAGATGCCCGTGCACTCTGACATCCCCGGACTCATCTCTCCCGCATTTTGGCTTCAACGGGGTCTTCCATGACGTGTACTCATTCAGGTCTGTCCATGAGGAGAGCTCACCTGTTGCGGTCTGTTTCACTCCAGTATCCCCAGGTCGCTAGTGCGCGACTCGGCCGTCGTCCGCCGTAACGCGCCTGCCCGATGTCCGATATCGTCGGTATGCCTCCGGCTCGAATCTCACCAGCTAGCCATAGCCATCCTAGTCTGACGCCTTCTACGTCGGTGGTGTCGAATCTAATCTAGGAGTTTGACGCCTCCAGAGCACTTATCAAGCCTCATAAACGCCACTCGTCAGCACCGGTCCGAATCGTCTCCTCCGTTGAGGATGCACTTCGCTCCGATCGCTTCTCCGAATAAGCACGCCGATGCCCTCCGTATTGACATTGGCATTGGCATCGGAACCGCCATACGGAGTCAGGTACATGTGCTAAGAACGATCGTCTCTTCCGATACTGACGATCGCTGTACGCTTGATGTCACTGATGAGCTTGTACTGCCGAGTCCTCTTTCCGTCGCCGAATCCACTTCGGTCGCGTTGACCGGGACGATCGTCTCTCGATGGCCGAAGCGAGATCTTCTCCCGGTCGGAAAATGGCTCGTCTGGGCTGCATGATGATGTTTTCACCCTGTCCGTGCCGAGAGAAACCGGTCAGATGACAATTCAAAACCGTTGGTCTTGGAATCGGCCAGGTCTGTTTGCTCTGAGAGTAACTTGGCCTGCCGAAACGGGTGGGATATACCCACTTTGGTGCGTCTCCTGTGGGACGGATAGAAAGTCTCACACATGGCGTCATTGAATTCGCTAAATGCAGTGGTGTGTGGGAAATTCATCAACTTGCCGAATCTATCTCACTCTGCCACTGCACTTTTCACCTCAATTTTGTCAATCGGAACACTCATCTCCTTGCTTTGACTGGTAAGCTTTTTACAGTCAACGTGAGCCAGAACCTACCTTGCCGATCAGTCGTCTCTCGCTAGTATAACCATGTTCAGGATGGATCAACCACGTTTGACTTCAGTCGAATCCCTCCAAATTTTCCTCAGACAATCATCGAAGCTTAATTCCATCCCTTTTGAATTCTCATTTGCTAGCGAGGTCGCCTTCTAAAAGAAGCTTCTATGTTGTTTCTATAGTACAGCGTGGGACATGGATCAGGCGAAGTCGCTATAGTAGTGATTCCCGAAGTGGTCATCTTGCATTTCTTGGGGGGTAATTTGTATCAGCTCGCCCACTAATTTCCTCATAGCCCTGCAACGACCCTGACTAGACTGATAATCCAGCCAGCCGGGTAGGTCTGGTAACCTCTTCCTCTTTCATTGACTATCTTTAGACTCTGCTCCGATGCTCCTTTGTTGGACTTTGAGCTGTTTTGTATAGGTCAGCAGTTCATCTGCTCCTGTGATATTCCTGGCCTTGAACACATCAAAGGCGACAGCAAGAACGCCATGATGCTCTATGTAAAGACCCTTTGCTTTCCTGCTCCGCTGCGAAATTGGAAGTGGAGACATTGAGGGATGCGGAGCGGGATGCGGAGCACCGTTTGTCAATGTATGTGTTTGCATATGATCATACATATGGGCATGTGATAATGATTTGTCGTCCTCGAGACCAATGACCCGTGGAAAAACTTTCTAGTCCTCGATACAGTGTGTGTTGAGGTCTGCGCCGTATTTCAGCATCAGCTTAAAAATATCCAGCCACTCGCACAAATCCTTTTGCAGATAGTCACTATCAACATGGAGGTAGTGAACAGTGTACTGCCATATTATATACCCTTCATACACCTCGTTTGGATCTGCGCCATTCTCAAGCAAAAACCTGACTCTGTTGATATCTGGACGGAACGTTGCTAGATGCACAGTTCAAGCATCGAGGGACAGGGCAAAGGCGAGGAGAGGGAGTCCTTGCCGATGGTGAGTGGACCAGGATGGCAACGGAAGTTGCTGGCTCCGCGCCAGAAATACCGGCGAGGCGATCATTGAAATCTTTGCCTGGATATACCAGTCTAGTTTTACCTTCAATGCGATTGACAGCAAGTCTTCACCCCAGACAGCACGCTTAGAGGCATAGATCTTCCATTCAGCATAGTTCTTCGGGTTATCATAGAGCATCCATTCACCAGTGCTGCACGACCAGTGGCCTTGTCCTGATTGGCGAGCCTAGTGCTCTGCAAGAACTGCGTCTAACTCTTCAATCAGCACTATCAGATCCGAAGATCCTTTTCCTGTGAAGCTTGCGATTTTGGACAACATAAACTGGCCCGCCTCGTATACAGTCTTGGCTTGCAAGATCACGGGTGTTTTCTTCGCTTGCAAAACATAGGCCATCGTGAATGATACCGAGGGATCAAATGAGGAACGCTTTGTGCAATCTGTCACAGCCTTCCACACTCGAGGCTGTTCTAAAAAGTCTCTGGCAGTTCGATGTAGATACAAGATTTGATGACGGTGTTCCTTGGTAATTCCGGAGTTATTGCCATTCGTAGGCTGCAGTGTCCCATGAGCATTTGGACTTCGGGGGCTTGGAGTAAAGAGTTGTCTGTTGAAATGTTGCATCAAACCCAGCTGAGGAGGTTCATCTTCGATCCCTTGTCGCAGCACGTGAGCATCGGCAATTGACATACTAACAGCACCATCATGCTCGGGGAACGGGCCGTATTTCTGGGTAAGAGGCTCGTACTCAAAAGGTGAATGAACTTCCAGAAGCCCCTTGCATCTACTGTTCAGTTTCAACATTGTTCTCTCCACAAGCGCTTCTCTTATTAGGTCTTCCTTCGTTGTCATCTTGTCATTTTTTGTTCATAGCAAGTCTGTCAGTGTGCAAGCTTATGACATGACTTACACTAGGGCACAAGAGCGCCCGATAGAGAGCCATGACATTCAGACTGTGACCGCTGGCACGAAATATCTGAAGCATTTCCGAAGGTTCTTCACGATACCTCGGCTCTATCCGCTCCAGCATACGGTCATAGAGTTTCTCAAGATCGACCAGAAGATCAGCCAAACACTTGCGAAGGTCGAAAATGTCGTCACCATTTCGGGCCCACCAAGCAAGGACTTCACAACAAGCTCTACCCACAGGAAGATACCATCTGCCTTTTCCACAATCTCATGTATGAGAGAATTTCCGCCGTCTGAATCGTCGATAAGAAGCAGTTGCATCTGTTTATTCCTGCCCAGTTTATCCCTCACATATAAACGAAAATCATCCTTAGTCAGGTCTTGCAGTCGTAGTTGGCAATTGAGGTTGAAAATATCTTGAAAAATCGACCATGGCCTGCTTGAGACACCAAACTTTGCATGCGTTGACAGGTCTGAAAGATCATGGATATATTCAGCAATTCTCTCTGGATTGCCATCATACTCATTCAGACCGTCGATGAAAAAGCACATCCTCATATCATCGCGCGCAAGGGTCACAAGACGCGTGAAGGCTCTTTGCAGCTCATCTATTGACCATATTAGCTCTGGCATCTCTTTGTCTTGAGCAGCAAGCTTTGCCCTTTCCTCCCATTCCTCAGGAAGCACCTCGGGTATAAGCTCCCTGCACTCGCTGAGTACCTTGAAGAGGAGTGTACGGAAAAGCCCTGTCTGCGATCTTTGTTCTTCGACGCCACTGTTCCAGAAGAAAAAGACGCCCGCGATCAATTGGCCGTTTTTCGACCAACTTCGAAGACCGGTCCACGTCTGTGGATGATCCCAAATAAAGCGGATCAGTGTCGACTTTCCCGATGCAGCCTTCCCTTGCATCCAGTAGGTTCCGCTACCCTTGACCAACCATTCCAAGAAGCCGTCCCATTTCATCCCATTTTCTCCCACGTCTCGAAATATCCAGGTGAATGTATTGCGGTGAGCTGCGGTGATGCTATCGGCGCGATGATCCATTTGAGGGAACCGCAAGCTTTCGAGTAAGCTGGCTACTATGCGAGCCCTGCGTTTCTTGACGCCCGTGTGATGATTTGCCTGGTTTGTTACCGGGAGCATCAATTTAGTGTTAAAGAGCGTGCGCATCGTCCGTCTGGTATCCTGACTGAACGATTCAAAATGCCTGTTGAAAGGCCTTGACACCAGAAGCTCCAGGCTCCCTGCTGCTAGTAAATAGATACCCTAGTCAGAGACATCACAATCAGACTTACTGAAGATATAAGTGGACATAACCCTTGAGTTCGCACCTCCAGAGCTCCAGCTGCCTCACGAGTTGGTCTATCTCGCCTGCCTCCCAGACTGATTTCAAAGCTACTCTGAAACTCTCCCATTGCACCTAGTCATTTGCCTTCGGCACAGTCAAGTAGCGCAAACGATTGAGCAACTTCTCTCCAGCACCAACGCATTCTTTGCACATTTGTTGGAGGCGTTCATATTGACGATGCGGCTCTAGCGACGATACCCGCACGTGCTTGGCTGAAGAGAACGATTTTTCCACGTCATCAGTCAGCTCCTCGAGGTGCACAGTGACGGTCTCGGTACTCTCATTTCTCCAGTGCAGTCCGCCTAGATATTTCTACATTCGGTCCTCCTTGCACAGAATTGAACCGGAAAAGTCGGTGAATTGGACGAGCGCAGCGAGCACAGACATAGTAGAAAGGCGATCCAGCCCAGTGACTGAATTAATGCACATGTATCAGCATAACCAAAATGCTGCGATCGGAAAAAGGAAAGACCCACGGATTTGCGTTTTAGGAATCGCCGACAATAGTTCCTTCCCGTACGCCGCTGCTGTCAGCGCTGCGTATCCTTGCCAGTGTTTGTTCTTGTGTGAGTCGGCGTAGTCACAGATACCTTGAATGACCAAGCACGGAAAGTGATCCATGAGGCCAGTAGATTCCATCTCGAAGCACAAAATGCCGAGTTCCTGTCCCAGCCGTTCCCGAGTTTGGCCGTCCCTCATCACCTGGTTTCCCGAAGCGATGAGCCCATAGTAGAGCCGTGGGACATTGGAACTCGTTACGGGCCGGTCAACAAGTTGGCCTCGATCACACTGTGCACAGTCATCGTTCGAGGCTAGGTGTTCGTATGCTGCGTTAAAAAGAGTATCTTGATGCTGCCTGGGGGCGCTAAGTTTGAGTCCAAGATGCTTGTTTCGTGTAATCACATCGGATACGATCTTCGGAATCTTTGTTTCGCTAATGAAATGGGTTGACTCCAGATCGGCGATGGCCGTGAGTAGTTCCAACGGTGGCTTATTCAAGGATCCGTTCGGGCGCAACTTTCCTCCACTGGGCACCTTACCGTAATCATATCGAACCACGCCTCTGTGGCGATCCGTCGGCTTGCTGACCGCAGCGTCTCCCAGACGAATGTCCACCGACGGGTTCGGGACACCTCCACCAACCCCCACTTAACATTGGGAAACGTTGATGACATATGTTCGGCGACCAGGGCCGCGGAGGTAGTGCCGTACAGGCCCGAAGGAAGACAGGCGATCACGACATGATAGCCTCCAATCGAGCCAAGCGAGTAGGTATTTCGGTCGTTTTGTTGACGTTTTGGCAGGGTCTCGTGAGTTTCGTCCACATCAGCTTAGCCGCCGCCATTTCCAGCGGTAAGGCACACACCTATCCCACGGTGTAGTCATCGTACGACAGAAACTTGGTTGATGGCATCGTCCACCAGCTTTGGAGAAGGAGACGAGATTCGGTCGCAACACGTCAGGAGGCTGGGAGGGGAAGGCTGAATGGTCAGCCAGGTGATGCAAACGAACAAGTGATGCCCAATCAAATGAACCCAGCGCAGTTAACTATTACAGGGAATGATGGAGCTAACTAAGCACTAAAATGGATAACTAGTTGAAGGCAGAGACTGAGCTGCTCTAACATGATTTATCATTTGCTTTGCCAGTGACCAGACATATTTACATATGCTCAAACCCATATATTTCATCTCAGCCGAAATTTTTAGAAGCAAATGAGCCAACCAGATCGTAAAGTCCACTGCAAACTAATCAATCTACTCACTCAAGCCTCCAAAACAATGCTATCCCACATGAACCCCCTCCACTTCGTCGACTCCGTCACCTCAAAGTCCACCGTATTCCATCCCTCGCGCAGCTTCCCCTCTGGCACATCAAATTCGAACAACCGCCACTCTCCGGCCGTGGTCGCAGAGCGATACATTCCTGGATCATTCGGCAGAGTCGTCAGGTTTCCGATCGGACTGTCCGCGTCTCCATTCAGAAGAACCCTCGACTTAGTACCGGAAGAATACCCCGCCAAAGACACCGTCAACAGCGCAGACGCATTCGCGCTCTTCTTCTCAACCGGGAACTTAATACTCCAAGTCCCCTTAGCCGACTGTCCAAAGCACCAGTCCGAGGCCTTGCTCTTGCCAACCGTATATACCAGGTCCTCAGGACACTGCTCTACAAGGGCATGCTGGTACGGCGCCCCACCATTCTTGAAACCCAAAGACTTCCGATCAAAATCACCGACCTGGAAGATCTTCTTCCGCGAAGAGATCTTCCACTGCAACTTGCCCAGCTGTGTTTGCTTGTCCTTCTTCACCGTCACATCGTTCTGCAGGAATGACGTCGTCACGTCGCGAATCTTGCCCCCGTCTGACCACGCCTGCAGTCCGTAGTCGCCCGCGCGCACATTCTTGAAGGTAAACCGGCCCTGGTTGTCGGCCTGCTCGGTGTAGTAGTAATCCGATCCCATGTCTAGCGCTGTTTTGCTAGGGTCGTTATCGCCCAGGAACACAGACGCGCCGGCGGCAGGGCGACCGTCGGAGAGGAGCAGTCGTCCGGACACGGAGCCACGGGTGTGGTAGGCCTTGTCCTTGAACCATTTGTATGGCCAGGCTTTTTCCTCTTTCCTGGCTCGGGCTGCGGCGTCGGTTTTCGAGCCATCGTTCTGTCATAGTTAGCTTCCATGCATCATATCTCCACCCAACGTCATGAAGAGAGAACACCAAACAGAAAATAAGACACAAAAACATACCAAATACCACAACCACGGCCCCCAAACCTTCCCATCCGGAAACTCATCCACCGCGGAGACCTGAAAATGTGTCCCATGAATCATATTCAACTGAACAGCATCGCCGGTCTGGCTCTCGCGATGCACAGTAAGTTCCTGTTTCAACTGATTCCCGTTATAATAATCCTTCCCAGGATTAATATACCACGAACCGAACTCCTCCCCATAGACGCCATAAAAGTCCAAGTCCCGAACCCACGCAGTGAAATCGTACTTAGTGATATAAGACCCATCGGCACGCTGCCACGTCTCGTCCTGCACCTTCGTGGAGACAGGATACTCAGCGAGATCGGGCAATGGGCTGTCCTTGATATTTGTGCGGCCGTTGGGGAAGGACCCGTTGTCGAGACGCCAGAGGGTTCGGAATTCGCCGAGGGTAGGGAGGTCGTGGTTCACAAAGTACTGGTATGCGCCGGCGAGCTTGTCAAAAATGACCCAGTGGAAGTCGCCTTCGCGGGCGGTGAATTTGACGTCGATGTAGTCGGCGCCGCGGTGGTGGATGCTGGCGGAGGTCCAGTTGAGGTCGGATTGGGCGCCATCTTTATTGCCATGTTAATTGGGTGGTCTGTTTGGGTTAAGGGACAGAGAAGTTGGGTAGGGGGGAGAAGTACTATAGCTAACGTAGTGGCCCCAAGCATCGCCGACTAGATCGGTGTCTTTGTAAAATAGCTTCACACCATACTGTCGTCCGATCGTGACATTCCACAGATCATTCCCAATGATGTGTGCAGTGTCATTGATCTTCTGAAGAAACGGTTTCGCCTGGACAGTGCCAGCGCCGAGTAGGGCCAAAGCACCCAATGCAGAGAAAGAATACATCACGAACACCGTCTCCCTGAGTCCTCACTGCAAACAACAACCTCTAACCCCGGACTCACGCCACTATTTATGGCCCCAGGAATCTGTGGGGCAGGGAACAAACAATGCCCCGACTCGGTCTACATTACCGCGAATTTGCGGGGGTGGAGACATGCCAGTTGGATGCCAGTGGTGGAAGAAATCGACGGTTCGTCAGGCACGGGCTTGGCGTGGGGAAAGACGAGTTTTAATTTCGGTTCCTCTACGAAAGGCTTAGTTCACCGGTAGACCAATGAGTAAATTTCATCCATTGCAGGGAGGTTCATCCTCTATGACACGACCCGTCCTCCCATCCTGACTCCGTGCCTAGGTACCGACCCAATGCTAACTCGCCGACAAAGATGCCACCCAGAACGGCACAGAAAACGCCGACGTTGAAGGTCATGACAGTGAGCATCCTGTACAATTACTAATCAGCATAACATCCTACTCAAAGCGTAGAAGGAAAAGATGTGGGAGAGGGCTGGTGACATACAAAAAATACCCAATTGCCGCCTTGACACACTCCAGGACTGAGAAAAGCCCGTCTTGCCAAATGCTCCATGCTCGACTCGCTTGCCATCGTTTCTGGGTAGGGAGCGCATTTTGAACCCTACTTAACAAAGAAGCCTTCGCATCATCTGTTTTCTCGATACTTTCATGGCCCTGAGAGCGACAATCATGGCGTTCCTCTTCATCGATGCGCATATACCTCGGCAGCGGACTCAGTCTTTCCTTCGCGATTCGAGAGCCAGCTCTGCGTGGAACGGCGCTGAGGGTCACGGTATTCGTCTGCGATGTTTGTCGATTGAGTTTTTGATTCCATGATCGCTCGAGTTGGGATTTCCAGGCCGTGAGGAATCGGTTAAGGACGGCCAGAAGGAAGAGGAACAGTAGGGTGAGGATGTATGATGGGACGGAGGTAGTGGTCCAACCGGTGAAGAGAATCGTCACTTGCGTGCTGGTCGTGAAGACGGTCGGCATTGACATTGACATTGACATGGATGAGTCATTGCTTGGATTGGGACCGGTGGTTGAACTGTGGGTGTCGGTGGTGCTTGCTGGTTCGTGATGATGGTGCATGTCCATGTTCATGTCCATATTGCGTGGTGGTTTTCGCACATTGATGTTGGGAGTCAAGTGGTGATTTAAAAGCAATGAGGACCACAACTATATCATCTGTTTACCTGCCAGCAGCCAAGGGCTTTGCTAATAACATTCTCTTCCCAAAATGAATAAGTGAATAGGTAGCGTGCATAAAGCACCTGCGCGGGATTGAGCACATTTGAGGATGTTCGCGACCAACCACATACGGCTGTATACAGGCGGGGCAAGTTAACAGGAGCTTTCCACAATATCATACGCTCGCTTCTGTCTCTATCACACCTCAAGAATCCTTCCTCGTTCTTTCGTTGCAGATCATATCCCAGCTGGCACCAAATCACGCAAATCTGCTCTTCACCTGAATCACCGCAATTTGAATCAAGAAATTCGGCAAACGCACGGACATATATGGAGCCCTACCAGTCCCCCTTCTGTCCGCCACCTTGGTATTTCACTGCTATACATGAGTCGTTGGCCAGTGAAGTAACGTATCACTGGATTTCCCATTGAGTATATCGAATCAACCACGTCGTCATGGTCCCCTTTCGATTCTCACGAGCCACACTATCCTTTTTCTCTCCAAATCCGCTCCCATTCTATCGGTCTCTAACGTCTTTGATCGTTCCTTACAGGTGCCTCAAATATAGTAATCAGAGGTATTTATGCTTGGCTCCTAATCCCGTCTCTCTATGCATCGCTGAGAGTGAATAGGCTATCGTTCTTCACTTCGAATTACCCGATCTGATCGATACCGCCTTCTTCCTTCAATATCTGCTCTTGATAACTAACCTCATGCAGCCGATGTGAGTCCTCCATGGTTAAGCCTTATCGGATTGCCGCCATGTTTGACTGCTAAAACCTCGTCAGAACTTTTAAAAAACTTTTCGGTTGTTCAACCCTCAATACCAACTTGACATCTTGACCTACCGCTATATTTACTCCTGGCCTGAGTGCACAAACAGACCACAGGGCCCGAACCCAAACCTCCTCGCCATATTTGAATTACGTCGCCTCGTCTTTTGCAATCCTGAAACTGCCTGAATCACAGCTTGAAGCTCAATTCAATACAAGTCTGCAAATACCTTATCAAACAACTTATATACATGTTCGCACCAAACAACATCCACACCCACAGCGACCAAATATATACATCGCCAATCCAAATCCAACCACCTACTCCCTAACAAATCTCTCCCTCCAGGAAACCCCCTGCCGAAAACCCAACAGATCCCTCATCTTCCGATTACTGATCGGCGCCTCCCTCCCCACCAACAGCCTCGTCACTAGCACACCAGGACAATGCGTCCGCAAAAACTCCCCCGTCTCCACATCATTCGTGATCTCATCATTAACCGCATTAAACACCTGAAACCCCAACCCA
Organism: Aspergillus affinis; assembly: GCF_023601865.1. Classification (NCBI taxonomy): domain Eukaryota; kingdom Fungi; phylum Ascomycota; class Eurotiomycetes; order Eurotiales; family Aspergillaceae; genus Aspergillus; species Aspergillus affinis. The sequence goes on along the minus strand of NW_026515783.1, from coordinate 341,486 downwards.
TCCGTCCTCAAACACGCCTCAAACATGCCCCCCATATCACCCGCATCCGTATACGACCACCCATGAACCTTGAACTTCTCCGGCTCCTTCACATACTCCGTGAATCTCCCCTGGAACTCCTCGGGTGTAACGATCGCGCCCAGCCGTAAAACATAAATATCAGCAGCAAACCTCCTCGCAAAACTCCTCGCTACATTCTCGCTCGCCACCTTCGACATCCCATACACATCCATGGGATTCGTATCGACGGTCTCATCAACCGGAAACGACGGGAAATCAATATCCCCATCCGCATACGTCACACCATACGTGCAGATCGACCCCGCGAGGACGATTTTCCGTACCCCGGCACGACACGCCGCCTCGAGGATATTATACGTGGAGAGGACATTTCCGCGAAACGTCTCATTGTCAGGAACCATCATGTTCCGAGCGTATCCGGCCAAATGAATCACGGCGTCTGGGACGGCGGTGGTGGATTCGTGGAAGGGCTCGGAGAAAGTGAAGTGCGAGTGCATAGCGGAGAAGACTTGGCCGGCGTCGGTGAGGTCGATGCGGAGAGTGTGGACTTTTGAGGCGAGAGGTGGGGGGAGAGGGGCGAGGTCGAGGTTGAGTAGGGCGTGGTTTTGCGAGAGGAGGTGCGTGATGAGCGATTGGCCGGCTTTTCCGGAGCCGCCAGTTATGAGGATTCTCATTTTGGATTCTGGGTTTTGGGCGCTGGTGGAGGGGGAACTGGAAATTTGGAGAGCAGGCAGACGCGGGGTTCTTGGTTCTTTATGTCCGGAGATGGAGACGAGAAGTGGATTCGAAGGAAGATGTGGGGAAAAGAGACAGCTCAGATCCACGGATCGGCTAGCAGTCCGGGTAAAGGAATACACCAGAATACAGCTGCAGGCTGGCAGCCAGTCAAAGTCCTGGACATACTCTCAATAGATCATAAAACGAACTCTCTATTTACAAGGTATAGATGCAAGTACGACCCCATCGACTTAGGGCTGACCTCAGCTCATGTGACCCACCCGCCCCTCCAGCTTAGAACAAACGCAACAAACACGTTGCTTACGAGCTTACGGGTAACTAAGTTAACTTACCTGTTCTTTAATCCCACCTTCTCCCTTTCCTACCTCATTTCTTTATTTTACTTTCCAGACCACGAGACCACGAGACCCTAAGAACTATCCCAAGAATGTCCCGACCCCGAATCGCCTGCTTCCACGGCGGCGGCTCCAACTCGACCATCTTCTCCATCCAATCTGCGCAACTCTCCGAACTACTCTCCGAATTCGAATTCGTCTTCTTCGACGGCCCGTTCGAGCGCGGGCCGGGCCCCGGCGTCCTCCCCGCATTCCGCAACGATGGGCCCTTCCGCAGCTGGTTCACCACCGACCCATCAGGTCACGAGGTATCCGATGGCAGCGGCTTCGGCGACGGCGAGGAGGACGGCATCGAGCGAATCTACCGGCTTATGGACACCAAGGGCCCCGGGGGCGAGTGGGTCGGCGTGATGGGGTTCAGCCAGGGAACGAGGCCAGCGGGCGGAGTGTTATTGGACGTGCAGCGGGGAAATAAGAAGTCAGGGCCTAGAACTGGACGAAATATTCGATTCGGAATCATGTGTATGGGTGGGGGGATACCGATGGAGTCGGGTGAGTTTTATCTCCATGCGCGGCTTGCCTGCTCTACATGCGCCAATCCAATTGCTAATGATATATGGGATTGAACAGAAAACCAAGCCAGCACCACCGCGCGAATCACACTCCCAACCCTCCACGTGCACGGTCTGAAAGACATGTTCCTGCCACTCGGCCAGCACCAACTCGCCACATACTACGACTCGACGAGCGCAAATCTCTACGAAATAGACTACCACCATGCAATGCCGTGGGTACGCTCAGAAGTGGAACATTTCGCCGAGTTGATTCGGAAGCTGTATCGGGAGACGCGATAGTAGAGACTATAGAGTATGGAGCTGTGCATGATAGTACAGTATCTGTATTTATACGTTGACAAGGACGGAGGGGGAAGGAGGGGTAGTTGACTAAGGGTTCTCGGGTCTTTATACATGAATGTGTGAGTGGGTTGGTCGGTCGATATAGATAGACTTTTCTTTTGATGTTTGCGATATATTTCGAGTTACGGGACTAATTCTGCAGTAATCCTTTTTTGACACGTACGTTCACACACCTTTTGTTGCTGGAGTAAATGAAATGGTCACGGGATGGGAACTAATCCGAGAGGTTATGCGTCGTAAGTAGAGCGAAATGAAGTTTGGAATTAACAGGGGGGATAAAATGGATTGCAGAAGAAACTACATAGAATCGACGGTTGTCAACCCCACGGCAGTGATGATACTAAATGAATAAAGTAACCGTATTCTATCTATATCAATACACGTCTATCATGAATAAATAAAGTAATTCTAAGATAAAAGCCATCTAAATTAAACCCTCAAATAAGGTATAAATGAAAGACAGTCCAAGAAGATAAATGAAAACCAACAATCAAACCAACAGTCAGGATACCCTTAAACAATCAACCCATCTGAGCCCCTCAATCTAAGCTGACCACTCAGACCGGTTAACAGTAGGGTAAGAGCCAGAAACACAAGTACCATTACCCCAGAAGCATTGGCAACCGAGATCCAAGTCGAGACAGGATTGACGATGTTCTCACACGCGTAGAAAAGACGGCAGTCAGCAGGATCGTAGAGGAACTGCGGTGGCATCTCATCGTCGCCTTCACGGTAGGCATTCTTGAAGTTGAACGACAACGTATTAAACTCGAGAGGGAAGGCACCGGGCATGGTGGCATTCAGACGGGCGTGCTCCTGGCGCGAGAGCGAGGGCTTACCATGGGCGTCGGCCATGCTGGCAACCGTGTTGGCGCTCTCCCGGAGGGCAACGAGGTTTTGCGCTTTGGCAACTGCACAGCCCTTGGAGCCGCCGATAGCCTTCATGGGTCCCTGCTGGGGACGACCGCCAAAAGGGATACTCTTAACGCCGCCGACGTTCTTTATCGGTTCGGAGAAGATGGTGCAGGTAGATGTGCAAGTTCCGTCAGTGAGCTATATTGAGATACCGTGTTAGTAACGATTCGTGAAGGGGATACCGGTGTTTAAGGGTGCAAAAACATACCATAAGGATATCTCCCGCAGCGAAAGCAGAAGAAGTCTCGTTCTACTTAACGATGCCATAGCCGCGAATGACCAAATCCCAGTTGGAGTCGTTCAGTTTGAGATTCGAGACCAAACTAGTCTGGTTCAATTGCGCCAGCTCGTGCGGACCGTAGTACTCCGCCCAGGACTCGAAGGCAGTCTGGTTAGGGGTAACTAGGTCGGAGAGGGTCAAGTCATATGCTTCTGCCAATTCAGATCCTCGCGGGATCTTGCTCATAACCTTTCCATAAATATTAAGAGCCTCATGGGCGCGCAGACGAGCCGCGCTATAAATTTCCTTGTCCGGGAAAAATAGCTTGAACAGGTCCATTCCGCTCGCATTGAAACCTCCACTATTGTTGGACAGATCGATGATGAGCTTCTTCTTACCAGCCTTCTTGGCCTCCTGGATGAACTTGGTCGCGTTGTTCGGTTCACCTTCGCCCTTGTCGCTGGTGGTGAAAGAAGGGACCAACAGCACGGCCAAATCTTTCCATTCCGGATCCTCAGGGAAATAGCCAGAGATCAGGTTATATGCATCCCGCACGATCGCCTTGGTAGGAACGGCGAGGCGGGCAAGCTAGCGGCGGTCGTCTCTTCCTCCTCTTCATCATCCTCGTCGTCCGAGGAAGGCTGCGGGATGCAGTAGTCTTTGAAGAGAACTCGACTGTCGGTATAGTTGAATTTGTACTGGGCAAGTGGGACAGATTTTACGTTCACCTTTTTCTCGGTTCTATTGGCCTATTTGAGGTCAAATCCGACATGTCCTGGCAGGAATATCTGATCGGCGCTCCAAGATCCAAGTACAGTCATAGTCTCCGGGACACGGGTAAGTGAGTCAAAGAGCTGATTATACCTGGCATCTGGGTCCTGATAGCCTTGGTGGTGTGAGATGTTCTCGAGGTAACTCTCTGCCCTCTTGCCATTGATTGATACAATTGGAGAGACAAGATCAGAATGGTTGCCAAGTAAATGGACATAGTCTATGCAAGCTATTAGCCAAGACTTCTTTTGTGAAAAGTATCATAAGAACACGCGAAAGAAGCGTACCCAAAGCGTAAACTTCGGGAATTTCCAATCTATCAGACGAAACTGAGGCTATAGGAGTGTTGAGAGTAAATTGGAAAATCTTCTGGGAGCAACCGCTGTATCCCAGATGTCCATCGTTGGCAGAGGCCAACAGGCGCTGAAGGGCTGTGTCAAATTCGAACTGGCTGCTGAATTCTTTCTTCAGAGCTTTTCCGTGCAAGTGGTCCAGACTGCTCAACAAATCGACGGCAGGAGACAGATACCCGGAGAGAGGGTCTATTGAAAGCTTTAGTGTCAAGGCTAATCATATGAGGGATGAATAACAATGCCTTACTCTTCAGTGTGTCGATAGTTGAATGCCACTGCATGGTCTTCTTGACCTCAGTCACAAAAGAGGCAGCGCAGCGAGAGTCAAATAGCAGAGATAGAAGACATTGATGAGCCAACTCTGGAGAAACGTAAGGGTGGGCTAGAATATGGTCAGTTTCTGTATTTACCTCGATCCTCTTCACTGCTCACTTTGTTTCAGGGCAGCGTTCTTTTCAACTTGCCGAGTGATCAAGGCACATGGTTCTTTATTTAGCGGCGGTGCTAGGAGCAGCAACGACTAAAAGCGCCTCTGTGAGGGCTAAAAGAGTGGAAGTTTTCCAGAACATTGTGAAAACTCAATGCTCTGCGACGAATGGCGAAATTGTTTGGATAGATATAAAAATACCCTCTCCTGTCAAATACCATGGGCTCTTATATCTCTCCCGGCTCACTCGATCAAGAAGGCCAGGAGGCGATGACAGGGCACTGCAGTGGAGACTCATCCTTTGAACAACGCTGCGTGGACGCCTATATTGGCACATGTCTGGGCAGGTTGATATGGAGACTCTAGTTAGAGGACGATCGCCAACGGACAAAGGCCGTTCAAGCCCACGGATTGGCGTGGCGCATTGCTCCGTCTCGGCGGAACAATTCCTAGACTAGAAAAAAGAAAGGAGCGAAAGTCTACATGGTGCAATGGCACAAATAAAGTCTGCACATTCAACGCGGAGAAAAAGGAGGGTCTGACGTCCATCATGGGGAAGGAGCCAATGACATCCTTGAATACCCCTGTGGATCAGTACAGGTTAATCAAAGGAAGAAACGGACCATTTTCTTAGGGCAGAGATGACGAGAGCCTCAACCCGATCCTCATGGGGAAATAATGCGAGATATTTTGGAGCCGGTCAACTAGGTTGGGGGCTGTGAAAAGAGTGACCGTTGCTGAGTAGAGTGTAGCCGTAGGGCTGTTGGTATTCGGGTTCCGTGGACTAGCCGATTCTAATGGCTTTAGCACGAAGCCTTAGTCTTAACTCCATTGCCAGAACGAGAATGAATTGACATCTCGAGGCCTCGGCAGAGGTTGTTGCTGGCAGTTGTCCCGGCAAAAGACAGTTTGGCCACAAAGAACACAAAAGGTGAAGATTAAGCCTGTCTTTACCCCCTAAAACTTACTCGAGCTCTTTATCCAGTGGTCAACCTGACTCAAGGAGTCGGAACCACGGTCAAGTGCATTCTATTAACATGGGCATTGGATATAATATCATTATGAGATCCCATCCCTTTTCCCCCCAACTTGCAATCTCTCAGTACAGACTCATACTCTTCTTGATCTATCCATTCATTTTTGTTTACCTCTATGACGGCCGAAACAACACAATCATCTTGAGAAGATAAACTCGCAGCAGGTGAAAGGTCATCTTTGCGAATTCGGGGCTTATATAGGGGCTGAATTATTAACCAATATTCTTTCTACTACTCAACGGTTACCACATTGTCTTCAAACCCTGAGGCACTCACACTGATTCAACCTCGAATACAGCAGAATGTTAACCCCTGGTTGAATACCCCGATCTTGCCAGATATAGAATAAATCAAAGGTCCCTGTTGCCAACAACATCACATTGCTCGTCTTGAGGTCGTTTTTCTTCCCTCTCCTCCTTCTCCTCCTTCTTTATCTTCGACCTCTCTATCCACCCCACGGTATACTCATCCGGGTCCCAAATGAGGCGCCACTCCTGTCTTTAAGCTTCAGACTCACATATTCCTCCATAAGCATTCTCTCTTCAGGTTCCAAAAGATGAAATATCCCCGAAGTCCTCATCTTCTTCATAGGCAGTCGACCCAAAGAACCTCTGGTCAATCTTTTCCCATTATATCACATTAAAAGCAAAATTATTCTTCGCAGCGTACATGATCCAAAAGTCCCCACTTTTCCAACTGTTCCGCATCCGACCTGATAACCGCTGACCTTCCACTAACAGCTTCTTCTGAATTTCCTCGTCTTCGCATTTCCTCATCGCCACCAGAAAGGTGTGCAGAGCTTTCTCATACTTAACACACCAATCATCCAGACCTTTCGGCCAAACTTCGGGCTTTCTAAGAAGAAGCCCCCAAGACGCGGCATGAGAAAATTCAACCGGAGCAGCATAGGTAAACTCCCAATCGACCACACCAATGATGCGTTCATCTCCATCAACTAGAACGATTTCCGGTCGAAAATCATCACACCAGACATGGAATGGACCATCGTCGTAGAAGATCCATTGCTTTCTCAGCTTCTGATCTTGGACAAGCTTGCGGAAGAGAAACCTCGCCACGAACTTGTGTCGGAAGCCATCCGCCAGGACATCTGCATCGGCATCCGGCGAGATATCCGCCTCGTTTCTCTGACTTCTCAGGTGCAGAAGGTATAGATCTGCCAGGGCCTCAAAGTACGACGATGCTTTTTCGTACGTAGTATTCGGGAGTTGCGATCGGGGTAGAGTCCCCAGTTGTACGACTTCATTCATAGCGTACGACAGAGGTCAATGCGACACATCCCACGTAAAATCATCATTCTTAGCAAGCGATCCGATCCAACTGAAAGAGAGTGTTGATAACGAAAGGACGATCTGGGCTAGTTCTCCGTAGAGCGCTTCTAGTCTGTCCAGCTTGATATCCGGATTGAGTACGGGCGGTTGTCCGCTTTGGCGCCCTGGCATCTCAAGAAGATCACCCATACTTCCTGTGTGGTGGACATAGTCCATAATGATGAACGGTCCTAATTCGGAGGGACTCTCTTTTGTCTCTGTCCAGCAAACAACGGACGGCACCGGGATTGGGATTTGGTTTGAAGTTGTTTCCAAAAAATATTACATAATAGAGACTTCGTTGCGGACTTTCTCTTCCGGAAACATGACAGCGCCGGGTATTGGAAACCGAATAACAGCACCGTAGTTATTGGGGAATTTCATCTGGAAGCAGGTATTGAAACCGCCTGTGTTCAGAAATTCGAACAGCGTCCATTCAAGATCGTTGAATTCTTCAGAGAGAATGACTCCAATGTCATTGTAGATATCGCCATCCGTGCGAAGCAGTTCTGGCCAGTCCTCCCAGAGCTGGGTGCTTATTGCCCAGGCAACATCATCGTAAGATTTGCATGGGGGCATTTTGTGTCTATAGCGACCGTGATGGTCTGCAGATAGACATATCCGTGGCAATGACAGGAATAAAGGGGCTCCGGGGCATGGAGGTGACCTCTCACATTAACTTAGCGCCTGAACGGCTCACACTCACAGCCACTAATGGAGTGTAGATATCTGGCACAAATCAAGCCTCCCAGCTTGTGGCGAAACGAACAAAAGAATGACGAGCATGGCGTCGCGACAAGGCAACTATGACGAAAGCGTCTGCCACGATCTATCCGCCGCGGGACACCGATGAATCAACGATCGGTTCATGAGATTCGATGGCTGAGTCGAGCCTCAGGTCGGATCGTAGCGGGAGAATTGTGGCATTATCTGTTGGTGACTACGGAGCCAAATCGAAACGGTGGTCATTGCGGGATTCTAGATGAGATCTAGACCATTCCACATTGTTGGTGGCAAGGCATGAGGCAAATGCCATGTGCTCGTCAACGTCCAGCCAAAGATGGATTTGCTGTGGGTTTGGTTCATGGAAGGGCAGATCTTTGGTTACTGAGATCCGGTTTCGATAGTCACTCATTCAGTGGCCCTCAGGAGGGCACCAATGAGACTGTGAGTGGCCTATACAATCGAGGAGACCATAGTCAACCCATACACCACTGGGATGTGGAACAGGGTCAATCCCCAGGAATAGCGACTGCCTTGACACGACTAACTCGTCGGAACATTCTATTCCCAGTTCTCCCGTGACTCGCAAATATTCTCATCGTCTGGCAGCCTCAGGTGTCTTTACCTAGTCCCGATCTGTCACCGGGTAGCTGTTCATTGCCTCAGGCAGAAGGAGAAGACGTCATGCAAACAGTGAAAACCCGGCAAGGGAGCAGAAGTCACTAGGGCCACGGCCCTACTCTGCCTCTCCACCCGAGGAACCTATAAATTGCCCGTTCGCATACCACCCTTCAGAGATTTTCCATATTTCATCCTGAAAAATGGCCGTTTCGCAATCGCCATTTCGCAATCGCCATTTCGCCATTGTGTCTATTTACGCCAGTAGGCTTCGGATCCTTGCAACTGGGCCTAACAGTGCCTGTCGATCCTGCAGCTGCGAAACGGCCCCGCCGAAGCCGACGCCGACGCCGACGCCGCCACGGTCGGCAAAGTGCGGCCGGTCGGTCGGTCGGTCACTATAACGAGCCTTCATACTGGACGGGTTTAACCCTCGTCACTGCCAGGGATGGGATGGACTATCCCCTCCGCTAGCTAGACCTAAATGAGGGAATCAGCTAGCCTGGGGACCTCCCTCCCTCTACACTAATAATGGTACGTTTATCACTGTCATACTCTTTATTCCCCTGCCTTCCCAGTACAGTGATGATATCTTTCATCCCTTTTGTTCTCTGAAATGAATAATGTGGAAATACGAAATTACCTTTCAAGACGGGTCTCTGAATCTTCTGGGTTTGCTTTTTTGTTTGCTCTCGTTTATTTGAGCTGCCATTTCTTGTCCTGTAATCAAGGCTAACCAGATATCAAGATGCCTTTCTAGGAATTCGATACAGTTATCGGTCGCATATCTTCGCTCGGAAGATATTTGAGAAAATTACATTGTTGGCAAAACAGAAACAGGAGACTGGATAGATAGAACACGTAGACCTCGACCAAGCCTTGTTATCTGGAGTTTTAGCGCAGCAATTTCAATTCAACCCATCATTTTTGTGCTTGGAAAAATCTTCCGTAAACCCGCGTCGGGAGACGTTATTTCTTTATTTCTTGGCGCCTGAGGCAAATACCTCAAGCCCTCAACAAATGAGCTCTTCTGCAATAACCAGACGATCTCAAAAATAAATTCTTACTAGAAACCAAACACCCTGGGAGCTCAAATTTCGCTAGCCCTAAACCATCTTCATCTCATGCCGACCTACGTCCCGGAATTTACAGTCGTCAGCCCCGATATAGTTATCCAATCATCTCCAAATTTATATCAGCACCAAGACACCATGGATTTCACTCGAAACATGGGAATGACCTTAGCATGCTCCTTCGCGAAGTCATAGAGTACCACGGAGCTTAGAGGGGGATCAAGACGAAAGTATATATAACGTTTACATGAGAAAACCTAGTAGTGGTAGTAGTAGTAGTAGTAGTGATTAACGTCCAACAGACCGAGGTGCTCCGAGGGGGAGACCGACCCGGCCCTATGCTATGACCTCCCATGGGGTACTGGGGACGTGTCTAAGCTCAAACTATATAGATAGATAAAGTACACAATTCTAGAAGACAATTTCGAGCTACATATTATGCACAAAGTATATTCTTTGGATCCTGTCCCTCCGTATGGCCGAGATCCGTGTTGTGATATAGCCGAATCGGGTAGAAATTGTGCCAGCGTTGGGATTCGACCAAGTCCTCAAGAATCCTCAGTTAGCTCCCCTCAAACTGTAACTAGATCATATCGCGTGTTTATAGGCTCCAACACCTTAATTTTTTTTTTTTTTTTTGGCTATAAATAAAGTATTTACGCGAGATCTTATTATGGCTTGCGCTTTAACTATTGGCTACGCGTAGTTGAAAATGAAGCTTTTATCTGGAGTAAAAACTACTTAAGTCTATCTTATCTATCTAGGGGTGTATCGCAGTTTTGCCGCTGCTAAAAAGGGCCAAAAGTCAACCCTTCTTAGCAGAGCTAAGAAGGTACGTGGTACGTATAGTGCATATTTCCCGCGGCGACAGGTGCAACCAGCAGCTGACTAAGCAAAATTGTCGCGCGAGGTCTAACTGACGCGGTGTACACGCGTTCGTTTCAAAGTGATATACATTTATATCCTTACCTGAAAAAGGTTTACACGGATCTCGTAAGGGACAGGGTCGAATCCCCTTCTTGACATTTCTTTTTTCTTTTGCCAATCCTTTTATCATTATTCTAATTTAGTAGTAAAATAAAACAGGAATGCGGTTCTTTTCTGTTAGTTCCATTATATACTATTATTTTGTTGAAAATAAGGCAAGATGGTCGAGTGGAAGGCAGCCTCTTTCGAGATTGCAGTTCTCACCCCTGTTGCAGGGGTGAATGGAACCCTCCCTTGAATGTTGCGCAACGCCTTAGACCGCTCGGCCATCGCCATTTGGTGAAAATTGCCTTCTTAGAACGAACTACACCAAAGATGCAAATAAATAAATAGAAGGCCATTGAACTCTTGATGTTGTTTTGAGATAAGGGTCCAACTAGACAAAGTATATTGAGTGTATGAGCAACCCTTTTCTCTTTCTTATCTCCTCCAAAACTTAAGAAGACCAAACAGGTCCTACTTTCGTAGTCTCCGCCGGCCAAGTATATCCCCGGAACCCAAGGAGGACACCATTGCCCAACTCCCAAGAATGACCCGCCAGCATAAAGTGATTTCCCCTAATTGGTGGTAATGGCCACATAGTCCCAGATCTCGCCGATCTGGGTGTAGAAATAGTTGATACGTTCGCCGCCACGAGGATTCAGCTAGAGCGAATTGTACCGCTGGGCCTTATTATCGGTACTAAAAGCCCCTCGGTAACCGTCTTACCAGGTAATCTGCACTTTGCGGATTCTCTAGTAATGATTCGCGTACCACTAACCCTCCCAGATCTCGATGCCGGTGACAGGGACTTGGCGGTACTCGGCAAACCAGGATTTTCCCACGCGGTCGCAAGGATCCTGCATGTGCTAGCCGGAGATGAGAAGCTTGGAGGGTTTAGGTTTAGGTTGAGGTGCTGGCTGCCCTTGAGATCCTCCAGCTCCAGCTCCAGAACCAGCCTGTCCCTGAGACCCAGGCGGAGGAGTTTGTGTCCGGGGAGCGGACGGCTGATTAGCAATCCAGTCCAGACTCTTCCAATGATCCTCCCATTTCGCAAGACCCCACCGCAAGACATCCGGCTTAGACGGGACGACCTGCACGCGGGCATACTACCCCCGGAGGAAAAAGTACGTCTCCCCGGATATCTTGGCCTTATCCTCAGGGACCTGCAGCGCAGCGTCGACCGAGTCAAAGCCCGCCTTCGTCAAGGCAGGCCATTCCTTAGCGATAGCCGCAGGCCAATACATGATCGTATCCTTGACCACGTCAATCTTGACATAGTTCGGTCCACTGAAGAAATAGGCTTGGTTAGGAACACCGGGCACAGCAATAGCCACGCCGACACGGTCCACCTTCGTACCCGCCAGCGACTTCCACTTATCCAAGATCTTCAAAGGACCTTCAGCGATAGTGTCGCCGCCGGACTTAGGCTTAAACTTGATGCGCACGACTTCGAGGCCGCGGAAGAAGTATAGCTTGTCCTCGACGCCCTGGACCGTGAAGATGGCATCCACAGTGTCAAAACCCGCCTGGGCTAGCGATTTCCAGTGATCTTTGATGAGGGCTAGACCGCAGGTTCGCTTCTCGGTGGAGGTGTATGGTTCCCAGCGGACGCGACAGTATTTGTCCACTGAGAAGAAAAATGCCTCTCAGAGGTCTTTTTGGTAGAAGGCTGCGTCGACGATGGACATAGTGAGAATATGGCAGGTATGGAGTAGAAATTAGAGCGTTGAACGTTTTGTGATCCAAGTATGGGTAATATTTAAGCACAGGGAGATATTTTCCGGAGAATGAACAAACCGGAGCTTTTCTTTGTATTTATAGCCGATAGGTAGGAAAGAAAGATCAATATCACACGGTGTGAGTTGCCACCTACTGCATTAGACGTAATCGAAGTAGATAACCAACCAAGATACTCGAGCTAATCTACAACCAGGTCTTGAAGTCACGCACAACTGAGATAAAAGAGCAGACAATAAAAGGAATACTACGTAGAGAAATAAAGCATCAAGAGAAATCATTTATTGGTTAATCTACAATCACATATTCCGAAAGTCCGGATGCAGATGCGGGAGAGTTTACCGGGAATCATGTTGCCGCACCGATCCACGGTTATCGAGAGTGCATTGTGGTAGAATAAAGAGGGATTAGCAGATATGACAGGCATGAACCTGACAGAATGGATGACAGCAAACCAGACCAGCGGTTCCTCCTCCTCCCGTGTTCGGTTCATCGCTGGATGCGGTAGACCCCGATTGACCATCCACTACTCGGGATATCACGATGTTAGTTGCAACATGACGGCTATCTCTCAGATGTAACCAAATTCTAAAGCTTAATTCAAAGTCATCGCTGATGTCAGTTGAAAGAACAAAGAAAAAGCTACGTGGTTACATATTACAAATCAACGGTGACATATCCTGAACACATTCAAAATAACCGAACCAAACATGCCAGAGGCGGACTGCAACCCACCAAATGTTAGACCGATGTTGAAGCCTGTATTGATAGCAATGCATGTATACTCCTCAGTTCCTCATGACACGCTCGGAGTCTTCATAAATAGGACTGTACATCAAGATTCTAATGTTCTTATAAGATCAAGGGATTTATATCTTCTTGATTGTACGGTCTTATTTTTAAAATGAAATGACCTATTGATTAAAATAAGTGTTGAATTGAATTTAGGTAGATAAACTTAAAGACTGCTTGCCTATATATCGATCATTCTTAGAAATAACTTTGAATGAATTGCTTGATATCCTCTAGTGCCACTTCTAACGAGTATTCGTACTAAGATACATAAGCCTATATAATCGGGTATGGGTATGGTTTCTGCAAAAACCGAGCGGGTAGTAGTACTCCTTTGACAAGAAAATGAAAATGAAAATAAACATGAAATCATATTGAATCCTAGCAGAACTAATGCAAATGACCCTGCATGAACCGCGGGCTGTCGAGAGAATACCAAGCAAGGGATACTGTAGCCTCATCCCCTCCGCAGAAGCACTCATCCATCCTCAATTAGATTTATGATTTAACCCACAAATCTTTTGGAAAAATTTTGAAAAAAGAACGCGCTGGGGTAGCAATGACATTCCTACCATTACTAAATTGCCCGGCAACGAAGCCAATACTCGGGCGGATGATTGGTCGAAACCCTGGATTCCAGATCGGACTGTCATTCCCGGCCGGTTGTTTGGAATCCACCGTCGACCAGTCTGATGAATTACATGCGTAACTGGAGTTTATTATTAGCAGGTGCTACCAGAGGCGGTCCCTCTCGATTCCCTCTCTTTTAACTTTCGACAGCGACATCGACCCGACAAACCGCCACCGTGGATGCAGCAGATACTGCAACGCGGACTTGAAATTGAGATTACTACTAACTTGTCGACTATCTAGCTTTATTATTCTTATTCTTTGCGTTCTCATTCTCTCCCTCGATCTCTTCGTCAATACTTTACACTTTCACTTTCACAAGGCCCGTCGAGTAGCGAGCTCACTCCGCCCTTGATCGACCGTCTTCGTTTGTTCAACCAAACACCAATACAGTGATACCAGTCCAAACCTACCACCTGTCTACGACGCGTAAACATCACTTACCTACTACTTATCACTATCTACCAACCAATCTATCTACCTATCTACCCAGAGCATGGCCCTAGTTCGAGACCCCGCCTTCTGGCGCCGCTTCTCGCGCGCCATCCACATGGACGAGGAAGCCAAGTCTTCAGAGAATAAAGAGGGGACATATAATTCGTATGATTTGCCAAATCCCCTGCTTCTTTCCGTCATGACCTACCTTGTCTCATATCTTATGTCACCGAGTCCTTGGGTTCTGATCTCAACATTGTCTACCCTCTTACCCTGCACCACCGCTCACACCAACTTATACCTCTTCCATCATGCTATCTATATGTTGATCTAACCGCAACAGGGATACATGGATCCAAAGCCAACGACGAAAAAGCCGCCGCTCGCTCGTCTGCGGGGTAGTTATGGTCGTAACAGTCGCGTCGCTTATGGCCGCCTTGGGCGTCGTTTTGTGGTATTTTATCTCTCATGATTGGCTGCGCGAACCAAACGCTCCGGGCGAAGATGGAACTGCGTAGTCCTCTCTCAGGGCTTTGATGAGGCATGGCTTCATGTCAAGTTCGGTTGGGCTGAATGTTGATGAGTTCTGTGTGGAAATGGCGGTATGGGAGTTGACCTGTTGCAGACAGGTCCGATGAGCCGGTCTCATTTGGGGGAGTTGGGGTTAGGCGTCTCGGTACTGCTTCTGATTTCGATTGGGATGGCGATGGAAATACCCTACGTGTTCTTTTATTCTTTGTCTACTTTTTTGGATCGCACTCTTTTTCTCCAAGTAATGTCCTATCTGTTTAGATCGAGTGACTGCCTTCCTGGATAGGCAAACTGATGCCTGAGGGATCAGGTATCCCGAGCGGACTTTTCTCCGCTGCACCGCATGGACCTGCCCTATCGGGCCTGCCATCCCCGGCTCTCGGCAACTCCACGGTCACGTGTCGTCCACGTCGCCGGTTGTACAACGTCTCGATCTCGCTCGATCCGTCATTTTCATCTTCAAACAGAGAATTTAGTGACAGGTGGAAACAGGCAATCGATGGAGTCCGTGTTCCTGAATATCCTGGTCTCAGATTGAGGTTCATTGCAGAGATAACAATCAAGAAACACATCGGCGATCTCCACTTCCGGACGGCGCTTATCAGCGGGTCTTGTCGCTTTACTCCGCACGGGGTCTGATCCCCGCAATAAAAGGGAGCTCCTCCTCTCGTCTCTCGTGTCTTGACCATTACATCCTGGCCAAGTCGGCAGCTATTCAAGCTCTCTAGGTTGAGTGAATTACCATCAGTCACAATGCTACCGCCTTTCGATTACTTCACGTATCGGCGCGTGCGGTAAGTCCTCTTCGCTTCTCTCTCATCCCTCGAATCGCAACAACAAACCTAGTTCATCAGAACTAACGCATCCTAGCACCCTCAAACGCAACGAACGCGCCGCCCGCTTCGCCTCTCTCCCGGCACACTACCACGCCGCTTTCACAAGCCACGACAGATCCCTCCTCAACCAACCCATTGAGGACCTTGTTCGCTCGGTGCAAGATCGTTCGCTCAGCGCCGTCGACGTTCTCCACACGTACGGGAAAGTCGCTGTCCAAGCGCACGAGAAAACAAATTGCATCACGGAGCTGCTCCTCCCGGAGGCTGAGACCTGGGTGGAGTCGGAAATCAACCTGCAGGGTCCGCTAGCCGGTGTGCCCATCTCTCTGAAGGATTCGGTGCAAGTGAAGGGCTTCGACACCTCCCTTGGGTATACGAAGCTAGCGGGGAAACCGTATGCCGAGGATGGAGTCATGGTGAAGTTGTTGAAGGATGCGGGTTAGTAATCATGGCCTATTGAAGAATGATGGTTTGGTTGGGAGGGTTATGCTGATGGTTTCAATTCACTAGGGGCTGTACCATACGCCAAGACAGCTCTCCCGATCACTCTCCTCTCTTTTGAGTCGGCCAATGCGCTATGGGGCGCTTGTCGCAACCCCCATGTCCCCGAGTACTCTCCCGGTGGGTCGACAGGCGGAGAGGCCGCGTTGCTGGCGCTTGGGGGTCGCATTGGCATCGGATCGGATGTGGCAGGGTCGGTGCGGGTGCCTGCAGCGTGGAGTGGAATTTACTCGCTGCGATGCAGTACGGGACGGTGGCCCAAGGTCGGCGTGAACACGAGTATGGCGGGCCAGGAGGGCGTGGCGAGCGTGTTCAGTCCCATGGCGAGGACGTTGAACGACTTGACGTATTTTACCAAGGCGATCGTGGGGATGGAGCCGTGGAGGTATGACTATACGGTGCACCCAATCGCGTGGCGGGAGGAGCAGGAAAGGGAAGCGAAAGGCAAGAAGTTGCGGATCGGGTTAATGACCAGCGATGGTAAGACTCATCGGGCGTCGATCTAGGTTTCTAACTCTAAAGATGAGATCATTCTGACCTTGAATCAGGGGTGATCCCTCCTACTCCGGCCATTGAACGCGCCGTGTCCACCACCGTGGCAGCTCTGACCGCGGCCGGCCATACTGTCTCAGAGATCACACCTCCAGCGACCGCGGACCCCTTCACGGGACTGAATCTGGCCTCGCAGCTGCTCAACTCCGATGGCTGTGTCACCTTCAACTCGCACCGTCACAGCTTCGAGCCCTCCGACCCCGGCGCTGACCAACTAACCCTGATTGCGAAACTCCCTCGCTTCCTGCGCTACCTGTACTCTCTCTACGTGCAATACATCCGACGCGACCCGGCCTGGGCGACACTGATCCGCGCCTTCAGCCCCAAGACGGCCGCCGCTCAGTGGGAACTGGTTGCCCAGCGCGAGTCCTTCCGCGCCACCTGGCACGCATGGTGGGACGCCGAGCCCCAACGGTACGACTTCATCCTGTGCCCGGCCAACGCGACCCCTGCTCTTCCTCATACAGCGATGCGCGATGCCGTGTCCTCGTGCGGATACACTTTCCTGTGGAACCTACTCGACTACTCCGCGGGCGTGTTGCCCGTGTCCCACGTCGACAGCAAGAAAGACGGTCTGAGCCTACCGTACAAGAAGGCGCTGAAGCAGCTAGGCAGCGACCACGCCCTTGCGCACGGAGCCTGGAAACACTATGACGCGACGAAGATGGCGGGCCTGCCGACAGCCGTGCAAGTTGTGGGACGCCGATGGCAGGAAGAGAAAGTGTTGGGATACATGGGGGCGGTGGAGGAGGCGTTGGAACAGTATTACGACGCGGAGACGGGCGAGGGAGGAAAATACGCGTTGATTGAGCTGGATTAATTTCCTTATCTAGGTAACTAGGTAAACAGGCCGGCATATCCTTTTTCATTTTAATTCTGTTTTGTGCCCCGTTACATGATCATAAGCAAGGTGTCGATCAATCAATGAGAGTGGAAGATTAATCCTGATCTCGGCCAGTCCATCATCCGCCTTGTCCGACCTTATTTCTGCAGGTCTCGGTGGATTTGGGAAGTCAAAAAGGGTCGCATCGACGATGATTGCTGGCGGAGGATAGGTAGAGTTCCATGCCTCGGTCACATGCAGCATGTGACCGTCCGGGGAAGCTTAGCTGGCCACCGGTGCCCTGGAACCGGTGGGACGGGAGCTGTCATACTCCGTATACTCGCGTCCTCCACTTAGTGTGAAGCTGAATGGTTTAGAGTTGAGTCAGTTCATCACATGTTATGAGATAAGAGAGGGAATTACTGGCGAGAATAACACGAACGAATTGATCACCCAGCTGAACACAAAACAACCACCACATCATTCAGACAGACAATAAACAGACTTCAGCCACGGTGGATAAGTATCCATGGCCTTGGGAAGCCTCCGCAGTCTGAACGAGTCTTTCCGGCGTTAAGCTTCGCCCGACGCTGGCGATCCCGACCGGCCAAGCGCGCGGGTCACGGGGCAGCCGCCGACGCCTCCGACGTCGTTCGCACCTTCCTCCTTCCTCTTCCTCTCTCGCTCCTGCCTGTTTGTGTTGGGCCCAAACTTTATCACGGGCCCTCCGTCCTCTCCCTTCCTTTCCTCTCCTTCCCTTTCCTTCTTTCTTCCTTTCTTCTATCTTCACCTCTCCCGCCTGGTCCCTGTCTCTTTGCGCCCTGCGCTGTCGTCGCGTCGACTTGCCTTGCGGACTTTTCGGTCTCGGTTTTTCCTCTCTCTCCTGGCCTAGCTCCCCGTTCTTTTTCGCGCAATCCCCCCGGCTGTCAATTCTTTTCCTTCGCCACTTCATCTTCCCGGTTTCTTCGATCGATCTTGCACAATCACCTCTCACGGATCTCCTCTCGGACCGCATGATGCTGGTCCCAGCATCTGCTCCGTCCCTTCGCCGTATTCTATACTCCCTCTCTTGATGGGCGATGCCCGGACAAGAAGCCTGATATGCCGCCGAACAAAGGTGCCGCCGGGCGCAAAAAAGATGCGATTCATTTCGTCAATGCCAGACCCTCCTCCGACAACGAGCGAGCCCGCATCCGCCGCCTCGTTCGCGCTCATGTGGGACAATGGATCTCCGACCAGACGAAGGACCGATCAGACGCCGCCGAGACTCAATTGAAGGAACACCATGAGAAATCCGTCGATCTCGACACGGAGGAGACTCTCTTTTACTCGTCTTCGCCGTCGGGCTCTTCGTCCCGCTCGCCGGAATCCAACACCTCCAATAGCACCTCGCTCGTTCGATCCGTCGATCAGATTAACGCGCGCCAGACCACCCCGAAAGCTCGTGCTTGTCCCGTATATAGCGGTGCTATTGCCGGCTCATTCAATGGAAAATTCGATCACAACCAATTGGCCCGGGGATCATTCTCTATGCACGACAGTCCTAGCCCGCCCCCGCCTGGAGACTATGTGGAGACCTTTGGTGCCAACGTGCTAGACCCTTTCCACACCTCTCCTTCCAAATATGCGCCCGATCTGGTCAGTGCATGTGAGCAATATTGTGAGTCCGACCGTGCAAGCCACCACTCATAACGATGCGAATGATTAACCACTTGGTAGGTCTGCGTGTCTTGTGGCCTGGACTAACGCCCGGCCACGGCAACGATAAATCCGGCGTACTAGCTAGTTCGAACTGGTTCCCTCTCTCTCTCAATGACCCGACATTGTTTACTGCGTTCCTTTTTGGCTCCCTTTCCCATCAGAGAGTGCAGTGGATCAACGGCTGGATCCCGAAGGAATCCTTTCGACATCGGGACCAGCAGCTGCTTCAGCTGTGTGAGTTCGAGACCATCAAAATGATCAACCAACAGGTCAGCATTCCAGGTCGGGCGGTGTGCGATGCCGTGATTCTCAGCGTGATCTGCATGGCACACAATGCAGCCGACGAGAACGACGAGCGCCGACAGAGGACGACTCCATTCTGCGCGCCGATGCGACGGTTGCAATGGCTGGATGTCTACGGGAGCCTCCCACCGAATATTGTCCACGTTGAAGGATTGATCCAAATGGTCAAACTTCGCGGTGGCCTGGAGCAGATCACTCTCCCCGGATTGGCCCCGATATTATCATTGTAAGCAAGCCCGACAGAGCTCGAGAATCTCACTGACCCATTCCAAGTTCCGACATCGTCACGGCCACCACATATCTGGTTCCGCCGGTCTTCTCGTACATCCCCCTAAGTGACGAGCGAAGAAACATGCCCCTGCAGACGTTATTCTGCTACGACCTCATCGAAGTGGAGCGGCAGTACGGTCACCTGCGGCAGCTTGGCCTCACGAAGGAGCTATTGAACCTCCTCTATGCCATGCGGGTGTACATGAACAATGTGGATGGAATCGAGCAGAACACGATCAAGGCTGACGAGGCTTTGCTCGCCGACCAGCGCAATTTAATTCAGCATACCCTCCAGGCTCTGCCTCCGATCACCCAGATCGAAGGATACCTGTCCTATCCCGACCAGGGAATTGCCCAGGAAGCGACTCGTCTCGCGGCACTCGTCTACAGTGTGGGCGTCGTTTTTCCTCTGCCCGCGCAGAGCTCGCCACTGGCCCAGTTAGCTCTGTACCTGAGGGGAACCATTACCTCGTGGCAATCCAGGTCTACCTGGACGCATCCTCAAGCTCTCGTGTTGATCTTATGGGCTTTGACGCTGGGCGGAATCGCCTCGGACAACCGGCCGGAACGAGAGTGGTTTGTGCAAGCCCTGGGGCAAACCTTGCGAGAACACCACATTGCCACCTGGGCTGAGCTCCGCACTATTCTTCGGATGATCCTGTGGCACGACGCGTCCTGCGATCAAGCCGGTCGTGACCTATTGGTCGAGGTGGAGATGGCATACATTTCTTTCTGACCTGTCCACACCACTTCAGCGATCCCGCCCTACCGAACGAGGGCCCCATCATATGATGCAAACAGTATCTGCAGTGTCCAAGTTACAACTCCCGAATCAAACCCAGCGGCCGCGACATCCATTTCCCTTTAGGTTGGATTGAATATAAATCAGCTCAATACTGCACGGAATAGTCAAGCTAAAGCCTGCTTTGAGATGGGTTAAGAACCCATCCCTCTCAAATATCAGCACAGCGATTGAATGTCAGCCTGGGCAAACATTGGCAATGACAAGAATGCACATGAATTATGAATCACGATGCCTGACAAAAATGAAAATATGTACAGCCAGGAAAATTGTGGGCAATTGTCATACCTACTTGGTATACACTTCAACACCCCCTTACGTATTTGGATTTTGGCAACTAATAATGGTGGATTTACTTCTGGTTGATGGTTCTACATATATACTTGTCTGATTATGCAGCGAGCAGCTACTGTCGCTTACTGAAACAGCGGTGAACTACTGAATTCACGAGGAGCAAATATAAATGTTCAAGAAATTCGTGCTCAACAAATAGTTATCACCCGTAATAAACACACCAATATCTGTATGAGTATCTCATTAGATATTCTTCTACTTCAACCTACTCCTGGTCCGTAGATCTGTACTAGCTACCCTATAATTCGTGAATGCAGGAAATGAGTTTATATAGAGTTCTCAATGCAGAAGCATCTCTCCCTCTCTTTGTTTGCTCACTAGCCCCTTCCTTTTACATGACACTTTTTGGTTAGATCGCTGTATGATACGATATATTAGTAGTAGTTTTATATCCAACAGACTGAGATCCTCCAAGGGTGAATGAGCCTCTAACCCTTGATCGACTTCCAATGATGTACATACTAGAGACAGGTCAAGCACATAAGTAGACGGAGTGCACAATTGCACAAGATAATGTTATTGTTCAGTGAGAAGCCTATGCGTAAAGCAGTTTAATAGGATCTGGATCTTGTCCCTACGTTTGGTTGAGATCTGTACTCTGTACTTCTGTCGAATGGGTATTCCTAGTTATATTTATATCTTGTAGAGGATATTTACTCTATGACCCTCGTTGCTAATATTACTGCTGCTGTTAAGGTATTGATGTATGTGTTATATATATAAGTATGTGGAGTATATTTATATATCAACGAGTACTTCAGGTACTAGCTAAGCCTACCGTGTAGATTTCTATCATATTATTTATTGAATCTGTCTGGTATAGAAAATGGGGCGAAAGACTCGGTGGGGAAAAAACAAGAAAGAAATTGGATTGTCCCGGCGTTTATAGGTGAAGCCTATGATAGTTCTATCAATAGTGCTAAAGCTCAAGTCTCTGTATAGAAGTAGAAGTAGTTACTTAGGGCAGGTGGTAGAGGTAAATCGTTTACTTTTACTTCCCGGTTCTAACAGATGCCGAAGAGGTGTTCTCTGTCGCCTACCTAGTTATGCTGTAGATTTCTAGAAATCATTTTTAAGGTAGGTAGCATGGAAGCGTCAAATATTTCACAATCTATTTTCACTAATTGTTCTCCTATGCACTTCATATCTGAATTAAGTTATCCCCAAATGGCCTTCACAAAAGTATTATTATTTCCGAGACAACCTCCAAACCATCTTTGATACACCTCGCCTTTGACCAATATATCCAATCCAGTATCATTTAGCCAGTTTTTACCATGAACACTCAGAGACGGCAGAGAGAAACAAAAACAAAAGCAAGGAAAAACGCAAATCCCACAGGTCTGAATACATTTCCACAGGACTGGGTAAGCAGGTAGATCGTAGTTCCCAGTTTGGGACTCTACACGGAGAGAAATGGCTGCTTTCCTTTTCATATCACTGAAGCAAATCAAGCAGCCCCGGCCCGATGTGATGTGATGTATTATCTCTAGATGCGTACCGATCAACGAACCATCCAGTCTCACACGATGAAGCCAGGAACAAGCTACGTAAGCGGCGAAGTGATGTTCCTCTGAGCGTCTCACGAACGTCACTCCCGTCCCTACAGTGTACATCATAATCACCCGCTCTCTCATTCCATCCCATCAATCCATCCCATTCCGTCCATGCAAGGAAACAATCTCAATCTCAGATAATTGAACCGAACCCGCAAGGCAAGACATATGGAGTAGAACTAGAACATCCACCCACTTCCCAGGAACCCCGTACATACGTAACGCTCGCCAGTCCGTGCCATACCAGACCAGACCAGACCAGACCAACAGCCCACACCAGAGGCGGTAACTAACTAGAGGAAAGAAAAAAAAAATGCTTAGGCCGAATAGCCCCATTTCGCCGAGTTTACCCCGTTAGTCTCGTCCAGATCCTTTGTGGCTCTCGCTCTCTCTCTCTGCCACTCACTACTCACTTACGGTGTAGGAGACTCCGCTCCTCACTGTCTAGGACAGAGTAGGTAGGTCCTCCGCCCCGCTCGTACTGTGCACGACTGCCGCTGCTCGCTGGTTGGTGGTGACTGATCGATTACTCAGAAATGTGGCTGCTACTTACTCCGCACGGAGTAGTGTTGGGTGAGCATCCGATACTTATTACCTGGAGACGGGGGTAGACGGGATGGACAGGGCAGGGTGCACTGCTGAATATGGAAGAATTTGTTAGTGGTAGTTATGGTGTTGGTTGGCGCTGGCAGTGGCATGGCTTTTACCTGGGAATTGCTAAGGGCACCCCCAACTTTGCTAGAGTCACCCCTAATTATGTAATACCAGTGATTATCTAATATAAAATATCAGGTGATCTGTATCTGAAATACTATAGCAACAGCATTCTTAATTTGTTTTCTATTCTCTTCCTACCACTACTCCCCTCGAAGCAATGGAACCTCCAGTTGAACAGGTTTTTGATAGTAGGGAGCTACTACTTGCTTCTGTTCGTCAGCATGCTCTCTCTTACGGCTATGCCGTGCACACAGGATTTCTAGTCTGTTGAAGAGCAAACAAGCTATTCCACTGACTGATATCCACCCGTTTTGGAGGACCGGCCTTTGTGAAACTGAATCGGAATATCTCCCGCTCTTAGAGCCTCTGGTTCCTCTTCCGAGGGCTAAGAAACGGAAGATAGATCAAGTAGAGCAAAATAACGAGTGTGAAGCTATACAAAAGCGAAGGAAGGCACCGTCAAAATGCACTACATGTAGGAAAATAGGGCATACACGGAGGTCATGTAAATAAAAATGAATTTCAGATACAGATCACCTGATATTTTATATTAGATAACCACTGGTATTACATAATTAGGGGTGACCCTAGCAAAGTTGGGGGTGCCCTTAGCAATTCCCCTTTTACCTATCGTTTTTAGCTAATATCCTTCCCGGGGGCTTTACTTGGTATAGTAAAGGGTCGGAGTGTACCCTGGAGAGGAGTTAAGGAGAAACCCAAAAAAAAAAAAAAAATTAAAGGACAGGTGGTTTGGTTTGGTTCGGGCCAGTGTGCCACAACCACCTCCAACTCGATCCACCACCCGACGAGCATCGGAAGGACTGGTCATCGATCGGACCAGAACCTGATCTTGATCCTGAACAAGACTGAACCCTTGAAACGAATTCTACATATTAATTAACCCTCCCCAAACGCATTGTGCCCGCGATCAACTGACAGATCTATCTGAGCTAGGTAACTCCGTCTGCCTGTCTCATGGAGCAGTTCTCCAGCGCGGAGCGGAGCATATACCATTTGCACTCTACGGAGTACTCAGTACAGTCTCTTCAGGACCATCGGAAGGGAGATATGCACAAATCACTTCTCCGTAGCTGTTGCGTACACTGAGCCACGACGGAGTACCATACTTAGTAGTCAGAAGAGGGTCCCCACAGTGAAGACCCTGGCAGATGAGATGTCTGACTTGACCCGACAGACCAGACAGGATCCGGTAAAAGAGAGAGAAACATGGGGACGGAAGGTCAATTTTAAAAAAAAAAAAAAAAAAAAAGAAAAACCTGTTGCTTTTGCTTTTGCTTTTGCTTTTTCGATTCTAGCAGGAATCAGCGGCGTAAAATCGATATAAAAAATATTCAAAAAATAAACAAGCTTATCGAGACACGCGGTTAGAAACCCACAGTCCTCCTTCTAGTCCACCGTCCACAGCAGTGCGTCGAGGATCCGAATAGGATGCAGTTAGTCTCGGATCTCCGTAGTGGTTGGGTAGTTACGGATTGTCTCACTTTCATTTATCCATGTCTATCACTGCGTCGACATCTGGCAGGATCAGTCAGGATCAGGATCGGGATCTTTTCATCTGACCGGTCTGGTCTTCTGGTCGGGTCTAGTGTATCTCGATCACATCGTAGTCACTATCACAATCACACCATCGGGTCCTGGAAGCAGATCATGCATGTCACGCTGTCCGGAGTACATAGTTATGTGTATGTGGTAGATCGAATCCCAGACCCTTCTTATTACCATACTCATAACATTCCAGTTAATTCCACCCATAACTGTCTACTAACACCATATATCTCCCCATTCACTCTATATATCCAATACCCATCCAATATCCTCCATACTATAGATCTGTATAAAGAAGCCTCGTAACGAGACACCCGTCCCTCCAGACAAGGAAGATCCTATCATCCATCATCCGCCCGATCTACACACCCTATCCTACTCCATAGTCCATACTCCGGACCTAGGTCCCTAGGACCTGGAATCTGCAACGCCGGATCGCATCCGTACCAGATACAGCCAACCGCACCGCATAACCTCGAGCATGGTTCCATGGAACCGCAGGCCGCAGGCTGCGAGACCCAACCCGTGAAGAATCCCAGTCTCCAACTTACTCACCTAATGATAAGCGACTCTGCGCGTCCATGCGGCTGGGTAGATAAATTGACATGAACTGTCAACTCCGTACGGAGTATCTATCGGAAGTGGACAGAATAGGGCAGATAGATGCCAGGAAGGTATTCCGTAGACTAGATGAAGTTCAAGTTCACCCTGACACAGACCGGGGGTTGCTAATAGTACTATCACTACTCCGATGTCCGAGGTTAGACTTAGACTTAGGACTCGGACGAAACCACGGAGTGGAGATTCACTGATGAACTGGCCCGTCTGTCTTCTCTACATACGGAATACTCCGTAGGGGAGGGTTCCGGTTTGGTACATTTGTTCTACGAGACGATCAGGATGAGGTGGTTGGTAGGATGTATGTATGTACCTTGTGTATACGCATAAATGACGGCTCTAACTACCAGAATATGCGTGGTTGGAGGTCAAGTCATCCTCTTCCTTATTGTCCTACCTATATTCCATATAAATTGTTCAAATAAAGTGAAGAAATCAAAAGTCAGTCCGCCGCCTGCCAGACCAGACCGACGGATTCTGGCCCGAGATTGCGCATCCTGTGGGGGTTTTCCCGACGCTCCATCAACTGGATGACTAATCACGCTAACCCATTCAGGTAAACGCACGGAGAGGAGGAGGATGAAGGGTGTGGATACTTAGGCTAGTACTCAAGGTGGAGGGAAAAAAAGAGAAGAAAAAAGAAACTGGTTAATCTTGCTATTCTTAGGATTGACATTCAACACTAGACAGTTAGCGTATCGAGATGTGTGATTAGCATGCTCCTTTAATGTTATTCAGAGGAGATTTGAACTTGCTGAGGATGTTGACGGTCTGGTTGGCGGAGAGAATTGCTATTTTTGTTTTTGCTTTTTTATATTCTTACCCTGTGGACTGTGGACTGTGGTGTGTCAGTGTGCCGGAGGGATTGTCGTTCCTTGCGCTTACCTGGTTACTGGTAACTACTGCGTAAAAGGTTGGGGATTAGGTTTGCACGATAGGGTAAGATACGTACCTTAATTGCACTAGATCAATGTGCATATTGATATTAACATATACTCCGGAGTAGAATGAAACAAAATTGATATCAACATCATCTTCCCAGTACTATAGTCCGTGCCTCTGTAACACTGACAAGACTGACAAGCTGCCAGCTCACCCGGGCATGTTTCACCTCGCCAATCCTTCTGATGTCAGGCTTCTCCAGCCCCACACAACACGAACCGGCCCCATCGCAGGCCGACGTGGGACAGCCCCGCATGGCAAACAATCGATGTGGGATCTTTATCCAGGTTGTGCTGGCCTCAGTTTATTTGGTCTTCCTTAGAACTTAGATTATTAGATATCGGGAAGTAAAACATTGCCCGAACTAAGGCTAATTTAACAAGTCCCGTTGTGACGATCGTCGGGTCTCCCCGCCGGGTAGTCTTTTTTGCTGGGATTGTCGACTCCTTTTTTCTTTTTCTTTTTGGTTATGGGTTATTAAATAAACTAAATGCCTGGTTTTAGTATGGACTCCGGACAATGTGGGCTAGTCTCGTTAGCGTACCACACCGCTAGTAAAGGTCGACTCCAATCATCGATTCCATCCATGATCGATGATGATTTGCTGCGGATCTTCAATCCGCGTAGATTCTCGCGATTGGGATTGGTCTTTAGTTTTCTTTTTTGCTTTTTTCTCTAATTCATAAATGACTATATTGACGATGCACCGCCCTCGCGGGATATTCGAACCGTTCCCTGGATTGGACAACGTACGTAGTACGTAGTCCACGGAGGATAGCTTGATAGGGTAAATCTAACGTTGAGTCGATAATGAATATGAAGGAATCGTTTTTGCTTTTTTTTTTCTGCCTCTCTCTAGTTTGAATTCTTGATTATTCGACATCATTATGTCATGGGGCCATGCACACGGTAGTTGTAAACCTGCTTTATGTTATGTTTTGCTTTTTTTCATCGTCCCGATTCGATCCTCGAACTGCTGATCGATCTGGTTGAATCGGGCCACCCTCCAGATCGGGTAGAATAGGTGTATACTCCGGTTTGGTGGGTTCGGGTTCGTTGTTCATTTGATGTCTCTCCTTCGTTTCTCTTTCTGTCTGTCTGTCTTTCTTTCTCCGCGCAGGGTTGGTTGGTTGGTATTCATGCAAATGCAAGGAAAGTCCACAACGAGGGACGATCAAAAAAAAAGAAGAAAAAAAGAAAATATATTAACCAATAATTCGAATCAAGATTATCCGGTCGTCATGTACTCCGTAGCGTGTAATTTTGTTATAGCGTAATAGCAAGGTCGCTGCGATAAATGGAAATAGGCAGGAGGTAGGTATAGGTATGGTATAGGTAGAGGTAGAGGTAGGTATAGAAGAGGAGGAAAGGATTGTGTCATCGCGGCGCCCGCCAATCATGACTGAACTTCTGCATGGCAAAACTCCAAGGCCAGCCGTTTTCGGCCTCCGTGCGACGAAGCAGATCGAGAAGGGTGTTTTGCGCCAGGGGATCGCGAATCCAGGAACCACCTATAATCTCGTGACCCGAGAAAAAATTAGCGTGAGTTTGTTTGTTGGGGTTGGAGTTGCTTAAACTTTCGTTCGGAGAAAAAAAAATTAACCCCGAACGAAAGCAAAATAAATGAACCGCGAAACTTAAAAAATAGCAGGATAATTAAAAAAGGGGGAGGGAGGGAAATAAGGTTATTAGCAAGAAAAACAAAAGGACAAGGGTCCTTTTTTTAATTGTTGGTCTTACACTTACAGGCACAGAGAGCGTGGCAGGCCATTATGCGCACGGGTGGATCGTCCTCGGCAGATAGAGCAATGCCGAAAATGATGCTCAAGTTTTTCATCACCTCGTCCTTTGACGGCGGGGGGTTCATTAGTATGGAACATAGCATATAGTATCCTGTCCAGGTCAACGTACCGAGATTCTTTTCGACTCGAGACTGGATTCCGACCCTCCCATCGTGTGGAGCTCATGTTGGTGAATTAATGCCTTGGTCATGCAAATATGCTGGACCGCCGTAGCTGCTCGAGCGTTAGTATAACTCGGTAAACACTAAACAAACCACCCCTAGCACACCACCCCACCACAAACTCACCATGAGCCGAACTAGTAAACCAGACTAGAGGAAACGGCCTCCCAGTGCTCGTATTCGCCGGCGAAAAATGCAATGGCTGGAAACTCTCCGGCTTTCCGGCCTCCCAGGCACAAATCTTTCGCTTCAGCGCTTCCCCGTCGATCGTGTCCATGTGGAGCGGATGCGTAGCCCCGTAGCAATAATTGATGGTTTCCGCTAACAACCAGATCGCCTTGTGCGACCAGTCCCGGTCATTCGGTACGCTGGTCTGCTCCCATCGCTGGCGGAGTTTCTCTTCGAATGGGCTGATGGTCAGTCGAAGCGGGTTGCGGTACGCTAGGGCAAACTGGATGTCTTGTTTCACGAAAACCCAGAACGAGGCCTCCGCGAGGCCGCCAGAGATGGCGCAGTCGACGTGCGAACTGATGTACACTGACCCGGCGAGTAAGTGTCGTTGAAGGTCACTGGATGGAGTATGTGCTATTTTCATTTTGTTTGTTAAAAAACTAGCCACGATGGAATACGAGGCCAGATCAGGAGACCCACAGGATAACTGCTCGAAGAATCGTAGTATGACCGTCGAGGCTAGGAGGATCTCGATGCTGATTTTGAAATCAGGGTTTTCAAGGACCGGAAGGAGAATGGCGATACAGCGCTCGTGATACCCGTCCGCTGCATTCGATGGGATGGTGTTGGTGGTGTGTGAGAGATGGCGAGCGGCGATGGCGAGACAGGCATACCTCAACAGAGCACACGACGGGGCTCGTTCGACGACCGTAGTAGAAAAATGCCTCTCGTGATCACAAACATCCATCTATCTCAAGTCAGTCATCTTTTCGTGCTTGGTTCTGCTTTGCTTCTCCCTGAGACGTCCGATCAGAGTGGAAAAGGGGACGGGTCATACCCATGCTCCCAGAGTATTCTGGAAATGCCTCAACAAGAAGGCCTCGTTAAAATTATTCAACTTTTGATGATCCCCGAGATTCTCTGATGAATAGAGATGATTAAACATAACAGTTCGTAATTCAGCTACCGGCTGCCCCCTTAGTGCGCCCGGGTCCACCGGCGAGACTGCCACTCGCGAGACAGCGAGCCGGGGAGGGGCAATAGAAGTAGACGACTGACTTTCAGACGCTTCTCTCAAATATGAAGGGGATGCTGCCGATGAAACAATGTGGTAGTCGGCAGCTGTTCGATCTGTCTCGTCCTCAAAGGCAACTACCTAGTATCAGCGGGTCCGAGACCATCAAAAAACGATCAAAAACCCATGAATAATGAGACAAACCTTCCGAAGGCGTGTGAACCCAGATCTGATCATCCGGAAACGACAAGTCGCTCTCCCCGTAACGAGGAGGGCCCCTTTGGCGTAAGGACGGATTCTGGCCGTGTCGAAATGTGACCTCTTCCGGCTTCGCGGGCGCAGGAATGCACTGCCGTCCCGATCGTTGACAACGTAAGCATTCAGTCCCAGTTTTGTCACCTAAATCCTGGATGTTAGGGGAAGGTTAAACGTCAAAAAAAAGAGGATAGTAGGGGGAGACGGGGGATAGGGAGTGCTGGTTCTTTCTTAATGGGGATTTACATTTCAGATGGCGCTGACGGCAAGTGAGACTAAGACAAGAGAAAGAAAAGGGTATTAGATAAGATGCTGACTATACCGCAGGAACAGACAAAGCACAGAAAGAAGTCAACGAGAGTCAAAGTCATCTTACTACTTACCATCCCCTCATCACGGTGTCGTCAGATACTTCCGCTGCTGTCAATTCTAACAGCCATGGATTATCGATGAGAGAACATCAACACAACTGGTGAAGGAACAAGATGCAGCGGATTATCAAGATGATACGGTAATAAACCGGAGGTCGAAACCCAAGAGGCAGAAAAGAAGAGGGAAGAATAAGAGGAGAGGAAAGGGAAAAGGGAAGGAAGAAAGAGAAGGCCAGAGGAGGAGAATTAACGCCGACTAATATGCAGCTAAAAGTAACCGCTTTGGTGACAGCAACAGCGAAGGCGATGGTACGAAATAATGTTAAACGGTTAAAATGCCCAACCGGACGGATGGTTCATTCAGAGTGGAGGCCAAGAGGGATTGATCAGTGGCAGACTAGCATCGGAGGTGACTTGCGACTTTAATAGAAACAAAATAAAAAAGAAAAGTGGAAATCAGAATAATAAAAAATAATAACCATTAATCAAGCTAATCAAAAAAAAATAAAACACCTGAAGGCCCAGAAAAATAATAAATAAAAGCACCACACTGATAAACACGATGAAGACAGCCAGAAGATCGTAATTCTTGGCGGCAAATCCAGACTTTCAGGCTCCAGGGGCTGGAGAGGAGACTGGAGACTCTAGCACAGAGGCACCGAAGCACCGAAGCAGGGCTGTTCCATCCGACAGCCATAGGCTAAAGTGCCTAAGAGGAGGTATGGGTGGCACCGTGGCAGCTTAAGTCGGAGCCACATTTGATAATCCGCTCATCCCATCCCCATTCTTGAAATGGGATAGCCAATCGACTCAAGCTTCAGGGAAGACGGAGCCCTGGGTGTTAAGTTGTTTCTCTTCGTGCCCGGCGAGCGCGTGCGATTGACAGACCCGCCCTCTGATCCCTTCTAGAAGTGGCAAATTTGGGATGAGTTAAATGTGAGGCCATGCGAACCAGAGCCATCTGATTGGACTTTGAGAGTCCGGCATTTCTCACCATCCCCCCTCTCCTTGGGTGCTTTTTTTCCTTCCTGGGGGGGTCTTGAATTTAAATGCCTGATTGCCAATGGGCATTCTGGCAAGCCTCCAGGAGACGGTCGCCGGACCGGGTCTTCACGCTTAACTCCCTTGGGCATGTCATTATGTTTTTTGTTTATGATTCGTCTTTCATGCATGGTCCCTGAGTGATTAGAGCCTGACACTAAGCCATCCCCCTAAGAGGCCTTAGCGGTGTTCACACGTTGCCTTTGATCGTCTGAAGATTTTAGTTTTTGCCGTTATTAATCAATCTCGCTGTTTCGGCTTATTTTTCTTTTTCTTTTTCCTTTTTCATGTTTTTCTTTTTTTTTTTCTTTTTTATTACTCCGTAATTCGCAGGCATCCGCTTTTATGCGCGTCGAGCGGTGGTAAACCCACGGTTACCCATTGCGGCCGGCCGGCCCCCCTGCTAGTCAAAGTTGATCTGTCTTGAAACCTGCTTTATTAATGGCCAAGTCCACCTACCCATAGGTCATCTTTCACTTCATCCGGACCCGCTAAGAGGTCCCATGTGATGTACTCGGCGTAGCGTGAGTGTCTAGTCCCTTTCGAGTGGTGAGCACGCTTGCCGGCGTGTGCCCTAGCTAGCGTTGCTTGTAGCATGCAACATCACTACGGAGTAGCAGGTCAGTATCTTGGCCTAAGGATCTTGGCTCTGTCTTCTGTCGTGCAGCCAGGGACCAACAATGTCAAAGGCGCAGGACGGTGGCGGCTGTGGCCAGGGAGAGCAAGGATCTTCGCAGCGCAGGTCAGTCAACTACTTTCTGATGTACTCTCAACGCGCCTAAAAGGTTGGCCAAGTCCAATTAGGCATAGTGAACCAGAGTCGGAGCCGGAGGGGAAATACCAAGAAGCAAAGAGACGGAAAGAAATTAAGATAAAAAAGAAAAAAGGGATTAAAAAATGATAAATGAAATAAATAAAAAATAAAGTGAGCTTCTCCAAACTTGCAAACCACCAGAACCATGGCTCAACTTAAGATGGCAGTCAGCCAACGGCGGACAAACACCGACAGAATGGTCATCACTCCATCCGCCGTCGTGAAGACGTCGGGCTCGGCTTCGGAGACTGCAGAGTATCGACTCGAGGTCTCTGGTGGATCACCATTGCTGAGCATATTAGAGCCTCTGTCCAATCGCACAACAGTCCGCGAGTCAGCTATGGGCCGATAAGCTAAAGACGGGTGACCCTATCTGTCCCGTTGGTTCAGTATCGGAGAGAGTCCGCTCGGGCATGGAACCAGAAACATGAGGTTGAGGATCGTATCCAGCCACTTGTCTGGGAGCTTAGTCATGACGAACGGGGTGCTGGTCGTTGTGGCGTTGAACGGAGATACGAGGGTTCGTCATCGTGTGGAATTGGCAGAGGAGAGAAGGTCCATGTCTACGACAGAGACAGACAGAGAAGGAAGAAGAGTCTCTACTCACCGCCAACTTCTGCCCACTTCCAGGCATCCGTTGCCGCCAAGATTTCCAGGCCGCCAGGGACTGCTGACTCATCTCAGCGGAGAGAGCTGAGGGTCACGTGGCACCGATCTCCGCGTTGTCGTCGAAGCCGCCGCCGCTTCGTTCCTTCCTGCATCTTCCCAGCCACCCGCATTGTTGAACTTCCATCGGAAAACGAGACTCGATCATCCTGTCTCGTGATGCCAGTCATGCCATTTCCATCGTCCGTCTATCTAGCATTCATATCCTAGCTTACTATCGGCATCTAATTCCATCTCCGTCATTCTTTCCCGTCTATATACCATTCCTTCCCCGCATCAGTACCTTGTAAGAAGACCAGGGAGCTTCTGGTTAGAGCCTGGGGTCTTCCTTGACGTGATATCGAACTCGTCGGAGCCGTTCAGGGAACTTCATTCTGACAGCACCTCATTCTCTATCTTTCGATCGGACATTCCCCACCGGGATGTCTCTCAACCGTCTCTCCTATTTAGAGTCGTGGGTGCAAAATCCCGCTTCGTTCCGTCGTCGACCTCGCGAACAGTCTCCTGCAGATGAGTCTGATGACGATGAGCTAGCATATCACGATCTTCCCGAACCCTCCCTATCGTCTTCTTTTCCTTCGACGTACAGTCATAATTCCTTCCGGCATCGTTTGAATTTCAACCCGTACTCTGGACCCGGCTGGAACGAGCCCTCCGTAGATGAGGCCAATGCCGACAGGATTTCCACGCGGAGAGAGCCGCTGAATGTGCCTGCACAAGATCAAGAGAATCAACCAGAGAGAGCCGAGCCGGTCCCAGAAGTTAAACCCCGGGATTGGAATGGCTTGGAAACCATTGGAGCATTTGAGGTTGGGCGCACTCGGCGAATCTGTAAGCTGAATTTATGACTTCAGTAGCCGTAACGCGGACTAATGTTCCCACAGTGCAGGTCTGTATTGCTATACTCTATTGCTTCTTCTCTGCCGGGATTGTCTTTGGATTCGCCGCGATCAAACCGGTCTTTCTCAAAGAAGGCGTCTATCGTGAGCAGTGCTCTACCGAAGAGCTGGAAGGCGGCCAGGCGGTATGCTATGGACAGGAAATCCGGTGCGTTTTCCGATCGATCAGATCGTGCTGTCAACTAATTCAAAACAGTCTGAATCTCATGTTCACCATTGCGGCTGTCGCAACTAACGTTTCGGCCCTGCCTGTGGGCACCATATTGGATACCTATGGTCCGCGTGTATGTGGCGTATTGGGATGTGTTTTTCTCATTCTGGGATCTCTGCTTCTTAGTCTAGCTCCTGCTGTGCCTTTCGATGCCTATATTCCTGGCTACCTTGCTCTGTCTGTGGGCGGCCCATTTGTGTTCATTTCTTCGTTTCAGCTGTCCAACACATTTCCTACACACTCGGGACTTATACTATCCTCGCTCACGGGTGCATTTGACGCCTCCAGCGCTCTATTCTTAATTTTCCGCCTGGCAAGTGAGGCTAGCGATGGGCGTTTCACATCGCAGAAGTTCTTTCTGGGATACTTGGTTGTTCCATTGTTCATACTAGTTGTGCAATTAACTATCATGCCGGCGACCTCGTACAAGACCGCCGGAGAACTTGTTCAGCAGGCCGAGGTGCACATCTCCGCGGAACTGAACGACCGGCTCGACGCCGCGATCCAAGACCGCAACGAGAGTGAACGCCAGCGCATCGACCGTCGCGTTCGTCGCCGAAGCATCGTCAGTAAGATCCAAGACCTCCTGACTGATGGCGACGATGACGCCACCTCTGTCATCGCCGACCCGATCCTCGGCACCAACCCCGTCGACGCCAACGGCTCCGCGCAGACTCGTCTGCGCCAGCAGCACCAGCAGTCGCAGCAAACCAACACGCACACCGCCGGTGGCGTCTGGGGCGCTTTGCACGGCCGCTCCGCCCTGCAACAGATCCGGTCCCCTTGGTTCGTGCTCATCACGCTATTCACGGTCCTCCAAATGCTCCGAATCAACTACTTTGTTGCCTCGCTGCGCCAGCAATATGAATATCTCTTCGGCTCGCGCGACGCCGCCCGCCGCCTCAACGAATCCTTCGACTTCCTGCTCCCCATCGGTGGCCTCCTCTCCATCCCCTTCATCGGCACCATCATCGACACCGCCAGCACCCCGTTCGTTCTCCTTGTCCTCGCCACCACAGCCACCGTGATCGGTATCCTCGGCTGCATCCCAGACAGCCTGCAGGCCGGATACGCGAACATCGTTCTCTTCGTCATCTACCGTCCTTTCTACTACACTTTAGTGTCCGACTACGCAGCCAAAGTCTTCGGTTTCCAGACATTCGGCAAGGTCTACGGGCTGATAATCTGTCTCGCTGGACTGGGTAATTTCGCCCAGGCCGGGCTCGACGTGCTCACGTTCAAGACTTTCCGACGGAACCCAATCCCCATAAACATCGTTCTTACCGCGTTAACCTTCCTCGTCGGTTTTGCGTTGGTTGTGTTCGTTTGGCAGAAGGCCCGAAACATGGCCACTGGTCCGGGGGGTACCAGTGCGAACGGAAATCTAGAACAAGGTGTCTTGGCAGATGGTTTCTCAGCACGAGACTGGGAACACGAACCATTATTGCAGCGACGGGTCTCACCTGCCAATCATCATGGAGAAATGCCTTCTTACGAAACGACGACGACGTCAACGAATGCATTATAGATACCTGGTGTATCTTCTAGCGGGTTTCTTGTTCTAGCGAGTTTGTTTATTTTTCTTCTGCTTTTTCTGGATTATTTATTTTTGTATTGTTTCTTTTGTATACGTATACAGATGACTATGCTTTTTAGTTTTGTTATGTTGTGTTTTATCAGTACTAAGTCTGCTATAAATTAAATTATCTTCCTCTCCATTTCATACAACCTCTAGATTGTATAATAGTATGTCCTAAGGTATACTATACTACACTATACTATATCATAGCCCTAGCCCTAGCATAAGTTATGTTGATATTCAGTGGAATATGATAGTTATATAAGGAACTTATATGGTAAGTTAGTTAGTATTTTCATTTATTATTTTTATTTATCTCCTTGTTTACCTACCTATCTATCCATGCATCTAATCATCATCTTCTCTAACCGATAAAAAGCCAAGAAATAAAGCTAGCTAGCCATAACTAACTAGTCACATCCCAGTCCAGCCATGAGATCTGCATAGATACAGATAGATAGACTCATCCACATCCAAGTCTAACAATGTATGTATGTATGTACTACACTTACTACATACCTAGCTAAGTACAGTACAGTACCTAGAACGCTATGATAAAACCACCTCTATGTACATCTATCCAGATCCATATACATACATACATAAATCCATCCATCCATCCATCCCTAGACGAGCCAGAAACTGAATACAAAGAAATTGATCGTTTCTCTACTATAGGTAGTTATCATATGTACAGTATATGTCCAGTCCAGTACCTACCTAGACCTATCTAAACCTTCCAGAACCATCTACAACCAAAAATATACATCCAGACACCGATCAAAACACACATCACACAACATAAGATAATATACATTTCCATATCCATATCCAAATCCAAACCCAACCCTATACCTATTCTAGGTAGTATCCACCATATTTACATCCATCCAACCATCCTTACATACAATCCAACTCACCCAACCAACCCACCCGATAACAAGATCCTATTACAAATTAAGATCAATAAAACCCCATTCCCTCCCCACCCCCACCAAGATCAGCCGGAAAATTCAACACCCCATACCCAAACATGTTCTCCAACGCGAACAAATTATCCGGATCGCCACCGACCTGGAGACCCAATTCCGGCAAAAAGAAGCCCGGAGTAGGTGTTGCACTCGAGACACCAGGTCCAGTTCCAGAAAGGTCGAGATTATTAGGATTGTGAGGGTTTTGGGTGTTAGGATCGGGATAGGTTGATGATGCGGAGGGAGGAAGGTCTTGGTATGGAGAGGTGAAAGGGGGGTTACTGTAGTATTGTCTGGGTGTGGTGGAGGGGTATTGGGTCCAGGGGTCGGAGGAGGTAGTTGTAGTAGTTGTGGAGGGGTCGAGAGATTGGGGAGTGTGTGAGAGGAGAGTAGATGATTGAGTCTGATTGAGGGAATCAGTTGTTTGAGGGGTGTATGGGGTTTGGCCTCTGCCGTAGGAGAGATGGGCGTGGTTCTTCGGTTCACCCATAGCGACTTCGCTGAGCAGATGAAGGGGCGTAGTGCCGGGTTTAGACTGTGATTGTTAGCTGATGAACGATTCAACCAAACCGGACGAAAGACTCACGGGTTGGTTCTGTTCGTTGTCCGGCTCATCTTGCGAAAACACAACGTTGCGTTTCCCGCCCAACCCTTCCTGAAGAGCGGATATTTGGTCCTTTCGCTTCGCAAACCAGCTGCGAAGCATGCGGAGGACCACGCAGAATTTATTCGGAGTGCGGCCGCCCGGAAGCTCACCGGCATGGTGATAATGTTGAATCACCTTGTCGATGTAATATTCCACCCGCAGACTAGACGGGTCGATGACCTGTCCGATGCGTGTCTCTGGAGCGGACACCAACGAAAACAACTTGATGAGAGCCACGACGGCGAAAGACGTGCGAGCCAGCGCAACCACAGGTAACGCGATGAGATCTTTCCCATCGATGGCACAAATCGTATCCAACGCCTGATGGATAGCAGTGAGACAGATACTCAGCGCGTTCATGTGAGCTGCACTGGTAGGACTCGAATAGTCTTCCGCTTTCGGCTCGTCGTTAACTTCCATGTGCATGGCCCCTTCATGCATGTAGAGATCGACAATACATTCCGCTTGTTTGAGCATGGGAGAATCATACGGCCGCGCTTCCCTGCGCCACTGCTCTAGCTGCTTTTCGAAAACCTTGAGCGTGTACTGGAATTTCGGGTCGACAAAGGCAACATTAGCCGTCGTTTCATCGCCCACAAACTGCATATTAATCTCCTCGATGATATGTGCCAGCTTAGCCCAGTGGGCCATCACTTTATCCGTTGGCAAAGCGTCGGGCGATTTCTCGAGAACCTCCACACACTCATCCATGTACGAGCTCCAACGGACCAGAATCGGTCGTCGCAATGAAGTAGACACCCTGTCACTGTTAACAACCATACCTTAACCACACAGAAGAGGGGGCATACTGCACAGCAACAAAATAACAACCTAACCAAGCACGCCTCGCCTCAGGCGAATCCGGATCCTGACCTGGCGTCTTCTTCTGCATCAGATCCTTAACCAGACTAAAATGTTTATTCCGCGCCCCAAGCTTCCGATACATGCCGATATCAATCCCGACCGTCAGGGCCAGATGGCTGAGCTGGTAGAATTTCAACTCTTCGAAGTTATCCGGCGGGGCGTACCAATTGCAAGTGACGAGCAACCCCTGCATGATTTCGAGAGACTTCTCGCCGCGCACGATGATACGGTCTGCGATGACTTTGTAGAAGTCGTTGACCAGGGGCAGGTGCAAATCGGGCTGGATGGGACCGATGGCGGCAGCAATGATAGCGTGGAGAAGGAGTGGTTTAGACCGGCGCACGTCCGTCATGGTGGTGCCTGGGGGAAAGACGACCATCGGAATGCTGTTGGCCATCTGGTTGACAAATCGATTGAACGCCTCCGAGGCGACTTCCACACTCACGAGACCCCGGTCGATCACATCCACGAAGTCGCTCGGCTCCGACCTAGACACCGGCTTCGACGGAGATCGCCATGTCCTCCCACCGTCTCCATGATCCGAACCAGGGCTCGTATTTCCATGTCCGAGAATCGGCTCATTCCGTGCATTCTTGACCTCCCCGCCGTAATGCCGTTTCGTCCCAGACAAACCCACATGCGGATCCTCCGCCGACGAACCAGCCACCTGCGTCGTCGGACCCAACCACCTCCTCCCCGCATGTTCCTCGCGCGGCAATTCCACCGGCGTCACGGGCACTTGCTGCTGCTGCTGTTGTTGCTGTTGCAAGGGATCCTGCCCATGCGACGCCTGCAAACTAGCCGTCAAAGCATCAATCTTTCTCTCCAACTCCGCAACCCGACTATCCGCCTTCTTCTGGCGCTTCCGAGTCGGCACCATGACAACACAAGACCGTCTCGCCTTCGCGCACCGCTTACACGAACCATCCGGATTATTCATGTCCGGCTCACACCGGACCTTCAGCTGCCGACAAGCCTCGCAAGCGCGCGGACGCTTCAAATCGGCATACGGATCGTTCGGGTCGAGCACCTCCGCCGCAGGCCCGGACCCCGGGCCTCCTCCCTGGTATAACGAGTGGGCAGACGACGCGCCGTAGTAGCTCACATCATTGGTCGTCGCCGACGCGGCGGCGGAATGGACATGTTCGCCGGAGAAGTGGGACGGCGGGTCGGGGTATTCGCTAGTCGTGCGGGACGAGGAGGCGCTGAGGTCGGCATGTCTAGTGGGCGGGGAGGGAGCGGCGGCGGCGGCAGAAACATAGGCACGGGGATGGGGATGAGGAAGCGACTGTTGCGACAGGGCGGGTGCATCAGAGTGACCGTCCGAGGCGGCGCGCAGGCGCGGGTCGATCTCCATCGGCTGCTGCGGGGGCGGAGAATGTCAGTCAGCTCGGCTGATCCGACCAGCTCCCTGGCATCAGATTCACCAGCACGATCAGCGCAGCGAGCGGTGCTTACCAAGCCAACGGACAAGACCAGCGGACCGTCCAAAGGGGAATAGGCTAGACGCAGACAGGGAGTCGGATTCCTTCGGCTTACCTGGAGAGTGGAGGGTGGATAGGACGCTGGGCCTGAGAGTCGGAGAGACGGTCGGGTCGGGGACCGATGACCGATCAGACGGTGATCCGGAGGTTAAACCGTTGACCACGCAGCGAGAAAAGGGAAAAGCGGGTTCTGACGTTGACGGGTCCGATGAAGCGGGGAATTGTCATCGATGATGAAAAACCCAAGCTTTGGGGGGAAGAAACGGCGCATGCGTCCTGCATCAGCGAGAAAGAGAGGGAGAAAAAGAAAAGAAAAGCACAGAAACGAGGGAAAAAGCAGAAGCAGGTGACCGCGCGGGATTCCTTTGCCGCCTGATCACCTTCCCGTTTGGGGAATAGCAGCCTGAATCACCGTTCTTCTAAATCTACACTATACACGAATTGTAAATTCATTCTTAATTCTTATTCTTATTCTTATAGTAGCGATTGACCGACACACCGAAATAAACACTCGCAGGCAAATTGGCAACGGGCATATTCCGCGTCAACGCAGACATGCGCAAAAATCCACCGCTTAGAACGATTCTAAACAAAACAATAACGCACCCCCGTCAGATAACCATGCCAGAAAAAGAAAAAAAAAAAAAAAAAATAAGAAAGTACTGCAACGCCATTTACCCAATATCCAGTAAGTGAGAGTATCCAAAAGAGAGAAAAACAAACGAAAGTCCAAAAGTTCAACCTCATGAGACCTTATGCACGGGACATTCCTTCTTCCGCTCAAACCATTCAACGATGCATCGTTTATGGAACTTGCAGAGACACTCTAGGCGCACCAGCGCCTGACCAACTTCGTAATCCTCCATGCAGATGGTACATTCCTGCGTGGACCCGTCGTGGCCCAGACAGTCCTTCTCCGTCGCCGTGAACGCGAGCATGCGGACCGGCAAGGCGGGCTGCGAGACCGGGCTATCGCCTTGCGAGGGCGAGCGTGTCTGTCGACCGTGACTCTCAATACATTCCCGGATGTGGGCTTCGCGGAGAGTCTCGTTCCCGTCGACGCCTAAGGGTGGAAGTTCGTGGTCGCAGATCGGACAGAGATCGCGCTCGTGGACATGGCGACTACCTTGCGAGAGGGAATGGGGGTCGTATAACGACGGTGCGGGCTGAGGGAGCCCCGGGTGGTGGTGCGGAGGGTAAACTACATGCGGAGGCGTCCCCATCATTGAGGGCAACCGACCAGACATGGACCCGTAATTCATCGAACGCTCCGGCAACTGGGATCCAAGCGATCCTCCTAAGCTGGCAAAGGTTGACGAATAGTCGTTCGATCCTACCGTTCTGCGGCCGGGTCGAGAAGAGAAGTTGTCATGCTAGGTTTCGGTCAGTTCTTCGTTTGTGGAGAGGTCAAGTGCCCTTCCAAAATCAAGGTACTCACAGTTGCACTATAAGACGGCCTGCTAGGAATCGACAGCGAATGGTAGGATCGATGCCGCGACTGATTCGGTTGGCCTGGATGAGATCGGAGGGTGGTGTATCCACGTGGAGGATCGGGGTTAGGATCCGGCACGCACGGGTTACAAAGACGCACTTCCTCGCCGCCTCCTAGCGCCGGGTTGACAGCAGAATTGGGGTTGGCGTCAGCGTCCAAGATCTGAGCAGCGCGGGATGGAACCAGCGGCGTCACGGACGAGCGATGCGAATCTGGCGGCCGGACGATGAATTGCCGCGGAATGGTGATCCGGTGCGGTGAACATGACGAGCACACGACCCGCCCACACTTCCGACAGTGATGTTTCCGGTACCAGAAACTAAACGGGATTTCGCAGATGGGACATTCCGTCACCTCGGTGTCAGGCTGCCAGCGCGGACGTATATACTCCAAAAAGTTACTTCCCGTGCGAGACCACGAACTCCGCCGCTCGCCTGTCGGAGAATGGCGGTGCTGCTGCTGCGGCGGCGGTGAAGACGCCGACAAGTCGATGGCCGTAGCGTAAGACGCGCCGGGCAGGGGGGCATCGCGTCTAGCATGGGAGAATCCGCTCGAAATAGACCTGCTATTTGAATCCGACGGTCTCCTACTGGGTCCGGCTTCCACGCCGTCTCCGGATTGTGCGCGTCTCAACCAGGCATCGCCATCGTGGACCAGCCTTCTCTTGCGGTCGGAGCCCGACAGGGTGGACCGCCTTCTCTCCGCACGCCGTTCCGAGGCAAAAGACGACGAAGGGCCGGCCTCGCTGGTCCCTACAAC
This sequence comes from Aspergillus affinis, assembly GCF_023601865.1. Taxonomy (NCBI): domain Eukaryota; kingdom Fungi; phylum Ascomycota; class Eurotiomycetes; order Eurotiales; family Aspergillaceae; genus Aspergillus; species Aspergillus affinis. The sequence goes on along the minus strand of NW_026515783.1, from coordinate 300,174 downwards.
GCTATAGGAATTCGCATGGGGTATGGTTGGGGCACGTTCGGGGCCGGCGAAGACCTGATGGGCGCGGGTGGCGGGTGGATTGGACGAGGCTGAGACGGAACTCGACAAGGACGACATGAACCCGGAAATTGGATCGGTCGCAGCGAGAGATCTTCTTCCTAGGGTTGTAGAGGAGATCAATCTCCGGCGTTTGGAGGACGGACCGTCATTGACTGGGTGGCGTGGTGGTGCCAGGGCGGAAGGATTCGGGGAATTGGGTCGCGATACAGAGAGGTCGGACTGATCACTATCGGAGAGATAAGGAGCGGTGAAAGAAGCGTAACAACACACTAGACGAAAAGTGGGATGAAAATGGCGCCGTCACTCTATCCAAAGAGGACAAGACCAGGCCGTATCAACGGGGCAATGGGGAGGGCGAGAGACGGCAGGAAAAGAGGGGAGAAAGAGAGGGAGGGAGAGAGAGAGGAGACCAGGAAGGAAGAGAGAGAAAAGGCGCCCGTCTCTGGATGGATCAATCAATTCGGGGTCTCGTGACACTCCGTTTCTCCCTCTCACCACAAAACCGAGTTGACTCTTTCTTTCTTTCTTTTTTTCCCCTTCTTCCTTTTTTTTCGCTCCCTTTTTATTATTTCTGTTGACAACGAGGGGCAGACTAGCGAAGGTTAAGGTTTCCCTACGAACAGATCCCAGCCGAGGATTTGCCGCCACCGCGAAAAAAGGCGCTCCAGACCCCGCGTGATCCCTGCAGTGACTCGTACTAGAGGCGAAAATCCTCATGACGGTTCCAACTGTCGATGTCAGAGGATCGGTCTGTTCCTCGTGAGGGTGTATACCTTCCTCTCAACGCATGTCATCAATTCGCCACTTGCACTGTTGTTCCGCTGGGGGTATAAATCTTGACTCTGTATCTATCTACTTTACTCATTTTGGCTCCTACAACTATTCTGCCATACTCTACAATCATCACGTATATCAGATTGATTGATTTATAAACCTATAACAAAGACGAGCCCTCATGGCCCGTCGGACAGTATGTACACGTACATATGTAACAAGATCCAAACGTATATCACAAACGCCACGGCGCACATTTTTTCCGATTAGAAAGGAAATTCGTAAGGTTGATATCAGAATACAGAATCGAATGGAAAGGGAAATGGAAGGCGCAGGAAATCAATCACGCTGCCGGATCAAGAGCCAACGGAATGCAAAAAGAGAAAAGTGCCACCGAGTGCATCGCATAGGAAGTGAGAATTCGCAAAAGACGGGTCGAGAATCTACCGTTCTCCCTCGGGGTGATGGTGCGGCTCGTCAACAAGCTCTGCCGCGCTGCCCGTGAAGGAGGGTTCGTCCGGGCTGGCCTCGTGGATATAGTCGCGGGTGCGATGTTGCGCAACGTATCCCATGCTCGACGGTCGTTCCACCCGCCCCTGGCTGTGGCCCTCGTGTGCATGGTGCCGGCTGGAAGAGGTGGACGCCGTCGTGGACGCAATCGAGAAATTGCGGTCTCGGGACGGCGAGCTATTGGCACTGAAGGGCAACCGACCGGTGCCCGACGAAGAAGGATGGAGTTGGTTCGGGGGGAAGATGGGCTCTCCGTGGTCATGGAACTCTCTAGGATCCCCTGTCGTTACCTCTTTGACGGCCGGAAGGGACTTCTGAGACATGTGCTCGTCTCCCACGTCTATCGAGCGCGCGAATTCCTGCCGCTGCCCGGGGTTTGATGGCGTCTCCAACATCAGGGACGGAGGCCGAGAGCTACGGCGCGAGCCCAAGCGGCTCGGAAGCTCGATGGCACCGCCCGCATCAACCTGCGGCAGACTAAGCGGAGCAACATTTGTGGGTCGGTGGTGCTCCTCCTCGGAATCCTCGTCCTCCTCATCGTCGTCCGAGCTTCGATAAACCGACTCCCCTTCGGAGACCTGGCGCGTATGTCCACCGGCAGCACTGACAGCACCAGCCCCGGCACCGACGGCACCGGAAGCGGCGTGGTCTCCAGGCTCGTCTGAGTACGGCTCATTGTACTGTGCTTCGGGGAAGAGACCCGGGGGCGGAGCCCGTGAACTCCGGACAACTTCAAAGCCTTTTCCTTTCTCCTTCGTCTTGCCTTGGAACAGGTTCCTGAAAAATCCCGTGGCAGACGACACGGGGCCCGTCGGGTCTGCCGGACCCGTTTTCAACTTGCGCGTGCCGGACTGTGATAACGGAGGGCCGCGCACCCGGTAGTAAAAGTCCACTTCACGAACGGCGTAGTCTTTCTGCGACTGCCGAGGATCGTCAAGGTCCAAATCGTCCTTGGGCGCCGGAATATAAGCCGGCACCGGAGTGGCTCTTCCCGAAATCGACGGGCCTTCGATTATATCGTCGTCGTCCGCATAGCTGGCGACCCGCTGACCACGACCACTCTTTTCTCCCATGCTCCCATCTGTCCCCTTCCGACGGGTTCGCGGGGGTCGGTAATAGGGGTCCTGCGGATGCATGGCGAATATTGGCCCACTCTTAGGAGAATTACTGCCGGGCGTGTGGTACCCCGCGCCCTGGAAAGTTGTGTGGCCGCCAGGCGTCGACGGTGCAAAGATGCCGCTGCTGTTGGCCCGGCTGTGGGCGCCGTGAGCGCTAGCAGATTCGTAAAATGCACTGGCTCTTCCGTCACTGGCAGTCGCGCGGTTGAGGAGCAAAGCCGAGCTCCCCGACAGACTCCGCGGTCGTGATCCGTCAAATTGAGAGGACAATCGATCGTCCCCGTGGCCTAGCATCGCAGCCTCGGAGCCCATGCTTTGACGAGTTCCCGCATCGCGTCTTGGAACCCGCCGCGAGAGTTGACGCATACCGAACACCTGGGAAATGTCATTAGCCCAGTTCACTACCTGGAAAGAAGAGAAAAAGAAAATAGAGGGAAAGTAACACACCTTCGTGAGACCGCCTCGAGTAACGCCACCTTCATTTCCGCCTGCACCAGCCAGTCGTGCAAAGACCTCGATCAAGGTTTGTAAGGCATTCAGGAAAAATCCAAAGACGAGAACCAGGGCGTGGAGCAGCAGAATCACATATCCGATCCACCCTCGCGCAACCTGCGGGACCTGCAAGGAGGGAACAAACACAACGCTGAGCAATATCGTAAGGAACCGAACCACAGTGAAGCAGGCATGATATAAGTTCATAGAGGTGGGCGATGCGAAAGGACGGAAGGCCAGAAGGGTTAGAAGCGACACGACTTCGCAGATGGCCAGAAGCACGATCTGGGCGATTCCGGACGGCTGCAGCGCGCCGATAGCAACGCCGCGGGCGAACGAAATAAAGATCGTGACCACCGCATAGGCAGCCGCATCGTCGCAAAAGGTGTTGTACAAGGGGCCATACAACAGCACGGTCGGTAGGTCATCGAAGAGGTAAGATTTAGGGCGCGTACTCGCAATCAGCCGGATCGTCCAGATAGAAAAAGCTATCAGTATCAGGATGACTACAACGGCAAGAGCCACGCAATAGGCTGGGGATTTGCTGGCGATGACCAGTTGGTAGAAAGAGAGCGAGATGAGCGGTAGAAACAGGTAGTTGAACACGATCCGAATCACGTTACCCACGGTGAACGGCATGTTCTTGGCGCGAAGGTCTTCCTCGGGGATACTCGCAATCTCACGGTGCAGCCAGCGGAAGGCAAACGCCAGCTGGATGAGAAGCATGATGATGATCACGATGACGAGCAGCCACACCATCATGTTGGGCCACAGGTCCTGGGGAGACGCCATTCCCACGAAATGCTCCATTCGGTCCAGGCCATCAGTCGCGTTCACACGGTAGACCCCGTCCGAGATGGGATCGCGCTCTTTGCCGGGGTCCAAAAAGCTCTGGTTGAACATCAGTGCCGACCAAGCGACTTGGCTAACTACGGGCTGATAATATCCGGGGTAGTTCAGGGATAGAGCGCCCGTCAGCACGGCAAACTGTAGGTATTGGAGGCAATCTCCAAACCCGGGCGTCACCAGTCGTAGCACATCCTCGTCGCGGCCGTAGTTGCTGGTCCAGTGGAAAGGGTCCGTCGTACCCCAAGGGCTGAAGATTGCCGCAGTTACAGTAGCGATCCCTACCAGGATGAGAATCACCAGGGGCACATATGCCAAAGCGCTCTTCAGAGACGATCCCAGGTCGGGAGTGACGTCGACCGACACGCATCCAAGTATCGTAGCATCGGCATCGCCGGATTTGATGGTCAGGGTGGACGAGAGAGTGGAGAAGTGGTACGACGACAGCATATCATGCTGGAAGGAGATAGCTCGCAAGGCACTCAAGTCGCTCCTGAATCATCACAGCACGCACTTGTCAGTAGCTGTCCATCAGAGCAAGAGGGGAAGAATCACTCACGCGTTCGCGTTAAACACCGGCGTCAACGGACAGTCCCCTTGGGTGACGGAATTACAAAACCGAGACGCATCGTTGTAGGGAGAAAAGCTGACCACGTTGACGGCCGTCAACAAGGTGGAATACTTGTTGTTCGTGGTATCCAGATCCAGGATCTTACCCACGGTCTCGGTTGAATTGATCCATTGGGGATCATCGGCAGATGGGTACGACGACCGCCGATCGGCGGTCCCAGAAACGTTGCCGTAGACCGTCACGTTCAGGGCATGCAGCGGATCGGCCTGATCAAAATGGACGGCCACGTCCAGCGGGACGAATTGTAGCTGGAGCGGACTCGATTCGATGACGGACTTCCCTAGACAGTTCTCGAAATCCAACATCACGGCGCTGGTCGAAGTCGCCAGGGCCAGGGCCATCAGCACCAGCATCCACATCCAGGCAACTCCACGACCCATCGAGCCTAGTCGCCGCCGTCGCGGTGGTCGCAAGCTCTCGCACCATGTCTGAGATTCTTCCCAAGCTTCCGTCGTCGGGTCCGGACTGTCATGCCATCGCGCGTCGAGGTGTTCAACACCCATCACGGCCGCCGAGTATCGATCGGATGACCTCCGCGGGGAGGTCAGCCCCCTCTTCAAGCGATTTAATCCACGTTGTGCACAGGTCGTTCCCGGGAATCTCGGTCGGTCCGTCGAATCGGTGGAAGCCCGCAAGGTTGAAGACACGATCCTCCCAGGTGTAGACGAAACGAACGAAAGGATGGTCGGAGGAGAGGAAAAGCGAATGTCGTCGGATCAAGAAATCGACCGACGGTTAGGAATGCGAAAAAGGGAGGAAATGACTCCTCGGCCTACCCCGAAATGGTAACGTAGGGGGTGCGAACCATAACTTCGGGGGGAGAGGGATGGCGGGGGAGGAAAGGACGGGTGGAAAGGCGCAGCTGCGGTAAACACGGGGGAGTTCGGAAAGGAGGGAGGGAGGAGAGAGAGAGAGAGAGAAGAGGGAGAGAGAGAGAGGAGCGAAAGCGAGGGTGGGTGAAGAGACCGGGATTCAGGCTTGTTGGGGCCCAAACGGGGGGTTTGTTAGTGGTGGATCGGAAAGTCAGTCAGACCGGTGGAACAATAATCGGCAGTCAGACAGAGCAGAGGAACAAGTCCAAACAGCCAGGGGGGGAAAAAAGAAGAAAAGAATTCTGGAAATTTAGAAAATTAGAAAAAACGAAAAGAACACAAACAGAAAAAGAGAAGAGAGCACTGGCAGTGGCAGCGGAACTAAAGCTGCGCCTTGTTTGCTCACTTTGTTCCGCTGCTAAACTTGGAAACGCTAAGGAAAAGTAAACAACACCAACTCAACAAGTCGGGGGGGATGTCTCAGCCATGTCACTCTCTTCCTACCCTCTACACCGTCATCTCTCGTATGATCCATTGCCCTCTCCCATCGCGCTCCATTCCACCCTCTCGCGAGGGTTTTCGCTTTCCGTTCATCCAGAATCTCTCGCGGGCTCGTTCCAGTTCCCACTAGGCAGACATGATAAAGTGATCCAACTACGGAGTCGGGATACGCTGCAGATCGAACTAGCGCTCACTAACTGCTGCTAGGCCGTTGGTCCGTTAATCTACATATTCGATCTCATAATCAGAACCCCAATCCGGATCCGACGGAGTCCCTAGACGGAAATCCTACATATCGGAGAAAAACCTGCACCGGTTTAACGAACGCCTATGCCTAGGGAAATCGCCTAGAATCCGACCTTGCGTGAAGTGCTTCCCTACGCAGAAGTAGTTATACGGAGTAGCCGTCGACGGATCCAAAGTCGAAGGGGCAGAAGGATGCATGCTAGTTGTCCGTCCATCTCGTATCATCATCCAGTCAGATGCAACATGACCCCAACTCTCACCAGGTAATTACTCAGGAAGTACTCCGTAGACAGTGAGAGTTTGCATTGTGCAACCAGGGAGACAAGAATTGGCAGAGAATTCCGACCGCCTTCATGACAGGTGGGTATGGTACCCTTGAACCAGGCTGATCTCAAGGCTTGTTTTGTACCTTGTTTATTTATTGTTGGTGTTAAGTTAGTGTCCATAGTTGTCGATTGACTGGCGGGAAACTAGCTCGATCAACAATTATCAACAGGGTATTTGGTCCCTTGTCCTACTGCCCGAGCCGTCCTGGCTGGCCCGCCCGGATATATATTTGTGATTCTACCTAGACAGGATGGTTCTTTCTCCTTACATCGGGTGAAGTCCAGCAAAGAAATACCAACCACAGTGATTTCTTGTGACGATAGAAAGTCCAAGGCCTTATCGAGGAGGAGACAAATGCATTGAGTGAGGTAATGGAGTGGCTAATGCTTGGTTTCCTCCAGATAAGCTACGAGGATTTCTCCCTTGTTGACGGATTACGAACAGATCGACCGGAACAATATCATCCTGAACAATATCACTTATACCAACTGAGAGGTGATTATTTATCTACATATAATTATCTATATTCTATATATAATAACAGAAGGCTGGATAATGCCGAAACACCCTGATACGGGGTACATAAGTAGACACTACTACTCCATACAGTGTACTCCGATGCAGTACTCCGGAGTATGTACAGAGAACCCGAAATGGAGAAACGTAGGCTGCATACATCCCTTGGCTTGGACACTCTATTTTCGATCCCCGACAGTAGCGCTCCAGACTCCGCGATGACATGCCGGATGCTCGACCCTGTCGCATGCACGGTGGCGCTTCTGGTGAGACGCCGCCGGATCGATGAAAGAGGAAAGCCGGCCAGCCCGGTACCTTGACTCAGATATAGACTAGGGTTTTCCACATGTTCACCGGGTGGTTTGGTAGATATTGAGTGGCGACTACGGGGCATTTGACTACCAAGTTGAATTTAGATGGTAGATGGCCCGGTGGTCCATAATTGGGCCAGTCCGTCAGATACTACCGTACTCCGGAGTAGTATGGTACTGCGTACGGAGTACTCTGTATGGACGATGTAGAAACCAAACAGAGTAGAGATCAACGGTGCATCGGGCTCGCGCTGTCCAGGGATAGGAAGAAGCTCGCGTCAAGCTTTGGTGTCAGAACTCCAAACATCCACCGTCCAGATTCCCATGTTTCAGGAACGGGGAAATTGGGACGCCAGCAAAGGCGGAGCGTGGAGCACCCGACGGCTCGTAGATATCTTGAAACCGAGCTCGATTCACAGCTGCCTTTCGCATTATTCCGTAGTATAGAATACTGTGCAATAATGAATCGTTCATAACTAATCCATCCCTTTTCGTTTAAACTCCCCAGCCAGCAGTGATCGAGCAGATCACGGCATCATTGGCTTTTTCAGGCGCGCGGGACTCGCCAGGCCGGGAGATGGAATTCCAGGAGGTTGGCCATCCAGCGTCTTCCACGTAATCGGCCGGTTCATGGGCGGATCGCATCCTTTGTTATTTTTACTCTCAGCGAGACAAAGCATGGGGATCGAAACCGACAATGGGAAGAGCAGCATAGCGTGGCGGAGAAGACCCTCTTGATCGTCATCCATTCCTTGGATGGATTGAAATGCTGTATACTCCGAGTATACCTCCTCTATAGACTATACTGTAGATGTACCTAGGTACTGCTCAGATACCGACTCAATACGGAGGGGAAGCGAATAAATCAAGCAAATAAAAATATTCAAGAAATATGAGTCGTCAGCGCCCCACCCTCAATCAGCAGGGTTGGCCCGGACGGGACTAGCAGCGTTTCACAATGAGGGTGGGCTGCCCGCCAGGTGGGGCGGGTTTCACCATTCATTGGTTTGATGGAATTTCGCTCCGGTTATATTTAGCCGTTCTCTACCAGAGTACGGATACTGTAGGTGGTGTACACCGTCCAGTGTACTTACTCTTTACTCAGTACTATGAAGTAGTGTAGATGGAGTCCGGCTCCATTGACACGGACTTTCTCCAGGGATGTCGCACGAGTCCGCGTCCGTTTCATCTTACCATCAGAAGGGCTGGGCATGATCCGTCCAGACTTCAGATCCCAGACCCTTGAGCGTCCAGCGTTCACGTCTCTGGCTGGTAGCGCCCTCGCAGCGTCGGAAAGGAGGCGGTGCAAGGATGGGAAACATGCAAATGATCCGGCGTTGTTTGCGCTCCGCCGGGTGCTATGTATAGATCCCGGAAGTATGAAGGCAGGTCCTGTACCGAGTATGTACGGAGCCCAGCCGTACTGGACCAGAGCGTGAGGAGAGTGAAGAAAAACAAATGCCGGCCTTGAAAATGGTCTCTGGTTCTTGCCCACGTGCCGTAGACCCCAATTGATTTATCTATATACAGTTACTAATAGGTATACTCCTAGGTATCTATACTAGCCCAGGACGGACTGCCGAGGAGAGTCACGGCGTAAGGCAGATGACTTAACGGAGGAATATTCAAGACATTAAGGGCAATCGAGTGATGCTTAGCATCATTCCAGTGCCATTGGCCTAATTACCCTTCTAATTACCACGTACCACCGTGATTATTTGTCTGCTTTGATTATTGCGGAGAACCACGTCGACCCAAGCCGTCCCTCGGTCGGCGACGTTTAATACGTACGACTCCCAGTCCACTTTCTCCTCTCCTCCTCTCTTTCTTCCCCTCCTGCAGCTTTCCTTCGCCTCCGTCCCTTTTTCCTTTTTCTTCTTCCTTTCTTTTCCATTCGTCCTCCCGATCATTCGTTCACCCGTTCACCAAGGAAGCTGCTGGTCCAGCTTGGCAACCATTCCATTTGGCGCCTGTCGTTCCTGCTCCAGGTCCAATCCATCCCCACCGTCCCCTCGCCTCTCCATTGGCGGGTGAAAGCGTGAAACCGAATGATAATTATTTTCTCGCGTGCAGTTGTCCATCCCGACTAGGTCTGTTTAGATCCCTAGTTCCTAGCTAAAATGCCCACTGTTCCCCCCTGAACTCTGAAGTCGTTCGCATGGCCCCCCTTCTTCATAGCCGCCGTCTCTGAATGGTCGTCTAATTGATTGGTCTTGGTAGATCGCCCGTTGCCGACTCCACCAAACAACCAAAGGGAATCGCGTTGTCCTTTGTATTGCACCCTGGCCAATTTATTATTCCCTTGCGATCATCTTCCCTAGTGCCGGCGTCTGATTTCCTCGCCCTCTCTCTCTCGCTCTCGCTTCCTTGCCGCCCTCTCCTTTACCTCCGGATCACCCTCCTCTCTCTCTCTCTCACTTTCCCTCTCTCTTCCTCCTCTCCTCCCTCCCTCCCCTCCTCTCCTGATTTCTTTTCCGACAAACTACTCTCTATCCTTTGACTATACCGTTCTGGGTCATTGTGTCAGTGCTGTCGTCCGACCTCGATCATCCTCGCATCCCCGAGCCGTCCGTATCGCATCCACTTTAATTCGCCCGAGCGTTCGCGAAGGCACAAATAGCGCGGGGAAAAAGTACGGGGAGGCGTTTCTTCCGTTCGGCGTCCAGCATACTATCCGACCCCGTACTACGGTACTGCAATGCTCTAGAGCAGTGCCTCGCCCCCTTTTCACAAACCATTCTCTTGTACATCGGTCAACATGTCGGCCGACGACCCTTTTGCCTTTATTGACCATAATGAAACCGAGCGGAAGCCGCCGAAGAAATCCCATTGGAAGGAGAAGTTATTCTCGAAGGACAGACGCAACAAAGGCCCGGATAATCAGCAGATCGAAGCGTTCCTAGCCCCTGCCCGCTCCAAGTCCGTATCGTACGGAGCGCCGTCCGCCGCTGCAGCCTCGAGAGGGCTGCCGACGCCCCGTCTAGATGTGTCCCAACGCTTCCCGTCGTCCCAGGAGCTCTCGAATACCTCCCCCACCGCGCACCCCGCCTCCGCGACCGAACTTTACTCTTCTGTAAATTTCCCCAAACCCCAGAAGAAGCGCAATGGGAGGACATTGAAGGTGAAATTCAGCGACAAGGGGCCCGAATTGATCGGCGAAGGTGGTGATGAATCCGAAGTCCCCACCATGGAGATATCCCTGCACCGTCACAGTCGGCATCATCGCGGACCAAGCGGTGGCTCTACGGACGCTGCTCCATCCTTGCCCCAGCTGCAGTTGGATACTTCCTTCGGAGACGGTCACCGGGGAATCACTCGTCAAAAGACGCGGCATCGGAAAGATGTCAACGTCAATGAGGACGAAGATGAGGATACCAGGAACCGCAGGCCGTTGCTCACTCCAAATGCCCAGAATTCGGACTTCCTTATGTCGCTGAATCTGGGCGACAAAGGCTCTCGGGTATCATTCCGCGCCTCCCCCGACTCCAATTCGTTTGCCCAGCGGGTGCGCGACAAAATGCAGGCCGAGGAAGGCCGTGCTCTACAACAACACCGGTCTGACGAGCCGACCTCGCCGAGTAAGGAGGAGACGAGACCGGATAGTCCTAGTTCGGCCTACGATACCCCTCCCCTTTCGGAGACCGAGACAACACCGCCGTCCAACTCCTTGCGGAGTCCCGTGAGCGAGACCCAGGGTCAATATTCCGCGCTGCCGCCATCGTATAGCTCGAGCGCGAACGCGCAGAATCGTTCTCCGACCAAATCCTTCCCCTCCATCCCAAGCGATTCTCCGTTGGATCGCCTGAGTCAACAACTCACCAGCGGAGAACTCCGCGATTCCCCCAAGAGTAACCCGCAGCCACCCAAGATGTCTTTGCGCGCTGTTGCGAACCAGATCGGCGACACCGCGTTCATCGACCTCAAAAGTTACGTGGCGCGGTATGAAAGTCATATCCGGCGGTCGGCCGAGAATGTCAAACCGTTGATGGAAACGTCTCTGGCCGAGTGGATGCGTGCAGCCGTGTGGTGGTTTCTGCGGGGGAAGAAGAGACTGGAAGCCTACGCGCGCGCTTCGCGGCCGTCGAGCTCCAGCGGACGACCGGCTCGGCGAACGTCTCCGGATGACGCCCGACAGGCAGTGGTGGATCTGGGAAAGTCCCTGTGGATTCTCGAAAACATCGTCACCCAACACTCGGAGGTCACTCGATACGGCGCCATGAGCGTCGAGGCATTGCTTGCGGTGGTGAGTACAACCGGTGACCGGCAATTGGCCGATCTGCTGGGGTTGCATCAAATGCTCTTGAACCATCTGCGCTCGTTGGCCATGTCGATAAAGCGGAACAACATTATCTCCACGATCGGCACCGATGACGAGGCTGCAAGCCGGGGTGACTTGAGTGTGTGGGTGCGATACCCGTTCTTCGCGCCCGACGTCTCCGCCGTCCTCTCGGGTACTACCAGTCGGTCCATGCTGATTGACAGATCCGGGAAGTCACCGGATTTGGTGCATATGATGCCGCTTGGGGATACGAATCGGTTGTTCAGCTACGGGAACATGTTTGTGGACGTGTTTGTGAGTTCCGACGAAGACGATGCCGACCAGGCATTTTCCATTCCCTGTGTTTTGTCCATCGTCCGCGACCGAGGCGACTGGTACGTTTTTGCCGCCATCACCAGCCAGAGCGAGCTGGTCAATATCATGATCCAGTCGGATCGCAAGAAGGGGCCCACCTGGGACAGCGTGGACTGGCAGGTTCGTTCGCACTCCATGCGGGTCAAGCTGCCCCGTGGCTTCGAGCTGGAAGTCAATTTCCAGGAGGAGGATTTCAAGACTCTCTGGAACATCGTCCAGTACACTATGAAGACGGAGGAAAGCCTTCAACCGGAGGCAGGCGAAAACATGGTTTTTGAGAGCACGCTGAAAATGTTTCAGTACATGGATCCAGGCTCTCAGAAAGCTTTCCCGGCGGAGCCCGTGGAGCGGTGCCGCCTTCGTCTGTTCGAGCGTTCGGTGACGGTGACCGAAGGCACTGGCCAACGAAGCATTCACCAGGGCCACCGCCTGACCGTGCTGACGAGTCCCAAGATCAAAACGCTTAGCAACATCCGGCATCTTCTTGGCGACAAAGAACCGATCGTGTTTGGCCTGCTCCGTGGCGAAGACGGTGCCCCTGCCCTTCTAGTCAAGGTGAAGGAGGATGGCCGGACCCGGTCGATGTTGATGACCTTCGAAGATGACGAGGAGCGCAGTGCCATGCATTCCATCCTTCTTGGAACGCTTCCTGGAGAGACCGAAGTGAAGACGCGGGATATCCCGATCCGTGCCTATTCCATCGAACAGCCTGCCGATCGATTTACTGGCAAGCCCGCTAAGACCCACCTCCAATTCCCAGCAGGCAGCGTGTCTGTGATTGATCAAGAGCATCGCCTTGTTGACCATGGATATGGCCCTACGATTCTGTCGGAACACTTGCGAGCCTTTGTAGCGACGGAATGGGGATCCGCTACGGATCGTATCAACCTCGGTAGGTCTATCAGTGTTTTTCGATCTTCCAATTTTGTTTTCTTACAGACTGGCTAACTTATACAGCCCCTGGCGAGCTGAAACTTGGACTTGACATCAACAACCGAACCGGCCTCAGCCTTTTCCGCCCTGGGCAGCAGGATCTGACCCTTTCCCTTGCGGACAACCTCACCTCCCCCGACATGGCCGACTCGATATCCACCTTCATGCACCTCGCTACGACCAAGCCGACCGTACGGCGGTTCGACTTTGCGACAGTGAAAGGTAGACAAACTCCGCGGCGGATTATAGCATCGGTAACTAATGCAGTGACCAGATCTTCATGCCTTCCAAGAGGCAGTAACTGGTTTCAGAGTGTTATTTGACAGGTGAGAACCGATCTCCTCGACTGGATGACCTCCGACTAATTGAGAATAGCGTGGCGTCTTCCCTTACGATATCCCGCCGCCGCATGGTGGTCCCCATTACGAAGAAGTGGGAGGCCAACATGGCCCGAATCCAGATCGTGCAGCAGAAGAAGACCGTCCAGCTGCTGGCCTTCCTGAACGACTTCCCCTACGGCAAGTGCATGAATTTCGTCCTGATGTCCACCGACATGCTGGAGAACTTCGGCCGCGCGGGCAAATTTGGCGTCAAGATCGTGGATGCCAAATTTGCGCTGCCGAAGAACGATAATGATCCTGCATCCGATTTTTGTTGCCTGGACATGCCGGAGTATCCGATGGAGCATGATGATATCTCGATTGCCTTTGATTCTGAAGCCGGTACGTTTTCTTGGGCCCAACCCACCTGTAAGCCGTCAATACTGACCAACGCAGACCGAACCAATTTCCAGTCCGCGGCTCCGGGATCCGTTCGTGAAGCGTCACGAATGAGTTCTCTCCGCCGGTAGCCTTGAGTCAGGATGCCAGCCAGTCTTATCACGCAATTAATTGAGTCATTGACGGCCGACCCGACCCACTGTCACGTGGGATCCTCTTCCCCACTCCCCATTCCACTCTCTCTTCGACCCGATCCTTTCTCTCCACCTTTCTTTCTCCTCACTTTTCTTTCTCCTGCTCCAATTCACCCCTCTTCTCGTATTCGCAATGGCTCCCCTCGATGGAAATGTTGGCGCCTCCACGCGCTCTCTTCACGCCGATGATTCTTTGAATCTGGTCACCGATGTGGCCCCTCCCCTCCACCTTTCCACTACATTTCGCTACCCCGACAATCCCGACGATCTTGTGCCGGCCAAGGATCTCAGCGGGGTAAGCACCTGGTCTGTTTTTGGTTGAAATTTCCCGTACTAAATGGTGCGATCGTCAGTATGATCAAGACAAGACGAAGCACATCTACTCCCGAGCCACCGCGCCGAACTACACGCGGTTCGAAATGATCCTCTCGTCCTTGCTGAATGGTGATGTGATCAGTTACTCGTCGGGGCTGTCTGCGTTGCATGCAGCTCTGACTCTGCTAAACCCCCGTCGGATCTCGATCGGCAATGGCTATCATGGATGCCACGGAGTGATTGCGCTGTTCAGCCGGATAACCGGACTTCAGAAGTTGGATTTGGACTGTCCGGCGGAGGCATTGCAGGCCGGGGATGTCATTCTTCTCGAGACGCCCGTCAACCCCCAAGGCACGGCGTTCAACATCGAAGAGTACGCGAAGAAGGCCCATTCCCGCGGCGCCCACCTTATCGTGGACAGCACCTTTGCCCCGCCGGGTCTCCAGGATCCTTTCCTGTGGGGCGCCGACCTTGTGATGCATTCGGGGACGAAGTACTTTGGCGGACATAGTGACATGCTATGCGGTGTCCTGGCCACGAAGCGCCAGGACTGGGCGCGGCAGCTGTCCGCAGACCGGGTGTTCCTGGGCAGCGTGCTAGGCAACATGGAAGGCTGGCTCGGTGTGCGCAGCCTTCGAACCCTCGATATTCGCGTGCAGCGGCAGAGCCAGAACGCCACGAATCTCGTCACCTGGCTCGACACGGCCTTACGGACCCCGAACCCCGCGGCGGGCAGCGACGAAGCCGCAACGCAAAACGCCCTACAGGGTGTCTTCCACGCCAGCCTCCAGAAAGACGACTTCCCATGGCTCCTCAAACAAATGCCTAACGGCTTCGGCCCAGTCTTCTCAATCATGACCAAGCAAGAGGACATCGCGCGCAAGCTCCCCAGCAAGCTAGCTTTCTTCCAACACGCCACAAGTCTAGGCGGCGTCGAGACCCTGATCGAGTGGCGCACCATGTCGGATGCGACGGTGGATACGCGGCTGCTGCGCATCAGCATCGGGTTGGAGAACTGGGAGGATCTGCGGGCGGACTTGGTGCAGGCTTTCCGGGCGTTGGCCTAGGCATGCTTGTTAGGTTGTGGTGGGGTGGGGGATCGTACATAATTTGATTTTGATATTGTTGATATGATATGATATGGTATGATATGATTAGAATTCTTGATTTGTTAAGAGTTGTTGATAACATAGCTGGCTAGATGCTAAGAACTGTTGCATCTTTGATTTGGTGCATCGAATTGAAGTGTGTAGTGTAGTGTAGGTAAATGTCAAATTAGAACAGTAGAACTAGGTAGGTAGGTAGGTAGGTAGTCAGTTGGTACGCATTCTGGAACTCTGGGAACTCCAGACATATTTCCTCGACTGTGCTGTTGATATCAACAAGTAGTAGGTAGGTACTAGGTATACCCTCTCCTCCCTATCTATCTATCTATTAGCCCCAGATATATTTCCAGCCGAACTATTCCCAGCATGAAAAAGGACCAAATCAGACCCCCATAATTAACTAAGGTAACTAGCCCATGCATGATCATACCATGACACCCTAAACACACAATTGATTATACCCCAATTTCAAGACTTCAACAAACCACAACCCTCAAATTAAGACACACAGCCCCCATCGCAGACTCGACCAGACACAGGAAAACAAGTTATCCTAGGGAAAGTAACATCCAAATCCTCTGCGCAATCACACCAACTCCACACCAACATCAACATCAACACCACGAATCCAAATCCAAAATCTAATATAGAAACAAGTCCTCTTCTTCCCACCTTCAGCATCAGCATCAGCATCAGCATCATCTTCCTATTTCCCACACCCATCACTACACGCCATACTATAATTCAAATCCCGTCCTTGGTTCTTATCGCAGTAACAACCAACGTAGTATGATTTGCCAGTATGACCACAGGAATAGGTAACGTTTTGGTAGCACATTTTGGCGTAAAGTATATGGGCTAGCTTTGCCGGTAGTTGCGCTGGGAGAGGAGATGAAATAGTCTTGCCTATTGTCTATTAGTGCTTTTGACATGATAGCGGGAGGGTCTGTCTAAGTATATGTTCAAACCTCTCTTGGGGATCTTCTCGGAATTAGATACGAACAAGAATATCAATATCGCTGGCTATAATCGGTAGTGCCTGACTAACCAGATAAAAGATCTGTAAGTAGTAACTAGACTGGATGAGGGTGAATGGATCACACTGAAGGGTAAGTAAGATAGAATACATACCCATGGGAGGGAAGAGGGGTTTTATAACTCACAGAAGGCAGAAGGCAGCCTCGTGACAGTGACAGCCTCCACTTCTTCTTCGTCTTATCAGACAAAGCCTTGTGCTGAACAAAAGGCTGTGCATGATGTGTTGGCTCCAGTGATTATTTATGATGAAAATCGGACTTGGAATAAGCCAGATTCAGCTACGAGATTTAGATGACAGCCTTTGGTGCAGTCATGGCTTACAGGATGGGTAGATATTGCGGGGAGAGCTGACGAGGCGTAGTAGTGAAAAATACCCCAGACCTGGAAAGCTCGTGTTTGTATGTTGGCAGGATGGGACTTGGCCCATTGTGGGAGAGTATGCCACAGGATGATCCTGTCAGCGATTCAGTCTCTCGAGAACATGCTTGGCAATCGGACCAAAATCTTACCAGTCCGTTCAGAGATCTGGATATACAGTCTGTCTGTCCAACATTGCCGAGATAAGCTGGATGTTTATTGGGAGGGTTTCCCTAGTTCTGGTTGGCGTGTGTATAGTGTCACTCAGCTTACCAGTCAGCGAAGGATATTAATATGGCCATGCTTCACCAGTGGAGGAGATTATTCTTCGGTTTTGCTTACCTCGGTGCTGGCTGTCTACCTTTTCACTATCTTCTCCGCCTTTACCTCGTCGAGCCACAAAATGTCCTGGCGTGAAACAGCACCCAGCCGCTATGAGCGCCCTTTCGATACCATCGAGCGTTTGCACCGCAACATGGCGAATTCCGGTGCTCATCTGGACAAACAGCACTCGCTTGTCTCGAGCGCTGTTCAACTCACGCAACCTCCTTCTGCAATGAATCTGCGACACGCGTGGAAAGCCCTTCGTCATCGGCATCCACAGATCGCAGCATGCCCAGATGACAACGGGGCCAACTTCGTCTACACTGTGCCTTCAACCGAATCGCTTGAATCGTGGGTCCAGGAAACATTGATCATATGTCCGAACGATGCCGATGCCGATGCCGATGACGATGACACTCGAACGGCAGACCACTTGGACACCGTCCTCCTGCCCTCCGACCAATTCCTTCCTGCTGTACTATCTTCCCCATTCCCGGGAACTCCTGTTCCGCTCGCCACATTGGCGAACAGACGGGAGAGGCATGCTCCTCCAACACGACTTCTTCACCATTCTGGCCACGGGTCCAGAATCAGATCCAACCCCCCTGTGTGATGGATCCGAGACCTCCCGACTGCCCGCGCCCCTCGACGACGCCGCCGGTCTCTCCCAGACCATCACACCCGCCATAGACGATGCATCCTCTGCAGCGCTCTCTTCGCTATTCTCCGGCCCAACCCCCGCCTCCATCCGGGCCCCTCCACCCACCAGCACCACCAGCACCACGCCTCAGACATCCCGGCGTTTCACCCTCCAACTCCCCCCAGACCTCAGCACAGCAATCATCCTCGCCAGGAAAGCCCGCAAGCAAACCGCCACAACAACCGCACACGCCGCACTCCTTACGACCTTGCGCAAACACGCCCCCATCTCCGGCCGCTTCATCTGTTTCACGCCCTTCGATCTGCGCACCCATCTCCCATCTCCCAGCCCCATGGAACAGCGCCCCTGGGGCCTCTGCCATCCACCATACCGGAAAACCATGCAGTGTTGATCTCTCGCGGTGTCCTGATTTCGACGTCCTCGCGGACCATCTGGCGGGTTTCTATCAAGAGGACCTGACCCCCCTGTTTGGGTATCTGGTGCCGTATGTGAACAAATTGATCGATACTACTGATATACCACTAGACCAAGCAATCTAGCTCTCTGGCGCAGCTCGCCCGAGCTAAGTTCTCTAGGTGTTGTCGATAGATATCTCCAGACGAGGTACTCTGTGGGAGGAGGAGCTGGCGCGGGAACTGGGACGGGAACTGGGACTGGGAGTCCAGCTGGGAGTCCAACTGAAACAGTCGAGATCAAGGAATGGTGGCTAGGCGTGCAGATCGTGAGCAAACTGCTGCAGATGCTTTTGTGGACTCGGGACGGGAGAATTCATCTGTCTTGTAATTATAACGAGGCGTTTTATGAAGAAGAGTTTGTGGGGGAGTGGAGGGATATGTGGGTTAAGGAGCTCTTGCGTGGAATGGAATGTATGTAAGGTAGTGTGAATGAATCAGTTTAGCTCCCTTCTTCTAGATCCGGTGGTCAGAGATAGACATTGACATTCTATTAGGTAGCTTGCCACTCTGTATGGTTGAGTACCAGCCAAGGAACAGTCCAGCTAAAACCAACACACGATATCACCAATAATAAGAAGCACTCGTCAAAGAAGTCAACGCCCGTTCACAACCCAGTTCCTCCAAATACACCCCCCCACCAAGTCCAACCACAAACCCATACCACCAAACGCTCTCCCTCGTAAACCTCAACGCCGTAGTAAAATCCCAATATTCAGGGTACCAGCCGGCAGATTCCCAGTCCAAAAAACCAGTAACCTTGCCTCCTTGTACCAGAATATTATGATGTTTCAGATCCCCATGGCTAAAGACAACACGATGGGACTGTTTCTCTATACCTTTCGCGGTATCGAGTGCGGTATGATATGCCTCCTCGGACGAGAACCCGCCGGCCCACGAAGGTCGAATCAGATATTCATTAAGCTCTTGCTCGGATTCAAACGGACCCATGGAATGATTAGGGACCCGTATACTCCGAATCGCAGTCCCCGTTACAGAGCAGATCCTATTTCCACCCCATGGATTTTGCCATGCCCGCATAGTCCTTAAATATCGCTGTAGCTCTTTTGATATCGAATCCTTTTCCTCGATAGTGAGCGTCTCATACACCCTCCCCAACTCAGCCCCCGGCAACCGAGTCATCAGAATGGAGATTGGCGCATGCGGCGTATCAGGATGTTCCCCGTAGGAGATGACTCTCGGAACAGGAAACCCAGTAGCCCGAGCGACTTGCATAGCCAGAACCTCTTCGACGCGAGTCCCATCAGACCGTTTGAGAATAAGCCCGAACGGTAACTGGGCAATTTGATTATCGAAAGGGATGCCAAACCAGCCACAATAGAGTCGAGAGAATCGCTGAAGGTAGTCGTGGATGATGCCCCAGAGTCGGCGGAGTCGGGGGGGTGTTGGTCGCGGTGTGGGCGGCATTCGCTCAATTGCGACGGGTCGAACGTTGTCCTGCCAGGTGAAGTCTGGCAGAAGGTAGCGGGGTATGAAGTGGGAGAGCATGGTGGAAGCAGAGTATGGGAGGGATAAGGGAAGGTTAAGGTTGTTGGGCTGGGTTGAGA
This sequence comes from Aspergillus affinis, assembly GCF_023601865.1. NCBI lineage: Eukaryota > Fungi > Ascomycota > Eurotiomycetes > Eurotiales > Aspergillaceae > Aspergillus > Aspergillus affinis. The sequence continues at coordinate 280,730 of NW_026515783.1, read as the reverse complement.
CGCGGTGGTTTGCAGGGGGAAAACAAGGTGAGCGCATGGATATATGTAGGCTATCACTCAACAGGGATGGAGAGGTAAGAATAATAAGAAGGCGAAATCCTGCATGAGAACCAGAGGAGTTAACCAAAGAGACAAACCAAATCAAACACTCTGACAGTACTCCTCTACGTTAAACTACTTATTTATTCTTCAAATTCATAGATCCCAAGTGTTAGAAGAATTGGAGAGATCCTTATCGATAAGAGGCACTGATAAGGACTGCCAAGACTCATCGCTTCTTCCCCTCTTCCTCTCTTCTCCAACTTCCATTCTCCTCACTCAATCTCTCCAACATCCAATCTCTCCTTCCATTTTAATATCCTCAATTATTTCCGAACAACCTCAACTCATCAAGTGCTCAAAGAGAAGAAGGAAAATGTCCACCTTCCAAATCCACTACTTCTCCACAGCCTCCACCTACACGGGCAAGTCGACCGAACACCTCCCTGCTCCGCTCCCGCTCTCTCATCTCTTCGAGGTCCTGGAGTCCAAATATCCCGGGATCAAAGAGAAAGTGCTGAGTAGCTGCTCCGTGAGCCTGGAGGATGAGTATGTGGATGTGGGTGAGAATGGGGATGGGAATGGGGTGGTGATTGAGGCGGGAAAGGAGGTTGCGATCATTCCGCCTGTTAGTTCGGGGTGACCTTGATGTTCATGAGTTGGATTGGGTTGGGTTCGGATGGGAGGTAGGTTTCTGTTTGATAGATGCTCCCTAAAAAACGTGTCCGGATGGATGCTTACTGTGATGAAAAAGTGCTGATTATACTACTAGGTAATGGGTTGAATGGTTGTACCTTAAGTTTCTGAGAGAAGGGGATTGGATATGATATGATGTGCAACTGTGGCTACGCTATGCCACGTCTTTGACCAATTAAGCGATATGAACCCGTCAACAATGAGACAAAAACGATAATCAATAAACGAAGAACAGCAAGAATCGAAGCCAACGAAGGAAATAAATCACGAAAAACAAAAGAAAAAGGCCAGAGCAAGAAACAAAACGATAGACAAGTCATTATTACCTCCACATTCAGTTCCACCGCACCTCAACCCCGAAAGAATCGCATTCTATACCATTCCATTACCCCCAGATTATATGGCAGAGATCTACCACATCCATTAGCCATGTCGCATTTCACGGACATCATCACTACCCAGAGACGCATCACACCCGGTGATATGACTCCCGCAGACCAAAATGCCAATCAACCATCCAACTTCTCCGCCCCAGCATTAGCAGCCTTCTTCTGCTTCCACAGACAAACGCAGCAAATCCCAGAGAAGAAGAACATAATACTAAAACCATCAAAATTAGCCAAAGACTTGACCACCCCCATCCACAGTCAGCCAAGGAAAGAGAGAGAGGGAAAAAAAAAAAAAAAAAAAAAAAAAAAAAAAAAAAAAAAAAAAAAACAACCCAAAAATAAAAAAAAAAAAAAACCACACAAATAACCCACACTACTTCCCCACCCCCCACACGTACATAAATCTTTCAATCATCACGTAAAAAAAAAAAAAAAAAAAAAAAAAAAAAAAAAAAAAACATACCACAACCCAATACTCAACCCCCAAATACTCTTCGCCTCCAAACAAACATCCTTCGACGCACCAATCAAACTCCCATACTCGACTCTCCCATTCAAACTCTTCAAATAACTGTCCAGATGCGTGGCAAACGCATACGCCGAGGAACCCTCACTAGCGACCTTCGCGATCTCATTGCATTGCAAATACGAGAGCGGTTTTCCTATGATCACCGCTACCACGATGACCGCGATCAGGACGAGGGAGTCGGCGATCGCGGACGCCAGGAAAGGAAGGATATCGTCGAGGAAGAGGATTGTGGTGATGATGCAGTAGATTGTTGCGATGCAGGTCTATTCCACCGAATATTGTTAGCTTATCCAATCATCATTAATTGATGGAGCAGTTTCCATCTGTGGAACGTGCAACGGAAAGGGGAGAGACCACGTACGATGGTGATGGTGCCGATGAAAATTCCCGGAGGAGTGGCGTCGTTGTCGACGATCTCGGCGATGAAGTTCGCGGTGAGTCCGATGATGGCGATGAGGCAGCAGGCTTGAACGATGCGGGCGATTTGGAAGGTTGCGCCGAGGGCTCCGTATTTATTAGGCATTTTGATATTAACAGAGAGGTTGATCGAATGAAATTAAGGGAAAGAAGCAAAAGGGAGCGTGTATCCGTGACGCAGAATCAATCTGACCCGAGGACTGACGAATTCAACAAGTCGAAAATACCAAGGTAATCGAAAATCGAAATAAGAAACAAGAACCAGTCAAAGAGAGTAATTTAAAAAGTCAAGATGTCCAGCAACAAAGGAGTGTTCGAGTAACAATCAGACAAAAAGAACAAATAAACAAACGAACAAAGTAGAGAAAATATTACGTATGAAATAAGCTGAATGAATGAATCTGATATCAAGTAATTCTTTCATCCCCTTCAGCAAGAACAATCCCTCTTTATATACACAACCCTACCCTTACCAGACAGACCATAGCAGATAGAATGGACCCAAAACAAACAGCTATGCACAATGATAAAATTAGCACCAGAGATCTAGATCCCCAGCTCTAGACCACCCCATAATCATCCCAAAATAGAGCCTCTGAAAGGCTCTAGCAAGCTAAACACTGAGCTAGCAGATCTGCAACAAGAGCCTGTAGCTAAACACAGAGCTAGGATGTAGCTAGACAAGCTGGTCCATGACCAAGGGAGAGTACATCCCAACCAACCATCCCCGTCCACTGATCGACACAAGCGCCAGGCTCGGTTCTCAAACGCGTATCCTAGAATAGAGTCCAGACCAGACCAAAGCAGCAGAGACCATCTGGACCAGATGTAAACGCACCAAGCCTCTGCCGATACACTCACCATGGGAAGGCGGCTATATCCCGTCTCCATGTTTCGTCTAATCTAAGCACAGCATCACCCAACCGGGAAGCTAAGAGCTAGTTAAGAGCCAAGCGCCTATGCAATCACCCATACAGATCAACCAGAACGGAATCATTAGCGCAGCGCTTAAGCAAACCCACACAAACCCGTAGATTCACGCTTACATTCGTACAAAGGGGTACCTGTAGCAGCCGACCCGCCACTCCACCAGTTAGAGTTCATTCTCGTGTTTCCCGCCGCGGGCTTCCGCCCTGGTCTGGTCCCTGTTTCAGGATCCACCGCGGCGCCTGGAACACAGACACGCGGGCGTCCGCGCGGGATTCTCAGCCAACGGATCGACGAGCTTATTTTGATCTGACACAATCATGGGTCTGGGGGTGAGGAGTGGGCTTGGCGTTTCTTTGTGGGGGGTGTTTGGGATTGTTTGGTTGGCTTTTGGGTTTCTTTGTTGAGATGGGTTTGGGGTGCTTATTTTTGGAGAATAGGTGCTGATGCTGTATGCTGCGTTTGTCTGGGTTGGGGATATGGGTGGCTTAGAATATGTGAGTGGATACATTGGGTTTTTAGAGTGGGAAGTTATTGTACCGGGTTTGGGTGGACGGGGCGTTAGGATGTTGGGATGGATGCGTTGTGCAGTGGAGGTCTTGCTTGATGTGATGGTGATATCATTGCAGAGCATGGGGCCTTGGATCTACAGAGTCTAAGAGAAGGTATGGAGAGATCGATTGATCAATTCATAAAGTCAAACCGACAAACCGGGTTGAAAAGGTGGCGATCGTCTCCAGACTGCACCGCCCCTATGTAATCTACTAGCTACATAGACAAATCATAGCGATACAACATACTCAGGACGTCACTGAAATGTTCCACAAGAGCCACAAGACAGAGAAAAGGAGAACCGGACAGTATCGAAAGTACCGACCATCTCTCCCAGCCTGACATGACCCACTATCCCAGTTTAAACCCGCCGCTCGTGCGCGTCTGGAAAAACATCTCAGGATCATACTTCTCTCTGACCTTGCGGGCCCACTCGGTCGTTTTAGGATCCAACCGTCCCCAGTAATCCTGCTGCCCGTCGATTTCATTCAGGAACAAAGGACGAGGCACGTCCGGAAGCACTTCTTCATCGATGAGATCGTCAATGAGGTCCTCATATCCATCAATGATCTTTTGATTCGCGGTCCAGATCTTCTCGTCGAAACTGGAGTTAAAGTACGAGTAGTCGACATTGATGACAAAGTAGTCCTGGTCCGTGGGGAAGTGATAAAGATCCTATGCGTTTGAAAGAAGTTGATCGGTTAGTGGTTGATTCGGGATTATGGGAAAGGGCCTTATGACGTACTCCTCCTTTCTCTTTGGCTATTTGGGACATCTTGCGAGGCAGCGGCTGGATTGACAGCGCCCCGATCATGTCCGGCACGTTCAGAATTGTCGCAGTGGTATTGAACCAGTGGGATTGAAGCTTTTTCATGACTTTGGGGCCGCAAGCGGCGTTAGGAACCGGCAGCGTCTCAGAGAATGTGGTGTATCGTCGGTCCCTGGATATTGGTTAGAGATGACTAGGTGTCGATGGAAGTGGCAAGGCTAACTCACTTGAGGATATGAATGTCGTTGGCTTTCAGCTGCAGGAAAGGAAGACCACACATTAATTCAACCATTCAAAACGCGAAGACATCTTGTCCTAGATCCGCTTACCAGCTCGTCATATGAATCCCACGCCTTAGTGACCTCTTTGGGATGGAGGGCGGTGAAATTGTCAAAGACACCCTTAGGCGGCTGGGGCCCATCGTAGAACGTAAAGATGATCCATGACTGGAGGGTAGGCGTGTACTGGGTCGTAGCGATGATACCGGCCTTCGGGTCAGGATAATACTCGGCGAAATCGCGGATGGCTTGCATGATGTGATCGGCATGGGTGTTATTCATGTAAATGAATTCCCCGCCCCAGACCTGGAAGATGGCTTAGAGACGATGTTTGTGCGGTCGGAAAGGGAGAAATCAAACCTTGTGATCCAGCGGCTGGGTTTGCAGCTTGTAGGAAGTGATGATGCCGAAATTGTTGCCGCCGCCGCCGAGAACACCGAAGAGATCTATACGACTGCATGTTAGGGTTTGGTGTGGTCAGGTGGTTTCCTCCGGACTGAGGCTTACCAGCATTCTCCTTCTTATTGGCATTCACGATCGTTCCGTTGGCAAGAACCACCTCGTAGTTAACCACGTTATTGGCTGCCCAACCATACTGGGTACTCAAGAAGCTCCACCCACCTAGTTGAAGCCCACAAGTTAGTCAACTATTCTTCTCCGCGAGCCCAAAAACAGAAACATACCACCCAGCATGAGGCCCCCAACTCCGACGCCTCCAAGTCTCCCACCGACAAGTGCTCTGCCGGTACCGCGAAGCGCTTTTTGAGCATCTTCCCACGTAAGCCCAGGGCCCACGACAGCCGTCTTGTCATTTGGGTTGTAAACGACTTGATTCAGCTTCTTGGTGGAAACCAGGAGACCATCCCTGACGCTCGCAAAGCCGGGACTCGCCATGTGGCCGCCCGACTTAACCGCGAACAGATCGTCGGCGTGATGCAGCTTCTTGACCACTTCGGACATCTCGTGAGCATTGGCTGGGGTGATGATACAGCGCGGACGGAGGTCAGCGCAGATGCCCGACCAGTAGTCCTTGAGAATGTGGTCAAAGTCAGGAGTGTGGTCCTTTTGGATAGTCAGGCCTTGGGTCTCAAGATCCGAGCAGATATTAGCGGTTGCGAGCGGAGCGAGAATCACGAAAATCAACATGTAAATGAGGGAATGAAGGACGAGGGCCCTAGAGCCTGACGGATTTGAAGCCATGGCTTGACAGGAGAACAGGCAGGTAGGATGGGTGTAGAAAATTACAGTAGAGGAGAACGAGTGAATGGTGTAGCTTGTTAGCAGAGAGTCCTGGCAGAATCTTAGGAATCGTATTTATGTGGGAAGGTGGATGGGCGTTCAGACTTCAAATGTAGAGAGATTGGAATCTTCCGGCAAAAACGGCACTGGCTCTAGAGCATGGTCAGAGGCTTCTGTTTGTGGCAGACTACCGGAAGAACCACCCAAATGACTGATACCTGTCAAACTGTCGCTGGAAATTCCGGCATTTTCAAGAGATTCAAAAGATTAATCTGGGCGCAGTTGAAAGATACCCTAATAAAAAACAAAAAGACAATCTTGACCCCCCCAATAGATTTCAACTCCCGTTGCATCGTCATGCTAAGTTGAGAGATCCATTGTCACCAATGACCTGATTCTGTGCCCACACTTCGAAGTTGACAAACCCACTGTTTTCTCCAAGGGTAACGCGGACATTACATTCAACCAGGTAGAAATGGCAGTTGTGGACTTCTCGGTGAGGTGTCGTGTCGACTCCGAGTCTAAATTCGACAAGTCGCACATAACTGGCATCGTCAGTCGCACACCTGCTGGATGTTAGAAAAATCGGCATCACACGCATTGTTTCTGACAGACCTTCGTGGTCGAGACGACCCGGAGACTGAACAGTACACATTGAGGCTTTTTATGGGAAAGTCTCCGTCCTTGTGGACGAGGAAGATTGGGCAGTGTTCGAAGTCGTCGGGATCATAGGTAGTGGACCCCCCTAAAATGCAGGAAAGTAAGCGCTGCTGGGCTTGCAAACAATGTACCACGACCGACAGACGTACCTTAGACACGAGCCAGGTGATGTCATTCGTGGCGGGCCTGCCACCTGACAGTGAAATGCGCAGATGGAAATCTGCAGAATAGAAATTGTTCATTGTCATTGACGCTTCGACGCCGAAGTGGCAGTGGGAAATATTTGTAGCAGGTCGGAGAACCCCTGATCCCCAGATTGCGGCTCCCCGTACTGTGAACAATTGTCTATTGAGTGGAAGATTAGCAAAGTCATTCCAAATTGAGGGATGCGACCTTGAGCTTACGCATCATTGGGCCGGTAGACGATTGTTGCGCCGTTAACGGCGAAGCGATTGCATATCGTCTGGAAGACATATGGGGATAAGGAAAAACCCCCGACCAGGAAGATTTTCTGCTATTTGGTTAGTTTGTGGCGTTTGCGAACAATGAGTCAAGGTGTCTATTGGCTTACATTAATCTGTACCCTTTCTGGATGATTGTATGCGGCCGCCATCTGACGGCTCAACAAGTTGCAAATTGTCCCCAAAGCCGGGTTGAACAAATTACGCAGATCATCTCTGCCACCACCGTCAGTGCTGATTTCACTCGTATGAATCCTCATAAATGTGACTCACGCGGAAAGAAGGACGTCGCCTCCCAAAAAGTCAAACCACTTCTGGTTCAACCCCTGCGAGTTCATAGGCAGCGGAAGCCGAACCCCTGATGTATTGAACCCATTGAATTTCGTAAGGCGTTCCTCAAACGCGGCCATGAAAGGACTCATTAGGGCCCTTAGGGCTAGAGGGACATCGAGGAACGCATCGCCAAACCTTTCTATCATGAGATCGTACAGTGCGCGCTGTACCGTTGTGGCACCACAGATTTCACCTGGTCAAGGTCAGTTTAGCTGGACTCTAGTATTTCTTCCTTGGTGTACTGTGCCTGAACGGGCACTTATCTCGCTGTACGAGTAAGGGTCAACTTCGTCTATGTGGTAGCTGACCACATCCTGCAGTGATATCTTGTTAGCTCTCGTGTGCCTCCTAATCCGTTGCACTGTACTTACTGTGGTGCCTCCACTACAGTCGCACACGAATACCGCGACACCCGCCTAGTGCTCGAGAGTAAGCAGAGATTCGATAAGTAAGACGGGGGATAGTGAGAACCTACCCAGAGTGTATAGGTCCTGGGTGACGCCTGGGCGATGATATCGGTCATGGCGGCCAGAGGCTCGTCGACAAGTAGTACCTGGGCTGGATATCCTCCAAGTCCTGTGTCAAAGCCTGCCTGGAGAGCAACTTGTCTCGTTCTTTCTTTTGCGACCTCAGACCAGGTTGTGGGAACGGTGAACCATAACTCCACAGGAATTCCGTCGCACTTCCCCCGAGTGACTTTGGCGACATGGTCTTTCAATGCCCTGGCTATGCATCGGTAGACCTCTCTCAAAAAATCTGCCGCAATCGCGATCGGTGTTTTGTTTTCAGGCATCCAGAGTGCTCCGCCGGCCCTTTCCCACGGTCCAGTGCTCAATGCCCACAATTCATTGCTAGCCTCGTCATCGAGCATGAACTTGACTCAAGATGATGCCACCATCCCTGGCTGGATCTGGTATCCCCAACGTTTCTTCTGGGCTCACGGGTTGTGCGCAGGGTAGGCGATTGCACTGGGTGCCTTCTGGGCATGTTTCGTACCGTTGTGGGACGGCCACTTGTTGAAGGTGACAACTTCATCCGGTCGGCGGGAAGAGGATGGGCAAATGAAGGCGGCTCCTACGGCGAGGACTCAGTTAGCTCTCTTCCAGGGTGTATATTCATGCGCATGCATGTGTGTGCAAAATCTGAGCAGGGAAATACCTGTGTAAGTTAGACCGAAGTCTATGGCAAACACGATAATTCTGTTGTCATCCATATTTATTGGACGAAATGTGAAGACAAATAGTAGGGATGTGGAAAGCAGGGACGAAAAAAAAAAAAAAAAAACGAACACTGGGAAGAACGAAGATGCGTAGACACCCGGACTGAATTTGTTGAGATCAACAACCTACTTGGGAATCTGGTAATCTTTATATGCTGTGTGAAAAGGAATTGAATGTGCCTATTGACCCCGATTATCGGTGACTGTGGAGTAGTACGAGCCAGATGCCATCGCCACTGACTCAGAAATGCCGCCTGAATATTTCAATCGATGAAGTTTCTATTGCTACTGCTCGTAAGCACCTAGCAGCCAAGACATGCTACGAGAGGAGCGCATACCTGCAGCAAACGCTGACACCTGCTCCTGAACCGCCCCCCATTTCCCCCTTTCTTATTATCTTCGCGTGCGTATGAGGATATTGTATCCGATATCTCTATCCCCTTCGCACTATCCTGCCGAAAACCTGGGGAAATGGCTCCTGTAACTATTCCTTCCTGATGGCTGTAGATGACCACTGACCGCAGAATGAGAGGAACTTGCCCTGCGCCCTCTTTTTTACGAGGTGTTAGACATTCGCGAGATCTTCAGACACAGGATGCTCCAGATCATTGAAATCCCGAGACATGCTAATGGTGGTGTAACGTGGTAAAGACTTCCGATTCTCCCTGGATGTTACCTTTACTATGTTTCCTATCCTCTTCAGGCTTGTCCACCGCTCTTCCGGCCCATTTCAGGCTTTTCCCATTCGGTAGCCTTCTTCAAAATCCTGATGACCGCGGGCGATTGTATGACCCTGGGTACATGTGCCCTATTGGGACGCAATGGTATCCTCCTAGCCATGATGATATAGAGCCCGATTGCTCTATTTTCGATGTCTACCAGTGGACCCACAATCACATCAAGAAGGATGATGCCGTAAAGGGGACATTATTGACCAGTGAGAAGCAGGCAATCATGGACGCCTTGGACGGTTGGTGCCTTTACAAAGACTGGGATTCGCTAACAGGTGCTCTCCCAGAAAGGGCTCTGCGCTGTATGACGGACTTAATTGCCCGAGCACTGGTTGTCAAGGACATTATCGAGACGATCACGAAGAATCCTTTTTTCTATATGGACTTAGGTGATGATGTTTCTGGTCGAGCCGATGCTCTACCCCCACCTCTGGGGCTGGAACTGTATCATCTGTGGCAAAAGCTTCTGAAAGGTATCTGTAAACTATCGCAAGCACTTTGAAAATCGGAGAGACCCAGCTAATTCGGTGTTATCATAGTCGATCGGGTTGACGCACATAAATGGCGAGAACAGACTGTCCACCTTATGAACAAGGCGCTCCCGCACCAAAGGCCCAAGGACACATTTGCAGGGGTACGAAGTCTGAGGCTCCGACGACGTATTACCAGACACCTTGCCACGAAGATGCTGGACAGGTCCAGCCCGTTGTATCCTTTACTCCGGAAGAATGTTGGCACCCAGACCAAACTTGCGCGGTTTAAATTGATGCTGGGGATCTATCGTGATGCAGCCGAGAAATCGGTCAAGATGTGGGTTGATGAGCTCGGCTATCAGTTCTATACAGATATCCACTAGATTGGCCTCTACAACGAAACCAGCGAGTTTTACCACATGGAATGGCAAACCTGGCAAACTTTTAGTGACGACAACCCGAATAGCCGGAGAACGGTACTGATTCTCGCACCACTCATCTGGCAACTGCAGTTCGGCATAGAGCCCACTCCCCGGGAGGAATTGGACGGCTGCTCGCCAACCCCGGTGGATGAGGATGGTCATCCGAATGTGATTGTTTGTCGCGGTCTGGTCGTGCTCTCGAAGCACACTGAGTCCGAACCAACGGAGGAAGCCTAGCCATGGCGTGGCTGTCTTGGATGCAAGATTTCCTTCTTTCGTTGTGGTAACTTGTTTTAGCTTTCGGTTTATACATCTCAGTCTCGCTCGGTGACTGCCTGCAATCTGTCATGACTACTTGGTTTCGGGTTTATATTTCTGTCTATTCAATTGATTTGTGTGCGCGGGTATCGAAGAGTTAGGAAAATTGGAATGCCCCGTTTATAGTTCAGTCCTTGAGCAAGAGAGAAGATTTGCGACTTGACTTCGATTGCCATGAAGGTTTGTAGAGTATCTGAGAACATTGTACAGTAGTTCCACAAGACGGACGATACGCAGGCAACGAGGCAGCGACGCTAGTCTACTTGGGGGAAGCCACGACGTGGCCAAGGCAGTGCACCGCCACAGTCTGCAGATCAGCTGACCGATCTGACCGCCGAAGCGGTGAAGCGATGAGCTGCCGGCAGAACCTCCAGATTTTGCGGCCTCCGCGGGCCTTCGCGATGTCATCCATTGGATTTTCCCTGGTCGGCGCATGCACGAAGGCTCGAGAATGACCTTGAATCTGTTGAGGAGCCGAACCTCCCCAGGAGTGGCCAGGGTCAACTGCTCAGCGCGACTTAGCAGATCCGTCTTTTCGATCTCTCGCTTCAATCCCTCATACTCCAACACACGTTTGCTTGTATCGCGGCCGCCATCCCGGCGATATCTAAGCAGCGATGCGAATGTAAGTCTGCATGGTGCGGCTGAATTCCTTGACCCAAGGATCCTAACTGATCGTCTTCTAGGGCTCTTCTGCAACCCCGGATAGCCCTGAATCGTTGGCCTCGATCGATGACATCCGCCTCAAAACAGAGTTCGAGGAGAACAAAGACATCCGAGACTACTTGCGCAAATGGCAGAACAACAACTTGAATCTCCTGGATCCGATCAAGGGCCCTCAAACTACAAATATCCCGGGACAGGCGAGTTGGATCGGCAACATGCAGAGCGATGCGACGGAAGCCAACGATTATGGTAGCGAAGCGTTGCGAGAAGCCGATCAGGACACTGGAGAATTCGACAACCTCGCTGATGAGGGGGATGGTGCGCACGACTTCCTGGAAGCTGGAGACTTGGTGGCGTTAGCAGCGTACGTTAATCCTTCAGCTTTCTACCCCTTAAGATGGTTGTTGACTTTTTTTATGTTTTTCTTATGATATAGCCCCGACGGTATGATGTCTTTCTCCATCTATGTGCGATCGGTATTCAAACAGCAACAGTTTTACACGACAAGGGGGAAATGGCGCGTTGCCTACGACAGGGATATTGAATATGTGAAGAAGGGGTTTGCTCCTAGGGAGTTGGTGGACCCGCTTTATCCCCATTTCCCTGACACCATTGCACAATTGAGCCCGCACCTGCAGTCAACGATTGAGGGTGGTGTGCCGAGACCCGTCGGGGCTCCCCTTGTGAACATGTTGAACGCTTTTGATGAAGAGGCACAGGAAATCTTCCGGAACAATGCGAATGAATTGAGCAACATGCATGACATTGTGGCGGATGAAAACGATCTACTGGAGTTCACCCGGGAGGAACTGGCATGCAAGACCTTGAACCTTGAGAAAGAACAGCTGACTCCTGCCATTCTTTGTGCCGTTCACCTCGCCACCCGCCGAAATCAATTTCTCATTGAGAAGGATCGCAGCTCGCCGTTCTCCGATCAATATCTGGTTCTGCCGAAACGTGTCGCTCAAATTGTGCAAACCGTGACCAACTGGGTGCGTGAACATCAGAAACAAATCGTTCAGAGTGGAGGCAAAGCGGTACTTGGGGTTTCAGGAGACAATCGATCGCCTTATTTGTCTGACTTTGTCCAAAAAGCCCGTCGTCTCATACAGCACAGCCGAAAGATACGCTCTCCCACAACAATGGCCTCGGTCGGTCCAACGACACATCGGTTCCAGCCTGGCGAGGGTGGGACGTCTATGACTGTCCGCACAGTTCAGAGAGCGCACACAGAGTCATTCAATGCCAACGACCGTATCATAATCGAATTCCTCAAATCGTGGGCCATATCCGGTCAAATGACATCTGGAACTTTGCGATCTGCTGGGTCGCATATTATGCGTGCCACTGGAATGTATGCGTTACTAGATCTTTCAGCCGCAACCGTTCCGCTATTTCTGCAAGAAATAGGAGCCATTGCCCCCTGGGAGAACCTACGATTGCTGGACCCTAGTATAGCTCTGCCCGGCCATGGAGTCTCGCCCAGGTCTGATGCGGCTTGGGCGGATGTTCAACAAGCTTCCGAGCAACTAAAATCCGATGGCGTCAAGGACACGATGCAGGATGCCAGAACCGACTGGGGCGACCTGCCAGTGTACTGTGTGGACAGCCTGGATGCTCAAGAGATCGACGACGGTATCTCACTGGAGCGCATCCCGGGGTGTGATGATACCTTCTGGATTCGTACCCACGTCGCCAACCCGTCTGCGTTCATCGATTCGAAAGACAAGATAATGGAATACGCTGCATCTCGTGTTCAGACTCTCTACACCCCCGAACGTACTTATCCGATGCTCCCCGAGTCACTGACCCAGGAGCACTTCAGCTTGGCCCCTAACCGCCCAACTCTCACATTCAGCGCCAAGATGAACCTCAAGGGCGAGGTTCTGGAAACAGACGTTTCTAACGGCACCGTCAAGAATGTCGTATATATCACACATGACAAATTGCGGAGCTTATTCGAGCCTGAGACACAGGGCTCTACGGAGTCACTGGCTGTTGGGGGACATTTTCAACCTGACCCCTCGCGCAAAGAGATGCGAGAAAGCTTGTCTTCCGAGGACGAGCTTAATTTCCATACATTGAGGAAATTGATGCTGGCTTTTAGAGAACAGCGTCGCAGGAATGGAGCCATGGAGTGGCCCTCGCCGATCGACATCTCAGTCTCGATGACTGTAGGCTCGGAACCGTTGAAACCTCATTTAATGCCAGTCGAGAACGCGAGTTTCGTTCTGGGTGACCCTATTATTCGGCTGCGTCAACGCGACGTGGACCCCCACGAAGTGCCCGATATGTCAAAACGCGACTTGGTCTCTCTGTTGATGAACCTGGCCTGCTGGGTCTCTGCCAGATGGTGTGCCGAGCGTAACATCCCGGTCATCTATGACGGGACATACTATCACCCTGAATATCCCCAGCTAACCAACCGCAACATCACCAAATTTGGTGGGAAAAGCTGGTTCGAAATGGCCGCACCCAAGGGAACCTCCGCGTCAACTCCAGCTCGCCATGTGCCACTAGGACTTGACCCTTATGTGAAGTCTACTAGCCCGCTTCGACGATACACCGACTTGTTAGCCCATTATCAGATAGAAGCTGCACTGCGGTTTGAGCACGAGAACGGTCGTCGCCTAGATGCCACGATAGACGAGTCCGTTCTCCCCTTTTCTCGCGAATACGTGGACAACTACATCATCAGTTCCCGCTGGAAGCGTAACCGTCTCAAGAACGTTGACCGGGCGTCTAAGCAATTTTGGGGCTGCATGTTGCTCTTCCGAGCCTTCTACTTCGCGGAGTGCGCGCTACCCAAAACATTCAAGTGCTTGGTTCACCAGCCTTACAGCAGCATCGCGCTTGTAGGAACGCAATCTGGACACGGGTACGCGGGTGTGATCACATCCCTCGGGATCCGCTGTCAAATCCTGGCCCCTGAGGGGTCGCCCGATATAGACGTCCTCAGCGTGGTGGAGGCCGAGATCCGCCACGTCGATCTATCCCGTCAGGTGGTGATCATGGAAGCCACGCGGGTGGTGAAGCCGTTTGAACGGGTGGGTGAATGGCGCTGAGCGTATATATTTACTTGTCAGCGGCATCAATCTATCCCACATGTTATGATTGCGGATTTGGTTTAGGGCGTTTTGAATGCATCAACCCTTCGCAGCAGGGGTGTGCTAGCCTTCCTTGCGGGAGTCAAAATAAGCATCAGCCAGGCGTTATTCGTGGATCTTTCTATATGTATCATATCCTATCTACTTTGGCTTCATGTACTATCAGTTTCCCATCCTGTATAAAACAATTACCAACATACACCTTACCCACCTCTCACCTGGCAACAGGCTCTGGGTCCGCAAAACATTACATTGAAGGAGGAAATTAAACGTACGCTCAACAGACATCGTAAGCTAGGAGCACAATTGACAATACAGGGTTAAATAGCCTGAAGAAACGACAAACGACCATTCAACGCTATCCTGAAAACTCTACCTGCGAGTATACGCCAGCCCCAGCCCCCTCGACAGTGTACGCGAGGGACAACCAATACATCCCATCTAATGATATAGAATCGCATTCGCAGCACAGAGAAGGCCACATGAAATGCAACTATCACGCGACCCTATCACAAGCACCCAGCACCGAGGCAAACCGACCCTCGTATCCGCAGAATGTGCGAGCAAAGACGCCACGACACCGCAATTTGATGTGCTAATTAGGCCGTCCGCCACCATCGAGGCCCGGAAACCAGGCGTGCGGAATGTTTCATCGATTGTTTATTTGGAATCCTTCTTATTCGTTAAGTTCGCCGGACGGAGTGGCGGTACTCGTATTCTGCACGCAAGGAGGGAATGGCACTACTTACCGGGGGAATGCAAGGGGGCAGTGTTACATTGGTCGGAATAAACAAAGGGACTGTTGATGTGAGTACGGATACGAATCCCGTGGAAGCTTGTTTCCACTTAGGTGCTGGGCGTGTGCTGGGCGTGTGCTGGGCGTGTGCTGGGCGTGTGCTGGGCGAGGGCGTGGGTTGTAAGTACCTATGCACATACAGTCCGGATGTACTCTGTAGGTTGATGTTGGTATTTAATGAGGAGAGTTACTGTTATTCTTCCGGTCATGAGCTTGCTGTTCTAAAGGTCCATAGTAGAACTGTGAGACACAGAGAACAAAGATGTTAGACATATAGAACATGAAAATATAAAGAAATATATAGATGAATCCATCGGCTCTAACTACTTTCCATCTCCGACATCAGGCCCCGAACGACCTCGGCGATTTCCCGACAAGTCCCCATCTCTCGAGGAACAGCATGACCACCGCCATGATCAAAGATCTCGGCCTGATCAGGATCCCAGAAATTGTATAGCGCCATCGAGGCATCCAGAAAGGGGTCCTGGCCGCCCACCACGTGACACGCCGGGATGGAGATGACTTCATCGGGGAACTGATCGGTCAACATTGTTTGCCCCGTAACCGGATCCATAGGCGGCCATCCACAGACCAACACCGCGCATTTGATGCGAGGCTCGCGGCCAGTTTCTCTCTGCCGCCGCGCCTCCTCAAACAGAAGCGTCGTCGCCATGACCGCCCCCTCGGAGTATCCAATCACGCCATCAATATCCCCCTCGCTGTCCAGGATGCCAATCAACCGATCCATGACGGCCGGGATGTTCGATGGCCGCGGGTCGCGGAGCATCTCAATTACAAGACGCATCGTCTCCTCGGGGGTTTCGCGCGTCGGGAACTCGCGAATGTTGAATGCCGTGGTTGCCAAGTTGACTTCGACAAAACTGTAGTTGGGCGGGGGTCCGAAGAACCCTTCGAAGTCGGCAGGTAACTTCTTAACTGGGATGTCTCCCTGGGTGAAATGGAAGCCGGTCTTTCCATCGCTGTTGAGAGATTGGCAAAATGGTCCTAGATCGCAGCTTTCGTGTGAGTCGCGAGTCCACAGGCTTTTCATGGATCGAATGACATACCAAGTTGTGCCTCAAAGGTCTGATTCCATCGAAAGAGCATATTAGAAAGATCCTACCACGAAGGCCTCTGTGGAAGGATGCGGACGAACCTTGGAGTTGCAGTACCCTCCAGGTAAACACAAGAACTTCATGATGGCTGTCTATCTTAGTTCTAAAGTTCGCGATTCGAGGTAAGCGAAGACACGTTCAACAAGACCTGGCCAGACAGAAAGCAATTGTATCGGGGACCTTGTCCAAAGCCACAGTATCTGAGAATGTGGACCAGATGTGTTCTTTTTGAAACACGGCAAGATGAATCGACTTCCCAAGAATGGTCATGACGGCCCAGTGCCTAGTCCATCAAGCGATAAAGACATTCAGAATTAAACTCTCGAAGCACTCCGAGATTCGCAACGAACTATGCGTCCCCACTCGGGATCTAGGGGTGAGTGTGCGTCCTTGACGGCTGGTTAGCCGGTTGGGTTCAAAGCGGCTACGAAGGGATATGCAAGGCACGCGAGGACTTTGCCAGCGGCCACAGAATGCGCATCGACCGCCTGATCTGACCGAACGATTGAGACCGGCTTTCAACAGAAGTGGACCAGGCTTTGTCAAGTTTTCATCTTAGGTGTGCTTTGGATGCCACGCTATCGCCGTGTGTCCTGACAATATATTCAGATAAATCGGCATTCCGTGGTGATTGCAGGGCTGTTTGTTTCTTTTTATACATATTGCTTCATTCTTTTTCCTTGTTTTCTTCTAAGATTTCTTTTTTGCTCTTTGGACCCGGGATGTTAACCACCACAGATTCTCCAGATGGACCTCTCGATTCCTTGACTCCATCCGACCGACCTCAGGCAATGTATTCTCAAGATTCACCAGAAGCGAATATCACAGATAATGGTGTTAATGGGATTACGAACGGGGATGGAGGCAAGCAAGATAGAGGGATGGAACCATTAGCCATTGTTGGCATGGCTTGTCGCTTGCCCGGCGATGTCTCCAGCCCAGAAGATTTCTGGGAATTGTGCTCCCGAGGAAGAAGCGCCTGGTCACCAATCCCCGAATCCCGATTCAATGCCTCTGCGTTCTATCACCCCAATCCTGATCGCGCCGGATCTATCAACACGAAAGGTGGTCACTTTTTAAAAGAGGATGTCGGACTGTTCGATGCGCCTTTCTTCAACATCACACTCCAAGAAGCACGATCCCTCGACCCCCAACAAAGACTGGCCCTCGAATGTACATACGAAGCGCTTGAGAATGCGGGCATCCCCAACCATTCCATCGCAGGGCGCAAGATTGGTGTTTTTGCGGGCGCATCGCTCCCGGAGTACGATATGAACAATTTCAAGGATACGGAGGCCAGTCCCATGTATGCGGCAACGGGAACTGCTGCGTCACTTCAGTCGAATCGGATTTCATACTACTTTGATTTTCAGGGGCCGAGTCTGACGATAGATACCGCGTGCTCCTCCAGTCTGACCGCCGTGCATCTCGCCTGTCAAAGTCTTCGCGCCGGAGAGTGTTCTACCGCTATTGTAGCTGGGTCTCATTTAAACCTTTTCCCAGAAGGGTTTATATCCATGACGCGCTCGAGGTTCGAAGCTTCGTATAGTCCCACCACAATCAAACCATGTGCTAACACTTTCAATCTTGTGGAATCAGATTGCTTTCAGAAGAAGGACGTACATACGCATTTGACCAGCGAGGAAACGGATTCGGACGAGGCGAAGGCGTTGGATGCATCGTGTTGAAGCCACTCGAAGTCGCACAGAAAGCAGGAGATGCCATACGAGCAATAGTCGTGAACAGCGGGGCTAACCAAGACGGCCGAACCAGAGGAATTACCATGCCAAATGGCGCGGCACAAGAATCATTGATGCGCTCGGCCTACAAAGATGCCGGAGTCGACCCGGCGTTGACAGGATACGTCGAAGCGCACGGCACAGGAACCCAAGTTGGAGATCCGATTGAAGCGACAGCACTGAATACAATCTTTGGAAAAGGTCGCACCCCCCGCCAACCGTTATTCATTGGCTCCGTGAAATCGAATCTTGGCCATCTAGAGGGGGCAAGTGGCGTGATTTCAATTATCAAGACTGCCTTGATGTTGGAGCGGGGATTTGTCCTGCCAAATTGCAACTTCGACAAGGCAAATGAAGATATTCCCCTAGAAAAGTGGAACATGAAGGTAAACGGAAGGTGTTCAAAAGGCACCAGAGACACTCAAGGTTAGGATGATGGCTGACGGGTTCACACAGGTCCCGAAGAAACTCGCGCCCTGGCCTCGAGGCAAACCTTACGCAAGTGTGAACAACTTTGGCTTTGGAGGATCAAACGCCCATATAATCCTACGGGCTGGACCCCGTAGCAAAGGGGACGGAACTATCAAGCCGGATCCCTTACCACGAAAAGTATTCGTTCTCACGGGGCATGACAAACAGGCGCTTGCTCAGCGGGCAAATGATCTGAATGCGTACCTTGTGAAGCATCCCGCGATCTTCGACAACCATCTGTTGGGTAACATCGCCTATACGATCGGACAACGACGAAGCTTCTTCCAATGGAGACTTGCAGTTTCCGCGTCTGTTGACACAGAGTTGGGCGAGTTCTTAACAAGCAATCCTGAACCGCATCGAGCTGCACAAGAGCCTGTTCTCGCGTTTGCTTTCACCGGACAGGGAGCTCAATGGCTCGGGATGGGAAAAGAGTTGATCGGGACGTATCCAGTGTTTCGGCAGACAATGCAAGCTGTGGATGCTTGTCTTACAGCCCTTGGTGCTGGTTTTTCAATGATTGGTATGGCCGTCACCAGAAAAACACTCATGCAGTACTGGTATCTAATATTCGTTTCTAACGCACCGTTCATCTAGATGAGCTGCTCCTTAATGACCCCGCCACAAGCTCTCTTTCAAAGGCCCACATGAGTCAACCCGCTTGTACAGCCGTCCAGTTAGCATTGGTTGAACTACTTCGATCCTGGGGTATAAAGCCCAATGCCGTGACTGGTCATTCAAGTGGTGAGATAGCGGCAGCATATGCAGCAAATAACCTGACACTCGAAGAATGCGTCCAGATTGCGTATGCTCGAGGTCTTGCATCTGGATTTTTGACTCAAAACTCGAAAACGAAGGGAGCAATGTTGGCTGTGGGCGCGAGTTCCACAGAAGTACAGCCCTTTGTGGATGCGCTGACAAACAAACATGCGGTCGTCGCGTGTGTAAATAGTGGTTCCAGTGTCACGGTATCCGGAGATGAAGATGCCATCGTTGAGCTGCAAGATGTTCTGGATAAAGAGCAGATGTTTACTCGTCGGTTGCAGGTAGATGTTGCTTATCATTCTCACCACATGAAGCAAGTAGCTCAACAGTATCGCCTGCTGATGGGCAAAATCGTTCCCATGGAATCCGACATTCCCTTCCATTCTGCAGTACACGGCCGGCAAATATCTGCGGAGGATCTAGATGCTTCATATTGGGTGGATAATCTCGTCTCCAGAGTGGAGTTTGTCCAGGCTCTGCAGAATCTCGTGACAGAAAATCCGAAGGTTACTACGATTATCGAGGTTGGCCCGCATTGTGCTTTGCAGACCCCAATCAAACAGATTGTTTCACAAAGCTTCCCAAACAAAACCATCCAATACCTCCCAAGTCTGAAGCGCAAAGTCGACGCGGTTGAAGCTGCCCAGCAATTAGTGGGCGCTCTTTTCGTGCGAGGTTATCCAGTTGATCTGGGTGCCGTGAACTTCCCCGACTTCGGTGAGAACTCTCGCAAGCCAACGCTGTTAACGAATCTGCCAAAATACCCATGGAATCATTCAGAACGATACTGGCACTTGTCTCGCTTGGCACATAATCTGTATTATAGACTGACACCGCGCAACGACCTTCTTGGCTCTCTCTGCATGGAGAACGTTGATTTCGAGCCGCGCTGGAGAAATATTCTTCGGCTGGATGATTTTCCCTGGATTCGCCAGCACAAGGTTCTCGGGAGCAATGTGGTACCTTTAACAGCATTCTTGGCCATGGCAATCGAAGCTATGGTCACGCACGCAGCACACCATCACATCACCCTGGAAAAGATCGATCTGCGAGATGTTTCAATTTCGCGTGCCCTGACTATTGCCGAGGGTGCTTCGGTGGAGACAATGTTCACATTGAAACGCGTGAATGAATCCGCCAGCAAGTCTCTTGATAGTTGGCATGAGTTCAAAGCCTTCTCCTGGGTGGAAACGCGTGGCTGGGAGCAACATTTTCAAGGGTTTGTAAAAGGCCAAGAAAGTCAAGATTCGAACCCCGTCGACGGACAGCGACGACAGGTAGCCATTTCGGCAGAGATATCACGCCAAATCTCAGACCTCCAGGCCTCGTGCACAGTACCCGTTGACTCGGATACTCTCTACAGTAATGTCGGAAGTAGTGGTGTTGAGTATGGACCACTTTTCCGGTGCTTGTCTGATATCTTTGTCAGCGAGGACTCGAAATCAAGAGCTACCTTTTCTGCGCCAGATACGAAAAGCTGCATGCCGCTCGAGTACGAAACTGATTGTATAATCCACCCGGTCACATTGGACCACTGTCTGCAACTATTGTGGACACTACTAGGATATCAGCACGGCCGATTGGATGTAACCCACGTCCCGTCCCGGATCTCGCAGTTCTCTATTTCACTTAACCGTCCCTTCTGTGCAGGCACTCAGTTTGAGCTCTATGCGCGCCCTCCTCTACCTTCTCCAACACGTCGACCAAGAGGTAACCGGATCCTTGTCATGCGGCCCGAAGATCATCAAAATGCAGCCATCGAAATTGACGGAGTAATAATGGTGCCACTGACAAACGATGGCGGCAAATCATGGGGAAAGGAACCTAACGCTATGTGCTACAAGCTTCATTGGGAGCCATGCCTTGATTTTCTCTCCACAAAAGACTACAAGTCTCTCCTGGCGGGAAGCAATGGTGATCCCCATGGTGTTCAGCGAATGCGATTGCTGGACCGGTTGGCAGAACATTACCTTCGCAACGCCCTGGACCAGGTCTCGCAAGAGGAAGTGCACAATCTCGAAAACCATTACGTCAAATTTTATCACTGGATTCAAAAGGCTTGTAAATCCGCCCGCCTTGGGGAGCCACTGTCGGAACAGACGATTGAATACGTTCGTACGATGAATGGGTCTGGTGCTCTCCTGTACCAAATCGGCTCGTCGCTTCCCAAGATCCTTCGGGGTGAAGTGGACCCGTTGACCTGTATGCTCGAGGACGACTTGCTGAACAGATACTATCAAGAGATTGATAACATGCGCCAATCCTACTCCCAGGTCTCAGTTTGCATTAACCAAATGGGTCACCAGAATCCCAACATTAACATCCTCGAAATTGGCGCTGGCACAGGCGGTGCTACTGTGCCTATACTCGAAGCCCTTGGAGGAGGCAAGTCCGGTACAACGCCCCGATTCAGCCAGTACACCTACACCGACATCTCCCCTGGTTTCTTTGAGAAAGCGAAAGTCAAATTCGAACCGTGGGACCATCTCATGACATACCAAACTCTCGACATATCCTCCGATCCGACCAAGCAGGGTTACCAGCCTCATTCATATGATTTGGTAGTTGCCTGTAACGTCCTCCACGCAACCTCGGAGATCAACAAGACCGTCGAAAATGTACGGATGCTGTTGAAGCCAGGAGGGAAATTGATCCTGATTGAGGAGACATCGTTCAAAGCAAGACTTTTCCCCTTCGCTTCTCTGCCCGGGTGGTGGCTCAGTCAAGATGCGAATCGTGTTGACGGGCCGCTGCTTGAACTGGACGGGTGGAACAGCGTCCTAGCATCGAATGACTTCTCGGGTATTGACATTCAGCTCGACGACTATCCGGATTCCGATGATCGGAGCAGTAGCATCATGGTTTCTACAGCCAAGGGCTTGAAGAATGGACCCGAGAATGATGGTGATATTGTCATTATCGGGGATAATTGGAGAAGAGGGGTCCGGTTAAATCGAAAATTGAAGAAATGCTTAAAGATGACGACGGGCGTGTCACCTGTTGAAGCTGAACTAACAGAAGCAAACGTTACTGGCAAATGGTGTGTCTTCCTGGGCGATATGAACCAGTCTATTCTTTCACATCCTGGCCCTGCACAGTTCAAGAACATCCAGAATCTTGTCAGTGGTGCTCGGGGGCTACTATGGGTAATCCGACATAATAGTGGGGACCCACGATCTCTCGCCGAGAACATGGTGATAGGTCTCGCTCGGACTGTACGATCGGAAACTGGCTTACCGTTTGTCACGCTCGATCTGGGCGAAAAACTGAAAATATCAGATAGGGAAACTGCCAGACACATTGACAAAGTGTTCCACGGTGTCTTCTGTCGAAAGTCACAGCTCACGGAAGCCGATATGGAGTTCACCGTTCGCGGAGGGCGTATCTGCGTATCCCGTCTTGTCGATAACGATGCGCTGAATCTGAGCATCCAGCAGGAAACCCAGGAAGCACCACCGCAATTGCAATTGTTCCAACAGCCAAAAAGACCATTGAAACTTACCACCGGGAATAGCAGGATGTTGGATGAGCTGTATTTCACGGACGACCAGTCTCTCGCGGCCCCGTTGCCAGAAGACTATATTGAAATTCGCATCTCGCATGTGGGACTGAACTTCAGAGATGTTCTGGTTGCCATGGGCCAGCTCCAGGAAGGCATGCTCGGTCAGGAGTGCAGCGGAACTATCACTGCTGTGGGAACGCAAGTGACTGATTTCCAAGTGGGAGATCGCGTGTTTGCCATGTCGCCTGGATGTCTTTCCGCCCTAGCACGATGCCCGGCCTACTGCGCCTGCACTCTACCTGAGAATGTCTCCTTAGAGCTAGCAGCGTCCATCTCCACAGTCTTCAGCACCGCGTACTACTCCTTGATCGATCTTGGACAACTACTGGAAGGGGAGAGCATTCTAATCCACGCCGCTGCCGGAGGTGTCGGACAAGCAGCCATCATCATCGCGCAGTCTATTGGCGCCAAGGTCTTTGCGACAGTTGGCAGTCAAGAAAAGAAGGAATTCTTGATGGAGACTTACAATTTGGATAGTGACCGGATATACTTCAGCAGAGATACCTCGTTCGCTCGAGGAATCCTGCACGCCACGGACGGCGAGGGCGTAGACGTGGCCTTAAACTCCCTAGACGGGGACGCGTTACAAGCGACGTTCAAATGCGTTGCCCCGTTCGGTCGATTCATTGAGATGGGTAAGAGGGACATTGTGCAGAATTCTAGGCTAGAGATGTCATCTTTTGACCGCAACGTGACTTTCGCCTCTGTTGATATGAACGTGGTAAGGGAAAAGCGACCGAAGATGTTCAACAGATTGTTGCGCAATTCTGTCGAACTGTTCGTGCGAAGCCAGGCCCTGACGCAGTGGCCTATCACCACGATTCCCATCTCTGAAATTGAATCCGGCTTCCGTGCCTTGCAAGGTGGCCAGGTCATTGGCAAGATGGTAGTGCATATTGAAGACAGTCCAGATGACCAACCTGCTATGGTAAAGGTATGATGCTCTTGACTGCCAGACCGATATGCTATCGAGCACTAACATTGCTGCAACAATAGGTCCATCCAGCAAGAAAGCCCGGTGCCCTCGTCAAGCCAAACGCCTCGTATATCATTGTTGGAGGAACAGGAGGAATTGGACTCGATCTCGCCAGCTGGCTCCCAAGCAAAGGCGCCACACATCTCATTCTAGTTTCTCGGAGTGGCGCCGCAAGCGATAACGCCAAATTAACCGTTCAAGAGCTGACAGAAAACGGCATCACAGTCGAAATATGCCGCTGCGACATTTCTAGTGAGGTAGATGTGACAGAAAAGCTGGGCCATGTTCTAAGCCAAATGCCGCCCGTTCGTGGTGTTATCTACGGCGCCATGGTTCTCCGCGTATGTTTCCCTCAGTACTTCAGTCGATCCAGAGCTTTTCATGACTGACTGATTCCAGGACATTCTCTTCGAGAAAATGACCTACGACGACTACATGGCGGTCATCAAGCCGCGAGTCCACGGTATCATGAACCTGCAATCCCTCCTCAAATATACCTGCACCCTCGACTTCTTCATCAATCTTTCCTCCGGCGCCAGCTTCATCGGCAATATGGGACAGGCCCAATACGCGGCCAGTGGCGGGTTCATGGCCGCACTCGCCCAATATCCTGAAGCCTCAGGACTGCCCTGCACGACGCTCGACCTGCCCATCGTTCGGGGAGTTGGATACCTCAGCGAGGACCAGCAAAAGCTAGAACAAGTCTCCGCACAGCTTGGCACATCGGCCATCACGGCAGTCGAGATCCGATGCATTGTGGCGGCCGCGATACGGAACGAGATCCGCGAATCCAGCGAAGGCCACTGCATCATCGGGTTCGATTTCATCAAGTCGACACCCGTCGCCGAGCTCCCGCACTGGGTGAAAGACGCACGGTTCTCAAATCTCACCCATCTATCAAGACTCATGGAAACCGCCGCGTCAAATAGCGCGGCAGCGAAACAGACCGCCATCGAAGTCTCTCCTGCTACTGCTGTGCGTTCGGCGCGGGCCCTCGACGTGGCGGAGAGTCTAGTCGTCGATGCGGTGATTAAGAAGCTCTCGAGTATTTTGATGCGTCCGGCGGAGGAGCTGGACCCGTCTGTCCCGATCTCCGTGTATGGGTTAGATTCGTTAGTGGCGATCGAGGTCCGGAATTGGATCACTAGGGAATTGGAAGCGAGCTTGCAGATCTTGGAGATTCTGGCCAGTGATTCCCTGCCCGTCTTGGCGAGGCTGATCTTGAAGAAGTCTGGGATTTTGTCGGTGAAGGTAAAGGGGGAGTGGGGGTTGATTGGGAATGAGGGTTAAGTCGAGCCTTGGGGGGTGGTATGGATTGATTTGATTGGTGATGTTAAATTGCGATGTATTTTGAATTCGTTTGCTTCGTGTTAGGTCTTTTTGTGGATTTTGTAGATGCTTCCTTCGTACGATAATATTATTTCTGCTGTTTTTCGAGTTTATATATATTAAGTCTGTTATCTTGATCCTTGATACCGGCTCAGACAATATTCTCATATCAGATTTACGGGCAGAATATAGAAGGGCCGGTCCACTAGATTTCATCTCAAATTAAATCCATAGAAGCACCTAGAACACTTGTTTTTTCGATTGTGGAATGAGTGTGCCCAAGGAAATAAAATCCAAATCATCGGTAGAATCAACAACTCATAAAAGTTTCACAAACTTAGCTATAACTCATAGCCAACACTCCATAGAGAGATTGCTCTATTCAGAATGTAGCTAATAGCTCCCCGACCTAATCTTCCAAGTCTCACCCTCCACCAAGGATGGCTTGCGATAGCCACTCTGAACGATAGCATCAGTCTCAAGCGCTAACCCACATAACTTCAAGGGAGAGTCCTCCTGAGTCCACACAATAAGAGCCACGGTGTTAACTCCGTTATAATTCAAAATTCCCTCGGGAACAGGAAACCTTGTCTGCGGTCCAATATTGTTGACTACCGACACCAAAATCAGCTTCGATCATAGAGCAAAGGGGTGTAACATACCATATTTCCCAAACTGCCATCCATTGACATACAGCACGACACGGAACTTAGCAAGGCCTCCATCGAGCATACACTTTTTGAAGATAAAACTAAGCGGGATGTCATAACCAGCTGGAATGTTGAGGTCAAATCGCGTAGCGTAATATCCAACCCCATTCGCGGGGAGTTCTTGGAAGGGAGATTTCTTCGGGAACCGTGTCAGCAGTGCCCCGGGGAGATGGTAGCCCTTTCGTTCGGCAAAGGTTGCTCCTTCGTTCAGCGGGCCTCGAGTATGATCGAAGTAATGTTCGCCGCCGAAATTGCCGGTGAGTTTCCAGATAATCGCGGATTGGTTGCGACCGGCTAGGTTGTAGTCAAGGATTCCTCGGGGGTCTTTCATCTGCTGGGTAGCCACGAGGAAGTTTTGCTCCATTCCCATATGATCAATCAATATGGTCAGTGTGTGCGATGAATCGGCGTCCAGCTTAGCCGGGAACTTGAAGGTTTGCTTGTGGAAGCTTTGTGTCGGGGATCCAGGCCACGATCCCAGATAGGTGGAATTCAACCATACAGAGTAGGCGAATGCATACCCACCTTGGATCAAGAGGTCTATCGCCGACTCCACCCCCATAGCTACAAATTTGCCACGGTACAGCAAGGAGCCGGCATGGTAGCCATAGTCTGAGGCATATAGGGAGGTGGGTGTAGAGAGTTTTCTCGGGTTGTTTGTTCCCGTGAGGTTGCACCTCGTCCAAAGATCATCGTCGTATGGGTTCTCGTCGCTGATCTCTGGCAGTGAGTCGATGTAGCTCCAGGACGGGCTGTCTTGCAGGTTTGGGAGCGTGATGGCAGGCGCCTTGAAATCCACTGTCCCCGTCAATCGTCCGTTGGTAGGTTTGGTGTTAACTTTCTGCTCGTTGAAATAAAGCGAAGAAATCTTCTTTGGTGCGGATATCAATTCGATCTCAGTTGTACTGTTGATGTCACCTGTCAGACGGAGGTTTTCCCCATCAATAATTGCAGTCCGAACCAGGTATCCCGCTTTCACAATGACCGCGTCGTTTGCTCGAGAAGGCGATGCATACAGACCTTTAGGCTGTGGAGCAGGGAGCAGGATGACCCAGTAATTGTAGGCCTGGTTTCGAGACAACAAATGAACCTCAAGAGAGCCGAACTTGACAACCCGGCGGCGATTGTCCACCTTCCACTGGACCACAGATAGTGAGCCAAGCTTCTTGTGTGTGGCATCGCGGCCTTCAACTTGCGTGAAGGCCCCAAGGCTCGCTTTGACCGCGAACTCATGGGTCTCGCCTGGGCCACCGTAAAGCACAAGAACAGTTTTAGAGCTGGCCCGTTTCCATGTTAGCATTTCAAAGCTCGAATAGACCAATTTGATTCCTCCGATGTCGTAGTCCACCAAATGAACCTTGGAATCTCGACCGCTGAGCATGAGTGAACCTCCTAGTTGTGGAATAACGAAGTTACCAAGCGTCGATTTCACTTTAAGTTTGTAAGAAACGGAATTCTGTGACTCAAGGTCTCGGTGGTGAACGATATAGAAAGAGGTAGAAGATCCTGATAACGGCGTAACAAGGAGGTCATTGCTATCCGTGTAAACCCCAGAAGTGCTGGGCTTTGGCTTCATGGTCAGATATTCAGGGGATGCCGATAGAAGATTGGCTTGTAGTTTCAGCTCGCTGTATTTCTCACGACTGATCCCGCGATTTTCGTCGATGGCTGCTCCAACGTCGTAGGACGTATAGCCGCCTGGATGGCCAAGATTTCCCCAATTGGTTCCGCCAAAGACCTTTATGAATAGTCAGTAAACTCTCTATGAAGGTCAGGCGTGGGAGGGAGGGTAGAGGGGTTCAAACCATGTAAAGATTCTGAATAGCGATTCGTAGCCCATAATTCAGTTTGTAGAAAACCCGGGCAAACTCGTGATTGATAAGCGCCGCCTGTGTCTGAACGCCAACTCCACCCCTACAATTAGGTATCATTAGCATAGATAGAGCATCAATAGACACCAGCGGCCATACCATGCATCGGGAACACCTCCCTGAAATTCTAAAATTGCCAATAGCCCACCCGGGTTGATCTTATCTCGGGCAGCAGCATCGTAGGATTGAAGTGGGTTTCGAAGTGACGACCAATTAGACGGATCAGAACCTGGATAATAATTAACATAGTAGACCATAGACACAAAGGGGTATACCTACGACCAGCCTCCCAGCCTAGCGGGTAAAAATCGAAGCCGTAGATATCCGCAGCGCCCAGTCCGGTCCCCGGCGCAAAGTTGCCTAAAGGAACGGCATCGTTCACGATAAAAGGGACCTCAATCCCTGCATTTCGATATTCTTTCTCGATGTAGGCCATATACGCCTTGTCAAGGCAGGATGTGTCCAACGATTCCTCACACAGGGTATATTCATTCTCAGGCTGCAGGAGAATGACCGGTCCACCGTTTGTGACTTGCGCTTTAGCAATCACGCTTCCAATGGTCGAAATATAGGGTGTAATAGCATCAAAATATTCTTTGTCTGATGATCTCACTCGCCCTTTGAGTCGTGATAGCCACCCGGGAAATCCACCCCCGGATACCTCGGCGTTAATGTAGGGCCCTGGCCGGGCGATCAGGTAGATACCCGCTTCGCTGGCGGTCGCGAAGAACTTCTCCAGGGCAAATACCCCATCCACTCTGACCTCGCCAGGTTCACCCTCAAGGAGTGCCCAGTCAACGTAGAATGAAACACACGAGTACCCCAAGGCACGGACCTTTTGAAACACATCGAGCCACAAGCCGGGCGAGGGAAGACGGAAGGGATGAAATTCACCAGAAAGAAGAAGAAGACGCTCTCCATGGACTGAAATCGAATACTTGTCCCACTTAACTATATCCGATGCGGGGGCCTGTCCCTGTGCCACCCCGGTAGAAGTGAGCAGGGATATGCACAGGGAGGCGAGTGTCCAGCAGTGTGACCATACTATACCCTTCATCGCAATGATTGGGTTACAAGAAGCGTACTTCTTGTCTTGAAAGGGAATGCTTCTTGATCGGGGAACATTGAATAGTGGGAGCGCAACGAATTTAAATGCCATCCATGGACAAGGGCAAGAACGGAACGTGCTATACTTGCAGATGGTCTAGCCGGGTCTGTCCCGTCAGCTTTGACGATGTCCAATCGCTTTTTTTACGGAAGCTCAATTTAGCCCTCGTGTTAGTTATGTCACGCGGTGCGGAAATAACCCTTCTCAAGACCCTGGCATTAGCATTCTCGTCAGCCATCCTGCATAGACGAATAAAGGTGCTAGAAGATCACTCAGTGCTATGTGACAATGCAAGCACCTGCAGGGTCTCATCCTTCTCGGTCTTGATCCCCTGCATGACTAAAGTGTAGCTGAGGAGTGAGCTAATAGGATGTCAGTTCTTGATTGCCTTCTACGATCGATGACCTCATTGCTATTCAGCCGTGAACTCTTCAATGGCCGATCTACCCGCATTCTGTACATTCTTCGTCGGTAACGATAGTGAAGGGCTTACCTGATGGAAATATAGCTCAGGTAGCAAACAAGAAATTCCGAAAGTGTCAGGTCAGACCATTGAATATTCCTGACAGTCAAGGACGAGTGACAGAACTGGGGAGTTTTACCTTCGGGCAGATGAGATTAGCGCTGGATATATTAGAGGTCATCAAGTAGGCCCCAATCATAGTCGGCATAGAGATAAAATTGAAACTTGTGCTCGTATCCGTACAATTCCCCTTTTTGAAGACAAACCTATGCGGGATTTAACCTTGTCATCTCGGGCAAAGTGATTGAACCGTGAAGAAGTTGCAGGACGTGAAGCCATCCCAAGGGAGGAAAACGATGGCTGTGCTGTGCTTGGCATCCACCTCAGGCAGGAAGCAAACATAAATGGAGCGCAGCGCTTGCCAACTTTCCCCCTGCATCATCCTTCCTCCCTCATATGGGGTTCACCGACAGAACTTCAGCATCATAGAATCCAAAAATCTACCCTCCTTATGGATAGAGACTTTATCCGCTCAACAGTCTACTAAAAGTCGCCATGCGCCCAGCAACGCGCGAGGAGTTCGAAGTTGCGATTATCTGCGCTCTGCCGCATGAGGCCGACGCCGTGGAAGCCTCATTCGATGAAACTTATGACAGCCAAAGTCGCTACTACGGCAAGCGCTCTGGTGATACCAATGTCTATGTGAATGGTTGATTAGAATAGCACAATGCGGTTCTTTGCTACCTGCCTAGTATGGGCAAAGGAAGCGTCGCAGCTGTCGCGTCGAATCCCCGGATGGGTTACCCCGGCCCTTGTGGCCGGGATCTGTGGCGCTGTGCCAGTTTCTAGAGAACGCATCAAAATTTCTCTTGGGGATATCATCATCAGTGATAGCCTCATCGAATATGATTTCGGGCGGCAGTACCCCGATGGGTTCCAGAGAAAGAGCGATGCCAAGTCCACGTTGGGGAGGCCTTCGCGTGAAATACGAACTATCCTCTCCAGTCTCCAAACAGCTGAAATAGGCGACCAGTTTCGAGAGCGGATTCATTACCATTTGAAGGCTCTCCAGGCACAAAAGCCTGTTTGGCGGGATCCTAGTACCTCTTCTCATGAACACACGGACGAGCCTCTAAGGGTGGGTTTTAATTTGACACCGCGACACGGTGATACCCGATGAGAGACGACTAACCAAAACAATCTAGGGAACGGATAGCAGCACTTTGCAAGGCGGGGTCGATGAGGACACTACCCGGCCTCTTGTTCACATTGGAACCATGGCATCTGGGGATACCGTAATGAAGTCCGATAGACACCGTAATAGACTTGCACATGTGGAGGGTATCATAGGCTTTGAAATGGAGGGGGCTGGTGTTTGGGATAGTTTCCCTTGTCTAATTATCAAGGGCGTGTGCGACTATGCCGACAGCTAGAAGAACAAGGCGTTTCAAAACTACGCTGCCGCGATAGGGGCGGCGGGCGCGAAAACATTCTTGCTACATTGGAGATCGAATATCCGGAAAGGTATGGTTAATGGCCCAAGAAACGAATGATGGTCTAATCTAAATTTTGATGAAACTGTCATCCCAGACATCGACAAACGCTGTCTTGGCGACATCGTTTTAACTGATCCTCGTGACGATAAAATTCGCATTGAGCAGAGCAAAGGTGGTCTGCTTCGACAGGCATTTTCTTGGTTTCTAACACACAAAAAGTTTCGACAATGGCATGAGAGTGAAGAAAGTACATTTCTTTGGATAAGGGGCGATGCGGGCAAAGGGAAAACTATGCTCATGGTCGGCATAATCGATGGATTAACCAAGACCATGTCCATTTCGCAAAAGTTAGAGGGTTTGCCCCTACTCTCCTACTTTCTCTGTCAAGGAAGCGACTCAAGGCTAAATAATGCTACTGCGGTTCTACGTGGGTTGCTTTATCTGTTAGCTATTCAACAACCATCTTTGTTACGCCACCTGCGATCGAAATATGAATCCTTTTCGAGGGCCGCGATGCCATTTACAGCCTGATGGAAGTAATTTTTACCATCAATCGCGAGTCTGATCTACTAGATATGTACCTGATCATCGATGCCGTTGACGAGTGTGACAACAACCTGTCTCAATTGCTCGATTTGATAACCCAGTCATTGCATCTCGGTCGCAAAATCAAGTGGATAATCTCCAGTCGCAATCAAGATGACATTGAGCGTCATTTGGGGTCTTTGGAGATGCTGAGGACCCTGCAGCTCGAGCGCAATTCCGATAAAATTGCGAACGCCATCGATACGTTCATAGACACCAGGGTCTCAGAGCTAGCTCCTCTGCGGAATCAGGCGGAGATAGAAGACAAATTGAAAAAGGAGATGCGACTGAAATCGGATGGCGCATTTCTATGGGCTGCTTTGGTGATAGCTGAACTCCGAAAGAACGCCTTCGCAACGGATATGCTTGAATCCCTCGAAGAAGCACCGATAGGTCTCATTGCATTGTTTGATCAGATGATGGACAAAATCCATGGACTTCATCTTCAGAATGCTCGTCGGTGTGTCCAGGTCTTGTTAATGGCTATTTCCGTCTACCGGCCCGTCCATCTGTTTGAAATGCGAATCATATCAGGGCTACCGCAGGAGATCGTGGACCCCTCGGAGCTTTACAGGATGATTAGTATGTGTGGTTCCTTCTTGACTGTTCGAGAGAGCTACGTATACTTCATCCATCAGTCGGCTAAGGATTATCTCACAAGGAATTTATCAAAAGTTCCCCTTGACATAGCGAACGAGCAAATCCATTACCTGACATATTCCCGCTCATTGCAAGCTATGTCAGACACTCTACAACAGGATATCTGCAAGCTTAGCAACCCTGGGCCAATCGCAACCGAGAGTCGATCCAAAACATTAGCATTGCTATCCATCGAATATGCGTGTGTCTATTCTTTTGACCATTTGAGTCAACACACCACAAACGGAGATAATCGCTTGCTTGATGATGGCGGAGAGCTGCACACTTACTTATGGATACCACCAGTGATCAAGATGTCATCCGCCGTATGGTACGCACTTGCATCCGACAAAAGATACACAATCTGCACCTTGAGGTCCGTTCGGTCACCCATACGGCGCATGGGAGGCTCGTTGTTCCACCACAGCGCCCTTGCTAGAGCAGTAGTCGCCGGTCGCTTGGCCCATGCTAGCCACGTATGCTGCAATGGAGGCGATGAACATAATCGAACCCTTGCATCCGGTGTGTGGCGAAGGGTCTTGTTCTTCCATTTGAGCTACGGCGAGCTGCGCAGCGTAATATGTGCCGAGGATATTCACGTTGAACGAACGGGCGACAGACTCTGGAGATCGCTCGAGGAAAGACTGATCTACGCATATTCCAGCCGCAGTGACCCTGCAAAGAGTTAGATTTCGCGTTCATTTTGAGGAGCTCTGGTAACCTACAAGCCGTGAATGGCACCGGAATAGGTCAAGCATGGAATAAAGACACTCGTGACACTCTCGGCGACTGGCACAGAAGGAGCAGAGGCAAGACCTACGATGCTCTCTCTGGGTCGAGACCCGATCGGCCCCGTTCCAGCAACTGATCGCTTCGAGGTGGCAAAGGGCGCATATGTCATCGTGGACGCGGAGAATGCCCAGCTTACTACACAGTTGCAGCTGCCGAGTCACTCACTCGCTCGGGGATTAGCACCCGGGAGGTGAGCGCGCCCAGCTTTGAACACTTTGATCAGCAGGGAAGGGATTATCAGGCGAGTGTTTTTCCTCTGGATGGAACGCCCGTCGTTAGTGTTGAGGAGTACATCGCTACAACTTGGGCACGGTATACAACTGCCAGTATTGGAATGACGGGATACGGTTATTCAGCTTCTAACCCGAGCAGCTACGATCGGTTCCAGCTTGACGCAAAGGGGATTGAAAAGAGGGTGCGGAAGTACTTGGAGGACCTGAACGGTGGCAATGCGAGAATGGCTGGATGGAGGCAGCTTTGAAATAGGCTGTTGATTGCCAATTTTTCAAGTATTGTTATCGGAATATGGTGATATGACTTAAGATTCTTTTCGGCTAACTATATGAGTAGAAGATTTTTCATCAATAAGGACTGGCCTCATTTCTTTGTTCAATATTTGCTCTTTTGCTCGTCACTCCTGGCATCAAGTTCAGTTACTGTCACAACTACATTTTACTATGATTTCAAGAAGAGAATTCTGTACGAAATAGAAGCAATAAAGCTTGACGCGATCGAAATATCTGTAGTATACTGTATTTCAGCGGTGTTTTCGCATGATGAATTTGCTTGCTTTCCATGGTACAACCTAAGCACTTCGAGGGAGGTTTACGGCTATTTTACCAGCACGGTTAATCCCATTTGCCCTTCATAGCCATATAAAAAGCAGTGGAGACAGCTTCAACCCCCAAATGTCCGTGAAAATCAGCTCCCCAGTATCAGGTGGCGTGATCCCAATCCTAATGACCTGTCGGAAAGTGTTTTCATAGTTAACGCTAAACAGGAATCAGGTTCAACTCCCTCGAAAAGGCTTCCGATATTGACAAGCTAAAGTATAGTTCGGACGCATGATAACTACCAACTATCAGGACCCGATGATTAAATCCCGTAGCCTGTCTAATTTGTTTGTTCAGCTGACCAAAAGGCCATGGTAAAAGGCACCCCAGAGGATCTAGAGCTGGAAATTCGACTTCCGCCTCATTGAGGGGGCTAGTCGCCCGCTGAAGTGGACGATCTTTCCTCTGAAACCCATTCCGAGTATCTTATTCATATTATGGATCATGCACGTCCCTCCCGGAATACGGATTCAGCATAAATAACGTGGAGCCATCAGCGCGGGGTCGTCTCAGGGAGAGGGGTATAACTGATAGAATCACTTAGCAGAAAGAAGTTGAAGAAGATTTTTATGTGTCGATACCTTTTTTCAGACTTTATCTTTTTGCGACGCTCAACTGCGGAAGTTGAGAGCCGCTCTCTGTCTTCGAAGGTACCCTTCTTCACTACCTCAGCTCGCCTTCTCAGTTGATTTTATCTCGCGAGCATTACTGTACCTTCAACGTTGGAAATTCTCTCACGATGTCTGCATACGCTAAAGAGCTCAATGCCATCATCATTGGCGCTGATCCGGCCGGAATTGCTATGGCGTATCGGCTGAAGCACGACTTGAAGTTCGAGGACTTCAGCATCCGCGAAAAGCTGGATGGAGTTGGCGGTACCTGGAGGAGACCTGCGACGGCACATTCACACCTTTATTGAATGCCTTGGCGCCAAATGGGACACCGCCAAACTCAAATGGGAGGTGCGATTGAGAGATACCCAAACCGGCATGGAATACGTGCGTTTTGCTTCCGTCTTCGTCTCTGCTGTAGGGGCCATTTCTTTTCCCCGGGATATTCGGTTCCCTGGCATGGAGAAGTTCCACGAACCGATGTTCCACACTGCCCGTTGGGACCACTCAGTGTCCTACAAAGGAAAGCGAGTTGCAGTCATTGGCAACGGATGCAGCGCTGCACAAGTTGTGTCTGCCATTGCAAAGAATGCGGGCTTCGTCAAGCAATATGTACGCAGTGATGAGTGGTTCCGCGCCCGACCCAATCACGTCTACACTGAATTCGAGAAATTCCTCTTTCGCTGGATGCCGCTCCGACAGCGTTTGCTCCGTCTTCGAATTTTCCTTGCCGCCGATGAATAAACGACCACCTATTTCCCCACACCCAAAGGACAGAAAGCCCGACTCGCCGTGAAAGAAGAATCCAAAAACTACATACAGTCTGTAGCACCGAAGAAATACTGGAAGCACATCATTCCAACCTTCCCGCTCGGATGCAAGCGCAGGATCTTTGACCTGGACTACCTCGCGTCTTTGAACCGGTTCAACGTGGAACTAAAAATACCAGAAGGCATCCATGAGATGACCGAGACGGGGATCACCAGCAGCTCTGATATCAGCGATAACTTTGACATAATAGTCTTGGCTACTGGATTCCAGGTCTCCCAATTTCTCACCCCATGCAGATCATCGGCGCGAACGGAGAATATCTTGAAAAGCAGTGGAATGAGTGCCGGGGTGCACAGGCTTATTTGGGCACCTACGTTCATAACTTTCCCAACCTCGCCATCATCTTCGGTCCGAATACCTTTCCCGCAAACAACTTGGCTCTCTTTGTTTGCGAGACCCAGGTGGCTTAAGCGGTGGAGTCCCTTTTCAAGCCCCTGATTGACCGTCGCGCTACGGCGATAGAAGTGAAGCAGGCGGTAGAGGACCGGGAAACGAACGCAATCCACGTCCAGCTAACAAGTACCATCTTTGCCGGGAATTGCTCGAACTGGTATGTTGGCAAGTACGGCCGCAACGCTGCGTCGTGGTCAGGCTTTGCGCGCTCGTACTATTTCCGTACCCTTTCCCCGGAATGGTCTGCTTTCAACATGATAGATGGGAGCACGCTGTGGCCCTTCTATCCTCTCCACCGGTTGAGTACGCGCAAAGTCGGCCCCGCACTCGCAGAAGGATGCTCAGTCGTCATCAATCCCCCCAGTGAAACGCCATACACCTGTTTGGCCTTGACCAAACTGGCGGTTCAAGCTGGTATCACCCCAACAGTAATACAAATGTGTCCGACCAAGAATCGGCAAGCCGCGACAGAGCTTGCTACGAATCCCCTCGTTCGCAAAATCAGCTTCACGGGATCGACGAACGTGGGGAAGATGTTGGCGAAGCTCGCTTTGGGCACGCTGAAACGTGCCAGTATGGAGCTCGGCGGAAATGCACCATTTATTGTTTTCGACGATGCAGACGTAGACCTTGCGGTTGAAGGAGCGATGTTCTGCAAATTCCATTGCTCGGGACAGACCTGCGTTTGGTGAGTATTTCACCCTGCCAACGAGATCATGAAAGGCGTTTGGATTCTGATTTCTCCTACAGTGCCAACAGGTTATATGTCCAGAAGGGCATAGTAAAGGAATTCACGGCCAAGCTCATCGAAAGAGTTGCAACTCTCAAACCCGGTCCTAGGCTCGACCAATCTACTACCCAAAGACCCCTAGTCAACAAAACTGCAGTGAAGGAAGTGGAAGAGCATATATCAGATGCGATCTCCAAGGGTGCAAAGGTAGAAGTAGGCGGCCACGCCGTTTCATCTGCCGGATTTTTATTTGAGCCCACAATTGTTTCCGGTGTCCGACCGGAGATGATTGTGAGTAAAGAGGAGACCTTCGGACCACTTGCACCGATAATCGAGTTTGATAGCGAAGAAGATGTCGTTGGTCTGGCTAACGATACCGAGTTTGGTCTTGCGGGCTATTTCTTCTCGAGAGATGTGAGCAGGGTTTTGCGCGTGAGTCAGAAGCTGCAGGTTGGTATGGTCGGAGTGAACACTGGGAAGATTAGCGTCTCTGAGGCGCCGTTCGGAGGAGTCAAAAAAAGTGGATATGGTTTGGAAGGTAGCGCTTTGGGGCTGGCGGAGTATCAGAATGTCAAGAGCATCACTCTTGGCAATTGGTGATTTGCTTTTCTACATACTAGACTCTTGGGGGCCCAAGATCAATTTCACCATTGTACATCGGCCTTTTCGCTCACGATTGGTTTTACACATAGTTACAACATATTATTTACTCAGATCTATTGCATATTGACACTCCCGCCGAGATGCACCCATACATGTTTTAGTTAAATATAAGGTGAAACATGTTATAACAAAAGATCGCCTAGAGAATGATATATATACTGGATTTTCGGCCATCTCTAAGGTACTCAGGTATAGTGTAAGCTGAATATACTAATCACATCGATAGGGGTGGTAGTTTCCCTCATACTGGGTATACAGGCAGACTTCGGAATATTGAAGTTCCGATCCCTGTGATCGGCTGAGCTCCCTTTTGAGCAACTCTATCCGGTGGAGCAACTCCTCTCCGCACATCACTTGCTGTCTTGCATTTCTCCTCGATACCACGCCTATTCCGTATGACAGATTTGGCCCCCCTTGGCATGTATGGTTCCTTTCTGCAAAGTAAGGTAACTGCAGGCTCAACATCATGGGGGATCGGGCTCGAACAGCGAAAAGAGCAAGCACCAAGGTGGCAAACGCGTGCCAGCGCTGTAAGCGCCAGAAACTGAAAGTAAGCACAAGTCGCATTCCATTTAACCATTGAATGGACGTTAATATACCTCTAGTGTGATGTCCAGCGCCCGTGCACGCTTTGCATCCGAGCTGGCTTGGAATGCCAATCATGTCCAAAGACCCGGTGGAAGCCATACCAGCCCTCGGAATCCACCCCTAGCCGGACTCCCACGGCGTCCCACACAGTCTCCGATGCAGCCAATTCTGAGCAGGCTCAGACGTGTGCCGTATCCGGGGCCAGTCCCAGTCTGCTCGGCTCAGCGGACATCGAGATACCAACGCATGGCAACGGTAGATCTTGGAATTCGAGTTCTACTATGTCCCTCGTAAACGGGGTAAGTCTTACCCAACCCAGAGTCAGACCCACAGCTTACTTTTTCCAGGCTTTCCAGCTGCATAATGTATCCACTCCTGGAAACCCAGACACAAATGCTCTTCCTGGTGGCCAACCCCAGGAAGTCGGGTTGGAAAGCTCAAGCGACGAGGACGGGATGAGAGCTGCCTCACCAAACGCAAATGCCGATGAGATAGAAGATCATACCCAAATAGTACGACCGATGTCTCTCTTTTCAAATCCGGCCTTGACAGACATGATACGCTTGTTTCCGAGCGTCGAGGCAGCATCTCTGCTAGTGGACACCTATTTCGATCGCGTCCACTGGTTCATGCTTATCTTCCACCAGGATGAGTTTCGTCAGCGATGGCCCAAGCTATATCAATTGTCTCGGAGACAACCCCGCCAGAGATCCCACTGGACTGGGCTCGTAAGCACGTTTCTTATGGTCATCGCTATCGGGCTTCAGTATGCCGGGCCGCATCGACAGCGACTCCTGGCCCGTCATTGCGTTGGTCAAGATCTGAAAGAGCGAATCCTTTCCACAATTAGAGCCAGGCTTCTTGATATAGTATCGCTAGGATCACTCGAGGCAGTCCAAACGTGCATTCTCCTAGGAACCTATTACCTATACCACGGTGCCCCTCGTTTGGCGTGGCCTGTATGCGGATGTGGACTCCGTGTTGCACAGTCTCTTCAACTGCATCGAAAGCTGCGGCCATCAGGGACACACAACTTGCATATGCAGAACGAGACTCGGAAACGGTGCTGGTGGGCTATCTACGAGATAGAAACATTCTGTGCCGTCTCCTATGGCTACCCCCACAGCATCAGAGACGCCGATTGTGATGTCGAGCCGCTTGATCCGTTGGCAAAACAGCCAGCATCTCAATCACCTAGCTCCTTTGACGAGCCTCTTACAGGTGAACCGACCTTACTCTCATACAAATACTTCATGTCGAAACTATCGGTCATAAAAAAACAAGCGTTGGCGGAGCTATATCGAATTGGTCCCGATTCTGCAGAGAACGCAGCACGGGCGCCGCCATCCTCGGACTTGCGAGGAATGATCCAGAAAGTGGCTGATTTCGATTCCCGCCTTCGCCAATGGGATGGAGAGATACCAGCGAAGCTTCGATGGCAGACTGTAGCCCATAATACTAACTACACATCACTGGAAGAAGTTGAGAAGGATATTGGAGCCGCTGGGCCACGATTCGAGAACCATATCTACCAGCTTCAAGCTTTAGCTCTAAGTCTTGCCTATGAGAACTCTCGAATCTTGGTATACCGGCCGCTTCTTTCATATAAGCTCATCAACAGACATGAATCTGGAAATATCTCGAATGCGTCAGAATCTTCTAGCCCAAATCCACTAGACGCATCGCTGAGGAGCTGTCGCGAGGCAGCCATCAAAATATCCGAGATATCCTCTAGTACTATTGTCGACCTCGTGTCAGAAACCTACGCTGCAGGTTTTGTCAGTATCCACACATTCACAGCGGGGGTAACGCTAGGAATCATCACGAGTATGGATCCCTTTAATTCACACTCTGGGGATACAAAACGTGGCCTACGACAACTCATGGGGATTCAGGAGAAGCTGAAGTCGCGATCTATTATGGCAGAGCAAGGACTAGAGATTCTGCAACGCCTGACAAAGTTGGTTATGGAGAAGGAACTCAGTGTAATGCTGGATTTATCAAATCCAGGAAAGGCGAGTTCAAAAACCCCGAGAGCAGATACCCCTAATCAAAATGTGACTATGAATGATGACTCCGCCGTTGCGAATCCCACCATGGCACCGAATTACCCAGACACTGCACCCAGGTCTAGTGGTAGTCCAACAATGCCACCGGTAGAGACTGATCTAGTTGACACAAGTCCCATGCTCAACGATTTACCCTTTCAATATATGGAAAACTCTGCTTTCTCCGGTGCTCTTGATGATTTTGATCAAGGTCTGACTCTCTTGTGACTCGCTTGTGACTATCGCTGTATCAAACTAACGAGAAATGCAGCTTTATCGACATACATGCCTCGACTACAGCCGGATGATGACGACAGCCTCGTCGATTCCTCTTTCGTACCGCAAGACCAGGGCTTTCCGATGCTAGAACAAACGTGGTTCTGGGGCCTGGATAACGTTCCTTCATATCTCGGCAGTGAAGACCAACAATGGTGAGAATTGGGAACGCTGGAAGCTTAGCTTTAATAATCAAGAAACCCAGTCTGCTGGATGCGTACTGCCAAAATAATCGTTAGATAGAAAGCTTTACTACGAGTGTCAATTGAGAAGCTAGGGCCTTAAGTTACAACTGTCTGCAGTAGATATTATGAACATGAAATTAATGTTTAGCTGAGGAGAGCATAGGGAAGCATGAAGAATCCCAACAATTCCACGTTCCTCACTTTCAGCCTAGATGAATAGCAAGGAACTAGATTGATTCCAGAGAGCCCGACGTGAGGGTTTATCGATCACCTGATCCGGCTTGCGGGGGGTGTGAGGGTCCGTGGGGGAGCAGCACGAGATCCACCGGCCTGGCCTTACTTCGCCCAACTTCTCTCCTGCCCCCCCTCCCTTTTCGACATCTTCTCCAAGATTTCTGCAGTCCCGACGAAAAAAATGTCACCACTGCTTACGATCCATGCCAAGACAGCAAGATTAGGTCAGTCAGCACGCATCATGATCATAACACCGTTCTGGTAGTTTAAAATGTGAGAGTTTCCAGTGTGACGCGAATCAACCTCAATGCGACAATTGCAGATCCAAGAGGAAATAATGCGTCTATCGGCATTCCAACGACAAGCGAAAACAGCTGTACGCATGGAGCACTGTAATTATTTTTCTGCGTGAAATGACTAACTGGGACTAGAACTTTGACTCGAAAAGCCGTTCAAGTCTTAGGTAGACAAATAAGACACTTAGAGCAATTCATCCGCAGCCAAAACTGCATTGTGCCTCGACCAGGCCCCGATGAAGAACGGGAAATCCAGGCGATGTTAGAGTCCGTTGAGATAAATGGTACAGAACCCTCAGATTTGGACCTCGCGGCGTCGCACGTATCACAACAAAACCCTGCAGTGTTCCCAATAGCAGATCAGCTGCCACCACAAGCTCATTCCGTCTCTCCGGATGGCATTAGCATGACAGACTGGTTGATTGACCTTTCCGGACAGCCTCACCTATACTTTGAATCGATACCAGGCATAGAAAGTACGTCAGAAATCGACCCATCTCTTCTCGCCGCTATCCCGCAGCTAGACGAAACAGGGGTTCAAAACCAGGAAATAAGATCCTGGGAGCCACCAGCATGTGACCACCTTGGCGAGGTCATTTCAAGCCGGAAAGGAACGCTCAAAAGTCTAGGGGGTAGCGAGTTTCGATATTTTGGAGCTACATCCAACCTCGCTCTTCTCGATGGATACTCTGGCCCAGAGGAACGCAGATCTATGAAAGATAGTCTGAATCATGGTCATGAAGCGATTCGGGCGGCGGGGCTTGACTTCGACCTCGATACGTCCTTAATGGACCATCTAACAACTCTATATTTTGCATGGCAAAATGCATCGTTTCACGCCGTGGATAAAAAAAGCTTCGATAGAGACGTTCGAGATACCACGCCGAGGAATGATGCAGTCAAATGCTCATCGGAGGCTCTTGTTAATATAATTTAAGTCTTTATGCTCTAACACAAAGGGTGAATAAGATAGTGACTCCAGTAGATGTGCTTTTGG
This sequence comes from Aspergillus affinis, assembly GCF_023601865.1. Classification (NCBI taxonomy): domain Eukaryota; kingdom Fungi; phylum Ascomycota; class Eurotiomycetes; order Eurotiales; family Aspergillaceae; genus Aspergillus; species Aspergillus affinis. Next base: position 239,403 of record NW_026515783.1, on the reverse strand, counting down.
GGCTCTGTATAGCAATCGGGGGCTACCTGATCTACCTTTGCCTCTTCCAGAGTTCTTCGCAAAGCGTGCTAAAATATGGCTCGATATTGAACTTGAACGACCTCGGTTCACAACAGTGCAAGCTCTGTCAATAGTTAGCTGCTATGAGGCAGCAAGAGGTCGGGATGGGAAGGGGTGGCTCTATAGTGGTTTGTTTCCCCAGTAGGAACTGGTTATGCAAACATTGTCTGATGAATGTAGGGATGGCAATGTGCCTTTCCTTTGACCTAGGACTGCGCTTAGATATGTCAGAAAATGTTAAGGGTCTGATGACGTCTGATGAAGCGGAGGCCAGGAAAGTTGCGTTCTGGGGCAGTTTCATCATAGATCAGTAAGTAATAAGATCTATGCGCGAAATTGAATCTATGGAGAACTGAAAATTCCAGCCATTGGGCCCTCTACCTAGGAAGGCCACCCTTTCGACTCAATTTCGACGACGACGTTTAGGTCCTGAAGCCCTACTGGACTTTATAGCTAATACAGGCGTGGCTCTTTCTGGAGAATAATACCAGAAGGACCAACACAGAGCAGAGAGAGATGATGAAAGGGGCCTAGAAACTCTAGAGGAGGCTGAACGGACCGGAGAAGGCTAGCAGGAAGGGTAGCCTGGTCACACCTAGGTGTCACCCACCCTGCTAGAATCCTAAGGAGAGCAAACATGCTCAAAGTCCCTGCGCAAGAAGGCGGTATGGGACGAGGAAAAGGAACAGAATGTATACAAACGAGGGAATAGCCCTAGGAACTGATAGGGGCCTGAGGCCTAGCCTCAGGCCGACGACACACCGTCTGTCATAGCCCTAGGGGCTCGGTATGGACAATAAACTTGATGTGGTGCCAGGTTGGATCAAGACACCCCTGACCGATGCCCCTGGCGAGATGTGCGAGAATGCACTGAACAAGGCACATGACTGGACACCGATGAAACGATTCGGTTTGCCCGAGGAGGTTGCGGAAAGTATTGTTTGGCTTCTTGGCGATCGAAGTAACTTTGTACATGGCAATTTTGTGACCATTGATGGAGGGTATTTGACTCAGTGATTATTCTCGGTATCTGCTAGTTAGGGTTACGGTCGGAGAATTGATGCGCATATAATGTGGCGAATAAATAGTTACTTTGTGTCTCTTACTAATTGGAAGCCCTCCTTTTGAGTCAACCTCAGGACTTAAGGGGACATAGTCTTTCAGTAACACGTACAATTTCTTATTCATTATGGCAAGCAAGTTGCTGTTTCATATAGAACAAACCCAGCCGTAATCAGGTAAAAACTGATTTCTTAGAATTCGGAACAATCTGTATACTCAATATGCCAGAACAGACATGGTTTGGGAACTAGAACAAGGATTTTTTGTCTCGACAGTGAAAACTAACAATAGTAAGAACTGAAATCGGAATGTAACGAAATTTAAACTACCACAGTCTCTATCCAGAGACTGCAATCAATAAAGCAAAAGATTCTGAGCTATTGAAAATAGATACAAGACATGAAAAGTAATCCCCGAAACTAGAGTTATACAAGTCGCCACGTCGTGGTAGTTAGTCGATTTCAATTCCCAGTCTCGTCCGTCCGATCCTTGGAAGCCTTCAAAAGGTTCGCGGCAGCCATATGCCCGTTTTCTTCGGCCAGTGCCACGGCACGCCGAAACTGGCGCTCACCGTAGTCGCCCACCAGCAATGCTCCTTCGTTAAATAGAAGCCCAAGCATGTCAATTCGACCGTGTTCTGCAGCACCTTCCAAGGCTGTTCTGCCGTCGAATCTTGCAGGGGCGGCATTAACATCCGCGCCTAGGTCGATGAGCTTGCGAGCAATTCCCAGATAGCCGTGGATGGAAGCAATCTGCAATGCGGTTGCTCCACCATAAAATGATGGTGCACTATTGACATCGGCTCCATGGTCAAGAAGTAAGTTGATCAATTCCATGTTTCCGTTGCTCACTGCATGCTGTAAGGCCGTGCGTCGCCGCTTGCCTTTACCTAGGTAGTCAATATTTGTATGCGAGCTTTTGATCAACGATTGAACTATGGGCACAAGCTGGTTCTTAGCCGCAGCCTGTAGCGGGGTAAAACCCTCATCCCATCTTGATCTTCCCTCATACTCATCATCCTCATCATACCATTCATCGTCGTCATCGTCGTCATCCTCGTCATCCTCGTCATCGTCGTCATCGTCGTCATCGTCGTCATCGTCGTCATCCTCGTCATCGTCGTCATCGTCGTAATCCTCGTCATTGTAGCGGATCATAATCTCTTGATTCACATCCACCGCCAGTTCTAGGATATCATCTATCAGCCTAGTCTGTTGACAAATGATTGCGACTGTGAATGCACGACCGGTAAGCCGTTTGTCCCAGATGCACGATCGTAACAGAAGTCGAAGAAATGATATGTCGCCCACTTTTGCCGCTGGTTCAAGAACCGATTCCGGGGCTTCGAGGTCAAAGTCTAGGGCATAGTACAGATAAAAATAGCGGTCAAAGTCTGGTTTACCTGTTGGATTTGCACCTGCCTCGAGTATGAGTTGCATGGCTTCTTGTTTCTTCGACACGATCGCCAATGTAATCGCAGTGGGAGCAAATCCAAGGAAACCGGTTAAAAGGCGACGTAGCAAACAAATATCACCAAACTTCACTGCCGTAAAAAGATCACGGTCGGTCACCTTAGCACCGCGGGTCATCAAAATCTCCACAAAGGAGTTGGATTTTTTTCGAATTGCGGCTTCCAAAGGCGTTTCTGGAAAATTCTCGGTATTCCGAAAACGACCGTTAACATCAATATTATGAGCAAGCAGCCACTGCGCCAAATCAAACTTCTGAGAATAAATTGCACAAGTCAAAATCTTTCCTCCGCATTTTTTGAGGGTGATTTGCAGGATTCCCCTGGCTTGCAGATACATTGCAGTTTCTAGGTTTCCGATTTGTCGGAGCCGTGGCCCGATCAATGTAGCCCCGGCGGACTCCATCAAGTGAATAAGCATTAGATCTCCCTTTTCAATGGCTGCTGCAAGCACTGTTCCTGGGGCATTATTGTAGGCTTTGTTTATCGGTGCCCCTGCTTGGAGTAAAGCATTGATAATATCGTAATAACCATTCTGGACAGCAAGGAGGAGGGCTGAAGACTCCTCATATAGGTCAGACATGAGCGTCCTGGTACTATATTGTATCAGGAGCCTGCAAATTTCCTCGTTTTTTCTCTCGAGAGCGCATTCAAGAAGTGATGGTTTCCCCTCGTCTTCCCATTCGTCTTTCCACTCGTCGGCAATTTCGATATCAGCACCCGCCTCAAGTAAAAGTCGTGTTATTGTCGTATCATTGCCCTCAATAGCCAAGGCAAGAGGTGAAAGATAAAACGGCTCTTCTAGTCCGGGATTGACATTGGCACCATTTTGGAGCATTATCTGAATCATCTCCAGATGCGTAAAGTAGACTGCAAGCCCCAGGACTGTGGTCCTCCTATCGTCGCTAGACGAAATGGGACACGGTGTGTTTACATCTGCCCCTCTAGCAAGAAGAAGGTTGACAATCGAGACATTTTGACCCCGTACTGCCTGCTCCAAGACGCTGGTATCCTTCCATTGGATCGGTAGATTCACTTCGGTAACTCGATCAAGAATCTCCTTGAACAGGTCCACATTCCCTTTTCTTGCCGCAGTTGCGAAACAGGATGGCGTAATGGTTGCATTCCAAGCCAGCAATAACCGAGACGCCTTATAATTACCGCCTTTGATTGCATAATGAAGGGGGGGGGGTAGCCGTTGTATGATAAGTTTATATCGGCCCCGTGAAACAGAAAAAGTTCGATGATCTGAATGTCAATATCATCAGGGCTCATATCGGCAACAATTTGTAAACACGTAAGAGACCCATGTCGAACCGCATCGACTCGGCTATTCGGGTTCATTCCGGCCTCCAACATCATTTTCAAAGTGTCGAGATCCCGGAGCCGCAGCGCACTGGCAAACAATTTCTCTGATATGGCCTCTGCGGTTGGTTCTCGGGTTGATAGCAATATCTCAATATACTTCTTGCTCTTCCAGCCAGACAAGCGGAACAATTTCCTCACATTCCTGTCATGGACGCCCATACTTTTTTCGGATTTACCATTTGGACCATGGGAGATGATGTTATTGGACAACAAAAAGAGTTCCAGGTTAAGAGTCTCCGTCGTCGTGCGTGGAGTGCTGCATAACCTTGTGGCGAGGATAAAATGCTGGTCATTGAACTCCTCGGGCATCAGAATATTAAGTCCAGTCACTATACGGGAGGTGTTGGGGGGGCATGACAGCGTCTTCCAAGGAATAATCGAGCCCAGTCGTTGCATCAAATCTCGGTTTACGTTGTTTGTCAAAGAACCGGGCGACTGCGGCGACGCCATAGTCAGGGCGGACGGTAACGTTGGCAGACCTATAGAAGAGTTAAGGTAAATCCTGACACGGGTGAGCATAGCCAAAGGCCCTTACTGTTGTCTCGTCCAGGTTTGAGCAGCTTGGAGAATTGCAACCATGGCAGGGACGGGCTCCAGTTTAGCTGCATACCCGGTGATGCAGGAGTGCAAACAACGATCCCTTCTGGGGTTTTCGGGGAATCAACTAAGATCTCGTTAGCTGCCCGAGTCCATCGGAGGGGGTAGGATCAGTATAGCAACACGATAGACGCACCACCCGGGAGGCTCTCCACAGTGGAAACAAAGGTTTTGTTGTACCGTGACTTCTTCAGTTTGCTGGAAGTATATTGAACCCCGTTGATAAACACCTCACTCTCTTTCTGGTATTCCCTCTTTCTCTTTTCGATTCGCCGCCCGATGAACTTCCCCTCGGACGGTGTCAGGGCCTGGTTTTTGCGCAGTCCCCATCTTCGGAAGTACTTTTCGTACTGCGACTTTCTGTTCTGGTATGAGCTTTCTTGTACCGATAGCTCCGGTTCAGGGGGGGGGTTAATTTACCTTTCATCGAATCCATACTTGGATTCCATATATTCCATGACTTGAGTTAACGTCTGGCCTTCGTCGATATAGAGACGCACCAGCTCGGGCCGGTAGGATTCCCAGACGGCGTCCGCCATGCTTTAATGCAGGCGTCTTGTGTATCATGGCAAAGAAGAAAAAAGAAAACTTCTGATGGAAGTCAACCTGGTACTTATAAGTATATGGTCAAGCCAAGGTGAGGCTCACTGCAGCCGGAGGGACCAAAGTAGGAAAGCACGACGGGGCATCGGTCCGGAATTAAGGCGAGGGAGTGGTACAGATACGCGCCGGATAGCTTCGAATCTATTGGCGAGTTCTAAAATCCTGATCTCGCGTAAAATGACCTAGTACCAGTGAAGAATAGCCGCGACTGCGGCCCCCGGGCCCAAGCGTTTTTCCTTAATATCCTCGTTGAGCATTGGTCCATTCCATAATCTTGGGTCCACCTTTTCCTATAATCCTACGCCCAACGGAGGCATAATTAATCAATTATACCGGGGGCAGTCTATACAGAAACACACGCGCGCACACACCATGGCCCTCTTCATCAAGTACTGGACTTCTCTGGTATAAAAAGGCATATCTTCCAATGATTTCCGGACACATTCAGTTCTCAAAGCACTCAGTCTGATTCACTACTCTGCCTTGAGTCACCCAAGTTCAGCATGGAGTGGCCGACCAGCTCTTTCCAGCCGTCCAGAGAGGATACCCATCCAGACAGCCTTTCCGTCAATTCTTTCCTCTTTCCGTACTCTCCGGCGGTTCCTGGATCCTACCCGGTCTCCTCTATTCCTGCAACTTATCCAGACTGGCTCTCTACCTGCAATGCCGGATTTCCCCTTAGAATTGAGCCTCGTGGTTGGACAGTCAATCCGACGGATGTTTCTGGCGGCAGTGATATTTCACTGCAAGGGGATGTGGCGCAGGCCTATTCTGCCTGTGATGAAATCCCTGCCGGTACCTTTGCTGTGATGGACGCTTCTAGTGGTCAGCCCGAGACGCTTGCCAGCGCACAAGCAGACTCAGCCTTGGCTACGCCCAATAATGTCGCAAGCCACCAACGAGACAAGGCTCCGGAAAGGTACGTCTAGTCTTCTTAATCGCTGGCCCCTGAGCGATGGTATGAACATGGCACATTAACAGTAGAGTATTTCTTACCCCATATAGTGCCCGTAGCCCTCCAGTCTTTGAATGCAAATGGGAAGGCTGCCAGAGCTCCACCCGTTTCAGCAGCGAAGGGGACCTTGTCCGTCATCTTAAGTCGATCCACATTTCCCCTGATGCTTATTCCTGTCTACACTGTGGTAGGTCTTTTGGCAGGAAGGATCACCTACGTGATCATCAGAAACGCCGTCACCGTGACTTGGCCTGAGCCTCGCTTTGCTTTCCCTTTTCTTTTCTTTTTCCCCCCCTTTTTGCGTTCGGGGTCAATCCTTTTTTATGTTGAATCTCTCTGCTCTCTAAAAAGTTCTTCTTCGGCTTCTTGTATTTTTATTTTTATTTTTATCTTTTTTCGGTTGTTATGTTGGCTCCATCTGCTGCTTTCCTTGGTTTTTATTTCTCTTCTCTATGTACCCAGTTGGGAGAAAAGAAACACATAATTCTAATGCTCTGTATCTTCGGTGGTTTCGATAACGGTGCAAGTATAGAAAGGGCAAATTCGGCGTTATTATCCTTGTCAATCTAACCCACTACTCTTCCACTTTTGTTGAATTTGATTTGATTAAAATCCATTCCTAATTCCCATTCATACTGACTTATGCCACAGGCGAGTTGAACATGCAACCGGGCCGGACGCACGCTGCGTTGTGGCAGCGTCCAAAAAGCCTCACTCAATTCTGCAACTAACCATGCCTCCCAGGGCACATCAAGATTCAAGAGACGAACTGAGCCAGGGAAATATATTCTACTCGCGATATTTGTAATGAAAAATGAAAAATCTGCGGTAATCATAAGCGTAAATAAGTTTTCAATACACACACCGCGTTTGTTTCTTGTAGACGTTCGAGGGCTGGGTGCGCCGCTGTGGTCAGCAATACTGTAATAATTGAACAGAGACATGCCTCAAAAGATAATTATTGTGCAATTGATTTAATTGATTGATTGATGTAGGAGAAATCGAATTATTCCATGATGTTGTCTAGACAAAAGGGCCTGGGGAAAACGGCGAAAGGCTTGGCTTGGCAGCTTGCCTCAGGCATTTTAACGCTTTGGCTTGTTTATTTGGCAGCATCTCTTATAATAGTTAAAGCACGGACTCATGGTTATACGTTTAATTGGCTTTGGATGATATTTTGCAACCACAAACTTAGTGATTCTTGGATGATGAGATATAAGATAGTAACAAGATAAAACGCTGCTTCAAGATATAGCGAGAAAGGGGAAACAATAAATTGACAGAAGCAGCAGTTCTATAGCATTCTGCAAGCAAAACCCGTTCTTTCTCTCATGCCCATAACTTTAAATCCCCAGAGTCCTTAACATATCATCCTCCATGAACCGTTTTAGAGACCTTATTTAACAAATTACTTAGTAACCACCAGTCTCCCCCTCCTCCTTCATCGGCTTAAAAGAAACCTCGACCGGCTCCTTCCCAATCCCCCTTCTCTTCGCATCCTCCAAGATCGCAATGGTAGCGGTAGCCCCAATCCTCGTAACACCCAGACTCATAACATGCAACAAGTCATCCAGCGTCCTCACACCACCCGCCGCCTTAATCTGCACCTTCTCTCCCGACTTCGCGCGCATCAACTTCAAATCCTTCATCGTGGCACCCTTGTAATTATAAGATCCATCGGCCTGCTTCACAAACCCATACCCCGTCGAAGTCTTCACAAACGCGACACCAATCTCCGTACAGATCTCACACAACCGGGTAATATGTTCCGACTGCAAATAGTCATTCTCGAAAATGACCTTCAGAACCGCACCATTAGCCGTAACAACCTCATTGATCTGCCGGATCTCATCAGACACATAGGCCCAGTCCCCACCAAGGACCTTGCCCACGTTGACGACCATGTCGATTTCCTTGCCCCCGGCCTGCGCAGCGGCCGTGGCCTCGGCGACCTTGATGGCGGTGGTGCTGTTGCCGTGGGGGAAGCCGATGACTGGACAGACGAGGACATCGGAGCCTGCGAGCTCCTGCTTGGCAAGAGGGATGAGGTAGGGCTTGACGCAGGCTGTGGCGACATTGTTGTCTCGGGCAATTTTTAGACCGGCGAGGATTTCGGCGTCGGTCATGGTTGGGTGGAGGAGGGAGTGGTCGATCATTTTGGATAGTTGGGTCAGATTGACCGTGATGGTGTTTTGGGTGGACATATTGGTGTTGTTGGTTGGGGGGTTGATAATTTGGATGTGATAATTAATTTCGGAATGGGTTCGAAGGTAACTAGCTTCTGATAGTGAGTTTAGTTGAGCTTGAACAGATTTATGCAACAGGAGGGGTATCTGGCATGTTTAAATATCTAAGACGTCTCTCATTAATGTTGATAGTGGCAATAGCTTCAGCTCTAGTCCTCCGGTGGAGTGATCTCCATATGCGGTAGCCGCTTCCACCGGAGACCTCTACATCATCGGTCGCCCCATAAAGATGATGAGCGGGCAAAACCCGAGGACCGTCATAGCCGCCTTGTTCACTGCCTTCGGGATCCCGGTCTAATGTTCTTGCAAAGTACACGGAGTGCAGAGTAGATAAGTTCATCTTTGTAGTTCGAGATGATATTCTAGATAGCTGGTGGAAAGGGAGATATGTTGGATATTGGGTCTAAATATTATGTATCTGTCACCCTACGGCCTTGTTTTGCTCTGTTCTACTCTGCCAACTTTTTTCGGCTGTGCTTTTGTTGATGTGTTTCTACCCGTTCCCAGAGCAAAATATATAGCGAAGACCTGGATGTAATTACTGTGGTTGCCAGTACAGCAGTGGGAGAATCTCTTGGACGCTAGGTGGTGGGTTATATTCTACTGTATTCCACAATGTTGCGTTCTATTTGATTCATAGCTACAGTATTAAGAACAATGTAGGGACATACTTCTTCTAGTAAGGTGGTAAATATTGGTTACCAGTGGTTACGCATTCCGAGCCGTTGCAAATCATTTCTGCTGCAGAGACGGGGGCATATCCGGTATTATGCTCGTATCGGACTCTATTATGATAACATAATTACAAATTCCGGTATTAAATAGTTACTCCGAGTCTACTAATTCCTAGTACCTCTTTAATCTATTCATGAAACAATACTCTCTCCTCCGAAAATGATATACTCCACTTGATTCCGAGATGGAAGCCATAGCTATCTGTGCCGATGGCTAGAGATACTGGATAGAAGGATCGATCTATATGTCCCAGGAGTCTTCGAAAGCACACAAGCCCAATCAACCATCCTACAAAGCCATCTAGCAAATATCCCGTCGGGTTCAATATCGGATTAGACAGGCGAGTAGCATAATCCAAAAGACCATCTGGGCGAATGACCGCCACCGCCCCTTGAGAGTCAGAGACTGTGTACGCGGTGTGGGCAGATCTCGAAGTGTTGTAATAGAGCTTGCCTATTCTCGGAATACGAGCCCATTGATCTCCCCCGCCAATAGCCTGGGCGACTATTGTGACGAAACGCAGAATCCCGGAAGGCAGCTTTGCATGGAGTTTCTCCAGTTCCTGCACGGCGCCGCGCAAGTTGGAATGGGTCTTATCGGGATGGCCTCCGAGAACGAGGATTGACTAGATTCTAGTGTTCTGGGTGAGTTGAAACAGGCGGGTCGGGAACCGCGAGCCAGGAGCATAGGTATGGTGTGAAGCAGGTCGGCGAGTATTTTGCGGGCTTTGTTGTCTGAGTGGGGATGAGTGAAACTGGTCTTGTATCTACGCCCATTCTTCTTTCCGTTTTTCTCTTGTTATAGATGAGTTCATATAGAGATTAGACATAAATCGAATTTTCTACCCCAACCAGTAAAAGTATTTAGATATTATAACCCAAGAACAGAAGAACCCAATTTACAGAACAAGGGTATATACATCATATCCAACAAAAATGTCTAAGACAGAGCGAAAGCCGTCCTCCAAAAATCATCTCCATCAAATAGCCACTGCCAGTCGAATCATCCCCGGCCCACGCATTGCTAAAGAATTCTGATTTTGGAAGATCAAGAAAAGACGGGTCCGCAGAAGCAAACTGAGCGTCGTATATGATCGGGGATGGAACGACAGTTGGCAATCTAGTATTGGAGGACGACGAATCCTGACTAGGAATATTCCCTGAACCTGGATGTCCCATCGTGTGAGATTCTTCGACATGAGGGAGGGTCTCTGAACTAGACGTCGTGGGGTCTGCTGCATTGGATTTCTGCAAAGATTGAGCCAGCGCTCTGCGAAGAGAATCGGCGCAGAATTTGGCCGTGTTGCTATAAAAACCCATGGTTTCTAGACAGTCGGTGCAGCTCTGCCAGGCCTCGGCGAGGGTTTGTTTCGAGGAATTGGTCTCAAGAGCTGGTAATGTTTGGGCGAATATGAGAACGATTCCAGCCGTGAAAGTATCTGGCAGTTAACGGAGATTGCGGCTTAGCAACAGTGTAGTGTTATTGCTGGGGATTAGGTGCTTGGATGGGAGGTATATTATACCACCACACGCTAGCCATTTCAGTCCTGGAGATCTCGTTCATCAAGTACGACAGTTCAATTGCGGTTTCAACGGAATAAGTCGAGCAGCTGAAACTGAAACCGAGAAATATCTAACTCCTTGGAGCGGCTGGCCGTTCTTCAGAACTTATTTGCGGGTGGCATTCGTCAGTCGCTCGCGACAAGCGACTTTCTCGACAGAAGTTGACCAGGGTGGGGCGCAAGAGTAAGATTCTAAAGTGGAGGAATCCAGTTACATGATAGAGTCAGCTAGAAAGGATAAAGAACTACGCAAAGTTAGTCCTTACCATGCCTTAAGCAGATTGCTTTCGCGACAGAGCTGCTTGTCGGTGGTTGCAGATCTACCGGGTTTATTCCATTGCAGGGCGCTTGGAATTTTGGAAACAAAGGACACGAGCTCTGCATCTAATTTCATCAAGGTCCGGGCGTGGCTGTCTTCGGCCTTCGGCTGTCCAAGTTGATCGACACTGGTGGTGTTTTCGCAGGGCTCATAGACTTCCAGTATAATCTTCGTAGTATTCTATGCAGTTTTAGAGTTTGTACGTAGAAGGCGATTCGAGATGCCTTTCCAGGTAGACTTTGCGATCGCTCAACAGGATAATTCAGAGCTTCATCATCAACAGCGTCTGGGAGAGGCACTGCCGACGTATGGGTCATAGGAGGACAACCCAGCATCATACTACTTGCTCTTTACAGCACTGTCAGGAGACCCACTCATTGCAATGTAGATAAATATTCAGAGACTTACAGATCCATCATGATACATCCATGCCAAACACGGCGTCTGATTTGAATCTCCGCCGGTCGTCGGTTCCTATCAGCTTTCACGGAATGCATTCCCAGTCCTTGCGCGATTCGGCACGCGAGACCAATCATGTCCCAACATTTGGAAGGAGACTCGCCTCCTTGCAGATATGTAGCTGTCAAAAGAAGTATCTGTACGAGGGCGAGATCGCCTTTGTCCCGGGAGAGGGTATTCAGATAACGTTGAGAGCGCTCGAAGATATCCGCGGAGGTAGCTTCGCGGGCTGTATGATTCAGATGAGAGAATTGACACCCAAGAGCTAAGACGATATTCAATGCGCAGAGGAATGTCGAGGATGGTACGTTGGGATCACCCAAGCCAATCCCAGCCGAGCTATTTCCAACATCCACGACAGTCGGTGTCCATAGACTATCATACATGCGAAGAAACGACGGTTTATGAATGAACGGATAAAGGCTGTGAAATTTGCCGAAATAGCACTGGAGAAGATAGTCCGCTAATTGACGAGAGGGCAGATCGCATGAGTCGACAGCGAAACGCGATGTTCCTGGCAAGTTGGGACCTGGCTGGGATGACGAATCGCCTCGAGAATTGGCGGCGTCGGAAACTTTGATCTCTTTCAGAAATGAGGCCACTGATGAGTCGCCAAAGTATTCGTTCTGGCTTTCTGCCGCACTCGAGGGTCGATTGGAGGCGATTCCCATGGCTGTAGGCTGGCTTTGGCTCTTGCGTGATTTGGAATGCGAGGTATAGACGGAATCCGATGTTTCATGGGGATGGTCTATCGTATTGGGTCGATCAACTCTGTTAGGACATTATGCTGCCGAACTTACGCTGGTAGATGGGGTGTCACCTGGCGCGAAGCCGTGATGAGATCGCGCCTGGACTCTCGTGACAGGGCCACAGTTGTGTCCATTCGAGCTGTCCGGGATCTTAGGAACGTTGGGAGATAAATTCAAATTTTCTGATATCGGAATGGACTGGGCACCCGTTGTCGTTGTGCTGGACACATTTTACACCTATTGTATGTATCTACAATGATAAATGATGAACCAAGCACATCACCAATTGGATATGAGGATGGGTTGAGATTACCTATTATCCTGACGCCCTTTTGGATTGTTCATTGCATATCTGCATGACTCCTTACGTAGCAAACAAGTGCTACGGGTAGGCTCAACGCCGTCGCAGCGGACTTTTCGCGCTCGGCAGGAGTCACAGGCAAGTGCGATGTTCTTCCTTTCGCGAGGATTCTAGATATGCCGACCATTAGACACTATGCCAAGTGTAAACTACGAAGTAGGTAGAAGGCAATGTCTTGACTTACTATCATTATCGGGTTCGGTGAGCAGACTGGGCACCGTACAACTATGCAGGTGTTGCAGTTTATAGTCTAGCAACCCATGCATACAGTTCTCATAGATCATAAGTCAATCGGTGTCAGAAAGGAATAAGATAAGTGTGACGAAGGGGATGATCGACGGATGTTAACGATTAAATGGACAGACAGCTTGTAATACTATTACACTACTACCTATCATTTAGCTACCGAAGTTTTCTATATTTTAGGTACCCTAATCAATCTAGATAATATTGAAAAAGAGAAAAGGGAAACATAAACCTAGATCATTGAGTCCTAAATTCTAAACAACCATTAGTCCCTAATAGACCCCAAATAGACTCTAAATCCTAACCAAGGATCATTATAGTTACAAGGAAGTATCTTACAAACAGTATTTTAAACACTCTGCCACAACCTTGATAGACCGCCTTCATAATCAGATAAGGGCTAACGGCACCCGTGATCGACTGATCGGAACATCGGCATCTCAGGGGAGCCGGCATAGCTTTCCTAGTCAAGGTCCAGCCTCCACCGGAACCAGCTACCTAAACAGAGAACCCGGAAATACACTACTTACTCCGTGGGGGTTTCTATAAAATGCGCGGGGATCCCAAGATTCACGACTCCTATATCACCGGTGCCTTCCCAACCACATACTCCATACACCCTTCACCGCAAAACTCAAACTCCAACCCACCATGCGCGCAACAATCCACCTGATCCGCCACGCCGAAGGCGAACACAACCTCCCCACCGCACCTTCCAATCTAACCGACCCCCTCCTAACACCAAACGGCCGGTCTCAATGCCTCTCACTCAAATCCAGCGCATCAAAGATCCATCCACGAATCTCACTCATCACCGCATCCCCAATGACCCGAACTCTCCAAACCGCCTTCTTAGCATTCGAACCCGCCCTGCGCAACGGGCACTGCAAGCCCAAGATCCTCGCGCTGCCTGACGCGCAAGAAGTATGCGATTATCCCTTCAACACGGGTTCGGATCTCTCAACTTTACAAGAAAGAGTGTCCGCGCAGAGTTTAAATATCCCTGTTGATTTAACCCGTGTCAACTCGGGCTGGAACACCAAGGCCTCAGACTCACGGTACTTTCCTTCGCGAGCGGCGCTGAAAGCTCGAGCACGGGATTGTCGAAGACAACTATTCGATCTAGCCCATTCCTTGCACGAGAACGAGGGGGTTGAAGATCTAGAGATCGTTCTAGTAGCGCACGTGAGCATTTTACATTTTCTGACGCAGGACTGGGAAGACGCGGGGCTGTTTAATGGGGGTGGGTGGAGGAATGCGGAAATGCGGTCTTATTATCTTCAGGTTGACGAGGGGGATGTTTCGCTGGTTGAGACGGCTGAGTCGAGACGGGGGAGGGGGAAGGAGGCAGTGGCTTTTGAAGCGGATGAGCAGGAACGGTTGTTTGAGAGGGCTATGGTTGAGTGGGAGGGCCAGGGACTTCATGCTATTCCTTGATGGGGGAGGGGGTATGGGGGTTGTACTATACATACTTTTGGGCGATTAGGGTTCGCTGAGGCAAGGTGATAGGTTCATTGTTATACAAAGAAGACCAGTAGAAGGTCGGGTGCATATGCATAGATCTAGCATCAAAGACAAAGCAAAATCTTTTTGAACTAATTCTTATAGACAGTACACAAAACCACAACTGATAATTCGCTCCACAACTAAAGCTCCCTCACAGCCCCGTCTTGCTTCCATAAGTAGCCCCGATATCTCCCCACCGCACATTTGCAAATGTCACCTTCGTATCCGGGTACAGCTTCTCAATCAATTTCGGATCTCCCTCGGTGGCATTGCACGGGCCCGCATCACCCCCATCCAACCACTGCATGAACGAGCCAGAGTCATTCCAGATACTGAAAGCAAGAGTCATACCCCGACCCAGCGCCTCGCCCATCTGCTTCATCCCACCGAGACGAGTGAACGCGGAGGCAGTGTCCTTGCAGAACGGCTCGGTAAGAGAGTCGATCTCCCCGTCGTCGACCTGGACCACGGCGTTCTGGACCACGCGGCCAGATTGGACATACAGACGACGGATCTCAGAGAGCGCACTAGTAGAGGTGTTGGCCTTGGTCAGGAATTGCGTGACGACAGTGAACGGGCGAGTGGTGTCGACGGTCATATCGTAGCCATAGAAGGATTTAGCGCCGAGCGCGTACGGGTTGAATCCGCAGCCGGGCTTATCGCAGACGCCAGCGTCGCCGCATTCTGTGCCAGTACACTCGTACAGGCGGGTCGTGTTGCACGAGTGAGGGGTGTATCCTGTAGCGCGGGCGTTCGCTTCCCAGATGTCCATTTCGTTGCAGCAGGAGCCGCGGTCGGCGATGTTCGCTTCGCCGTTGATCCACGGGGTGGAGTAGCATTGGGCGTCGCAGTACCCGGTGCCGTAGGTGGCGCCGGCGGGGTTGAGGTCGCTGCGGCCGCCGGATGGAAGCATGTCAGAGAAGTAGAGTGCGCCGTTCATACCGCAGACGAGGGTGGAGACGTCGACGTCGAAGGCGAATTCCTGGTTCAAGAGGGAGGGCGTGTGGTAGGATTCGCCGTCCTCAGCGAGAAGGTAGACGCGCGGCGAGACGGAGCGGGTTTGGTTGGTGCTGGCATCGCGGAGGTACTGGCGAAGGGTCATGCGAGAGCCACTGGTCTGCACGCCGTACTTGCTATAGTCGGTGATGCCCTCGACGACGCAGTTCTGGCTGCAGGTTTCTTTATCGGGGCAGATGGAGGAGTCAAGGCCGGAGGCGTTGGTGCAGGAGGTGTTGGTTCCGACTTGGTGGATGGGGTGCGTGGCCGCGTCGAGCACGATGGAAGTGTTCTGTTTCACGCAGCCATTGCGACGCGTACAGTGGTAGGTGGTTAGTTGAGGGTGAACCTCGGGGATGCTGCCAATCTGTTGCGCGGTGATGAGAGGGAGGAGCGCGAGAAGGGCGAGAGTCCGCGCCATGATTTCGAAGTATCGCTTGCTGTGGATTGATTGATGGCGTTTTTTGAATCGGAGATGATGCTACATTTGCATTTTTTAGGGGTCCAACTATTTATACCTCATTTGACCAGTGACCGACCTTGCAATCGGTAAAGGCCGCAGAAGTTTCAATGGCACGAAGGATCAGGTTAAGCTGCTGGCAAAATCAGGGTCAAGCCAATCGGTCGCGATAGCATGATACCTTCATTCTGACAATTGTGGGGAAGGCTAATATGCCGGCAAAATGTTTCGGTCCGCTGGTCCGCACCAGAGCCTAATTATCAGTCTGAGTCTCGATCTGTTTCATCTGCAGGGCTAGACACCATATTAGATTAAGATCAACAGGGCGGGAAAACTCCGCGCGGGTTGAAGACCGGGTGAGAGAATGTGAAGGACTGATTAACGGTCCCGCACCAAGGAGGGGAGCATCAGAAGACACTTGCAGAACGGTAAAATGGATGTGGAGAGGCCGTTTAGCATGTCTTGGAAGGCTTGGGGGAATGTCTGGTCCGTGTCGAATTTGGCACTGGAGAATCTTTTCCCAATGGGCCAAGGGCCGAAAACACGGAGATCAGCCAGCGTACTCTATTTGAAGCACACTTTGCACGGAAAGTTGCAAATAGACGAAAAACGGTTCGTTCTTTGTTTCAGAAAGAATCTTCATCTCGTACGTGTAGCCAGACCGTAAAGTCTATGGTAAGATGGTGGAGATTCGTGTTTGCGGTTAGCCCGAGCTACCGTCTAAGTCTAATTTCCAAGATCTATTATTGATGATTATAATACAAATAGTCGCGAGGCTCCGGTCTATACTTCGAAGACCTCTTTGACGAGTGTTTTTTTATTAACTGCGGGCAATGTTAGTATCGAGTGTATCACTCGGTCTGGAAGAAATCCACTCACCCTTTCCCATGGCATTTCTCGGAATCGGCTTATCGAGAATCTTCATTTCCTGTGGCATCTTATAAGCTGCCAGCCGGTCCTTCAGTGCCCTTCGCATATCCATCGGACCCCAGGATTTGCCATTGCGACTAGTGGCAGTTCTTTCGGCATTCTTCAGAACAACGATCGCAGCGACTCTTTGGCCCCATTGCTCAGATGGAAGGCCAACCACCGCAGCTTCGGCAATCTGAGGACTATGACCCGTTAGTACATTGTCGCAAGTACGGAGTAATCCGCCGAAACTTACAGGGAAAGTAACTCCCTCTCCACCTCGAGCGCGCTGACTTTCTCCCCACCGACCTTAATTATATCCACACTTTGTCGTCCCTGGATGAAGTACATCGGTCCTCGCGCCCACTCTCCACTGGCGCCTTTGCCGGCATCTTCGACAACGCGTCGCGTCGCAACGTCGCCGGTCCTGAACCATTTTCCCTTGCCATCATCGCTATCGACGAATGCCTCCTGCGTGGCTTTCTCGTTGGCCCAGTAGTCGCGGAAGATGGTAGGGCCGCGAAGTTGGATTTCGCCTTCCCGTTCACGGCCGTTCTCATCCAGCTCTTCGCCAGGATTGATAACTTGATTCGTGTCTGCGTCTACCAGTCTGGCTTCCACAGACGGTAGTGGCCAGCCAACGCTGCCGTCGATACGGTCCCCAAAGTCTAGGCCACAGCTGATAGCCATTCCAACTTCTGTCATGCCGTAACGCTCTAGGAGAACGTTGCCATTGCTAAGATCTTGCCACGCCTGCTTCGTCGGGGTTGGCAAAGCCGCCGAGCCGGAGATGTTGAGGCGAAGGTTCTCGGGAGAGATCCCCTTCCTAGCAGCCTCTTTGAGCTCGGGGGATAAATTAGAGAATGACGATAATAGTCGATTATAGATAGTCGGAACGGCTGTTAGGAACGATATCTTGCTTGTCGGCGTACTATATGGTAAAAATGGAGCGGCAAGTCTCTTCCACACGGCATCCGTGTTGAATGGGAACATGAACTCAATTGACGATCCGGCAAGGACAGGAGCCACGATAGCATTCACAGTTCCGTGGATATGATGCAACGGAAGGAGATGGAGGAGTCGATCTTCCGGGGTATAATTCCACGCCTCCAGCAACGAAGCCGCTTGCGCGGTGAGCGCAGATTGAGGAATCAGCACACCTTTCTAGTACATTGTCAGCATGAGCCGTATGTCTTCGCGCATTTTCACCTACCGGTCTGTTGGTCGTCCCGGAAGTATACAGCATCATTCCACCCTTGGGTGTCTGTGTGTAGTCCTCCAATGTGACATCCACGGAGATGTTCGCTCCGGCTGTGGTTTTCTCCCGCACGTTCAAGATAGGCTCTCGATCCAACCCCGCCTTCATGATATTCTGAGCTTTATCCGCGTACTTCTCAGTGGCAACAAGCACCTTTGCACGTGAATTATCCATGATATACTGCAATTCGGCGATAGGAAAGGCCGGGGAGAGAGGAAGGGCAATCGCATCGTTCGCGAGGATGGAAAGAAGCGTCACTGAAATGGAAGTTAGCGAGGCTAAAGAAAAAGTCATCTGAAACAAGAAAAACAGTACCTACGTAGTCGTAGCTGTTCTCCGCAAGAAATGCGACCCTCTCTCCGGACAGAGCATCGTTATGACCGCCGGCCGACTGGCGCAGCTGCTGTTGCGCGAGAAGCACATCTGCGACCAAATTTCCGTAGGTGAAGGAACGCGACGACGCGCTGTGGACGACGGCCAAGCTGGATCGATCGTGGTCCTGAAGGGCTCGGAAGAGTGACAGATTCGGTAGAGATGATAGCGACCGGTAGAAAGAAGGTGTTGCCACGGAGTGTGAACGATCGAGGCAGGATTTCGAAGCTAGGATGGTCGGGGTGGCGCGACGTGACGCGGGGAGGCCCCGTGAGAGGGCTGATAGGAGAGTGCGCCCTTGCATGGCGATATCGAATTACCGGATCACAATCAACATTATTTAGATCTAGAACTTAATTGAAGGCAATGACATTGAGAGACTCGCGTGGACGAGGTGAAGATAGAAGGATGAACAAAAAACAGTTGATGTCATCCGCCGTCGGAGGTTTGCGGCCTCGGCAGAATCTCGGCAGTTCTCGGAATCCCTCGGCGCATGACATTGAATGCCCTAAACTGAACTGCAGACATACAGACAGCTCTACTTCTCGCAAAAAAAAAGAAAAAAAAAAACCAATCTAAGGCAGATTTTGCTCCTTTAACATCAATACTATCACAAGGGCAAGCACAACACACGCCGTGGAGAGTACTTCTCGATGTTAGCCTCGGTTGACATGCCTGCTCAGGTAAAGGGCTTACAGGGCGCAAATTGGAAGGCATATAGATAACTGGATCGAACAACCTCTTGCATCGGTTGTGGCAGCTTCCTAGAGAATCTGGAGTCATCAAGAATCTTTCCAATAATCTATTTATCCGTCAGCCTCAAACTTTATATAGCCAGTATCATGGCAACTGTGAACATTCATCGAAATGAACTAAACTTACTTACCAGCTCTTTCCTCTGACTATCCAGCAAGTTTTGCTCGAGGCTCTGGTTAAAGAGCCCTTGCACCATAGACAGCCCTACTGCCGGTCCCGCTATAAATCCAAGCTGTTGGTATACGTAGTACGTCCCAAAACCCGCCGCTTGGCGACTCTTTGGTAAACTTGCAGACATGCCAATGAACTGCGTCGAGTAGAAAACACCCAATGTGGTGCCCATAGGAAGCAAGATCAATGTCTCCCAAATGGTGCAGCCGTCTCGCCATTGAAAGAAAATTGCCAGCGTTGACATCATACAGACTCCTAGCGCAATAAGTGTCATGCTCTTGTATCGTTTGGTTCTAGATTCATTCGTGAGTTGTCAGTAGTCGATTGATGATCAGATTTCTAATTTTTGGGACGCACCTCTTAATTATAAGGCCGGATACTATTCCTCCGATAGACACACCGAGAGAAAAGAGGATGTATAGCATCGACGCACCAAGATCTGATGAATTTTCGACGCGTATAAAGTACGGTGCGAGACTGCTCATGACCTGCCACAGAATGAGTACCCTTTTAGATCCTTTCGTTCAGAGAAAACCTACCACAGAGCGTCCCATAACCAACACCACCTGGCCCAGGCAATAAGCCCCAAAAGTTTTGCCCATCAGATCCATAGGTACCAAGGGGTCCTGTGCCCAGAAAAGCTCTATCGCGATGAATGTAACAATGGACACTAAAAGTATGACCAAAGTAGCGTATACCCACTCAGGATGATCTATCGTTTGTGCCCCCGCTGCCTGGAGCAGGAACAAGATAGAAAGCACCGTAGAAGCAAGACTAAACAGCCCGGCAAAATCAATGTCACAAATTCCAGAGGCAGACGATGGCGTCTGTGACTTAGACTCCGCTCTAGTCATTGAGCGTGGCAGGTTGAGAGCTGCAAACAGGATGCAGGCTAATGCCAGTGGAACCTGGCCGTAGAATGACCTGTCTTCGTTAGATGTGATGCATTCTCGATATGCAGGGCTAGGTTACTCACCATCGCCATCCGATTGTGTCCAAGAGAAAGCCGCCGATAGGAGCTCCTAGGCTGCGACCAACGATGCACACTAGGTTCTCGTAGCTTCGAAAGAGGGCAACATCTTCCGCTGGCATCACATCTAGTCCGGATGAGCATGTCTTTCTCATTTTTGATTCAATCTAGAATGGGACACTTACCGCTGATGACTATCGAGATAAGCAAAACCATTCCTGCACCACTAAGACCTGCAAACACTCTTGCTAGCACCAACCAGTAGAGTGAAGAGCTAGCACCGCTATACAAAATCCACATCAGTCTGCAAGTCAGCAACATTCAGGCAAAACCTACCAAGCAAGACACGAGAGAGCGAATAGAACATATGAACAGAGAAGAATATTCTTGCGACTGTAAACATTGCTCAAATGACCATACTACCCAGATACTATTAGCAACATCATCCACAAAGTTCTTCCACCTGAAAAGAATGAATACTCACAACCGGCAAGGACATACAATATCCAAAATTATAAGCGGCCACCAACCACGAGCCCTCTGAAAGACGATCAAATTCCGATGCAACGGAGCTAAACGTCGACACCATAATCGACTCATCGGCACTTGCCAGAAAGGCACCTATTCTCGAATGTTAGGTTGCCATCAGACCGGTACCTATGTAGCGGTCTACCTACCGAAGAAAGTCCCATAAACGATGGAGGCATTGGATTGCTTTCCAGTCGAGATTTGCTCTTTAGGGTGAGTTTCTGTCGGGCTAGTTGAGCTCATCAAAAATTGCTCTTCCTCTTCACCTGGCGGCATGTTGAGTTATTTCTGCCAAAAAAGATAGTGCCTGAGAAGTTACGAGGTTAAAGTAGCCGGGAATCACTAGTGCTGGTTTTCTGTAACACAGTCGAATAGATTTCTCTCAAATACACGTCCTTCAGTAGAGCTGATTGAACAAATATCCTGCTGAGGGCCGGTCGCAGCAAGGGATGGTCTGCTATGCATATCACCGCCTCTGGGGCTACACCGACGTTATTACCGGCTCCCTTGCATAAACGACCCGCAATCTTCCTTGTCCAAAATATTGCTGAATCAACGTGCTAAAAGACTCGTCTAGCTTTGCCTGCGTGGTACGCGATAACAATCATTGCTCTGATTTTGGCTATTTATTCACAGGGAATCGAACGAATCGTATTAAAGGGGGCTATCTTGCTTCCTCTAGTTGTCTGGATAAGGACTTAACCTCACTTACACTCAAGCGCACTTTAACATGTTTCGTATTTCGGCTGCTTAGCTCCCATACCGATAGATCAGTTAGCTATACCCACCATGTCGAAGGCATCTATGATGTAAGAGCTGACTTTGTCGAGCCTTCCGATCATGATGGGGAAAAATTGGGCAGCTAATACCGACATCTTCATCATTAATACTAAGTCGTTTACTCTCAGTTCCATAGAGCTAGTATAGCTAGTTAAAAAAATGGAACAGAATCTTGGACTCTGAGAAAGGAATGCTGATAGTCCTCTTTACCACAAAAATGCAGTCTCTTCACACCTTTCGGTTACAACTTAACTCTTCGGCTGTTTTTAGAAATTCCATCTCATGATGTCTCTGATCCACAAGTGTGTTAACTCGCCAGCGATCCTGTGTCCCCTTTCTCTTCTGGCAACATCTCGGCACTGCGAGTACCTTCTTGCCAACAAACTCAGTCGGATCTACTGCAGACAGAAGCCACGTATTTGCATTGAGGCCATTGTCGTCCTCGATTTCAGCAATGTTCATCTGTAACACTTCGGGGTAGATATCACCATCCGGGACTAGATGGTCAAACGTCACGCGGTAATAGTCAATCAACCTACGAAATCGCGGAAGGGGTTTGGTTAGCAATCGACTGCCCCCGCCGGTAGAGATAAGATCAAACTTACTGCTCCGGGTACTTTTCTGGCATCCAACCCATGTACTCATCATGCACTACCATATCACCTGGTACTTGCGGACAAGTATCGTGTCCGTATATTGTTCGGTATGTCAACCGTGCTAGTTCTGGGCCTGCCGGCTGTGGGGGAGTCCGATCTAGGTGACCCAGACGCCAGGCGACATGTGGCGGGATCCTTTGGATGGCGACTAGAGGGCCTTCAATTTGGATTCTGAGCGGTTGATCTGGCCGGCGGGAGTGTGAATGCACGGTGGAATGTATAGTGGGAGCATCATTTCAGAAGGAACTTGACAGCTCGCACAAATACCCCTACTAAGACTGGGCTCTTGGCAAAATCTCCTCTGCCCGGCAATTAACCATTTGCATATCGTGTTAGGGAACAAAGAAAGAGGGGCAGCCAAGAGATGATAGAGCATGGTCGGAACAAAGTACCTATTGCCGAGTGATGCCAAGCGCCTGTATCACGACGGCGGATCAACCCCTTACCAACATGTGTCACCGCGAGGAATCCATTGCATAAACTTGAATATTCCTTCGCTAAGAGGGTGGACCCTTTCTGGTGCAGTGGAATTTTTGCTATAAAATGCCACGAACCCGACGTCTACTTCGAAATGAGGAGATCACGTACTCCGCTGCGAAAGAGCAGGAACTTAATATCCTTCATCAGCTAGGATACCACGAACAACAGACCCACTTCTTCGCTCATCCAAATGTCCGACAGGATTGGATGAGGGCCGTTGTTGCTCATCATCTTGGCTTAGGATCATCCAGCGTATGCCATGTAGCTGAAGAATCGAACTGGCTCCACGGTAGCTTCAATGTTTGTATCCCAATTACTAATGATAATCGGGACGATCATCGCGTTCTTCTTCGTTTTCCTCTTCCATACCGCGTCGGTGAAGCCGTTATGCCCGGCAATGGGAACGAGAAGATTCGATGTGAAGCGGGGACTTACGCATGGCTTCAAGAGAATACAGATGTCCCAATTCCAAGCTTATTTGGATTTTCCCTATCCACTGGTGAAACCGTACGGAGGTAGACACATACCTCGTTATTCTGACTGAGCGAATCTAGTTCACGCGAGTTGAGAACTTCTCATTTCTGGCCCGGTACTATCAGCTTCTGGAGACTGCGATCATGTTCAACAATGGCTGCACAATAACCAGACGTCATATGTATGATTTGACAAGTGTGTTTTTATCGCCTGAAAAAGTCATCCTAGCAGCGAACTAACCAACATGCAAATGAAACCTCCGTACCTCAATTGTGGAGGTCGGCAACTAAATTTTTACTTTGAAACAGGTAATCAGGCATAGTTTTTGCTATCAAGGGTGATCCGGACTTGGTTCTCCTTGATCCAGCACCTGGTTCAGTATCGTGATGGTGAAACATTGGCCGCGTGAAACCCATGCCCCAGTAACTTGACAGATGGCCCACTCGTTCGGACGCTCCAGAAGCTGCACAATCCGAACGTGTGAGTGGTATCCAGGCGACCAAATTCAAGCAGTTGTCCTTGTGGCCAGAGGACGTGGAGCGCGGGAAGAGCCAGCTCTGCGCAATAGACTGGGCCTGGTGAGGGTTATGCTTCCCCATCTTCTTCGTCTAAATAAATGATCAGCATCTTTTGATGGTTATTAACTTATTAGGGTAAGTGTCAGATACTATGCATCAACGTTCAACTAATCTAGTACAGGCCGAGGAAACGTCCGCAATATCGACCAGAAGTAAAGTTATAATATACCACGTAATCGATACCTATAAAAAAAAACAGTCTATCTCCGCTTTTCATTCCTTCAGTCTATGTAGAATCATTTAGTGCTCGCATCTACAGCAGAGCTTATTTCAGCGCCATTGATTCAAAATTCAATACCCAGACTCCTTCGTGTTCAACCTCTCATATACCAACAGTTACATTTAGCACTATTCATCGCTTATTCTCGGTCAGCCTACAATATGCTGGCCTCAGCGTGCCATCTAACATGTCAGATGCTATATTGATATCAGATCTCACCATTATCTCTGTTATCCTCCTCGGATCTCCAGGATGCTGATAGGTCTGACCCTCCAGAGAGCTTCGATCCCGGATCCAATGAAGATATCATTCTACCTACGTATTAAACAAAATAAGATAATACAGAGTATCTAAGTGTTCTGCAATCTCTTTCTACAATAGCCATAGCAAGTATAATTTATGTCTTGCCTGAGGAGCCCATCCTGGCCCCGGGGAAGACCATAATAGTAGGCTGCCATGATGCGGTCGATCATACTCCCTGTGTAAAACCCACGCATTATCAGAATTGTTCTGCTCAGTTGTCTCTCCTAATCCCTGCCTAACAACGGATTTTTTTGTATCGTCTAGTCTCATGAGCGGTGATTTAAATCGCACATTCTCTAGTCTCTACTTAAGAAAGGGAGTCCTTCCGAAGGATTCTGTTTAGTGCAGAGTTGTAGCTCTAGTATATTATTCCTCGATTTAGGTATAGTCATCATAGGTATTGGTTAATTAGATGATCCATCCTCGTAATAAGTATCGAGTCAGGCATTATCTAGCGACAAAAAGTTGACCACAATGCTACTCTTAATACCATCCAGTAGATGTAACGATTAACAACTCCGTCGATCTGATTGCCCAGCCAAAAAAAAATTGCTGACTCATCATATCAACCTGAGGCATCAACCCGTCCTCCTCCCCAAACAGGCAAGCCGATTAATCTCCGGTCACCTGCAGTAGTTTCGCATCTCCATCACCAACCAACACCCGGTACCTTACATCGTCTCTTTTAACCACCCCATACCTACCTCCGACCTCACCTCCGACCTGACATTCCGGCCTTCGACCTTCGGACCTACACGCGGTTCATTCTCAATACCGACTCTCAATGCTCCTCCGCACCAGCACCTCAGGCCTGCTATCTCGCCGCTTCGTTTCCCCGAGTCCGTTCGTCTCTCGGCTTCCAGTCCAGCGTAGAATGGCTTCTTCGACGACGTCGAATACTCCGATGGAGGATACGATTCGTGAGAAGGTATATCCTTATACACTCTTCGCTCTACATTTCCCTCGGATATAATTATCCATCCATCCATCCATCCATCCATCTAAACTCAATCCCTCGACTCCGACTCCGACTCGGCCCTACCTACACCTTACCTTCTCAAGCACACATTATCATTACCATTACCCCAAGAGCAAGGACGAGAAGAACATGAACAAGAAGAATAAGCTAATCATCCCAATAAACAACAGCTCACGACCGCCTTCTCGCCCACCTCCCTAATCATCCGCAACGACTCGCACAAGCACGCGCATCACGCACCAATGATCGGATCGACCTCGAAGGAGACGCATTTCCAGTACGTCTTCCTACAAAAACACATACCATGCCCAAACCCATCTCTACCCATCTATACCCATCCATCTCTACCTCTCTATCTCCCCACCTATCCACCTCTCTACCCACCTCCCAACATCTCCAACCCCATTTACTAACAAACAACAAAAAAAGTGTAACAATAACGTCCCCCCAATTCCAATCAAAAATGCAACCCGCCCGACACCGGCTCGTCTACGGCCTCTTGAAAGAAGAAATGAGTCGCGAAGGAGGAATCCACGCATTGCAGTTGAAGACAAAGACGCCAGAGGAGGAGGAGAGGGAGAAGAAGAGGCTGCAAGAACAAGAATAAGTACAATATATCATCATATAATATCATATCATATCTTATAATTTGGTAGGTTGAGATGGAGGGGAGGGGAGTGTAAATAGTCAGCGCATTATGGTACCTATTTTTATATTATACCATTTTACTAAGGTTAATTATATTGTATCATATTGTACAGTACTATGTCATGTTGGGTTGAGTGTAGATTGACAGTATCTGGGTAGTTAGATAGACGGAAACCGGAAACCGGAAACTAGAACTAGAGAGATGGAGGATATAGAGCAAGTATGCTAATCAAACCCCATATATCCATGCTATACCTATCAATAATCATAATTAAAAAGTGCAGCAGAGGTATGCATGCATCAAGACATACCTAGACATATGATACGTCTCCTACCCCCTCCCTCGCCCTGAACGAAAGATCTACATATGATGTAGACAGTGGGACCAACGATACTTAGCTCATGCCCTTGACCAACACGACAAGACAAGAACCCCTCAATGAAACCCATCAATCTCATCATATAAAACCATTGTCTCCGTAGCCCTTACACTTACACTTACACTTACACTTATACTTATACTTACTCATACTCATACTCATACTCATACTCATGCTCATACTCTCACTCTCACTCTTACCAAGTAATCGGAGCAACAGATTATTATTAAAACGATTATTACATAAATCTAGCGCCAAAGAAGTAATCGAAGAGACTCTAATATATACATGTGTAGCAAGCATCAAGCGCATCCTAGCCAAGGCAGTCCAGTCAGACCATCAAGTCGTGTACGAAGATGCAGAACTATACACGACCAATCAGTGAATCAAAGGTGGAGAAGAAGAAAAAAAGCGCGCATAGGATAGTGGACAAAAACAAGGTCAACAGAAAGCATGAGCTTTTTGGTTCAGACAAAAACAGCAACAGACAGTGGTATAACAAGCTAATAAAAATACAAAGGAAACAATAGCGAACGGATATCGAGCGACTCGGCTTACCGTGGTCCAAGAAATAACACGACAGTAAAGCGTTAAGACCATAAGAGACGCGGGAATCGACAACAAAACATTCATTCCGACCTTGTTCAGGGAGCAAGGTAAAGCAAAAAGATGAGCAGTGGGAATCGCAAGTATTATCGGAGATAATAGGGTCGTAGTCGAGGGATCACCGAGCAATCGGCGATTACGAGGACTTGTTGGCTTGGGTAACACCGACAGCCACACCGACCACGATGGCGATGATAAGAACTGCAGCGATTAGCATTGCCGGTAGAAAACCTAGAGAATGAATCCGACTTACTGACGATGAGCAGTGCGTACCACTTCCACTTTCGGGCGCGACGGGCACTGTCAATGGCATGGCTGATCTGGGTGTTGGCTTGTCCGACGTTCTCGGCAACTCCCTCTGCGTCGTGGTTGATCTGCTCGATGGCAGGCTCCTGCTGGTGGACAAGTTCCGCCACTTCCTGGTACAACCGACCCAGCTCCGTCATGTCCTGCTCGATCTTCCGGATAGCGGCCGATCGCTCCATGGCGGCCTTACGGGCATCGTTGGCCTGTCCAGTCCGGCTGCCAGAAACCTATTTGCTATTAGCAAGCCCCTCATCTTTACACTTCAGTCAGATCGTACCTGGAACATCTGCTCCTGACCCATCAGAACGTTCTCCACGCCGGCATCCAATTCCTCGGGGGTGGCCTCCGGGTTGGCGATCTCGTATCGTCGGCGCACCTGCTCGCGCAACCGCTTCTGGAACTCGACCTGGGTCTTCTGGTACTGCTCGATTTCCCGACGCAGGTTCCGGCTGGCGACGTCGATCTGGGTCTGGACGCGACTGTCGCCGGAGCCGGGGGTGCCCTTGATCTTCTTCATCAGATCGCGGAGGTAGCGGAAGCCATTGTTGATCTCATCCTCGATGTAATCCAGAGTCTGACGGGCCACCTGATCCTCCTTGACGTTGCTGGAGTCGAGCATGCCGTTCTGGGCGGCGGCCAGCTGGCCCTCACGCTTGGCCCGGATGTCGCTGATTCCCTCGTTGATCTCGCGGCACTTGTTCAGCAGGGAGGTGGGGTCGGCGGGTTGTTGTTGGCCGTAGGAGCCCATCTCTGCAGTGGCCACCAGGTTAGTCCGTTTCAATTTGCTTCGGTGTCACTCAAGAGGGCGCACATACCGTAGGATCCGTTGCCGGCCTCCGTCGCACCGGCCTGGGCGTAGGGGTTCTGGCCATAGCCTTGGTTTCCGTACGCATTGGGTTGTTGCTCCTGGCCGTAGGGGTTGTAGGAGCCGTAGCCGCCGCCTTGGCCGCCTTCAAGATTCTGATACTATGTAAGCCGGGGGTCAGTCGGTGGATGTGAAGCTTGCGCGCCCGGCGGGTAAGGAGGGGGAGCCAGGAGGGGGCAACAGGGACAGGAGAGGGGTATGGAGCGAGTGAGCGGGTCAGATCCGGAGCGAACGTACACTCATGATGATAGTTGGATTCGACGTGTCGAATTTTTAAGGGGATGGGATTGTAGAGGACTGCGAATCGCTGGAACGGCGAGGGGAACAAATGGTGGTCGGGTCTGGACTAAGCTGGACCGGACGGATCGATGACAGAACCGGGTCGTACGGGAAACGAGGCGGACCGGAATGATCAGAAAAAGGCGCGAGCAGACGGAGAGAAGAGAAAAAGGACCGCGACGAAGGCAGAAAGCGAGAAATCCCGATGGTTCACGGGGAGGTTGAAGGAGAGTGAGAAAGCGAGAACAAGTGGAGGAAAAAGAGATGAGTGCCGGGTGAGACACGCGGCTGAGCAGAGAAGAAGGGAGTGGCTGAAGAGCTGGTCTCTTGGGGCGGCAAGTCGTGACGACGGTTCTCGTTGCGCCCGACAGTCCAGGGAAAAAGAGTGTCGGTGGTAGTTGGAACGATTGTGTACAAAATCCAAAAGGGAAAACAATGCTCAAATCAATTTTTTTTTTTGGTCTAAAATTTTGTTTTGCTCGTTCAGGGGCGAATCTCACGAAAATTATGATTGTCGGGGCGATGCACAGACCGATCGTCGAGTCCCCTTTTCGCTGGTGGTGAAACGGCCGAAACTACGGGCAGTCCTGGGCAATACTTTCACTGGATGTCTTGGATCTTTCCTCTGAATTGAATTGACTTGGTTGAGTTAAGTCTACGAAGTAAAGAATGAAGAGTGAAGAGTGAAGATATACTCCGTACACCTCCGCAGTCTTCGTTGCCTGATTCAGGCAGTGCCATTCTTCTCTTATGCCTGGACAAAGAACACCGCTAAGCCTTCGCGATGGAGTCCGACCAATTCGTGGGTGCATCGGATGCACATCCCACTGTAGGCCAATAATAATGTCCGTCAACCAGACGGAGTCGAGTCTGCACGTCATCTGCAGCTCGATATGAGATACCAGTCTCATAGCCATGGACAGTTATTATACTAGGCATCTATATAACTACTGCCAGAACCAGTCTATCTGATTGATCTTCTATTATTCTATACGGACAGATTCCAGATTCTCGTGGTGTGCTGCCCCCACCGACCATGTCACGATGTAAGAGCTAACGGTGCTGTCGACTTCCTTCGCCCTTCCACAGCTTCCTCCACCCATTCCACGAGATCCCCAAGTGTTATTGGCCCCGTCCTATGCATTCTCAGCTCACCGGTTCTTCCATCAACCTCAAACCGGCCTTGTCTGCCGGGTGAGCTCCACCGAGACCCTGAACGACGTTAGACGGACCTTGGGACTTGGGACTTAGACAGCTTGTGGTGTGTATAATTAGAACAGCCGGAGTAAATTTCTGCCTGGTTGAGCCTCAGGCGCTGCACAGCCACCGTCCGGCTTTGTCAGCCATGCGGCGCGTTTTTTTCGTGCGGCCTGAGGCAGAGATACACACTGTGTATACAATCATCGTTCGATGAATATTGACCCATTTCCAGCCAGAGATGGCAGGAGGGGAAATACATCATCCAACAGATTAACCTTCACAGAATTGTTTCAACTTGATTCACCAATGCAGATGCCAATTAGCCTGAAATGAACGGGCAGCGCCCGGTGGAGTCGTCTAACATTAGGGCTCCACCGCTGTACAGCATGATCATGGATCAATTAACCCTCATCTCGCCTTATAAGGGAATATTCTAAATCTTATAGTTATTCACATACTGGTATCCGTAGATTCCCTATCACCCTACGGCGTACATTCACCTTTCCCGCTTCGTCTGCTCTTCATTAAATACCGCCTGCTTCTCTCCCTACTCCTCTTCCTCTCCATCTCTCTCATCACATCTTCTCTCTACGGAGTACCAACTACTAGTTCCTCTGGACTCTTTCCACTAGCATTCTACTGATGTAACGTCTGTACCAGCAATGGCCCTTTCGGCTGGATTATCAGGGACGCTTGTCCGCGTCGGCCTTGTCGTCGACAAGGAAACGCAGGAGGCCAATATCATCATACGACGAGTATATCTCGTCCACCGAGCTGCCAAAATCAAATAACGGAACCACAAACGACAAAGACACAGGTAAAAGAGCTTAGCAACGGTATCACCTGCTGGAACTGTAGCTCATCACTAACAGATTCATAGATATGCCGCAACATCTTATATGAACAACGGTATCCCTCTGTGTGCCCTTTGCCACAAGAACTTCGATGATTGGCTCAGCCCGGGCGTTTTGTTCTCTCATACGGACATCGGTTACTTCAAGGACTATGAAGAGCAAGATACCAGAACGCGCAGAACGGAGCAGTACAGCACGCTGACATACCCGAGCTGCCAAAGATCGACAACGGGACCTCAACGTGCTATGAAGATAGCATCTTCAGAAAGCACCTCTTGGACGAAATATAAGTCTTAGAGGACACTACTCGAACCAGACTAATAGCAGATACCTTACGAGGCGATCCAATAGCAGGGATCGGGTCGACGCTCCTGTTTACGAGGAGGCCCGTCCTCTCTTATTCTTCAACCGTTTTCGTCGTCCTCGGGATTTTGGGAAACGCTGCGAACGATCTGGAGAGAAGCGAAGATCAGTAAATGGATCGACGCAGTCAAGAACAGTGAGACGCCCGCAAACCTGATGTGCTTGTGTCGTAATTCGCACCGCCTTTGGGCCACGGCGCGTTTTGCACTTCGACCGATACGTGCGACACCAACCAGCCTAACGGTGGAGTTCCACTGGTCCCCCGCTGGCGTCGCGGGGGACAAGTCAATCGATAAAAAAACCGATTGTCGATGAGAATCTGAACCATTCGTGGATACGTCCGCGTCGAACCAGATCCACCCTCCCAGAAGGTACGATGGAACTCGGCGATGCCTCCAACGAAACTCAAACTTTCCCAGAGTTTTCAGATCACGAAAAAGAATAGGACTCATTGCGTGTGCAGTTAGAAAAATTGTCGAAAAATGAAATGCCTACGATTCCGAAAGTTGGCTGCGCTTTGGCTTTCGGATATTACGAACGAAGCTTCGCCGTTTCGTTTCCTCGTGTAGAGGACGAGAGAATCCGCTAAGAGCTATCGCTGAGTTTTCCTACGAGGACAAGATGCATGAAGTCATTCAAAACTGTCAGTCGTTGGTGAAATTTTCGGAATGACAAAGGAGACAGCTACCTATTTTCTATACGTAGGGACCACGAAGACAAGAAAGTCGATTGATGACAGTAGCCCCCGCGATAAAAGGCTGGGAGACAAAGGAAGTATGCCAAAGCTTATCTGTGGCTGAATTATTGCTAGATTGTCTTGGTTCCGGTGCAGACCACCCCGTTAGGTGGTGTGGAAGCGCCCATCGGGAACACAACGACCGAAAAACTTGCCCAAAGAAATGAACAATTGCTGTATTCGAAGGTGCTCGGTCAAGGAAAGAAGCGACTCCCGAGGCCTGTCATGACCAGGAATATTAAAGGGTGGCTAGGAGTTTACAGGAGCGTTGTGGAGCCCAGAAGATTCAACAAAGGGAGCGAGAACAGAAAACGAACGTCTTAGAACAGCGTCGAAATAATGACGGGACCTACCGAAAGACCCAACCGGACGAAATTTATATACTGGAGAGCACGTCCCGGGCCCAGCTAGTAGCGGATACGCTCCGAGGCAACACGTTAGCTGGTGTTGAAGCACCCATCCTGGAGGAAGCACTTCTGGACTCGATACGGGACCTACAAGTATCAAGTAATGCCGTTCGGGCTTACCAATGGACCTGCAACTTTTCAACGCTTGATTAACGACATCTTCTTAGAACTACTTAGACCGCTTTATGACCGCATTTGTTGACGACTTGATCATCTACAGTGATAACGAGATCGAACACCAAGAACACGTGAAGCAGGTCCTATCGGTAACACCACGGCCGAAAAGCTCGCCCGAGGAAACGAACAATTACTCTACTCCACGGAAGCGTATTTATCTCTACAGAGAAGCTACGCGAAGCTGGGCAGAGAGCTGTCTAGGGCGAAAGACAAAATCAAAGCGCAGGAAGACCGACTCCAACAGCATGAAAGAACGGAGACCCTTTTACAGGTCCAAGTCCTCGATGCGCAAAGGGCCCGAATACAAGGAACTAGTTCGACAGGCCACTAACAATGAATTACGTCGGTCACCACCGAGATTATGGACCGTTATCCCAATATCGACTGGCGCGAAAATTATGCTTTCCCCAAGGTTGCCAACTACGATTCTGAAGGCAAATTCAAGTTCCAGATGCCGGATAAGACTGTTGCCGATGTCGTTGAAAAGGAGGTTCCAGTGGAATTCCGCCCAAAGGTCAAGGTTGACCCGGCTTCAACACAACGTTCCTCCCCGTCTGATCCTCAATCCTCGCTGGACGACGATGTCGACCCATATCAGTTTTTAAAACTGTGGAATCGCACGCGGGCCAGGAACTAGGCCCTCGAGAAAGAGCTCGCCGGTCTTACAGAAAAGTACGATAAGCTTAAGGCGGACCGCGACGGATCCCACAGGCAGTAGTAAAAGAGCAGTCCAAACGGGACGAAACAGACCAGAGGCGATTGAAGGGAATTATATTAATACAGATTCATGAGGATGAACCACTTCAAAAGTTCAAGATACTAACTACGCTTGGCTACTAACCACATGTGCTATATTCTCAGATAGCTCACGGGCACTATTCGCCATCGAAACCTCGATAACTTGCATAACCCTGGATTCATGCTCTTACCTACGGACATCGGTTATTTCAAGGACTATAAAGAGCAGGACAGAGCTCTAAGAATAGAGCACTTTGGTTAACAGCGAAAGTTTCTTAAACGGACTTGTCCTTCCCAGAATCAACTCAAGACCTTCTGGGAAGAACAAGAAGTCGAGGAGTGGAAAAAAGCAATATTACTTGAAAAAGGTATTGAGGTTTTCGACAGCATCATACACCCTTCTTCAATAGTCTTCATGAGTCATGACTTTAAGCGGATTTCCGAGTTGCTTCTAAAGAAGTCGACGTCTGGTTCCATTGCACATGCAATTGAGGAAACACTCAAGGGAAGAACCCTTAGAAAAGCGGACCAAAGCATTTTATGTTGGAGCCTGCTGGTATGGCTTGCGGCGCTAGCCTGCACGGAGTTGGTCAGCCAGCTGACCCACACCGGGCCGCTGCATTTCTAGAACCTCTGCAGTTGCAGTATGAGAGATAATCAAGCGTTTCCATCCGATTTTCTAGCCATATCAGAGCCACGCTCATCATTTTATGCTCCACAAAAGTGGTTAACAAATTCAACTTCGGCGAGGGGACCACCTTGCAGACCACGGGCAAACGGATTCGACATATTCTAGCAAATTGTATGTGGTTCGTCGTACAATCGGGTCAAAAATCCTCTTCGTTCACGACAAGTCGACGAGAAAGCATCCCGGGCTTTGAGAGAAAGGTGGTGCACTGCGAATTTATGCCGGCAGAGAAATGAGTATATAAAGTCCTCCAATATGAGCGGACCGAACGAAAAGGGTGGGATGTATGAAGGGTACATCTTACGGGGCTACTTTCCTAAGTTCCACTGTTGCCAGAAGAGCTGTGAACTGAGGACTGGCAACTTGTTTCCCCTGGCCTCATGGCATGGCGACCTAATGACAACATTGTGCCGGTAATTTGCTATGATTGGGAATTTCAGTCGACTCAGGCTTGATGCCTTTTGGTGGCTACGCCGCTCTGAAGGCCAGGTAAAGCTGGTTATCCTAATCTCAATCCACCGTTCCCGCCCTGAGATTTTGGTTGAGAAATGGATTAATGGGCTTCCGGTCCACAATCACGATCTCCGTCCCCATTCGCCCTCCCCTTCTAACGTTTCGCCGGCAAACCACCTCCGATTACCAGGAGGTCTCGTTGCAGAAAATACTCATCCTCGTCACACTGGGCATCTCGCGATTGTCCGCGGCGGTAGAACCGCATTCTTCACCGCAATACCTGCGAATTTATCCCCACCAAATCGATACGGGATCCTAAGTCTACGGGAACCATTCGGTTATTGCAGGCTAATTTCAATTTACTTCTTACTGTCACACCCTGGACAGCGCTGGCGGTTCCTTCCTAGATGGCGATACGGACTGGAATGTTGTGGCGCGAGACTTGACGTTAGCATACGGTCTGCGCGTTCGGAAGAGCGAAGAGGATTTCGACACAGAGTCTGCTACTGCACAGCAGCCCGCTGTCAATCCTAACGTTGCTGCGCCGCAGCCTGCAAACAATCTTGGATGGGTGAACGGCCAGCTCAAGCTGAGTCCTGTTAACGGATGAATGTATGTTTACATTCTGTTATCTTTGGATCAAGTTTAAACTGACCTTGCAAGCTGCTGGATTCGTGGACAATTTGGACCCCCAAACGTCGACACTGGGAATGGCAAGTCTTCACCCTAGGTGGTTTATCTTAAGGGGAAAAAATGAATCGCCTTCAGCAGGGACTAGGGGGTTTTCAGGTTTCGAACAGAAACACATGGCGACACCCATGATTTTCGCTGCGGGACAGCAGATATCACTCAGGCCTGATGTCAATATTCGACCACCTTGGAGACCTATTGGCTTGTTACTGGAGGAAGATGAAGCCATTGAAGTTGTCGAACAATAAGCGCCACATTTCATACCAAACTGTGGACCTATTCTGACGCAAGATTTGAAACGAGGATTGTTCAAAAGCAGCAATGGACATGTAGGGCTAATTACATCGCTTGTACAAGCTCTGAGGTCTGTACCGGTAAGCTTTATCCTGAAAACGATGCATCGCTGATCTGTTTACTAACCTTAATGCTGTCCACAATAGCAACTCTCATCAATGGTGCGAATCTGCGAACCTGTCTATTGGCAAACAATTAGCAAAACTCTCTTCCATGATCCTATGGAATTTTCACATGTCTCCAAGCCCTCCCGTTTTCCAGGGGTCTGCCTCCATTGAAAATCCTACAAATCCCTACTATCACCAGTGTGCTCAAAGAAGCTATTGCTCGTGATGGGCTCTATCAATCTAGATTCCTAAATAAGAGCGAAAAGTTACAAAAAGCTCTGCAAAATATCTTGGCGAACGGATGGCTCCATGCAGAGAACTCAGATGGTGATGAACAATTCATATTCGCAAGTCAAATCCACCGCTGGTAGGCGCAAAGTCTATAGAATACTTTGTGCTGCTTGCTAACCCAATGATCTAGGTACTGCCAGTGTCTTTTCTCCGAGAAACACTCTGATAACCAACTTGATTACGTCACTCCTTTAGAATTAGCGCTCGACACCATCAGACGCTTTCAGCCGTGTCAGCTAGCACATGCGCCACGTTCGCTAGCAGGTAATTCCCGACCACTGGAAGATCAATACCAGAAGGAGTTCTATCGCTGCCTCTTTCCTTTACTGGATGGGCATGTTGTCATGTCTCCCGAATTCGTAATTCAGTCAGATACTAAAGGTGGAACAATTGACTTCCTTCTTATCCAGAAGAAGTGGGGAGTGGAACTCCTAAGAGATCGTAACCGGCTTCAGGAACACATGAACAGGTTTAAACCAAATGGACAATACTTTACCCTGATTGAAAAAGGAAAGATGGACCAATATATTGTTCTCAACTTCACCAATATACTGCCACGAAAATCCCATCCAGGTAATTCTGCCGCCACCTACTTATGATTTAACTAACACCTTCTCTAGAGTTCAGGGACCATCTGTACCACGTTGTGTTTTCTGAAGAATATCAGAAGGTTACAGTGATTGATGCGTCAGATCTTTGCGAAGTCAACACTTTTGTCTTAATGGAGAATACAAATTAG
The DNA here is from genome assembly GCF_023601865.1 of Aspergillus affinis. Classification (NCBI taxonomy): domain Eukaryota; kingdom Fungi; phylum Ascomycota; class Eurotiomycetes; order Eurotiales; family Aspergillaceae; genus Aspergillus; species Aspergillus affinis. The sequence continues at coordinate 203,397 of NW_026515783.1, read as the reverse complement.
ACGTTATGACTAGTAGCTTAATAGCTTTATAATCATTCATAAGTTTTAGCAGGTCATGGCTTCTATAACCCTAAAGTTTCGCTGTACTCAACTTGTTTAGTATGGCAAGCTCATGGATGGTTGAAGATGCGTTGGATTAATCGCCATCCGCGCCGTATATGACAGCGGGATACTACGGTAGGTCATAAGGACTAACTATGCACACGGTACGGTAAGTAAATCATAAGGACGAAGTACGTACAACGTGGGACATTTAGCTTTTCTTTAAGGTAGCTATCTAATGTAATCGAACAAACGTAGCTACTTTGTTTACATCTTTGCTACCCACCTCTCTATAAAATAAAATTAGCAGAGTAGTATAGGTTAAGTAAAATATCTTATCTGGCTCTTTGCCGGGACTCTTAACTATAGGGCAGCGCTCCAGCGACACCCCCTAGTGTTGTAGCGACACCCCTTTCGTTCCTGCGACACCCCCACGTGATTTATTGTTCCGTTTTGAAGTGGTAAAACTCAGGGGAATGGTGGGAGTTCGATCGGTCTGAGCTGTACGAGGCCTAAACCATAAGGAGAATGCAAATGAATGAGGTAATACTCTATCTATAACGTAGCCTAGAGTACAGAGATACTTGAGTGCTCAAGTGTTGAAGAGGGTCGTGGCCTCTGCAAAATATGAGCCTCGGAAGGATTAACGTTGTTCCTGACTTCCGAGCTAATTATATCTTATCAATGTCGATTCTCGAAGTCACGTGTTCCTAGGCTAACCCGAAACGGAACAATAAATCACGTGGGGGTGTCGCAGGAACGAAAGGGGTGTCGCTACAACACTAGGGGGTGTCGCTGGAGCGCTGCCCTAACTATATACAAAAGATCCAGGGCGCTCCAGGCGGAAATACCTTAATACCAAACCCTCTCATATTTTGCTAATTAAATGAGGCATCCACCTCCCTTTCAGCTTGGAGTAGTGCCTAATTCCCGTATCGCAGCATCGCTTGACTACATAAGACCTCCGCTAGAGACCTTTAATCTTTGAGATCTTGCATTCTAGGGCTACCTTCTTTATGTGTATTGATGGACTTGTATCTGACCTAGATTTTTTCAACTTTATTTGGCTCGCTAAAGGCGCATGAAGTTGTTGTATAGTGTCACGAATCCCCGGACAGTATCGGGTATATCCACTAGAAATACAGCTGTAAACATAAGGATCTAAATGTGAAGAATGGGCCACTCTCCATAAGCAGATCAATTAAGATAGATGTATTATCTATCACAATATAAGGGACCCTAACTAATCATAACAGCAAATATTGGCGTCTGTATGCTAAAAAGGGTTGACCGGGGAAGTACGTAGGACAAAATTCATGTATTAGTAAAATAGTAATTGAATTCCTAAAACCAAGCACGTTTGTCAAAAAAGGCGAGTCTTCCGGCTTTTAGTTCTTAGGAGCCAGCCTTGTCTAGAGTATACCAAATAAAGCCAACCTGGGATGTTCTCCAGGTAATATAGATCATTGAGCAGTTAAAATGTCTCTCGCTCTAACGTTCTGCCAAGATGACTTCTTCTAGATAACCCCTGGGCTAAACTCTCTCAAACCATATATGCATCTTGCTTGAGATGCTATGGTCAGTGTGATAGAAGTTGGTAAATAACAATTACTTACTGTGTTCATGACCAAGTTAATTAGAATAATATAACAGGCGAAAGCATCCCTAGGCCGAACGTAGCGTTGCATCTGTGGCCGTAGTCAAAGCTATGGACTTACGAGTTGGCTAATAAGGAATACTCTATGCTATACGTTGCCATTTGGAGGGCCATAGTATTGGGTGGATTATCTGTCACCATATAGATGATGAAGCTATGAATTATGTCATACCGCACGGTATGTTTTACCAGATGGAACTCTGCCATGTGGATGGCCACGGTTTTGGCGGATTGTTGATCTCCATATGAACTATGAAGCCACGAGGCATGCCATTCCACATGAGACGATTTGGGCTGAGGGACTCTGCCATATGGGAGGCCACAGTTGCAGTAAGATCGCTTACTACCATATGGATTGTAAAAACGTGAGGTATGCTCCACTGCCTGGAGTAGGTTGCCCCATGAAAGGCCACGGTTTTAGTGGCTTTTTGATCGCCATACGGATTATGTGGTCATAGGGGGAACCTTTAGCATGGAGCACGTGCATCCCTCAATAAAGATACAGGTTTATAAACAGTAAAATATCGTGCCAAACTCAAGCTGCGTATGAACAGCGCATAGGCCTAGCACATCCACACTAATAGCAGATGACATCGGATTAATTGGATCATAATCAACCAAGGCGTTGGCTGTACTATCTAGATCGAGCCTACCGCCATAAGAGCTGTGGCATTATTATGAGGGTGCTAAGCAATCAGTGAAGCTATACGTGGCAGCCTATATAGAAATGGTCGGATTAGCTCCCAGCTCTTCCGGGTAGCTGGTCCTGTTATTAAGCGTCGGCAAACAATCTAACGGCCCTCAGCTCATCGATACGGATGCTTTTCATACCTTTATCACCAAGGCCTAATATATTCCTCTGACTTCCCATGTTTCATGCATAGTCGGGTTCAAAGACTGGTGATGATCCTCGGAATGCCCAAACTAGGTAGGTATCTAGTGCCTAGCTTATCCTGACACGAGAAAAAGCCCATAACAATCCCGCCCTCAGAGTATAGGTAGATACAACAGTCGTAGTTATCGAATCAATAAGAAGATATCAGGCTCACAGAGCTTCTTAGTTGCGTCATGTTGTCCCATAATCCGCTCAAACGAATAAAAATCAGTTTGACGAGGGTCCCACGAGTAACAAGCAACCCATAACGTTAAAGGGGGTGGCGAAGTACAGAACATACGAAGACTGATCCAATAGTAAAAACGCTTCAAGGGGCTTCGAATTGGGAAGACCGTCGGGTGACCGCTCTTGAGAGAGCGACGAGAAGGCATCTTTGTAAGCCACGCACCGCGATGCCAAGCGGCATTGACGCGCTTTCCCCAAATAGACACGCTTTACCTTATCCATAATTCACCGTCACCGTAGAGTACGGTCTGGTCTGTCCAATCTTAAGGTATCTCACCATACAAAATAGCATAGCGTTATTTCACAATCAACAGAGTAGAAAGAACCAAAGAGTAAAGGCCCAAAGACAGCGGATTCTCCCCCATGACTCAGTCCCAACCACGGTGCCTTTTAGTCCATTACCTTATTTATTCTTCTAACACCTCGATTAAAAAAAAAAAAAAAAAAATTAAACAGCAATAAAAAAAAATCAGGCACACCAGTCCAACCACCACCCCAGCCTAACCCAATCTCTCCTAGCGCATCCCACCCAGAACACTAAGACCAGACCTAACCCAATCCCATCCCGCCAAGGCAGCCAAGCCAAGCCAAAAAGAGACAAGACTTTTTCCATACCCGCTTAACCGTCCAATCCAGAGCCATAGAAGAAAACCCGGACATCAACTTACCACAATAATTACAATTCCATTCAACACTCAAGGTTCATCTCCATCCATTCCATCTCCATCTGCCTGTGCCTGTGCCATTTGGATTTGGTTCACCCCGTTGAAAAATAAAGTGGAGAGGTGGGAAAGTGGACCCCTTCTCTGTCGGAGTTGTGCTGCAGGTCCGGCATACCTGGGTTTCTTTTTGGGTTAGACACTTCCACTACACAGGACTGGCTCTCGGGTCTAACTATCTACGGTGTAGGTGTTCCTGGAGTGCTAGTTACTAGCCCTAGGTTAAGTAACTCCGGAGCTAGCTAATTAATCCCACCAGTTATAGTTGATTTTCAATTCTCAGTTCTCACCGAAAGAGAAGAATGAAAAAAGAACGGGAAAAGAAAAAAGGTACCCGGATGTGTGGATGGAATCCTAACCTATGGAAATGTGTTCATGGCGATGAGGATGAAGCAAATGTAGGTACCGACCTCGGACCTGTCCTCGTAGTTTCGTAGTCGTATTCCAGACACGATAATGGAGAACGGTCAACGGAGTTGGTTTGGTACCTTTTTAAATGGCTGGCGTCCAACCCTAAGTCTGACTCTGACACTGACACTTCAGGAAGATATGCGTCGGCCTCGGTCCGCGAATAGCTCGGGACCCGGGATTCAGACGAACGAGCACCTACGGAGCAGCAAACGACGTTTCACTTTGGAGATTTCGGCGATTGATCTCCCTTTCTTTGTTTTGAAGGGACCTCCTACATAATTACCTAGTTTTACTCGGTTTGAGTCATTCCTTGATAAGTAGTTAGTTAGGACCAATTACACATACATACATACATACTTTTAACAATCAATCGCTATTGATTAGTTATTGCACTGATTACTGCGTCCCCGGTATTTGTGTGCTAAAAGTAAGAACAGTGGTTGACTCCACTCCGCATCTCCTTTGCAGCTCTGATCTGAATTTTAATTTCAATCCCTTCTTGACTCCGTACTCCGTACGTAGTCCGTACCTACTAGGAGGGGACCACTCCGTAGTCCTGATTCTAGTTCACTGTCACGAAAAGGCGCGGAATCGAGGTAAATGTACTCGGGAGTACAGAGAACACTTCATGCAAATTACAGAACCAAAGAAAATCAATCAGCTCAATAGAGGTTATTCAATATTCATAGAACGAGCGTAATTCATGTATATACATCTATCGCGTCCCCATCACACGTCCCCATCGCCGTCCATCACATTTGCTCAGTAGGTTGCTCTGACGCGGACCTGCGCGGACCAACTCCAAAATCATCGCTCTTCATCCCCAAAACAAATTATGTATGCGAAATCAGTGAGGTATATATTATGATACAAGGAAATAGAAATTCAACGAAAAGCAGGTATGCAAGATTATGCTTTTTCGCTTTTAGCTGGGTTTTCGGTTTAGTTGTCCTGCTTCTTATCGTGGTGCCAGTCTTCCGGAGTCTCGGAATCCTCGGCATCCAGGGCGTTCATCGTATCTTCCTGGGCGTTGAGGTGGTGGAACACCAGCCAGAAAATGATACCGGCAATGAACGAGGCGCAGGCCAGACCGACAAACATCCACATGATGGCCGGGTCGAAGGCGGCGGGCGTCAGGGCCTCGGCGATAGCGGATCCGAACGCGTTGGTGAGCAGGTACATGGACTGCACGAAGGACTTCATTGAAGGAGGCGCCTTGGTGTAGGCGTACTCAAGACCGGACACGGAGGCGAAAATCTCGGACAGACCGATGAACACGTAGGCCGGGGTCTGGATGGCGATGTGGATGTCGTTTCCTTGGGTCTGGCCGTCGACGATGGAGAGGTCGCAACCGGGCGATTCGTAACAGGGTCCGGCAACGTAGATGAGATGCTGGACAATGGCAGCGTACATCATGGCCAGAGAGGCGACGACGAAACCCAGCGAGATACGGGTGATGGGGCGGAAGCGGATACGCAAGCGGCGCAGCAAGGGGTACACGAGGGTCTCGAGCAGAGGGATGAACACGATGATGGAGATGGGATCGAAGTTCTGCATCAGATCGTTGGGGATGCCGTGACCGTTCATCTGACCGGCCTGGGTGACGAAGTTACTCGAGAACTGGCCGTAGACGACCCAGTAGACAGGGTAGAAGGCGAAAACACGGCAGGCAACCAGGGCACGCTTGAGCTCGTCGATGAAGTGGTCGTCCCACGGCACGGCACGAGAGCTACCGTTCTCGGCCTGCCAGGTGGGCTTGGGAGCGTCCATGTTGCGGTTGACGATCATGATCCACAGCGCCTTGAAGGCGTCGGTGATGATGGATCCCTGGGGCGGACGAACGACGTAGTACTTGCGGCCGACAATGAGCACCGTGGTACCCACAGCGAACATGCAGAGACAAAGCAGGTATCCGGACCAGAAGCCGATGTCCCGCTCCATATAGGGCGTGGCCAGAAGCGAGAGCGATCCGAGGTTGATACAGCCGTAGAAAATCATGTAGATACGCTGGATGGTCAGGGCGGGATCGATGATGACCCGCTCACCCTTCTTGGTGGTGGACATGGCCATCTTCTTCCGCTTGTATTGATCGGCAATCTGGGCAGGTTAGTCTCTCTCCGCAGATGCACAGGCCAAGATGGGGTTGCTTACCAGAGGAGCGACGTTACTCTTGATACCACCAGTTCCCAGACCGATGATCAGGATAGCAACGATGAATCCTCCCAGACCAGCACCGTGGGCAAGGGCGGTAGGAATCGACGTGCAAACCAGGATAAGCAATCCGACCAGGTAGACGATACAGAAGAGAACGATAGTCTTGTATTTTCCGAGGTACTGATCGGCAACGATGGCACCGATAATGGGAGTAACTAGACGAGTCAGTATATCAAGACGCGCCCGGGACGCAAGTGCGGAAACCTACCATAACACCAGAATTGGAAGAAAGTGGTCAAGCCGGTAGCACCCTGGTGACCCATACCCAGAGCACCACGACCCTGGCTGCCGTCAAGAGGAAGGTTGACGTAGTTCTGGAACATGCCGGACATTCCGTAGTAGGTGAAACGTTCACTCAACTCGACAATGGCCACCAGCCAGGCCGAGATGGGCAGGTTCTCGGCGATGTGACGCAGAGTCTTGGACTCCTCGTCGGTCGGCTCCTCGCCATCGGGGGTAGAACCGAGGGCTTTCTCGTTGGCATCGGCATACTTCTCATCCACCACGGGTTGTGGTCTGCAAATGTTAGGGAACGACTCCACGGACGAGACTGAGTCACAGAGCCAGACTGGAAGATGGGAAAGAGGAGAAAAAGAAAAACAAGGCAAACTCACTGAGTGATCTCAACCTCTTGATCTCTGACGGACATGTTGCTGAGGTGGACAAGCCAGGAGAAAATCCCACGGCAAGAGAGGGAAACTTGAGACTCAAAATTTCCTCACAGAAGATGCGCACGAGACAGCGAGACCGAAACGGACATGGGCCTCACCTTATAAGCTCCAGGTATTACTCACAGTGGGAGAGACATGGGCCATGGTAGCCGATGCGGGACCGTCTTATCGCAAAGAAACATGGGCAGGCCCCATCGTTAGACCATGACCAGAAAAAAAAAAAAATTAAAAACGCAATCGCGTGGCGCGAAGGAGGCTAGTCGGATCCACGAATGTAACCCCGGAGGCGTCGAGGGCAGAGAGCAAAGATATGACAAGCCATGTTAAGCATCAGCCGAGCACCAACGGAGATTGGGGAGGCATTCTGGAAACGGCCAGTCGGAGGAGGCCGATGGGTGTGGGCGAATTGCCTTGTTCGGGATGGTGTCGAGTAGTCGAGTCTTAGTCTCGTCGACTAAAGACCAAAGCCCGGAGTGTTTCCTATCTTTTTTTTCTTTTTTTGCTTTTTCGAACTTTTTTTTTTTTTTTAATCTGCGAAAGTCAGAGGGCAAGAACTGGGGCAATCAAACGGACCCCCGCCGTCGCCACCGGCAGCACCGCTTCCGGAAAACTGGAACTCGTTAGGTAACGGATTGCCTTTCGTGCTTCTCACGGCTGTCGACAAGGGCAGATAAGCATCTCTCGTCTTATTCGTAAGTCCGCTAGAGCATCCCGGAGCAGATGATAGCGAGCGAGCGACCAAATCCTGGAGTTCTGGAGTCGGCGTGGGAAGGTTCCCCCTGGCCAGCGTCGGTTGAGATTCTGCCCACGGATAATCATCTCGGTTATGACGGCTGCTCCCTCCGCCCATGCTTCCTTGGATATCCGACCGAACATCACCGTCCATCGAGTAATGATAGTCGAAGTCAACCTGATGATCCAATCCCCAACTCTCTTCCAACCTCCAGGATACCCACGCCCACATCGAATACCACGTCGCTACCCCGGAATGCGGAGAGGGCCAAAGTCAATCCCAATCCCAATGGCCCGATATTGGTCCCTCCGTAGTGCCCAATCATCGTCACATGGTTGGTAAGTTGGAATACGGAGTAGCATTAGTTGAGCTCCCCGCTAGGGATGAGGCCAGTCGTAGAGGCTGATAGGATCAGAGCGAGGCCATTATTGATTGTCGAGGACAAGGGGGGTGGAGTTCCACCGGATTTCCGACCGGTTCAGGCCGCCAGCACCGTGTTCGGCTGAGAAGAGGGGTCGTAAGGTAGTATCGAGATCATCTGAGAGGAGGACATGAACTAGGAAGGAAGCATGTCTCGCGGCAATAAGACGGGCCATCCATGTCGTGTCACCTGGATCATCTCGCAGAAGAGGAGGTCAGCAAAAAGGCCCAAACACCCCGAGTCAGTGAAATTAGACTGAAATTGAACAATCGATCCGGTTCTCTTGGCAAAAACGACAAACGAAGGGAAATGACCGATCGGAGCAGCGACCGGCCACGTTAAGTATCTCCCCGTCCTTGACGCCTTATCTCCCAGGCCGCCCTGCTCCGACTTCGCATCCGCCCGACGATGGGGGGCGTCACCGCCGACTTCCCTTCGTGCAAAAAAGGGGGAAAATCATAAACATGTTAGAGAATTGGAGTCATGTCTCTCTCACCTATTCCTGATAGGGTTATTTGGCCCGATTATGCTAGCTTTGGGCTTGCTGTTGCCATTGTCCTGAGTCTCGATCTGCCGTGTCTGTTCAGAGCCAAGGCGTGAGGACCACAGGAGTCATCCTCTCATTCACACATGGGAGGAGGGGGAGAGCATCCCTCTTATAATATAGACGAAGGTCCATGCCCAGCATTTTTTTCCGCGAGTACCAAGACGGCCGAAATAGTGAGGATGTGATGCTGGCCAATCTGGGCTTTCTTGACTTTCTTGGCTGGCTTACCGACGAGCTCGGCGTCTTGGAAAGAACGCCATCACCTATCGCGCAGCTCGGATAAGTTGCAAAGGATGGCTTGGGCGGAAGGGGGCGATACCTCTGTTCATATCTAGACCATGGAGATGGATGTCGTGATTGATCTTCGGTACCCCCCCTGCGGACGCCGTCCGAAGGAGCTGGACTATGGGGTACATGCCTCTTTCTACTCCGAAAGATGACGACAACGACCAATAAGGTAGAAGATGGTGCCGATTATCCCCAAGCCTTGCTGGAACTACAAAGAACCCCTGCCGTTGGACCTTGTCGTACAATACAACTCTGACGGATGCTCGCAATTGTCCGACATTGTGTAACCATCTTCTGGTAACTGTCCAAGAACAATCCACCAGACAGTCCACCACTCCACGGAGTGTGACTGACTCCCTGGTGACTGTTTAAATCCGTCTCCAATTCATCATTAATATGGCGTGCCGCGAAGGGCGTAAGCAAGTGGATCATACGTCTGTGGATGACGGAGGATGGAGCCTTGAGCGGACATATCGGAAGTCTGGACGTTTCAAATTGTCCCGGATGGGTGTGGCTTTCATCGGATATTCCGACACTCACACCGCATTGAACTCATCTAAAAGCAATTCTATTGAGAAGGTTGTTTTCTCCAACAGTATTCAATGAACTGGTCCTCCATTGTCAAAACCATGGCGATGGGAAATAGGAAGGGAATGACCGTGCCAGAATAAGAGACAAACGGCCAGCGATATCGGACCGGATGCAGTAGCTAAAGTATTAGCTCGTGCTTTGTCCAAGAGTCTAGAAACTTGGATGGGTTCTTGTTGTTGTTCCCCTTTGGGATCTTAACAGATGGTTTCGCTGCTGCTCCTGCTCCTGTTGCCTCCGGGATGGACAAGTGGGATAATGATGTGTACTTACCATCAACAGAGACCAATAAGGAAGCCGAATATTCAAGTCCTCGACTGAGCGATTCTTGTGAAATCTCCAAGTCGATAATTGTAGACCGAGCATTCGCCGTACCCATGCGAAATGATGGATGGGGCCAAGTGGATGCTCCTGCCTCATGTAAAAGCCCTCAGTCGTCTGCACTCACCTCAGAATCCTTTTTCTAAACCAGAAAGTTCGTAATATAAGACGTCTGTTGGATTCCTGATGAAACGCCAAAGAGATGGCTGGTGGGATGAAAGTGATTGATGATATGAGTATCTACGAAAGATGGGTAAGGTGCAGATGACCTCCAACAACAAACAAACCTTTGCATGTCTCGAATGTCTGAGGCACCTCAAAACCACTAGTATTCCTTATTTTGTCTTATGGTGGAAGTCTTTTAATAAGATAGGGAGATGTAATTGAAACCATGCAGAAAAGTTCATTCGGATAAAAGTATGTACATTTTACACCGGTCCACAGCCAGGGTTCTTGACACCATGATGATCTCTTTCCATCCTCGTTGAGCAGTTGGGAAGATATCCATCACTCCGGCTATTTCAGACATCCAAATCACTCGTTCAATTTATCAGGTCTTCTTTGATCGGGTGTTGGCCTCTTAGCACTAGTATTCCGCATTCCACCAACCCAAAGTAGCTCCCGGTCTCGGTCTCTCTTCTCTGCTAATCACAAGCCAAAAAGTATCAGTACAAGGTCTCAATCGGAAGTGTTCAAAATGGTATCACTAACTTGCGACGATAATCCAATCCACCAGCTTCATCTTCCCCTCCCTCCTCCTCAAGGGATCAATGAGCGTCCGCGACAGAGATAATTCGAAATCAATTCAACAATGTATGACTGACCTATAACGATTAGTCAACGTCAACCCCCTCCAGATCCCTAGAAGTATTAGCAGTCACTCAGCCCTTTGAGTCATTTGGAACCACTGGCCTTTCTTCATGAACAGAAGGAATTATTTCCAGGCCCTTCCCAACCACCCAACCACAGGGCCCTGGAAGAAAGCTGCAGGGGTTAGTTCTACGAGGTCCCAGGCCCGACCCCAACCGATCCGACCATGCGGTCCTGGGAATCAAACCATGCGAGATGGAGATGAGTGAGGTAGTTAGCAAAAGAACTCATCAACGTAGCAGGATTGTCCGCTAACCTTGCTACGCGACTAGTATAATTATCTAAGGCCCAACCCAACCGCCCATCCACAGGACCCTGGGTTATGACAGACCGTGTGTCGTCGGGCTGAGGCCTAGCCTCAGGCCCCTATCAGTTCCTAGGGCTATTCCCTCGTTTGTATACATTCTGTTCCTCTTCCTCGCCCCATACCGCCTTCTTGCGCAGGGCTTTTGAGCTTGTTTGCTCTCCTTGGGATTCTAGCAGGATAGGTGACGCCTAGGTGTGCTCAGGCCACCCTTCCTGTTAGCCTTCTCCGGTCCGTTCAGCCTCCTCTAGAGCTTCTAGGCCCCTTTCATTGTCTCTCTCTGCTCTGTGTTGGTCCTTCTGGTGCTGTTCTCCGGAAAGAGCCACGTCCGTATTAGCTATAAAGTCCAGTAGGGCTTTAGTAGCTTTAGGCTCCCTAAAGAGCCTGCTTTCCGGGTAAGATTCTTGTACGGAAGGCCTTGCTATTTCCGCTCTATCTAGAGCTGTATATAGTACCTCTCGTTACCGTCGCCATTGCCTGCAGCTGATTGGTATATAAGAGACTGTCTCCCTAAGAGCTTGGCAGTTTTGGCAGGTCGCTCTTTCCCGAGATTTAATGCGGTATAGGTATGATCCGATAGCTGCATGTTCTATCTTTATCTAGAAGTATCGGCTAGCTAGGCCCTTAGTAGCTGTTGCTGCTATAGGATCTAGTTGCCAGCCTCTTCCAGGCTTATAGGTTTTCTGAGTCGATTGTGATCTCCGGCTCAGACTATTTTTTAGCTGGTGTTATCTGTTTGCTCTCAACACCTCTGTACAGGTCCTACGAATAAATGCTAGTGAGATCTCTCTGCAGTCTGGTCTCGGTATTTGTACTGCAGCTTATTTTGCTGCTTAATCTGCTCTTTCGTTTCCTTCTATGCTTGCATGTCCTGAGACCCAATGAATTATCGGATTTTGGCCTCTAGATAGCAGGTCCTGAGCGGCTGTGCGTATGTAGGCAGCTATTGCCTGACCTGGTCCAGGTCTTGCGTATTGTAGCCTGCTTATAGCTGCTTGGGAGTCAAGTAGTATGGTAATTGGTCCTTGGTTTCCCATCTTTCTCACTAGCTGTAGTCCCTGGTAGACTCCCAGAAGCTCTGTATCGAAGACTTCATATCCTTTTCCTATTGGTCATCTTTTTGTCTTTTAGCAACCTTGCTGGGTTTGCCATGCTATTCCAGCTCCTGTTTCCCCATCTTCTAGTCTAGATCCATCTGTCCAGATAGTCTGAGCTGCCCGGGCTGCCTTTAGTGCTTCCTCTGTAGGCTTGATGATAATCTGCCCTGGAAAGCTGTTCTCTGAGATCTGTATTGAGGTTTCACAACCTCCTGATGGGTCCACTGGTAGGATCTTATTTAGCTGGCGTGCTAGATGTTAACCTAGTGACCAAGGTCCCCGGTTTGATTCCGCCCAATTTCGGTCCTCTTCAGGCTGTTCGTTAGGCTGTATGTGCTGATCCCCTTCTCTAAAGCTAACCGGAAGAATTTGTCTTGCTGGATGGTTCTCTGGTAGACCTAGTAGCCGGATAGTATATCCTAGCTGTCTCGATTCTAGTAAAAATTCAGCTGGTGTTAGGCCCGCCTCCCGTATAAGGGGGCCGATAGGGTTAGTTCTGAGCATTCCCGTGATTTCTCGAGCTTGTCGATTGAGCAGTTGTTGTACCCCTTCTAGCCGGTCTTTCTAGCCCTACTACCAGAGCTCTACCCCATATAGAGCTACTGACTGCACTGCGGCTACCTGGATCCTGCGTACTAGGCCTGGGGGCAGGCCCTGTCTGCGGCATAGAGACTGTACCCCGGCCTCTGCTGTGCGGGCCTTCCGTAGGCATGTATTATAGTGGACTTTTAGGGTGAGGCCTGCATCCAGCCATAACTCTAGCCATCGGGTGGCTTCTTGGTTGAATGAGACCTAGTGCCCATCGACCACTATACGGGCTCGCTGAGTCTGGGCCCTAAGTTCCTGGCCTCGTTTTCGGGTGAAGAGGACCGCCTTTGTTTCTCTGCATCGAACTGGACTTTATTCATCTGGCCCCAGCTGATTGCTATCTCTGCAGCTTGCTGTAGCTTTTCGCGCGTTTCTTTCACTGAACACCCTGGGGCTAGGAGACCTATATCATCCGCAAATGATAAGGCCTGGACCCCCGGTACTGCTGTCTCTATAACCTTAAAGACCCCGCTGAGTCCATTAACGTAGCAGGGTAGCCCACTAACCTTGCTGCCCTGACAATGTCATTATCCCAGGCCCGACCCAATCACCCAACCACAGGGCCCTGGGTTAGTCTACGGGGTTAGTAGGTGAGCAAAAGTCCCAGGCCCGACCCCAACCAGCCCGACCATGCGGTCCTGGGACTCATCCACAGAATATGGGATGGATGGGGTTGTAACAGTCGCAGCGAATTGAAAGCAAGGTCAGAGATCGAACGAGGAGCTAAAAGTAGAGGAGAGAGAGAAAATGAGAGACGATTGTTACAACTCACCGAACGCAGATGAGACACGAGCTCACATCCAGCCCAGGTGATCATAGAAGATCAGTGGGAAAGAGAGACGAAATGAGTCACAGCATACACAAAACGTCATCCAGCGGACTATATGAAGAAAGCCGATGAAGTGGATGAGATGAAGAAATGTAACAGGTTGAAGCAGAGATAGAAACAGCAGGATAGACGGAGAGGGAGAGGGAGAGTGAGGAGATGAGATTTTATGTGGGAGAAGTGAAGGGGGAGGTTGGAAGGGAAGCTTCCCTTAACCATGAACAGTGAATGACGGTTGCCTTCATCACGAGATTATCCAACAGAAAATCAGTTCTACGTCTATGGAGTCATCTCTTCGTAATCCGAGTAGGAAGTTCACAATAATAGATTCCGATTTGGTTGAACTATTCACTATGTATAAATGTATCACAAGAAGGAATAAGGAAATAGAAGTGAGAAAAAGGAAAAGAAAAGAAAAAATGAAACCCAGCAAAGTCCTAAGCAATAGCATGAAACATCGTGAAGGTGATCTCTCATCCTCATTTCTTCTTCTTTTTTTAAAGCCTTGAACAAACCCCAGAAAGAAAAGGAAACAGAACTTGAATCGAAATTGGTATAAACCTCGTCAGATAACATATTGAGAGATACATGCCGTCGGTTTCTATGGTTGATCATCGCGCAGTTTGTTTGGCCAAAGTCATGTCCAGCCCAAATCTGCTTTTCCTCATGTAACTTTTTCTCGTTTGTGACTCGCCCATCACAAGATTTCTTATCATCGCATGCATGGTAAGAGAACGGAGCGTATCCGGAGTAAATCGTAAATGATCGAAAGACGCAGGGTTTATGATGCGCTTTAGACGGTGTACTTGGCCTTGGCCCGTGTGCTGCCGCTGTGGGCACTGTCCGTGTGTCCGGAGAACTCGACGACATCGCTTGCATTGAGGCGGAGAACCTCCTTGAACCGTCTTCCAATCGACTCCAGGACCTCCTTGCCCTGAGCAGGTGTGCGGGTACCGGCCTTGTCGCCAGGAAGGCTCTTGCCGACGGTTCGCGTCCACAGACCGACACGGTAGAAACCCTTACGCACGTTCACCACGACGCCCATAACCTCGCTGTCGCCATCGCCCTCCAGGGTCTCGCCGATAGCGGCCAGCTGGGCGTGAAGCCACAGCTCATCGATCGGGACGGAGCGCTTGTCCTTGAATGAGTACGACCATTTGCCGCCGTGCTTGTTCTGGGGGTCTTCCCACTCGGGTCGGATTCCCTTCTTGAAGAGGTGGTAGTCGGCCTTGAGGCCCAATTCGGAGGTTGGCGTGATGTTGTTCTAGCAGGGAGACTGGTCAGCCAAATCTAAGGTGATGAAGGACAGATGATCAAGGTCATACGTAGATGCCCCAGAATTCTTCGACGGAGTTGAAGGTGACGACCTCCTTCAGAAGGTCGTTCCAGTTGTCGCCCTAGAAAGGAAATATTAGCAACCCTGCTGATGATTCGTCACGTCGATAACGCACCTTGCCACTGGGAGGCTTCGTGAACCAGAGAGTCCAGTCGTGCATCAGGGGATGCTTCACGTTGAAGTTGTCGGCATCGTGGAACACCGTGACCGAATCTCCGTTGGCCTTTTCGGTCTGTTCGGTGGGTGCGGTGTTCTCGTTGTTCACCGGTAGGGGAGGGTTTTCAGCGACGGCGGCCATTTTGAATGTGAAATTCGAGTGAGATGAAGGATTCTTTCGAGCGACCGAGATGACGTGGGGGAGACTGCGGTGATAGGAAGACCGAGTGGATTATCGGAGAGGCGAAGAAAAAAGTCTTGGTGGGAGCGGCAAATTCTGAGCGAAAATCGACCCTCGGCGAGGAAGGAGCAACCTAGGGGATGAAGGCTGAGGAAGAGCAAGGAATGCGGAAGGTTATGACGGAGGCAGGTATCTGCTCCAGGCAGAATCACGACGAGATGCGGTGACGGAGGTTTCAGAGGATTCTGCGGCGAGAGACAATCTGAAGTTTTGAAGCGTTTGGAGCCGCCGCGAGCTGGATGGGCGACCAAACCTTTCCCGATCGGGCCGCCGCCTTCTGGTCCGTTCCAAGCCCTAACGAGGAGTATACGAAGTATGAGTGGGTGTTTGGAACAATCTGACCACCAGATTATGTGGGATTGAAAATATCTATCGACTAAATTGATAATGTCACAGTTGTTTCTCCCGAAAAGCGAAAATAGAAAAAAGAAAAGAAATTTACCTCAGACTACCACAACCCCGGCATTCACCGCAAACAAAACTCCGGCAAAGAGAATAAAAATTGAATATTGAGAAGTATAGAAGAAATAACAGACAACACCAGAGATCCTCCACCAGCTCTATATAGTTCCGAATATCTATATTTAATCGAAAATGTCTAAACGCGGAAAGCGCCAGATGATGTCCAGGAGAAAGGAAAAAGGAAGCACAGCGGAAAGACCTCTATGACCCCAGAAGAAATCGAAAACAGATGCCGGCGTTTGCCAGTTGTACAACCAAGGGTATCACTAAACGCAGGTCTTGAACAAACAAGAGAGAAGGCAGACTATTGATCGTCGCTGGTGATCATACTAAGAAGGCAGTTCCAGCCTATCGACTTGTCAGCATACTTCAGTAAACCAACGGTTCAAGATACGTACCCAAGCTGACCACATTGACGACCAGTACCCGGAATTCAATCGGAACAAAGGCAAAGTTGACTCCCTGAACCAGAGGCCAGACGGACAGGTTGGCCTTGTATGTGGGAAGGAAGGCGTTGCGCCACTTCTCGACGGGATCGGTTCCTTCCATGATGGCCAGAGAAGACAGCAAGCAGGACAGGTTGATGGGCGTGAAGATGGCTTGGTCGGCAACGACGCGGGCAACGATGGTGCTCTTAGTGCCTTTAAGAACGACGTGACGCTGGAGGAAGCCGAACCATGTCGTGGCGGCGGGACCGAAGATAGCTATGAAGAGTCAATGGACGTCCAGTAACTTTGAGGACAACCAAACAAGATTGAAATGACAGGATGATGTTCTTACCTCCACCATAGATCGCCAAACGGGCTGTCCGGGCTAGATCGTGCTTCTCCCAGCCCTTGCGATCGACAGCCTGTTGAGCGAGGACATCTCCGCTACCAAAGAGAATCTAGACCGAATAAGTATGAAGATCGTCGTGCAAGTTGAGGAACGAGAGGAACCGTACAAAGCTGGTAGCACTGGCGGTGAGAATGGGCGACTTAGCCAGTTTTGCCTGGTACCTGATAACCGTGACGTTAGCTTGGAGCATCAAGACATGGGGGTGACGATCGGGAAAAGAGTAGGATAGACGCACCAACGCAACATCTTGACGAGAATTGAAGAGTAAAAGGTGTTCAATTGATACAACCAAAGACAATTGATGCGACTGGAACCAGAGCAACGGCAGCAGAGTGGTGGAGGGAGGAAGGGAATGACAGAGGCGTTCGATGGCAAGGAACCAGGACAGAATGATATAAGAGAACGGAGACTCCCCCAGACCGCCGATAAGAAGGGACGAACCCCAAACAAGCAAAGGCGCGACCGCCGACCGCCACGCGGGCCACTCATTGGCGGCCGCCGTCACATGACGTGGGTCCCTGCACGCGGGTTGCAGCGTTGCCCAAAGGGGAGAGCCGCCTAGGGTATAGGGCTCAACCTCGCTTAGCGCACCCGCCGGCGAAATTTCGCTCCCCCAAACAGTTGTGGATAGCGAGCGAAAAAGTCAACCTCGACGTCGACAACCCTCAACGAACACCCCTCCCGTTCAACTCCCCCCCAAATCGCCATATAGATCAACATGGCTGACGCCGCTCCCCGTGGACGTGGAGGATTTGGCTCGCGCGGTGACCGTGGTGGTGACCGTGGCCGTGGCCGTGGTCGCCGTGGTCGTCGCGGAGGCGCGAAGGAGGAGAAGGAATGGCAGCCCGTCACCAAGCTCGGCCGTCTCGTCAAGGCCGGCAAGATCACCAGCATGGAGCAGATCTACCTGCACTCTCTGCCCGTCAAGGAGTACCAGATTGTGGACTTCTTCCTCCCCAAGCTGAAGGATGAGGTTATGAAGGTACGGAAACGATATTCTTTGAGACAGCGACGGATATGAATTGGAGGACAGAATGCGCATTGCACATGTGGAATCAACCGGAATTTCGATACATTGGGAGGAAGGAAAATTCGACATGGAATTCGCAGGGCGTTGAAAGACAGGACTTGAATGACGCAGTTGCTGACGGCATTTCTTCAAAACTACAGATCAAACCCGTCCAGAAGCAGACCCGTGCCGGTCAGCGTACCCGTTTCAAGGCCGTCGTTGTCATCGGTGACTCCGAGGGTCACATCGGTCTCGGTATCAAGACCTCCAAGGAAGTCGCGACCGCCATCCGTGCCGCCATCACCATCGCCAAGCTGGCTGTCCTCCCCGTCCGTAGAGGTTACTGGGGTACCAACCTTGGTGAGCCTCACTCTCTGCCCGTCAAGCAGAGTGCCAAGTGTGGTTCCGTCTCCGTCCGTGTACGTTACGATTCCCTGTGTCCATGAGTTGGTGGGGAAGACAGCAACTAATTCTACTAGCTTATCCCCGCTCCCCGTGGTACCGGCCTGGTTGCCTCCCCCGCCGTCAAGCGTCTACTCCAGCTTGCTGGTGTCCAGGACGCCTACACCTCGTCGTCCGGTTCGACCAAGACCCTTGAGAACACCCTCAAGGCCACTTTCGTTGCCGTCGTCAACACCTACGGCTTCCTTACTCCCAACCTGTGGAAGGAGACCAAGCTCATCCGCAGCCCTCTGGAGGAGTTCGGTGACGTTCTGCGTCAGGGCAAGAAGTACTAAAAAATAGTGCAGTGATGGGAATAAATTTGCATGATTGTTTTTGAAATCGAACCATTTTCCTACGGGGTTTTCTTTTACCTTTTTTCCTCTTCACATTTGGCTGTAGGATCGGCAAGGCTCCAGCGCACTCGACAATTAACGCTTTTACGGTATATGGTGTCTACGGTTGTAATATTCGAGAGAGAAGCACGATTTAATTAGCGTCAAGTCAATATACTTCCTCTCGCCAGTCTTTCTTCGCCTGCAACGCGACATCAAATGCGTCTACTACCCTACACCGTAGGCAGTGCATATTGAATGTACTCCGTAGAACCGTCAGTCGCAGTCAACGATAACATACGTACCTCTCATGGCCATAATCCATGGAACGCGCTGCGTAGCTTCCGTCTACTTCAACTCTTTTGCTGTGACGTTATCGAGCGTTCCAACCCACCAGTCACAGTCCAGGCTGCATAATAGGTCCCTATCCACTCAGCCCTTCATTCGACAGCTTGAATCAACCGGAGAATAAGATGATTAAATCCAAGGTCCAAGGATCGTTAACTCCGTCATCCGCACGGGCAACTGTGGGTCTGCTGATATGCGGCGCACGGAGCACATCGATGATCGTGGCCAATGAATTGTAGTAGATTCATCAGTATGATTTTATTGTATTGTATTGAACACGGTGTGGTGGTGGACGAAACGCTTTTTTGTGTTAATGACTAGAAAAGGTGATTATATTGGAGGACTCTACGTATTTCTGCAAAGGTTTTTTTTGAGTGATTGTTCTCTTGAACCTTGTAGTACTTATTCTCTGCGAAGGATACTCGAATATATATATTTACTCGGGATCGGAAGATAAGGTCCTTCTAGATTCTCGCCCCTCCCCCCACAGTAAACCATATTCATGTCGCTGGCTTTGTCTGGTACTCGTTATTTGATTCTGATCTCATGTAACTTGCAAATGAACAAAAAATGCCAATGTACATAATTTAATGCAACGCTCCAAGTCACCTGGCAGCCCGAAGTAGAAGGAACCTAAAAATCTTGCAGGGCCATCCTTCAGACTAACCGGAAAGGGATAGAGCTCAGCTGCCCGGATTGGGTGGGGATACGCGCCCTCCCCCCGTCTACCTCCAGTAAGGTAGGTAGAATGTAGATTCCTCATCCCGGTCAAGCATGCACTTCCCCTTTCTCCGCATCGTCATCCGTGCCATCTGGACGGCTGAAAACCGGGCTATCTTCCCTCCATAATGACTCGACTCGATCGGACGATTTTTATCCTCCACACCGCGTGTCCTCGCAACCTATGATATGATCCTATACTCACTCTTCCTGGGCCTCCTGGCCCTATACATCGTTGGCTATGTCCGGCGCCTAGTCACATATACTCGTCGTATTCGACCGCTCAAGCTCCCATACATAGTGGCTCTATTCTCCGACTCCGATCTCCCCGTGATCATCCTGTACGGATCGAACTCGGTCCGCTATGCCATCAACCACTGGCTCCCCGGGTGGTTATCCGACCGACTGAACGAAGCGAAAATCATCAGCCGCTGGTCGGCCAAGGATCGCATGGCGAAGAGACTGGGCGGGGTGTTCTTCAGAGTCACCCCCAAAGGCCCCGTTGGCAATGTGTCCGATGCGTCGGTTACGTCTCAGATCTTCGGTAATCGGGGTGATTTTCCGAAGCCGACGCAGCAGTATGGTTGGTTTAATGTCCTGGGTGCTTGGTTGGTATGTAGATTTGAATGCTGATTGAGAAGGTCTTTTGGAATTGTACGGTCCGAATATCGTCACGGTAATTTTCAGCTCCACGATCAGATACTATCTAGGACTGAACTAAGGAATACAGGTTGAGGGTAAGGAGTGGCAGCATCACCGTCGCCACACGGCCACCACGTTCAATGAGAAGAACAACGCTCTGGTGTGGAAAGAGGCGATTCACCAAACCACTCAAATGATCGAACATTGGCAGGAGACTTCACCAACCGCGACCGAAAGAGACTTCCTGGTCGAGAGAACCAGAGAAGATGGTCTCAAACTGACCTTGAATATCCTATCGGGGGCGGGTTTCGGAGTCCCGATCCCCTTTAAACCAGTGCAACAAGGCCGGGGCAGCGACTCGGAAGATATCTTCAAAGATTCCAGCACTCCGCCAGCAGGCTTCGACTACACATTCAGCGCCGCCATAGCGTATGTGAGCATAAAAATTATCACCGTCATCCTGGCGTACAAGATGATTCCTCGACGGCTCCCACGCCAGCTTGTTCCGTCGTTCCTCCGAGAAAAGATAGCAGCATACCGGGATCTCGACGCGTATCTGCATAAGCTGGTTGTCAAGTCGAAAGCCAGCGTGCAACACTCAGACGAGAACGCGGGAAACCTGGTCCACGGCATGCTTCTGTCTCAGATGCGTGGGGATCAGGACGGGGGCGATAAAGGCCTGACCGATGTAGAGATCATGGGAAACATGTTTATCTTCGCCATCGCTGGACACGAAACAACCGCGACGACCTTCAGATACGCCCTTCTGCTTTTGGCGCTCCACCAAGACGTCCAGGACTGGCTTTACGAAGGCGTCTTGGAAGCTACGCGTGACGAGCCCGTCGAAGTCAGCGATTGGGATCATGACCGATTGTTCCCTAAACTTATCACTCCTTTATGCGTCATGGTACGTCAGGCCCTATATTGACCCGAAATAGGGACATAAACTAACGAGTGACTACAGCTGGAAACTCTCCGTCTCTACCCCCCTGTCATAACCATCCCCAAATGGACCGGCTACTCACCCAGCACCATCACCTACCACGGCCAAGACTACATCATTCCGCCCAAAACCAACATCAACATCAACGTCAACGTCCTCCACCTATCCGAAGAATACTGGGGGCCCGACGCCAAGCACTTCCACCCCCAACGATGGGACGCCTCGAACCAGGACAGCTTTCTGGCAAAGAACGCCGACACGCCGGGTCTGGTCGCTGCCGGGCTAGAGCTCCCAACCATCCATCGACCAGTTCGCGGCGCGTACGTCCCATTCAGCGACGGCGTGCGGGCCTGTCTCGGGAAGAAATTCGCCCAGGTGGAATTTGTAGCCGCGCTGGCTGTGATCGTCAAGCAGTTTCGGGTGGAGCTGGCGGAGGATAGTGTGGAGTTTCGGCGGAATGCCGAGAGGGTGCTGGAAGGGGGGATTTCGGTCTTGACGTTGGGGATGGAAGAGAATGTTCCACTGCGGCTTTGTAGGAGGTAGACTCTGCGGGTAATGATCATTAATGAAATTTGACATTTGTTATCAGGTAGTGTGGAGTGTTTTTGCCTTTGTTTGATGGCCTGTTTGTGTCTTTCATTTACCCGTTTTCTTGCTCGCTAGGACATTGTGTAGCAATCTTGTCTTAAATATTATTTGATGCAGACGTGCGTTCTTTGAAGGAACATAGTAGATTACAGGGGGACTTTTAGAACTCTAGATAGGTGCCAGGTCTGGTCTTTGAAAAGCTTTTTAGACTCATCAAGAGATAGATCTGGTAAACTCACTGAATGAATGGTTGATATACTATATCTTGCTGTACCATGACACATCCGTGATATCTTGTTTGTTCTAAGACTGTTATTTGCAATAAAGAGAAGAATTCACTCCTACAAATTACCGGAAACTATGTAGGTTCATTTACGCCAAAACTGTGTTCTACTTTAGTTCTATCATGCTTGAGAGGAAGACTCCGATAATGCATCCCTCAAACTACTCTACAGAAGAGACCAACATCACAGTTCCCACAGTATAGTGCAGCCATAAATACAAGCAATCAACTAGATTTGCCTTGTTGTCAAAGCCATTCACCGATGGAAGTGATTTGTCTCTCCCTCTCTTTCAAAGAAAGTGAATAGTGGCACTCCATCCTTCGCTTCACATTTCTTTGCTTGCCTTCTCAACACCTCTCACTTTCCCCAATCCGCATTCTCCCTCTTCCCTCAACCCGTTACGATCCTTTACGCTCCCCTCACGTTTTCCCACCCTCTTCGCGATGCCGACAAACGAGCTCAAGATGGAGGAATACCCTGCACACTGGAAAGCCACCCTCATGGGAGAAGCGTTCTGGAAAGACGCTGAAGAGTTCAACCAGCCCATCAGTGACAGTATCGACGCAAGTGAGTCTCCTTCCCCCCACCTCATCTCCCCTCCCTCTTCCCAATACTGACCCTCTCCCCTCCTCATCCATCATCATCTCTAGATTCCCACCCTCCCCTCTCCAGATTCCCCTTCAACATCGGATCCGAACAGCCACCCAGCTCCCACCATCATTCTCACCAGCAAGACCAACCCTCCCAAACCCCAGAAGAATCTGAAAAGCTCCGCAGACGCTTCAGCACCAGCGACGCCCTCCGCTCCTTCGCATCCAGAGCATCAAGCCCGTTCCCTGCTCCGTCGCGCGGGTTCGATCTGCGTCGTGGCCGTTCTCAATCCCGTCCACCTTCCCCGTCTACTCCGCGTCGATCAAACTCGATTCTGCGCTCCACGTTCAACATGCTGAGCAACAAGGCCTCAGAGTCTGCGTCTGTGGACCCCTTCTCCTCGGAGACTAGCAAGCGTGCTCGTATCCCTGCTAACCAGGCGACTCCTACCCATCCGTTGCTGCACTTCCGCGGCGGAGATACCTGGGAGGCGCTGGATAAGGGAAGACGCAGCCTGGGTCTGGACGTGCTTTTGCCCGTGGACGTGCTGAAAGAAGAAGCAGTCACCGCCGCCGGCGCAGCGAAGGCGCATAAACCCAAGAACGCCTCAGGCGAACCATCGCCGGAATCCGAACAAGAGACATCCGACTCCTCGCACATTGTGCAGCGCGCCGAGTTCGAGGTCCTGCCATGCAAAGAACTCGAGCCCCTGAGCCAGTTCCGTAAGCTGCGCGTTCTGAAGATCACGGGCATGATGCAGTCATATCAGAAGGAGATCTGGCAGGTGGCTTGGCTGAACGTCGAGTTGGAGGAGCTGGAGATGGGAATGGCTTTGAAGCCGCGGATTCGGCATCCTTATGTCGAGCATTGGCCGTATATCAAGGGTGGTTGGATGATGAGTAAGGATGTTTATGGGGAGCCTATTTACTTGTGAGTCCTTTCCCTCCATTTATTTCTGTTCATGTCATACATATCGTCGCTTGGTTCGGATTCCCATCGAACCACACAACCCCATCCTAAGCCAACGATCTTTCACAGCCAAACTAACCAACCCCCCCAGTGGCACCGAAATGTCCACCGGGATCCTCCACCGCAAAGTCGGCTGCGGCGAATATCTCGACAAAACCCTCATGGAAAAAGCCAAGATCTGCGCGCTCGCAATCGGCTGCAGCCGCCAACGTCTCTCCATAAAAACCCTCCGCCTAACCGGGTTCGTCGTAGACGCCGACCCCTTCCTGCACTGGTTCGACCCGAAGCGTCTCAAGACGATCGATTTCAAAGACTACTGCGTCGACGCGGGGTTCTATCTCTCGATGCCGATGGCGAAGGTCGAGGTGTTGTTTCCGCGCGAGATCGACAACAATACGAAGGCTGTGGTGGGTCGTAAGACGACTATGTACAAGGATTTGAAGGTGATTCGGATCGAGGGGGGCAAGAAGGTGGGTGAGATTCCGTATCGGGGGCCGGATAGTTTGAAGGCGGAGATTCCGAGGAATTTGGTCCCTGGGGGAAGGAAGGGGGTGGTTGAGGAGATTGAGACTGACTGATTGACTGGCGGACTGTCTGACTGTCTGACTGGGTTTGGTCATGTTGATTGAGTGTTTTTCTTAACAGTGAGCAAAAGTACGGAGGGTTGAGATTCTCATTCTGAGCATGGAATCTGAAGTCATGGATCTTAGGGAACACTGATAGCAGGGAGTTTGCATTGGGTTTGCATGGTTACTGGCTGGGTGGTTTTCTTGCGCGTGGAGTTCAGGTTCAGCGAGTTCTTGTACGGTGTTTATGAGGAGGCGAAAAGGTATGGCGTTTCATGGTACTGGTCGGGGTAGGATGGATGACTGCCTGTTTAGACCAAAAAAATGTATGGATCTGGGAACATACGAAGACTTGTCAAGTAGTTTGAATCTATCAAAATTCAGACTCAACAACCCTGAAGAAAAACACTAGATATGTAGAATCCTTAGCAACGAGTTGGATGAGATCGGCAATCCATTGACTGTTAGCAATCCTGCTACTATCCAACTTGTGGCTCAGTGTTCTTGGAATAGCTGTGGTATAGTACCTGATATGGCGATGTTGGGTCTACAGTCAGTAGAGGTTTTCAGCGGAAAGCAGCTCAAGTGACCCGAGGTGTTTGATTAGTATATCGAATGGCTTAACAGTCCATAGTCGTCGTACAAGAGTCCCATGGATCCTAGATACGAATGACATGGACAGGTATGTCATCGATCATTCTCAGCCCTAGCAGCCGTACAAAGTAGGTATATTTAGCAGAAGCGGTCAGCAACTACTACTGTATCTCGTAGAACAGAAATAGACAGTCTGCAAGGGATCTACAAAATCTAGTCCGTCCAGTGCACGGAGCACGGAGCACGGAGCATGGAGTATACAGTCGATCTCCCGACCTCCCCGTCCCGATAGACATCCATCGTGGCAATAACCGCATCATCCCACCATCACGCAGTCGGCTGCAGACCGGTGTAACTCGAGGCCAGGGAAAGCCGGCCATGTCTCGCGGGTCAGCGTCGCAGCACGAAAGTCAGGATTCGCGACCGTTAGAATCAGGACGGGGTTGCGTTGTCCGCATTGGCTGCATCCCAGACCCGGTCTTCGATGACGACACCGTCGAGGTCAGCATGACGACTGTCGGTCGTAACGCCGTTAGGCCTTCTTTATAATGAATGCCCCAGATGATCTGCTGTCTGGATTGATCAGAATATCGTGTGAACGTTGGTCACAAGTTCATTTTGTGTTCGTTTCTTCCCGCTCAGTGCAGTTAACGAATCTACGGCTTCATCCTCCATACCTAGTATCTCTTCCATGGCTGTTATCGATATGCTCGAGGCTCTTCAGTCAGAGCCGGTGCCTGTGCCGGCTCCGACTCCTACTGCGCCTGTCTCTCCTATTCCGACCGTCATTCCGGGCGACATTCCTATCCTGCAGGAGATTCACGATGCCGGAAAGCGCACATTATGGTAACATCCCACCTCGTCCCCATACTACAACCTAGAGAACCATCTAACGGTCAACCAGGGTCGTCACCGTTCTCATGGCCCTATCCTCCGTCGTCTTCTACATTCTCGCCGGACGGTCACCCGTAGTACGTCCTCCCCTTGCCCTTCTCTCTCATCCCCTTAACCCAACCCCATCAGAAACCAAGCTAACCACCCAACCAGCCCAAACGCGTCTTCCACACCCTCGTCGCCCTTAGCACGACCATCTCCTTCCTCGTCTACCTCGCCCTTGCCACCGGCGAAGGCATAACTTGGAAACACGACCTGATCCGCCACACGCACAAACACGTCCCCGACACCTCCACAGACTGGTACCGCCAAGTGCTCTGGCTCCGCTACGTGAACTGGTTCCTCACCGAACCCCTCACCCTGATCAACCTCTCCCTCGTCTCGGGTCTCCCCGGCGCGCACCTCCTCGTCGCCGTAGCCGCCGACTTCGCGATGTTGGGATCCGGCCTGTTCGCGACCTACGCGGGCCACACGGCGCGCCGATGGGTTTGGTTCGCGATCAGCGCCATCGCGTACCTGGTCGTTGTGTACCAGGTGGGCGTGAATGGTGGGAAAGCGGCGAGTAGGAAGGATGTGCAGACGAAGAGGTTCTTTGGGGCGATTTCGGGCGTCGCGTTGTTGGTTAAAGCGTTGTATCCGATGTGAGGCCTTCCCCTTCCTTTCCTTCCGTTCCTGCCCTTGCCCTGTTCTTGTCCATTTGTTTCGCTTAACCCCAATTCCACTCTTCATTTAAAGACGAAAGCAAGACTGACAAAAGAAAAACCATAGTGCCCTTGCCGCCGGCGCCCTCGCCTTGAAAATCAACCTCGATTCAGAAAGCATTCTCTTCGCCGTATATGATATCATCTCGCAGGGTATCCTGGGCTACTGGCTTCTGATTGCGCATGATGGTTCGCCTGGAATGTAAGTCCTTTCATCCCCCTTATAAACCGCTACCAGTATCCCTTTGGCTGGCATGCCCCAAGTCTGTCTGTATCTGTGACGTGAATGCGATACTGACTCGATCGCGATGCTCCCTAGAACCCTCTACGTCGACGGCTTCTGGACTAATGGAATTGGTAACGAGGGTGCCATTCGGGTTGGTGATGAGGAGGGTGCTTGATCTAGGATGCCTGACTTGAGTGGTTAGCTTTGGTGGTTATGATGTAGTTGAGTTGCATTGAGTTGAGTTGGGTCGGGAGTGGGGAAGTATGAGAGTCGTGATGTTATGAGGCGTGATGTGGTATGATAATATGACGTCATAGGTCGATCGGTCGACTAGCCGATCTTGGGTTAAAACAGATTGGAAGGGAGAGGAAATGTTAGTTGACTAAGGTGCAGGTAGGCAACTAGTTGATTTGTTAAATTGTTATCATTTATTTATCTACTTAATGTCTTATTGTTTGATTTGGTTTTCAGTTAAATTAACTTATATAACTCTTATTAAGGGGGAGGAATCGAATCCTAAAAGCAGAGCTCTGTCTTCTGTTTCTACTTTTTCGGCTAGCCGAGTTCACTAACCCTGAACGATCTATCAAGATACTCAGCACAGTGTGATGGTGGGCGTTTGGGAGATGGGGTTCGAGCGGAGGTTGAGGAGGAGCGTATATGACATGGTAGAAGCTGGGTTTGTATAAATACATATGTATTAAGAGCAAGGTTGTCTAAAGGTGATGTACTATATTACATGAGTTCTGGATCCTTTGTTCAAGATATAACGGCATCCAGTTGCTGAACGACGTCATCGCAGCGACCACACAGGGATTCTTCTTCAGCCACCTGCTCGGGAACGACATAGCGCCAGCACCGCGGACATTTGTCTGCCTGCGGCGTGAAAACATGGACGGTGCCTTTCTGTCCGGTCTGGAGCTCGTACTCCTCGCTGTAGTGCCATTGCGCGTCAACAATAGCGCTGGGTGTGGCCTCCCCAGGAGCTCCCAGGGTCACAGAGGAAACGACAAACTGATCCGGCAGCTCCGCCAGATTACGCTGGAACACGGAATCAGTGACCCCCTCGGGGAGAACGATGTGGACGAAAGACTGCAGCGAGGAACCCATTTCCTTCTTGGCGCGGGCGGTTTCCTGCGCGGTTTTGATGGCGCCGTGCACGGCGACAAGGTCCTGGTAGTCGGTCTCGAGCGTGGGGGTTTGCCATTCCGACTCGGGGACGGCCGCGACGCGTCGCAGAGGGTGTTCGCATTGCGACTTGATGGCTTCCGGCGTGTGCTCCCACGTCTCCTCCACCAGCATCGGGGTGATCGGGGCCAGGATCTCTTGGAGGTAGTGGTAAATGTGGAACAGCGCGGTCTGCGCCGCGCGGCGGCTGGGGCTGTTCTCGCCGTAGGTGTACAGTCGATCCTTGATGGCCTCCATGTAGAAAGCGGAGAATTCCAGATTAGCCCATCGGTTGATGGCGTTCACGGCCTTGTAGAACTCAAAGTTCTCGCAGGCCTTCTGGCTAGCGAGGACCATCTGAGACAGATGCAACAGGGCGACGCGGTCAACATGCTGCAGCTGGTCATACGGAAGGCGGTTTTCTAATCGGAAATCCGAGAGCGCGCCTAGGAGAAGCTTGAAAGTCACACGGTACTTGTGCAGGCTGGTGTTGACCGTCTGAAGAACCTGTTTCCCTATAACCACGTCCCGCGTGTAGTCGCTGCTGGCCGCCCACATGCGGAGTGCGTCCGGGCCCAGCGCGTCGTAGACCGGCCCCTTGCTTTCGGCCTGCTGCTTTCCCTTGCCTTTCCTCGGCTTGAGAGGCGGCAACAGCGTTCCGTCCATAATTGCCTGCGGTTCGATGGTGTTGCCGATGGATTTGCTCATCTTGCGGCCTTCTTCGTCGAGCGTGAACCCGTGGGTGATCAGATGCTTGAACGGCGCTCGAGGGGCCACGTCGGTTTTCCCGGAAGCGAGCTGGTGCGCGGTGAAAGTGAGCAGTCCGGATTGAAACCATCCGCGGTGTTGGTCGGTGCCTTCCAGGTAGACGTCCGAGGGGTATCCGTTGCTGTAAGGCGTGTCGATCTCCGCCCAGCTGGTGCCGCTATCGAACCAGACATCCATCGTGTCGGTTCCGCGACGATAGCCGGGTCCAGACGCATCGTGCAAGAACGGTGGGATCCAGGCCAAGTCGTCTGCATCGTCGGTCCACCAAGCGTCGACCCCTCGCTGCTCGATCACAGTCATGATATGGGAGACGGTGTCCTTGGTGAGGACCGCCTCGCCCGTGCCTTGATGGTAGAGCGCAGGAATCGGCACGCCCCAAGCACGCTGACGCGAGATACACCACTCACTCCGGTTTTTGACGAAGTTTTCCAAGCGCTGTCGGCCAGAGGCGGGTACGAAGTTGACATCATCCAGCGCCTTCACGGCGCTGCTGCGGATGTCAGCGACATCGGCGAACCACTGTTCCGTGGCCCTGATGATGATGGGACGCTTCGATCGCCAGTCGTAGGGGTATTTGTGCTCGTATCGGTGCTTGGCAATCAGATGGCCTTCAGACTGGACGTATTCGAGAGCAGCGGTATTACCTTCATCCAAGACGCTCTTTCCACTCAGCTTCGCGGGGTCGCTGGGCATGGCTTGGTCGGTGAATCGGCCTTGGTCGTCCACGGGGGCGAACGCCGGAATTCCGCGCGAGACGCAGGCTTCGTAATCATCCATTCCATGTCCTGGAGCGCAGTGCACCAGACCCGAACCCGAATCGGCCGTGACAAAGTCCGCGGTAATGATCGGCTGGGCGTCCGCGTCTGGTCCTTTGAAGAGGGGTCGGTAGGTCGTGCGATCGGCCAGTTCCGAGCCACGGATAGCCGGGACAATGACCGGCAGGTCCTCTTTCAGCATATTCTGGAGATACTCGATGCGGGACTGAGCGATAAGAAGATGACCGTGCGTTTCAGATTGAACAATCGTATACTCGAGATCCGGATGGACAGCGATAACGGCGTTGGCAGGAAGTGTCCAAGGAGTCGTAGTCCAAATCACAGCGCTAAGGTCCTTGACCTGCAACAGCGGGTTCTGCGCAAGATGCGGCGGGACCGAAACCAAGGGGAACTTGACCAAAGCAGCCGTAGAGGTATGATCCTCTTTATACTCCAATTCGGCCTCCGCCAGGGCCGTCCCCGTCGACGGCGACCAATACACAGGTTTGAAGCGTCGATAGATCAGGCCCTTCTCGACCATCTCACGAAAGATGCCCAGCTGCCTCTTCTCGAACGCCTTATCCATCGTCTTCCAATGATTCTCCCAATCTCCCATGACCGCGAACCCGCGGAACCCTTTCATCTGATCCTTGACGGCCTTCCCGGCCAGCTTGCGCGCCGCCTTCCTAATCAACGCCGCACTAACCGGCCCGTTTGTCGCCTCACCCAGTTCCTTCTGCGCCTCCAGCGCCTTCAACTCAATTGGTAACCCATGACAATCCCACCCGGGGACGTACCGCACCGCCTTCCCCTTCCCCAACTGCACACGACAGATAATATCCTTCAAGATCTTATTAAGGGCGTGGCCGACGTGCAGCCCACCATTCGCATACGGCGGACCATCATGCAACACGAAGGGTCGGTCGGCGGGCCTCTCACGGCGCTGCCAGGCGTAGAGGTCGTCGGTGCATCGGCGCAGGTATTTCGACTGATCGGCGGGCGTGACGCGAGCGGGAAATGTCGACTTGGGGAGCTTGAGCGTCGACGACCAGGACCGAATGAGCGACCGCGGCAGTTCGGGCATCCTACCGCTCAAGCATATCCTGACTCTGGTGGTTGGGTCGAGGTCAATTGGCGTGAGTGGATTTTGGGGGATGGACAGAGATGCAGAATGCGGATTTGAATCTGAGGATGAAACGAAGTCCGGCAGATGCGTCTTGTCACTTGTTTACTTACACCGCATTTGGGGCGGGTCTTGGTGGGTATATGTGGTATTTGATTACGAGTTGTAAATTACGAGTGTTCTGATTGAGGCAGCAATTCAAAGGGTGCTGTTCATTTTTTGAATGAAAATTAAATTATTTACAGATGTAAGGAAAGTGAAATTGAGCATGGTTTATATAATGGGCTTGGAAAATTAGGCATTTTGTGAACAATAGACTTGGAAATGCCGGAGTTGACAGATCTATATATAAACACACCAGTAAGTATCGGGAGATCTACTCCCAGAATTTAGAACCAAGAGAGCGTATTCGGACAAGGGGAACATATACACGAGAAATCAAATAGTATAATTAAAAGGCATATACAAACTAAAACCTGAAACAATTACTACAATCATGCCTTAACGCCGGCAGTCTAAGTGTGTCAATATATGGTCAAGCAGCTGACGGCACCATTCTTCAGAACCTCGAAAAGCAGTCCGGGATAGCCAAATAACTCCGTATTACCCAGTCCTCCGTCGTGATTATCATGACCGGTCCGTTGACCTTTGCCCGTACTCTCCTCCCACCCGCCCAGGAACTCCACGCTACTCTCCGGGCTGTCGCCCCAACCGCGGTTCAGCACCATGGGCCTCTGCAGAGCTCGTTCTTCCGCAGAGTTCGCATAATAACCTTTCCAAACACCCCGGAGACGCTCGGAGATCTCATCGTACCGGGTTTCGGAGGTGATGACTTGATTGGAAGGATTTAAGTTGACCTTCCAGCGACTGCGTCGGTGGCGATTGAAAGGATAAGACCCGGGCACATTGCCGTGTAGAATGATCTTGGTCACGACTAGATTAGACGAGGGGGATGGGGGAGTTGGATCCGCGAGAGCGGAACCGGGGAACGCAGGCCCGGGAGTGGTAGGGTACGAGATGAAGGCATCGAAGCCATGGTGGAAGTAATTGAAAAAACATTCAGTGGGAAGCGACATGGGATCTAGATTATAGGTTTGGGATAACTCGTCATCCGAGTCGTCTGTGCCGCTGTTGGACGAATGGTCGGTGTCAGTCACATCCATTCCCCGGCCCGGAGACGGGCTTATGCGAAGAGGGTCGTCGCCATTACCGCCAGCGGCACGGTGTATGGAGATTCTTCGATCATTTTTACGGTAGATGGCGTCGGGCGGACCGAATTCAGCGATCAGGTCCTGCGGTGTGGTTTCGGCTAGGCTGATATAAGAAGACGGCGTGGATCGGCGAACCGCTTCCAGCTTGCCAGCACCTAAGATGAGGAACTCTTCCACCTCATCCGGCACCACGTCTCGAGTTTTCCCCGCCAACGCCGGAAAGCGAGGATACTGCGGTTGCTGAGTGAACAACTTGTTCCGAGCCTCAGGCCACGATGCGCCTTGGAAGATGGCCATCGAGGTTGCCGTCAACGCCGCCGAGGAGGACAGCAACGCTACAAAGTCGCACTGGTCGGACCATGCGGAATGCTGGAGGGGGAACGAAAACGAAACCCCGGGGTATGAAAGCACGTACGTGCCATAGGGGGATTGAGTGGCCGGAGGAATGTATTCGCCCGGGTAGGAGGGACCGAAGAGACGATTGTAGACATGTCGGAAACTAGGTCCTTGCTGCGAGACCGGCTGTTCCTGCGGCTTGACCCCCTTCAGTACCTCCTGGCTCTTATAGACAAGAGTGATCTTGGAGAAGTCCAGCACTTCGATCAGACGTAGCCGTTGATCAGGACCGTCGAAGCGCAGACGGAGACCGTTGGACGGCAGCTGCAGCGTTACGGGCTTCTGGATGGGTTCCGAAGGAGAGTACGCTATGTCGATTGCGGGGTAGGTCTGGGGATGGGACTTGACGCGACTGAGGACATTATGAAGCGACGCACCGAGGGCTGGCAAGAGTTAGCATAATCCATGAGCCAGCTGGGATCAGACAATGTAGACATGCTTATGAACCCCAGTCCTTTCCCCGGGAATATCTGCGTCTGAGTCGAGGGTCTGGTGGCGGTCATGATGGTCTACGGCCCGTTCTCATCCTGGAGCTGGAATGAAGGGCAAAGGAGGATGATTACTCCATGAATATAAACAGTACAGATCAGTCTGCAGTCACAGTAGTCACAGTAAATGGAGAGGAGATGAAACAGGACTCTGGACCGGAAATAATTAAGAATCAAGACGCAGGGCCGGTCAGGTCGGATCAGGAGGGACGATGAGCGCATGGGATCATGTGAGCGGCGGGACTGACCTCCTGACGCCCGCACCACATGACGGCACGTGCCCGTTTGTTTACGTTTTCCCTTTTGGGCCTGCCGAGAAACAACATCGACTTCCGCCATCTCAGCGTCGCCCTCGCCAACCTGCCCACCTTGTATTTTGTTCCGCACAACTGGATGCGGTAAATGCAGCTGACTCAATCTCGACACTGAGTTATCGGAATTGTCCGTTGAGTCTCATCCTTCACCATGGCTGGCCCCCAACGGCCGACCTCTGGCCTGCCGACCAGGAGAACCACCACCACTCGCACTCAGCCAACGACACGGCGAATGAGCTCTGCAGTCCCAGAGAAGCGGTATCTGAGGTCGCCGGCGATCCCGTCTAGAACTTCTACTGCGACATCGCGCGCGATCAAATCCCCTAGCGAGCCGCCCACCATCACCGCGAAAAGAAGGGAGAGAGACTACGAGCGCGAGATCAACGAGGATACCAGTATTCACGTGGCTGTGCGCTGCAGAGGTCGCAATGATCGCGAACAGAAAGAAAACAGCGGAGTGGTCGTGTCGACCGAGGGTGTCAAGGGAAAGAACGTGGAACTGTCAATGGGCCCGAATGCCCTGTCGGACAAAACTTATACGTTCGACAAGGTTTTCTCGGCAGCTGCCGACCAGCTGACGGTGTATGAGGATATTGTACTGCCAATTGTTAATGAGGTGAGAACTAGAAAAACGAAGTAAATACAAATCGCTAATGAGGACCAGATGTTGGCCGGGTACAACTGCACGATTTTCGCATACGGACAGACGGGCACCGGTAAAACGTACACCATGTCCGGAGACATGACAGACACACTAGGAATCCTATCCGACCATGCCGGCATTATTCCGCGAGTGTTTTACTCATTATTCAACAAACTCGAGGAGACCGAAAGCACCGTTAAGTGTTCGTTCATCGAATTGTACAACGAAGAGCTGCGCGACCTGCTCTCCGCCGAGGAGAATCCCAAGTTGAAAATCTTCGAAAATGAGTCGAAGAAGGGCCAGGGCAGCAGCACGCTTGTGCAGGGAATGGAGGAGACCTTTATCCACTCGGCGACGTCCGGCATCAAGTTGCTGCAACTGGGTAGCCATAAACGCCAAGTGGCGGCGACCAAGTGCAACGACCTAAGTTCTCGAAGTCACACGGTTTTTACCATTACTGTCCACACCAAGCGAACGTCGGAATCGGGCGAGGAGTATATGAGCTCAGGCAAGCTGAACTTGGTCGATCTTGCCGGAAGCGAAAACATCCAGCGCAGCGGCGCCGAAAACAAGCGTGCCGCTGAAGCTGGGTTGATAAACAAGAGTCTGCTCACGCTAGGGCGCGTGATCAATGCTTTGGTTGATAAAAGCCCCCACATTCCATATAGGGAATCGAAACTCACCCGACTTCTGCAAGATTCTCTGGGAGGACGCACAAAAACGTGTATCATCGCCACTGTCTCGCCATCTCGGAGTAACCTCGAAGAAACGATCTCAACCCTTGACTATGCGTTCCGAGCCAAGAATATCCGCAACAAGCCGCAAATCAATTATACGTCGAAAAAGACACTCCTACGCGAATTCACCTTGGAAATCGAGAAACTCAAAGGAGAGCTGATTGCAACAAGACACCGGAACGGTGTGTATCTGGCGCCAGACGCTTACGAGGAATTGACCATGGAAAACAGTTCGCGACGAATTGTCAACGAAGAACAGCGCGCAAAGATCGAGTCCATGGAAGGAAACTTGCGTCACAAGGTTCAGGAGCTGTTCGCTTTGACCAGCAATTTTAACAACCTGAAGAAAGACAACGAGGAAACTCGAGTGTCTCTTGAAGAAACGAATGACGTGCTTGAACAGACCGAAATTGTACTGAAGGATACCAAAACCCTGCTTGAAGAGGAGGAAATGTTGCGCAAGGCGCATCAGGATACTGAAGAAAAGCTCTACGATGCCGGCACAGGCTTGATATCGACTCTGGATAGTACTGTCGGCGACGTGGACGGACTGCACGCTAAACTCCAGCGGAAGGCAGATCTGGAAACCGCCAATATGGAAACGTGGAATACGTCGACTTCCGAAGTATCAAACGTCACTCAGAAAGTTGATATGAGCGTGGAGAGCTTCCAAACTCAACATTCGCAGCTACTGCAGAGCATGGCGGAGAAGATCAACGGCTACGTGGCTAATGAGCTGAGCAATATCGAACAAAATCAGACCGAACTGCTGGAGCGCACTTCATCTTTCGAGACGGCGGAGGCCGAGGCAAGATCTCAGACCCATGGCGCGCATGATGAAATGAACGAAGTCCTGGAAGAGATCAAGGACTTGCGAGAGGAGGTTAAATCCAAGGTGGGAGAAGGGTTGAACGGTCTCTCTGCTGCGGCCGCTCGCATCTCCAAAGAGGTCATCGGGGAGTTTACCGACTTCCATGCTCAGTTGCATGCATCGTACAGCACCCTTGGCCAGGAGTTCAAGGCCATGTTTGAAAGTATGGTGGGGCATCTCAATGGGCAAAAGACGGAAATCAACCGGTTGAGACTCGAGATCCAAGAGGCCAACCTCAGAACGGTAGAGGCGAATCGGCGAGCCTCGTCCCACCTGGCACACACTTTGGAAGAAGAGCAAGCCACGGCGGAAGCGGAGCGAGACGTGCTACTCTCGCAGATCAGAACCCTCATTGAGGATTCCCGGCAACGACAGCACGGCCGCTTGAAGGGCAAGATGGAGGATGTACGGAAAGAGATCTCTTCCTCCGGCGACAACTTGGAGCATACTACGACGCATTACGATCGACAGGTGGACGAGTGGGTGTTCAAATCGGAGCAATTTGCCAAGGACGTGAACGCTTCCCGAGACGAGATTAAGACGAAGATGCAGAATGATTGGGAGGTAAGTGTTTTTGCCTCAACCCATTTTTGGCCAATGCTAATTTATTAGGTCTTCGACCAACGGAATCTCTCCATCCAAAAGGCAACCGAGTCGGTGCATGAAGAAACTGTGCGCATTGTTAATGCTCAAATGAACAACATGGACAAGCAGATGGAAGCCTTGGACGACTTCGTGGACAAGGCGCGGTCTCAGAACGGCCAGTATCGCGACGCACACATCACCAGCTTGGAAAACATGGCGTCCAACGTCCACGATTCATACTCGTCGATGCACGAGCAGATTTCCGGGTTTGGTAACCGCGTGAACCAACTCCAGCAGGACGCGACGCAGCAGCATGTCGATCTCGAAGAATCCACCGCCCCCTTGTTCGACGAAGTTCGCCAACCTCTCCAGACGCTCCGGACCAACATTCTCCAGCGCCCTCTCGAGGACTATGTCCCTACTGGCGCTACTCCTCAGAAGCGGCAGTATGAATTTCCCTCGGAGCTGCCTCGGACAGAGCCCCACGATATTTTGAGATCCCGAATGCGAGCGTCGAAAGACCTTACCGTGCTACCGTTCAATGACGAAGGGCAGCTTTCTCCGAACAGTTCTCTCGCAACATCTTCTCCTTCAAAAGGCTTCGTGTACAATGACGCCGCGGACGAGGTAGGAATACAGCCATCTGCCACAACCACCGTTACTCCTTCCAACACGGGCCTTAGGGAAGTCGATGCAAACGTCGCCGTCAAACCACGCGTGTCTAATATCGACGAAAGCTCGCCCAACGACCTTCCGTCCGGCAAGAGAAAATCGTCGTCAATGAACCCGGATGGCTCGGATATGGACGACATGGATGAACAACAGCCCGCGAAACGCCGCCGCTCCAGCCATACTCTTGAGGCCAAGCTCCCACATAAGATGATTTCTAAACAAATGGCCGGAATGATGGAAGGGAGAGAGAATGTGCCCCCGCCGGGCCTTTCAACCGGTCGAAGGCTGCGAGGCAGTCCATCTACTTGAGCGAGTCAACACAGCATTCCTTGTTCGTCTTTTTGCTTCTTTCTCTTATACCCGATATCTCTTTCTCTCGACACTATATTGATGGGCGTTTAATAAAACGAGATCGGAGTTTGTTTTGGTGGTCCGCGTGAAGCGTTCCTAGTCGCTTGGGGTCTTGTGTTCGTGGATTTTCCTCGATTGGTTTGGGGTTTTGATTCTGTGATTTCGCTGTTAATTACCGATGGTTTCGGTGCTTGGAGTTTTGTTTCTACCTGTTTGTTCTCCCGGGGCACCATTAAGATACCTGGTTTTGTTTTGATTATCTCTAGAATTCTCGTTGGGGGTTTATTGTTCCTTATTTACGTCGTGGAATCAGTTCATTACCACAACCATTGCAGTATTTCTCTTGAATGAATCAATCTCCTGAAGTAAAGATCATCAACTAATATTGCAGTAAGATGCTTCCTATATGAGTACCGACATGCTTTATGACCCTTATCCTTCATTTTCCATACCATCCTCGCCATTGCCCACCTCCGCACCACCCTCTCCCTCCAAATGAACTCCAAGAGCATTATCATTTCCAAACCCCACCACCGCCGTTGCATCGTTCGGTTCCTGTTCCTCTACCCCTTCTTCCCCTCCACGCTCCTCCCCAAACTGCCCCTGCTCCCCAGCTTCAACCACCTGTCTCAGCTCCCCCAGCCGCTTCGAGAACTGATCCATCATTTCCTCCAACCGCTGGCTACTTCGCTCCTTGTCGCGGTCTTTCCCGAGCAGCGTGATCGGCAGGCCGGCCGTTCCTTGGATTTTGAGCATCAAGCCACCGTTGACGGGTTCGTTGGAGGTGTTTTTCTCGAACGTCGGCGCGGGTATTACTTGTGTGTGTAGGACTTGCCAGGAGGGCGTGAGGCTGTGTACCGAGGAGACGCTGAATTGGGGAGGTTGGGGGCCTTTGTGGTCGGGGGTTTGGGTTTGCGGGTTCGGTGTATTTGGATGTTGCGTCTGCTGTTGCTGTTGTGATTGAGCCCCTGCTAGATGTGTCTGTGTCTGCGAAGGAAGACTCGACGAAGCACCGGTGATATTCTCGCGATTCGAAGCAGCGGCTACGTTTCCCGGATGCACCGTCTCATCGGACGCCGTAGTCTCCAAGTCCAGGATGATATAGTTATCACGCACGCCGGGGATCGGAGGCAGAAGAAGCGGATCTTTTCTCGCGATGGCGAACTCGTCATCTTCTTCGTCGTAGACCTCCCCGTCTCCTGCTCCATCTTTGGCGCGGACGGGCTTCGATTTCCCCTTCGGGCCTTGAGACAGCACGTCCTGGTCGTTTTCGAGCGAGCGGAGCGCAGCCTCCGTGACGATGTCGGTGTCGTCATCCGAGAAGATGTAGTGGACTGTGGGGTGGTAGTATTCGGAGGTATTGGCGTCTTCGATTAGAGTGAAGAAGGGCTGGAAGGGCGGTGGTTGGTGGTGCTGCGGTGGGAAGTCATGATGTCCGTCTCCTTGATGGGTTTGGGAGGGAGGGTTATCGAGGGGAGGATCGTGGGTGGTGGTTGATTCGAGAGGATGGTGCGTTTGTTGGGCTGTGGGGGGTCGGTCGATGATGCTCTGGGGGCGGGACGGGGCGTTCGAGTTGGCAGGTCGTCGGATAGATTGTCGGGATGGAGAGGAGGATAGGGAGGGAGATGTGGTATGTTTTGGAAGAGACATCTCCAGTTGTGTAGGCTACATGATTAAAATGAGGCGGATGGGAGAGAGTTCGTGATGCTCGGACGAGGTGGATAGTTAGCTGGAGGAGCTGGGGATCACCTGGTGCTCTTATCGATAGGGTCAGGTGACTGCAGCTGGTATTGCCCGACAGGGAATTCATTCATGCGATCAGAATAATATATACAGGAGAAGCTGAAGAAGAAGAAATTGATAAATAGAAAGGGGTATCGTGTGTGCCATGGAGCTTTTCAACGCCTTCAAGACTGCCAAATTGTGTCAGCATTGAGAAACCTGGTGCTTGCAATGCATTATTCCTCGTTTTGTTTCCATTCAAATTCTGCGGGCATTAGTATAGTAATATGTTCAAAGATCCAGTCAGTCTTACTTTGTCTACACATCGGACAGAGCCCCTTAGATGACTCCTGTTGAATCCAAGTCATTAGGCAGTGCTGTCATTATCAATGCAATCAGTGATCGGTTCTTGTGAGCACATGCAGATCCACTATCGCACCATATGGAAGGAATGGCCGCATTTGCCAAGTACTAGGAAACAGGGTTGGTTAGCATCCCTGGCCTAGCTCCAAATCCTCGGGGCAACAGCGACACTTACGTAGAGAACAGTCGTCGCCTGGAAATTTGCAGGTCGGACAAGTGCCGTCGAACTGGACGCGACAGATACCGCAGACCTCGTCGTCGGGCATATCCCATCGCCAGGTCGCGACGGCGTTCCATTCTTTGATGTTGACCTTCATGGTGGGCTGTGTAAAGGCTCGGGGTAATATTTATATTCTCCGAGAAATTGGGGTCTAATGTTGACGGAGAAGGTTGGGCGTAGCGAGAGATACTCAGGAGTAAAAGATAAACAAGTTCACATGGCGGAGAACCTCAGGCGACAATCTGACTCCGCACTCCTCTTTCCCCCCACAGCACAGTTGACCACACATGCCCTGCCTCTTCCTTTCCCCCCCCCTCGTTGATCGTTAATCCCCTGTTAATTTCTCCTTCACCGGATGACACAATCTGACGAAATTGCTCTTTTCGGAATGTAAATATTTTGTCTCATCTCTATTTCTCCAAGAAATTCCCCTCCCCCCTTCTCTGACCATGGCTTTCGCGGCCTTTCGTAACTCTATCGCTTCTCCCCTTCGCTTGGGTCGCTCCATGATGTCGGTCTCTCAGCAACAAACCCGTCAGGCCTCCTTTAATTCCTACTTGGTCTCTCCTAAGGAGCTCAGCGAAGCGCTGAAGAAGAACCCGCCAACAAAGATCTCGACTTCTCCGCGCGTCGTTCCCATCTGCGCGGCGTGGTTCATGCCTAATGACCCCGAGGGTCGCAAGGGCATTGACATCTTCCGGAAACATCGCATCCCCCAAGCCCGCTTCTTTGACCTTGACGCGATTAAGGATCCCGAGTCGCCGTACCCCCACATGCTTCCCACTGCCGAGACCTTTGCCGATGCGATGGGAGAACTGGGCATTCGGAGGGACGACGAGGTGGTGGTTTACGATACGGAAGAGTTGGGAATCTTTAGCGCGCCCCGAGTCGGATGGACCTTCCGGGTCTTTGGACACCCTAAAGTCCACGTATTGAACAACTATAGGCTGTGGATTCGTGAAGGATTCCCGACCGAGACGGGCGAGCCTCAGCAGGTGGAACGCACCGCCTATCCTCTTCCGACTTACGACTCGAAGCTGGTCATTCCCTACTTGGAACTGAAAGAGATTGCCAAGGAACACAGAAAAGAAGGGGCGAAGGAGGTGGAAATCCTGGACGCGCGATCGCACGGCCGCTGGGCGGGAACCGATCCTGAACCGCGCCCGGGACTCTCCTCGGGACATATTCCTGGCTCTAAGAGCTTGCCCTTTCAGGAATTGCTGGACCCGGAGACGAAGACTTATCGCTCTGGAGCCGAGTTACGCAAGATCTTCGAGGAACGGGAGGTCGATGCCTCCAAGTCGATTATCAGTTCCTGTGGCACCGGAGTCACGGCCAGTATTATTGAAACTGCGCTAGGGGAAGCTGAATATGGCGACCCCAGTCTTCGGAGAGTTTACGATGGAAGTTGGACGTAAGTGTTTGATTTCCCGAGGTGCAAGTGATTCGAGGTTCCCATTGCTGACCATGTTATTTTTCTCTTCTAGGGAATGGGCACAGCGTGTTAAGCCGTCCGACGGTCTGATTAAGAAGATAACCTGAGGTGGTCACCAGGCAATGGGGGAGAAATTGAAAGATGAATGACCCGATGCTGTTCAAGCACCTTAGTATGACATAGCGTTCGTATTCCCATGCTTTGCTTCTCTTGTGGACTGGTGGATCTGTGTGACGGCGACAGCACACACCTAGAAGGTGGCAGCTGGTCGGTTCCCTGTTTGATATAGAATGTAGTACAGACCAATCTCCCATAGACATTATGATTGACTTTCAGTGGAACTGGCGGCCAGTAGAACCTGATTATGCGGAGAAACCCGACACTGAAAGCCTGAGGACCGCAGCCGCTTAGTCAGTCAGGCCTGGAAAGTCCCGCGGCTTCGAGTTGATCCGCTGCTCTTCGGATCGCTTCTCTCTCTGTCTTCATCTTTCCTCCGCTCGATTCATTCCTTCAGTGCTAAGTCCATATTCTAAAAATGCTTCAGATGATTTTTCTTTGTGAGCCAGGGCCCCGTTGTGAGTAGAGTCATGATTCCTTCATTTCTTTTTCACCTGTCTTTGTCATGGCTTGGTGCCTAGTATCCCGGACCTATGCTTCTCATACCACACTGGCTTGCCCCCACATCAGATCCATCCGCCTCCATCAACCCAAACCTCCTTCGTGGATCTGTTTCCCGCTAACATCGCCGTGCGGCTCGGGCGCAGTCGTCAAATTTAGCTGTTTGGTGTAGGATTCCTGCGCCCTGATTCCGAATTTATTCTCTTTCGCCTTCGAGTCGCTTGTGTCTGCCGTCGACCGCTTTTCGAGTCATGTCGACTGGACGCAAGGTCTTCCACTGTGCTGTGGATGAGACGGCATTGACCACGAATATCAGTGAAATCAAAAAATGGACGACCAACGGGGCCATCACCTTGGTCGTTCCTCTTTACAGTAAGTATAATGGTGTCCGGACTGTCGGTGATTCCTTGTCGCTTACCAGCGATTGCTTTCCCCAGCCCTTGAACGCCTTCACGCCTTGAAGCGGGCGGGATCTCAGGTCGCCATCAACGCCCGCGAGGCCGTCCGATTCCTCGATCGAGTGACGTCCGGAAAAGACAATGTGATGGCCGAGCGGGTCGCCCTGCAGGGGCCGATGGAACAATACGAAAATTGGGAGGAGGCTGAGAAGTACTTTCTGCCGGAGTTTGAGGAGGAGCCGGAAGCGCTTGACGGCGTGGCGGCAGCGGAGGACCAGGCGCTGCCCGCGAAGCGCCAAGGGAAAGGAAAAGACCAGAAGAAGAACGGTGCCAACCACCAGGACGATTTGTCGCAAATGCTTCTCAACAAGCTGAACTTTAAAAAGGAGTCGGATGCGGTTTCCATCACCTCGAACGGTACCCACAGTGCCCCTGCGTCGCGTCCGTCTTCCAGGAGTTCCCGGACGAGCCCCGAGTGCGCCAATTCCCACATGGTCGAAAATGGAGGAGGATCGAAGGACTCCAAGGCCAAGCGTGTCAACGGACATCGCCGTTCTGCGTCCGGTTCGACTATTCCGACTGTACCCTCGGTGCTGCGACCGTTGCTCAGCGCCCTTTTGTGGCGACTCCATAGCGGTCCCGATTCGTCTAATGCGGCCAAGAATTGTATCTTGATCACGAACGATCATCCTACTCAGGTCTGGGCGCAGAAATTTGGCATCGGCGTCAAGAATATCCACCAACTGCGCACCTCCATCCAATACGAGGAGCGGGAGTACAAGAACCGCTGTAAATATGTCGAAAAGACTCAATCGACCCAGCCCACCGAACCGAAATCTTTGCTTTCGTACGAAGCCGAGAGCGATGAAGATGAACTGGTTTTTGTCCCCCGCGGACGTGGCAAAGGTGCCTCAAGAGGTGGCCCATCGCGCTCCGGAAACAATCGCAAAGCAGCCACCGCATCCAAGCCGGCTGCGCCGCTAGCGGAAGCTACCATAGAGATTCCTACGCAACCTATCGATCCGAATTCCTTTAGTCGGTCCTTCAACGGTCCTACAAAGCAACAGCCCACAGTTGATCTCAGCACCCAGTCTGGAGCTGCGCGCGGTATTGCAGGTGCGTCTCGAAATCACGCCAATGGTCGCCGCGGTGGCGGTGGCGGCGGCCGTGGTACTTCTCGTGGAGGCACTCGAGGTCGTGGAGGAAAACTTTGGGTTCCTTGATCGGATTTCAGTGCACCGTTGATCCAACATGTGTTCACGGGCGTGACTTTGCGAAATCCAACTTAGACCATTGCGGTTGCTACTCGAAGCAGAGAAAAAGAAACGGAATTTTTTTTGCCATTCCCGGGCTGCCTCCTGGTCAGACTATCAGCTTCAAACTGTGACTCGACGACGGATGAGGTGAGTGGGACTTGGACAGATGCTACGGATACGAAGATGAGTGCGAAACGGATATGGCACAGTTTCGGTCCAAACCACAACGACGATTCGAAGATGGGAAGGACTATGATACTCGGAACTCTGGAACCGAGTGGATCTCTTCAACCGACGTCGAGCCCTTTTTATCTTGTCATTGTCCACTTCCTTGCTTTCCGTCGCAATGGAGATCCAGGCTGTTTGCTTTCTCTTTCCTTCCACTTGCCGGTGGAACTCTGGAACCACAACGTTCGGACCGGCTTGCTTTTAAACCAGCTAGCTTTTCTTTCTTCCGTCCTTCGTACAAAAAGAAAAAACCAAAAAAAATCTCCTCATACGGCAGTGCTTTTACGGTTGCTTGATATTTCGTTGGCATTTTTTTGATTGTTGTGTGCGAGTTGAGAGGAAATCAAGTGGAGGGCCGACAATGCCAGGATTGCTATTACGTATTTATTCCGCGTGGCCAAAGATCTATTTGTGTGTATGGTTATACTGCTAGATAGCTTTTCGATAGCTCTTTAGGAAAACTGCATATAATGAAGTGACACGCTAGGTAACGGGTGCATAAATACTGCATAAGTGTGGAATATGACGCATAACTGGTTAAATTATGAGCTAATCACTGCGGGACGGAATGACATCGTCCAGTCTGGCTGGTTGCCCCGCTGATGAGGCACCCCAGGTCCCGTGTCTCCGCATCGATCACTTGACCGGCCATGCCACTTCTTCCATCTGACTTTCGCTACTCTTTCTTCCTGTGATCACATTGTTGTACCTCTCACTGACCTTGGCTATTTAGTCCGTACATGACCGATGTAAGTCAGCCAGAACACACTTTTATCTTGACCTTCTTCAACCGCTATACTCTGCCTACATACTATACATATACTAACTACTAGATATACATCTACTCCATAGTCAAGCATATACCTTACATCAAATACCTGAACAATAAATACTGTTGACCTCATCCTTCCTCCATCACCAACCAAACTAAATCAACAATACAAGAAAAAAAATGGTCTCCTCCACTATCGACGATACCTCCCTCTCCGCCTCGCCCACTGAGCGCCGCAATTCGCTCGAGAAACATCTCCAGAACCGTCCCGAGCCACAGGACCTCAAGGAGAAGCATATCCTGCTGGACACTAATGTTGCTCCGTACGTACTGACCCTGTTCCTCAGTGACATGAGTATGAGTCTATGGGGATAGGATATGGCAGTTGATACCTAGTAATGGATATTCCCGGCTGACGGCGTGATGTATCTAGATCCATCCAAGCCGCTCACCAGGAGCTCGCACGCCAGGAGCTCGCACGCCAGCGTACAATAGACAGCTTGAAGAAGCACCTTGAGCATAGACCTGAGAGGGATGAGTTGGTTGAGAGTATGTATATTTTATATTATTTTGTCGTTATGCTTACTCTTTCTTTGCATTTCATTCCTTCTCTCTACCTGTTTGCCTGATATTATGCACTGGATGACCTCATGCCTATTGGACTATACCCTACCTCCACCTTAACCCCTCTCTCGAAGAAAAACTATACTAAAATCGAAAATAAAATCAGGAAACATCCTCCCCTCCACCAACGCTGCCCCCGCCCTGCAGGCACATGCCCGCGAGCTCGAAAAACACATGATCGCCGACCAACTGGACCACAAGATCCAAAGTCGGCCACAGCCCGAAGAGCTCATCTCTCAGGGTATATTGGACGAGGAGGAGGATCCGAGAAAGCCGAGCATTTAGGTAGGGTAACTTAGTGTTGATTAGGGGATGTATTTATGTAGGTAGTCGATAGGCGTGGAATGGGTATGGAAATGGATTGGGTTTGATATTGTTGATAGGGGCGTTTGTTTGTTTATGTGATTTTTCTTCCTTCCTGTGCTTTGTTTGATGGGATGGATGGATTTGATTTGGTTTCGTGTGGAAATAATTCATCTGGACAGACAGACAGACAGACACAGTATATGATGTGATCTGCACATGAACATGAACATGAACATGGATTTGTTTGCATCGATTCCTCGTTTCTCATCACACTGCCAACCTACCCACCGACACTAAGACGGAACAGAGTAGAGGAAAAATCAATAACTCTCCATCTCGACCTGCGCCGACGACAAATCCGGCATCCATCCCGCCGGCCTCTCACTCCCTCTCACCAAGATGCCATACGCAGCCCGCTCCACCTTCTCCACACTACTCTGCATAACATCCGTCTTCTTCCCCAAATCCTTAAACATG
Organism: Aspergillus affinis; assembly: GCF_023601865.1. Classification (NCBI taxonomy): domain Eukaryota; kingdom Fungi; phylum Ascomycota; class Eurotiomycetes; order Eurotiales; family Aspergillaceae; genus Aspergillus; species Aspergillus affinis. The sequence continues at coordinate 158,597 of NW_026515783.1, read as the reverse complement.
AAATGTCTCCTTGGCACACTCAGCCCCTCAAACAAAGACCTCAAGGCCTGCAAATCAACCACAATCCCAGCCTGCGAGCTACTAAGCGAGGGTTTCGACGGACCAGCCGCCTCCCCTTCTCCCTCTCCCTCTCCCTTTGCCTCCCCATCCTCAGCCACCTCGGGGTTAGACTTAGCCTGGGCCTGTCCACTCGACAACGCCATAACCGCAAACCGCATCATCTCCCCCGTCAAATCAAACAACCCCATCAAATAATCCTCCTCCGAGACAAGGATCCCATCCGGAAGACTCTCGCGGACCTGGGGCAGGGAAATCAAGCTCTGATGACGCAGATAATAGTGGAACGACAGCGCCTCGATGTACTCCTGCACTCCGGAGCTGATTTGGCGTTGGTAGCGCCAGCTCTTGAGGGCGTTGAGTTCGGGGACGGCGGAGAGGAAGAGGTCGTTGATTTGGGTGAAGCGGGAGGAGGTTTCTTTTTCGATGGAGGGCGGGAGGGTCGGAGTTGGGAGGGTTCGGACACTGTTTTGTTTGTTTGATTAGAGGGGGCTGATGTTGATGATGTGTATAGGGGAGGGGGCAGGTAAATGTATAGGATGTATGTAGTGGACGTACCGTTGTAAAGAGAAAATACTACCGACAGATTGATCACGATTAGCCACTATCTTTCAAGACTCGGCATGCAAACTAAGGTGATGAGGTTAGTACATACATCTTCTTACTCAACCCTGTGATATCCCTGGATATCTTAATCAACCGTTCCCGCCGATCATGGTGCTCGTCTAGCTCGTCGCGAAAAGTGCCGAACATGGCGAGGATCGGGGTCGCGGGTTCGTTGTCGGTCATTGTGATGGCGATTTGGGAGCGGGTGCCGTCGTCGCGGAGTGGTTTGCCTTCCCAGGAACGTTTTGTGCCGGCCATAGATTGGGGGTGGGATCGTGGAGGGAGGAGGAATTGAGAGGAGATAATGAGAGTAGAGAAGAGGAGTGAAGGAGAGGGGAGAGTTGAAAGTGAAAAGGAAAACGGCGGGCGTCATTCATGGTTGCGGGGCTAGCCGTTTCGGGGTGATTTTGTTATCTGATAAGATCTAGATACTTGAATTCTACGGGGTATTTAGAGCATAGTATATTTATTTCCCAAGTTGAATAGAAGCGAGTATTGGGAGTAAGACGGAAATATCATGCTAGATTCAAAATTTAAATCATCCAATTCTGTCCCGTTTCGCTTTCACTAGAATAGCCTGCCACTCCAACGCATCCGGCTGGATTTCTCGCAACACCCCCCAATTATCCTCTAGCCTCTGCAACAACTTCTCTGTATTCACCCACCGATCCCATTTCACCGCTCGAAGAAACTGACTCAGAGCCATATATGCGCTATCCAACGATCCTGCAATCCATCCATGATGCGCACTACATGCCTCGCCAGCCAAGAACAGTCTCCCGTCCGCAGCCGGCTTGACCAACTCGGGATAATAATTAGCGAACTGGCCAGGCCCGAACATGGCAAATGCTCCAGAAGTATTTGGGTCCTGAGACCAGTCATATGCATGGATGGCTTTGAACTGCCTCATTATCTCGCTCTTCATGTCCTCATAGGAAAGATTGGCTGATTGATAGTGCAGCAAGGCTAGGTCATGCACCAGCACTTCTTTGAGTTTGTTGGGATCGTTCATGAGTGATCCCATACGCTGTGCGTCTTTGTTCCACGTATATGAGCAAAGCAGAGTAGCAAGCTTTGTGTCCTCCGTCACATAGGACGGGTAGATGCAGGTCCGAAGAGGAAGGTCGGTGGCTGCGTATCCGCCACGGGTGACATTGCACAGAGTGATCCACCACGGAGTTTCGAACTCGATAGCAATCTTCACGGAAGCTTCATATTTAAGACAGCGGATCGCATCGACCTGAGCTCGACTGAGTCCTGCGCGACTAAGCTCCATGCGCTGCATACAGGGTAGAGTTGTGGTGGCGAAGACCGCGTCGTATGTTTTTGTCTCCGGAGTGCCATTCACCAGGGCTTTCACCTTCATGGTCTTAGACGTTGAGTGAGGATCGTACTCAATGCTGGTGACATGGGTATTGAGGGCTGGTTTGTGGTGGATTCGATCGGCCATTTTGTTGGTTATGATGGATGTGCCACCTTTGATGCAGTACCAGTTGGTGGGACGTTCGTCGGAGAAGTTGAAAGTTAGGTCATCGAGAACGCTTTCGGTAAAGGCTCGATCATACTGACCGGTGCCGCTGAATGGGTTAGTTTTAGTTATGCTAGTATGGAGTGGCCAACCTAGATGTTGTCTCGAGGTACTGGACTGAGTAAAACTCGTAGCCCCTACTGATTGTAAATATAGATGTAAAAGGGTGAAGAGCATGGCCGCATACATGACCTGACGGATGTAATCTCTCGTAGAGAATTGATCGACTCTCATGAGTGTCTGGAAACCCTTTTCGAAGTTCCGTTTCAGCCTGTCTTTGTAATAACCAAATGCGTCGTCGAGGATGGCTTTTGGTCCCTCGTTTACGGTTCTAGATTCAGTCAGTCATAAATTATGCATTTGTAGAAGACTCACGCGTCTGGAACCAGGCCATTGTTCGAGACACTGAACTTGAACGGATCCCTAGGTCCCCCTTCTCGAGGAACGTAAGTGATACCATTGTATCTCCGAGGACAGTTCAAGCCTTGGGGATAAAAAGGAATAAGAAGCTCGCTGTCTTCGGTTACATCGAGTTGTCTGAATAATTTGAACACCCTAGAAGGTATCAATAAACGCTACAATCAATCTATCACTGTCATGAACCATAGACCAACCGATCCATTATAGGAATCTAAAGCTTGTCAGCACTCCGCGGCAAAGATATAGAGAGGAACATACGTCCGGAAACCGCATAGCGCCAACATCATAATACTCACCCCAGACCCAAGGGGAAACCGAGTCCCTTGGAAACCAATGTGTATAAACCCTTCCGCCTACTCTGGGGCTCGACTCGAAGATATCATAGGTGATAACCGGATGCATTTCATCCAGCAACATAGCCAAAAACAGGCCCGTGATCCCTGCACCCACGATGCAAACATGGAACAGTGTCCCGTTTGGCAAGTCCGCGATCGGCTGCTTGGGTTGGGCGACCTTGTCTGGGGGCGGTGGTAGATTCAAGGGGCCATGGGTGTCTCTCAAGACAGGTATTGGGAGGCCAGGGGTTTTGAGGAAGTGTTTGAGTTTCTTGTAGTCTTTGGTGTTCTGTTCTTTGTCGAGGGTTGACTTTAGGGTTTTGAGAACATTGTGGCCCACGAGGTATTGGGCTGCGCCGTCTCGGATGAAGTAGGGAAGGCTATCTTCGGTGTTTAGTTTGGAAACCGACATGATAGCGGTTTCTGATTGATGAGGTAATAATTCGAGTTGATAAATAAACAGTGAACATAGAAACGCAGTTGATAGGACTGAAGGTACATGCAATCAGCCCTTGAGAGGTCAGCCATTCTAAAACAACATACGCCAATTATACGCGAAAAGTGAGTCCTCTATTTATAGCAGATTTAAAAGGCCTATACTAACAGATGAGAGCATCTGACCCGATGAAGGCGCCTGACTTGATGCAACTAGTTGTGAAACCTCAAATGGCCATCACCCATCTCCTGGAGTATAAAGTCTCTGAAAGGGTTATGCACATATGTTCCACAAGTCTTACTTGGGCTTGCTCAAACCACGATCGAGTATGCATTTTTTTCAATGTCTAAACAAGGGTCCCACTTCGATCGTGGTAGGTGTCATAGCTGTCATCTGGTAATATCCAGTGTGTTATACTGGCTAGGTTGCAACGAGCCCGAGTGGAATGTACATATGTTCGGGTATGGTAGAGGGGAAGTAACCTCAAGATTGCACAAGGACATGTATGCTCTCGTAGAAGGCTAATTGAGGTTTCTTTTGATTGACACCAAAGAAGAGGCACGTGATGTCGGCGGTCGTCTTTTTCGGCGGTGAGCAGTTCATCCCTCCATCGTCAACATCCCAGATGGCCACCCTCATTCAACAGCACCACATGACGCAGCATCCGGAGCTGGACCATCTCTGATGACAAAGGATTAACACTCGACCCTGAGATGCTAGTCCAGTATTCTCACCATCTGTTCATCGGTCAACTTGCCCCGTTCTCCGTACCTGTTCATCCGTCGCTCCGTCCTAGGGCCAAGACTTTATATTAAAAAGACGCGCCAAGATGCCTTTATACCAGGAACTATCAAAAGCTAAGCGACACAAGGGGCGGGCCCTTCGTCAGCTCGAATAATGTCCACTCAAAGATGCGGGGAAAGGGGGTTTTCCATCCTTCAACATATCGGCAAAATGGAGCATCATACGACTCCTAACCTTACACCGGAGTAGCCCGAGCTACATGAGTGCGATGATGCATATCAATGCCCAGAATAAACCGATGACACGGAGCCTGCATGGCTAGGGGCCGTTGTTGTCAGGACGAACCCGCGCCATGGCGAGCTGGAGGGAGAGGCTCGATGCATTTGTCATTTGTCATTGACTCTACATCCTGCTCGTCAATGGCGTGGCTTGTGCGCCTGATATCTACCCCTGGTCTATGCTTTCTACCAGCTGATCGTTCACCCTTTCTGTCGTCTTCACCTCCGCTTTCGGTATGAACTTAGGCCGAGTACGGAGTAATCTGTGTTATTGATAGTCTCTGACTGTCTGATCACGGTTAGCTACAATGCAGATCAAGCAGAGCTGCGTTAGCATTGACTCCTTTCATACCTCTATCATGAAACGGTCTTATCCACTCGCCCGGTCGAAGAGATGATCGGCTTTCTTACGCTCGTTATGGATGCTGCCTAGTAATGGTCTCCCGGGCAAGAGGATGATTTTATATTAAGGAGTCAATGGCATGAGCAATGTATAGCCGGATGAGTGGCAGCTGGACGGCGTTCCGGATGAACTCCAGCGATGCGTCTCGGCAATGGGCTTCAATACCAAGAATACGAGACGGGCCAAAAGCTATATAAGGACCTTTGAGAAACCCCTTCTTTCATAAAGCTAGACCTCAATCGCCAACGGAATCGAGTCGAACAGATTCATTTACCAACACGATGAGAGCGTTCTTCGCTGGTCTGGCAGCGGCCATCCTGGTCTTCGCTGACATCGCCACTATGGCGCATGCCCAAGACACTCGGCCGATGGAAAGCCTCGGCCGCGGTATTGTGGCAGTGCGCTCTGGAGACGAGGAAGTTCTGGTCACCTGGCGGCTTCTGGGGCTCGACCCCGAAGATATTGGGTTCAACATCTACCGAGCTACCGGCGATGGAGATGCTGAGCAACTGAATTCGAAGGTGCTCACGGGTGGAACGAACTATGTCGACTCCAACGTCACCCTCGACGAATCGAAAAGTTACTTTGTGCGTGCCGTGGTCGATGGCAAAGAGCAAGACAGCAGCGGAAAGTTCGTGCTTCCAGCGGATCAAGAGACAGAACCCATCGTGCGAATCCCTGTCCGTGATAGCGGCCGCATAAAATATGTCTGGGTGGGCGATCTTGACGGGGATGGGGAGTACGACTATGTTGTGGATCGAACCAACGAGAGACAAAGCATTGAGGCCTATCTTGGGAACGGTACCTTTTTGTGGGAGGTGGACTTAGGCCCCAACAGCGAGAATCAGAACAACATCTCTCCGGGATCGACGGCCATTAGTGTTGGCAACTGGGACGGAGTGACGGTCTACGACTTCGACAGTGATGGATATGCCGAAGTGGCTATTCGAATCGCCAATGGCGTGACCTTCGGAGATGGACAGACCTTGAGCAACGACAACGACGACGAGCAATGGGTGGCCATCCTTGACGGACGGACCGGCAAACTCCGATCGAGAAGCAAGATCCCCGATGACTACATTGAGAGTGGCCCACTAGCTGCTCGGTTCGGTGCTGGCTATCTGGACGGGAAGACACCGCATCTCTATGCGTTCATGAAGAATCGCAATGAGGATAAGTCATTCAACCGTGTCCTGGGAGCCTGGACATTCGACGGCGACTCTATGACCGAGCAGTGGATCCTGCTGAACAACGCAACTGATAGAGCGGACGGCCACAACACCCGTATCATCGACGTGAATGGCGACGGAAAGGACGAGGTCGCCGAGATCGGCTTTGTCGTCAATGGGGACGGCACCATTCTCTATGAAATGCCCGAGCCCGTCATTCATGGCGACCGGTTCCACATTGCGAAGATGGACCCCGAGCGAGACGGACTGCAGGGGTACGGCATCCAGCAAGACAATCCCGAGAACCTGATGGAGTACTACTACGACGCTAGCACCGGCGAGTTCATCTGGGAGCACTACGCAGACGAGACCGGCGACGTCGCGCGCGGCATGGTGGGCGATATCGATCCCACGCACCCCGGCTACGAGGCCTGGTCCTTCTCGGGGGTGTACAATGCCCCATCCAACGAATTGACGGTCGACGATACGACCCAGTACCCCTGGCCTCACCTCGGCCTCTGGTGGGATGGTGATGAGTTGATGGAACTGCTTAACGATGGCAAGATCGAGAAGTGGGACTGGGAGAACCCAAGCGAGCCGAAAGGCGTTCCTCGACTTGTCACAACGAGTAAATTCGGCGCGACGAACCCTGGTGGTCGATACCCTGGCTTCGTCGGGGACATTCTCGGCGATTGGCGCGAGGAGGTGATCATGACCAACGACGCCAACGATGAACTGGTCATCTTTACCACCGACCAACCCAGCGATATCCGACTGTACACGCTGGCGCATAACCCGGCTTATCGCAACGCTATGACTTTGAAGGGCTACATGCAGTCTCATCACGTGGATTACTTCCTTGGCAAGGACATGGAGACTCCTGCGCAGCCTAAGATCCACTACGTGGGTGCTTAACTGCTGGTCCTTTGGATGCGATAAGATATGTGAGCAAAAGGGGCTTGTTTTGCAGGTGAAACTCCGGGTTAAAATAGCTAGACTGAACTACTCCAAGCCAATTAGGGTTTCTATCTGGCCAAGCTGTTTGCAGTTACCTTTGAATCAAGTATATCATTGACGAACTTTGGAAGAGAACTTCGAAAGATCGGACAGAGGACGGTAGGACATCTGTTTGTGACGAACCTTTGCATATTCTACGACCTAGGCGTAGACGTTTCGTAGTTTGCTCTTTGGTTGCTGAATAGTTAAATAGTTAACTAACTAGATCTTGCAGAACGTGCTTAGTAATGACCTACCTAGTACCTTCACCGCCTTATCCCTTGTTTATTCTCTTGGAGTACATCTTTCCTTGACGCCTAGCAATACCGATTATAATTGTTACTCTCTAAAATCCGCACCTGGCTCCGTGATATCGTCTAGCGCGTATTCACTGATCCAGGCGAGCCAACGTCAGCCCAGATCCCTTCTCATTATCTTCTCATGCTTTAGTGATCTTCTAGAATGTCGCAAATTTTACAGCCTGATCATACTGAAGCCCAAGACCTTCAAACAACCAACCCGAGGCCTGAGTATCCTCTGTATTCTCAAACAGACATGTCTGGGCAATCTCGCGGTACCCAAGCTCCTTTCGCCAATGATCCTTATTCTAATCTCCCAGCCATCGGGATTGGCATGACCGGGATTGTTCTTGACATGGGAGAAGGCCGTGTTGTTAAGAAAGCTAAAAAATATCAAACGGGGCAATTCAAAGACCCTGGTGATATGGAATATATAAACAAAATCAATCAGCAAGCTCTGGAAAATGAGATCCAGGTCTTTCAACGCCTGGGAAGCCATAAAGGGATCATTCCATACTTTCAAACGTCCGAGTACGGAATTGAGCTAGCCCGTGCACAAGAAGATCTTGAGTCCTATCTTGCAACGCATCCGGAGCGCAAGGATTGCATGAAAATAGATTGGATCTTGAGTCTTATTGAGACCTTCGCTTATATCCACTCCCACAGGGTATTTGTGGACGACATTGCCCTTCGCAATATCTTAGTCCTGGATGAGCAGCTCAAACTGGCCGATTTTGGACAGTCCATATTATTACCAATGGATACTGACATGGCGTCTGCAAATGATAACGGCTTGGATGTTTGGATTGAGATACTTCATCTTGGTTGGATCCTCTACTCGATTGCATCCTGGAATATCCACAAGTACTACTTCTTCGGCCCTGAGAACCCTGATTGCTGTTGGCCGGAACCAGACTCATTCCCAGATGTTGATGGTATTCTATTCGGCAAGATAATCGAAAAGTGTTGGCGTGGCGAATATGCGTGTATGGATCATGTTAAAGATGAGGCTCATCAACTTCGGACCAACTACAGGTCATCCATTATAGGAGCTTCCCCTTGAGACTTGTACTCTCGTATTCCCTTATTTTTGATCGAGAAAAGCCCTTCCACAGTTGAGCAAAAAAGCCTCTGATTCATTGTCAACTCTACCAGGGGTTAAGGGTTTGCCTTCCACTTGTAGCCGAGATTTCCATTTCCTAGGTTTCTCTTCGCCTGTCAAACGGTTATTTTGAGTCCGGGTTCTTGGCGATGAAAGGGCGGAGCATGTAGGAGAAATGCCGGGTTGACAAGATTCGACTGAACTACTCCAAGCCAGCTAGCAATTTCTTCGCTAAAGCGGTTCTCAGTAAGCTTTTGGATAATTTGAATCGAGTGCCTTGTTAACCAGAGAATTTTAGGACCAGTCTATTCTATCTTAGCCAAGGCCGTGAGCCCGTGAACCGTACCCACCGGCGAGGAGACCCACAGAACCGATCTTTGGAATCTTTAAAATTTGCCTACCAAGTCACCTTTAGACCGCCGTATTATGAGACATCAAGGGATCCTTCCTTCGGTAGTTTTTCTCTCCTTCCAATTTGAATTTTTTTCGTATTGATCTTTTCTGTATTCTGCAAGGTTGTGCTCTGGGCTGTTTCCTTTATAACCGTTAGGGTACTTGGTCCTCGGAGAAAGCGGAAGATAGGCAAAATTCGAACGAGAAAGATCTGTCGGTCAATCCAAACGCCTTATACCATGGACTTTCGCAGTCCAGATCCTAAATCCGAATAGTTAAGTTTGCGACTTCTATATACTCGAGCGAAGAAAAGAAGACTCAGAACCGACAACCCAAGCTGGATGCATGCCATTTCCACGCCCACCACGCCCACTCCACTATGCAGATCCGATCAACCCTGTGGAACCCATCTCTCTTCCTTTATCTCCTTTCTGCTCAGGCCGCGTGGGTGAGGAAGTTCCATTGTGCTTCGTCGCAGCCAACAGATCCGGCAGAGAAGGCCTTCCGCATCGATAGTCTCCATGGCTCATTCGACACCGTTGATAGCCCGACCCGATTCATTCTATCTATACTGGGAGTTCACAATGTCTCGAAATTTACGTGTAATGACCTCGACTTAACGGGGATCGGGGATTCTGCTCAGCTTCATGTGCTCGGTCACCCAGTTGGCTCCGTAGAGTATATTAGGAGTGAATGTCCGCTGCCCATCACGGATACTCTGACACCGTGAGTACATTGGTCCAAGAAATTTCTTGCATATCCCAACTTGAACTTAACCGGTCTTCTAGACCTGAAGGGCTCTTATTCTCCAACTTTGAGATCGGCTACTCCTTCAGCCATACTCATCGGCTCCAGACCCTGGAGACGGAGATCAGCTTTCCATCACAGAACGGTGTGGAACTCGATTGCGCCGCTGTCAAGATAACCCCAGACATCGGCAAAGCAGCCTCTGCCGCTTTTACGTTTATCCCTCTCGCTGTGATGGCCATCGTTGGTCTGGCTTCGTGGTACAGGCGAGTCCACGCATCTGAGAGTGACTCGTTAATTGAGCATCAGAATCCCCATGCTCTGCGCATCTGGGCAGCCATTCTCGACGTCTCGGATTACATTCGATACCTGCAGTTTATATTACTAGCTGGCTCACTTACCATGGAATATCCAGGGTTCTATCAACCCGTGGCAAGCCAGGTGGCCTGGTCCTCGCTTTTATACTGGAGCGGTCCGATCGACCATGGATTCACATACAAGGGAGTTGAAGACGGCATGTATGTCAGCAACGGATCTTACGGACTAGAGTATATGTCGCAGATGCTTGGATTTCCTCAAATGCCTGACATTATGTTTGACGCATTCATAAACCTGTTTCTTCTGCTGTCCGGGTTGGCCGTCGTTCTTATGGCTCTCTATCTGGGCACGTTCGGACCGAGTCAGAAGCTGCCGTTTGGTTTGACTTTTCGCAATGGGGGTTATATAATTATTGGGTTGGTGCTGTCTTTTTACAGCTTTCCTTTATTATCATTCATGTCCTACGAGTTGATTCTCATTGGATATCTTCCGAACTACCGAGTCGTCCTCGTCGGGCTCGGGATGGTCCTCATCCTTCTTGCGAATTATCTCATCACACGCTATTTCGACCAACTCCAGGAAGTAGAAGTTAGCTCACAGTGGACTCATGATCAATCCAGTGTTTCACGGGAGATCTTCAGAGCTATCTCGCACTATCTTCCGCACGCCATACCTTTAATACAAGGCATCATAATTGGTGGCCTACAAGACTACAGTTTGACACAGATCTTAGTCTTGGGTTGTTGCGAAGTGATATTCCTCGTCCACTCAGCACTTCAACAGCGTTTAGAGATCCTCACGTCAAGAAATGCCTGGTGTGCCGGTACCCGGCTCCTCACACTATGCTTGAGCACTTCATTTACCACGTCCCTAAATGAGACGGGCCGACAATGGATTGGATATCTCATGTTGTGTCTTCATGGTGCAGTGATTTTGACCTATTGTCTGCTCTCTAGTTGGCACCTATGGCGGACATCTCGGAAGGGCAAGTTGTTTTCGGGGCGCGGGGCTTCACCGTCTCTTTCCCTGACTGACCTTGACCCAATTCGCTTAAGAGCCAACGATAGATCTACGTTGGACAGCAACTCTTTAACTTGCCCGAAGAGTAGCTCGGGGAGTTTCACAGACCACGCTCGTCCCGGATCGTCCGGGACATCATCGTATCGAGGCATTGAGATCAGAATCGGTTTCAACAACTACTCCACTCACAGAGCGCCCCTGACCTCAACACCGGCAAACATAGAACACGGCCCAACAGACTCTACGGAGTTCTATCGAGCCCCACGAGCACGGATTGATCATCAATACTTGTACACCGAGTCCGGAGACAGTTCAACTCCCGATAACATCGGTGCGGCTGCGGAAGCCCCTAGCGCTGAACCAACACCCGAGCTGAAACCAACAAACCGCATGTCCCAAAATACCCTCGACGAGTGGTTAAATGTCCCAGAACGCGTGGATATCGATTATTCTGTTCGAGAGTCCGATCAGTATTACGGCAGAATGAACATTAGCGATACGGTGTCGGAATCCTCTTCGACCGTGGGATTAACAAGAGAAGTCGGTAGTGAAGCATCCAGAAAGGATACCGTTAAGGACTGGACACAGAGGGCTTCGAGACGTTTAAAGCCACCCAAGAAGCCAAAGGAAAAGGGATTTCAAGTCGTCAGGCCGAAAAGGCCACCGGGCCCCCCTACGCACCCTTGAACATGGGACGATGAATAGAAAAATACAAGATAGATAGTTCTAGAACGTTAATTAATCAAAAGGCCAGTAACGCATATATTCAGCCTTCTCCTCGTCCGTATCTGCCAATTGCTCCAACATCTGGTCTTTGACCTCGTCCAGAGCAGCTTTGCATTCATCATAACGCTCGTGCCCGATAAAGCCTTTATCGGGCCACAAATCGCCCATAATCTCCTTCACCTCCGCAACAAGTTCGGTTCCGGCAACCGCACCCTCACTATCCAGCTTTATTCTCTCCACATCGGTTTCCGAGTAATCGAACGGAAACGGAACGTCACTGGTGACGGTGGGCAAGTCTGTCCACGAGTCCTTCAGATCGACAAGAAGCGATTGGAAATGAGCCTCGCCGTACTCGAACATGCGGTGCGCAAGAAAGATCAACCCATATGTTGGCGTCTTGCGGAATTCGACAACTCGATAGAGATTAGGGTTCTTAGCGTGCATGAGTTTCCGCCATCCAAGGAAGACGTTTTGGACAGAGTACTCGTACACAGCCGCGGCCCTTTCTTCCGGAGAAAGACTGGACAGGTTCGGTCTTGGTGCTAGATCGAGCGTCTCGGGCTCAAGTCCATCCCAGTCGAGAAAGGCTGGGTCGGGGTTATGATTGAAGAGCGGTGAGACGTGACACGATTGCCAGTCGATAATACCTGTGATTCTTTCCGGATTATGTGGGTCGACGTAGATGTTATCATCATGTAAGTCATTGTGCCAAAGGCACGGTTTAGCAATAGAAGGGTCTTTTGGGATCAGAGCGTCCACGATTTGTTGGTACCATGCTACAGCGGTGAGTTTGTTTCCTTTGTCGGGTCGATAGAGCTTTTGACAAGGTGATCATGGGACCGTGGATGAAATCGAAGGCAGCAGGAGAGAGGGGCCAGTGGGCGTCGTTGGCATTAAAACGAACAAAACGGAAGTTGGAAGGTGCTGGGAGAGTCAGATGAGGTGGGTGTATGTCCGTCGCGATGAGGCGTGCAGATGGGTAGGTGTTAGCCATGCCGATGGCCCACGTCGCGGTACCGCAGCCGATATCGAGGATGGCGCTCGGAGGAGTAGCGAAGATGGTGCTATGTAGCCGGCTGTCTAGAGTCAGAAGCTAGATTTCACGCTGCAGACCTAGATGGTTCTGTTCATCCTGCGTTGCCTGGTCAGTTGAAAGGAAAGAAAGGGGGGAAGGGGGTGATGCTTGCGCTCTCAGTGGGTGTGGTCATGAAATAGCTGGGGTTGTTTGGCTGCGCCATTGTCTATGACGAACTCCGGCAGATAAACGGCTGACTGACAGGGGAGATTGGGGGAATCAACGGTATTTGTACCATCAGAAGTTTTTGCTTTTTGCACCATGCCCAAACCATGCGTTGCGCTAAATATGCCAAGTCACCAGGTGCTCTCAGCCTGACTGCTCTCCATACCTTGCCAGGAAAGATTCGGAAACCATGCACTGCCTATATAGCAAGGGGGATCTAGAATTGGGATCGAGGGTTCTTTAAATTCTACCATCGGTAGATTAGCTGTCTGTGTTTCACGTAGGCGATAATCCTCACTGCAATGGGATGGGTTGTTTAGCATGCTGCAGAGTACTTGACACTACGTATTGGGTAACGGTCGCATATATTGCCACTCACTAGAATCGTCGATGTCCGTCGGCGACTAAGGTATTCTTTTTGAATTGACCGGATTTCTTATTCAAGGGAACTTAGAAGGCTCTGATCGCCTAGTCCAACGTAGGAAATACGTCAGGGGGGTTTCATTGTTTTCACACTTATCAAGTAGACAATCTATCCTTTACTGACCAAGAAACTTGTATTTCAAAGGCGCATCATTCTCGCCAAGCCCCTTGATGGTGACGATCTGCTCATCTCCCGGTACGATATCAATGGCGCTGTCGCTGACCCGCACGCCATCCCGCTCCTCAAAGACCAAGCATTTGACGGGCTTCTTGGAAGTGAGCTTCAATGTCTGCCCAGCATCAGACCCAGCTCCCTTCGTCACCTCCAGTCCACGGTCTGATAGATCAAGGTACTTGAATGGCTGGGGCCAGTCGACATCACGCGCAGCAACGTTACCGTCCACCCACAGTCGCGCCGCAAGGACATGCGGCTCCGGGATCTCGGCATGATCAATGACCCCGTCGGCGATGTTGGTGGTTCCGTTAGGGACGATCTTCACGTTATCGTGCACAATGTTCTCGCGGACCTCGAGACCGGTGTTAACGGAGAGGAACCGCAGCTCTACCTTTCCGGAGACTTCTTTCTGCAGGCTGCTGGCGATCCAGAGCTCGAATTTGCTGGTCTTCGGGGGCTGAGCGTGAGTAACGCTCCAGTCGTGGTGCTCACGGCGCACGCCCACCGCGATAGGGCTCAGGACCCGTGCGACGGCGTAAAAGGCGGGTTTGGGTCGCAGGAAGTAATCCACGATGGCCCAGGAGATGGTGGGCCAGCAGTCGTTCAGCTGCCAGAGAAGAGCACCGCCGCAGTGTCGCTCGTCACCCCATTGGCGACGCCAGCCGCGGTAGCCGAACATCATGGTTTCGGCCTGAACGATTTGAGTCAGGTAGATGTATGTCTGTGATCTTCAATTAGCCCTGAACCATTAAGGAAAGATGGCCGGGGTAGATACCTCAAGGTCAGTGGCCGTTCGAAGGTTTTCAACGAGGTAGGTGGCGATTCTTCGCTCGTGACCATCGGCTTTGTTATGGAAATCGAGCACATGCGACTGGGGATACTTGTCTTTCTCGTTCTCCACAAAGTAGTCAATTGTCGAAAGGTGTGGGAACGCTTCCATGCCGAATTCACTGTTGAACCGGCCGCCAAGAGTATCGAAGATTTGATACTTTTCTTGTGTTCCATGCCACACTACGCTATATGTTAGCAAACACTCTAATATCCCCGGAAAAGCGAGACATACCATTCCACTGGTGCATGTCTCCAACCGTAGGATCGGAAGTGGTCTTCCCATCTCCCCAGGGACTGCCCGGGTGGTAGAAGACCGAAGGGGTCAATTTTTCACAAACGTCCGGAAGCAGCTTCTCGTAGATGTAGCGAGCAGGAAAGTCAGTCTTTAGCCAGTTCTCCGGGTTTTTGTCCTCGTAATCGTAGACCAGGCCTGCCTGTTCTTGTACTTGATAATCTTCGTTGTTGCCCACCCAGATAACAATGGAAGGGTGGTGGCGTAATCGGCGGACGTTGTAGACTACCTCTTGTTCGATCGACTTCAGCAGCTCAGGCCATGTCGGATAATTGCCGCATCCAAACATGAAGTCTTGCCAAACGAGCACACCGAGTTCATCACAAGCTTGGTAGAAGCTGTCATCTTCGTAGCTTCCGCCACCCCAGACCCTAAAATCTGTTAATATACTTGCAAAGTAGAGTAAAGGGGTTGATGCACACCTGATCATGATCTGTCGTCCAGCGACCATAAGTTCGATCCATTTCCGATACCGTTCAGCACTGATGCTGGGAAGGAGGTTATCGGCGGGAATCCAGCATGAGCCGCCACAGAAAACATCCACCCCGTTGATCCTGAAAAAGAAGGACTTTCCGTGTTTGTCGGGCTGCTGAATCACCTCCGCAGTGCGGATGCCGATTTTCTTGGAGACACGATGAAGCTCACCCTCTCCCTTCTCGAGTGATACAGAAACGTCATAGAGTGTGGGGTTACCATAACCATGGGGCCACCAAAGAGACGGCTGTTTCACGTCGAATGTCACGTTTGCGGACTTGTCCTTTGGCTGCGTCACCTCGCGAGCGACCTCCTTGCCGTCAAGACTTAATGTAAATGTAACATTGTATGACCCGTCCGATTCGACGCCTTCAAATTGCGCAAATGCAGAGACCTGGGCTGACTGGTGATCGGAGGCCAGCTTCAGCTCAGTCCAGAGATCTTCGACCCGGGCAGTGTAGACCTCAAGTCGCACATCTCGCCAAATACCGGCAGTCATCAAGACGGGGCCCCAGTCCCAGCCCCAGTGGTACTGGGCCTTTCTCGCGGCCATTCTAGCCGGGTCGCCGTTGAACGAGGCCCAGTTATGCTTCGGATCCTCTTCCTTGAGCTTTCGAGCACGTAGCAAGGCACAATCAAAATCGATCTCCAGTACGTGTTCACCATCGGTCTCTAGGGCCTTGGTGACATCTACGCGATGCGCAAGGAACATGTTGTTGCTTTCCAGGATCACTTTGCCGTCCAGTTTGACGGTTGCAAAGGTATCCAATCCATCAAAGGCCAAAACAACCGACGATCCACCAGGGATCGCGGGCTTCTGGAACGCATTGCGGTAGGTCCAAGACTTTTCGTTGACCCATCTGGCGTCCAACTCATTGAAGCCAACGTAGGGATTTTTCAATCTAGATTGTTCAGCATTGGGTTAGATAGTATTCTCGAAGACCGTACTTGTTATTCGCCTGCAGATCCTGGTGAATCACAGAAGGGACGACGGGCACAGGTAGCCAGGCTTCTGTCGACGCATCCTCGCTGTCCTTGAAGCTCCATCCCGTGGAGAGAGAATGCTGTGAATGAGCTGCCATGACGGGTTGATCAAGCAGATGGGACAAACGAATGGCAATTGCTTCCGATACTTCCACAGGTGGAATTTAAATCCTAAGGACTACACTGATGAGCTTTTAAACGGGAACCCATTAAATTTAGAGGCAGAGCCTCCATCGTCCTCGACGGCCCGACGAAGTATGAGCGAGCAGTCGATGGAGATACACGGAGGCCCCTCCGTCTCCCACGTGCCGCGCCTTCCTAATCGGGCCACTGCCAGGCGGGGTCGTGACCGTGCCCAATCGGGTTAGCGCGTCGCCTGACTCTCCTCTCCGCGTTTCCCTCTCTCTCTCTCTCTTCCTCCGTAGTCCGTACTCCGTATTCTCTTTTCGACGCGTATCTCCAGGGTCCGTCTGGAGTTCATCATTTTGACACATTCCCCCTTCATACACACATCTTTGCCACGTCTCCTAGCCCGTCTCAGTTTTTTAATAGGAAAGATTCCCGGAGTGATCATAAAGTTAAACAGGCACCGGACTCGTTCTCCCGCCCTCTGAAACCAGCCCGTTGCTTTTCTCCCGGCCCTTGTCTCTCTTAGGCACGGAAAATACTCCGTGGAGCTCTCTTTTGGGCGAGGAATATCCTTTTTCCCGGACTCGTCTTTCACCGGTCCCCTGAGGTGCTCCGACTGATCGAGTCTAAATAGCACCGTTCGTGCCTGTGCTCCCGACCCTCCAATAGCCTGCCTAATTCCATTTGGTTCCTGCTGCCGTTTTAACTTTCACGATCTTTGCAATCCTTGGGTTGGGGTAGCATCCTGAGCTTTGACTCCCTTTCCATGCGCCCTGTGGCCTGTAATGGATGTCTCCTGACACCCGTTCGTCTCGGTTCTGTCGGCCCTTCTTTTTTCCCACGGTTGCATAATCAAGACCCATCCCACCTGCGCGAGCATTCCTCCTGGTCCCCTCTGTTGGCACTGAGGTCGTGGTTGAGTTGCCCGTTGAAGATGGTAGACCATACCCGGCATATGGCGATGACAGCATCCCTGCCTTTTCTCAGACAGAGACCCATGGGCAACTGCAAAGATCATATGTCACTGCTTCATGCCAGGAGCCTCCAGAACAAAAAGGATTCTTTCCACCTGGGTCCCGATGGGCATACCCCTCTCTGTTCGGGTTTTTGCCACTAATGATCCCCCTAGTCGCAGTAGCCCAGGGTCGCTTGCAGACATTTCTGCTCTTCCTAGGGCGCTAGAAATGGTCTGACAGCCTAAATCCCCCAGGGTAATTACTTCGACCCTGGCCGCCCTGCCCCTCATCGTACCATCATGAATTTTTTTTTTTTTTTTTTTCTTTCTCCCTTCCCTTGTCCCCTGGCCATTGGCCAACCCGTGGTCCTTCATATCCCGAACTTAAATTGACAGGGCGCTGTTCTATTTTCACATGGCGGAGCCGATATCTGACGGGTGAAAATGTCTCATTCTTGGCAAATCCGCTCCCTCCAACCCGTCTGATCACGTTGTGGGTCCTTGAAATGAATTTGGCTCTTAACGATCGACGCCACTGGTTTAATTCTAACCGTCCGGAGACACCGGGGCGAATCTCCTGGACGAGGTGCCCAGTGCGCTGAGAAGGTTCGGATGATCCCGAATCGGCGTCGATATGAGAGTTTGGCCTACGCTGCCTTTTTCAGTCTTCTTTCATTCTCCTTCGCTGCGTCTTCGATCCGACAAATCACTTTGGGTTTGCGTATTAAACCTCCGGTCGAT
This sequence comes from Aspergillus affinis, assembly GCF_023601865.1. Classification (NCBI taxonomy): domain Eukaryota; kingdom Fungi; phylum Ascomycota; class Eurotiomycetes; order Eurotiales; family Aspergillaceae; genus Aspergillus; species Aspergillus affinis. Next base: position 140,776 of record NW_026515783.1, on the reverse strand, counting down.
CCGGGACAAATGTGAATAGTCTCACCACCTCCCACCCCTACTATCCCAGAGAGTAGAAGGGATAGCGAGGAGTGGGGGCGAACCACATCTTCATGCTTGCAAATCCAAATCAATTCACCTTTTTGCTCTCGGGCTCGACGAAATCGGCTTGCGTGGACAATTAAGAGCTGATCTATTAATTGACATTTCACACGGGGTCCCACCTGCCGATTTGAAGGTGTCCGGTCCCTTCTGGGTAAATGACTCCCCTCCAGCGTCGTTCTGCTAATCTAACAGCCTGCCGAACCCTAGTCGGGTTGCATACGCAGGGAATTAGATATAACCACCAATGCCAGCGTGTCCTAGGCAACGCTAGGCGCTTGGACTTACGGAGAAAAGGCCACCTTCTCAGGTTGGTCACCCGCGGATGAGAACAGGGAAGGAATATTGAGATCCTTGAAGAGCGGGTTTTTCTCGCCCGGGATATCTCCGACGCAGGTCAGGATCATTGATGCTGCTTCTTTTCGAGATGAGGCTTTACAGCATGCAGTCAACTGTTTGTAGAAGGGAATCGAGGCGCGGTCGTCGCGGTGGAGTCTACGCGGTGGAGAGACCGTTGCCACTTTTCCCGGTACCTGAGGGACCTGATTTGATCGGTGCATCTTTCTGCAGCGGCACGCGCCCATCACTCTGTGGGGCGTATGGGAAACAGTTATGCAAGGAATCAATTCCTCAGCACATTCGACCACACGCAATTCTTTTTGCTGCTCCCTGCAGTCGAATGTTGTTGGTCTCCGTTCGCCTGCAGAGTATTTTCCTTGGTACTTGCAGACGCAAGCCATCCAAATTGAGGAGGACCCAGCGCCATTTTTCCTCATCCATGTAAGAATTGGGCGCCATTGTAAACCGGGGTAGGAAGGTAAGAAGGCCACGAGAGGAACTCCTTAGGCGGAAAGGGAGGGGGGGGGGGAGAAGAGCCGGACGGGGGATAAGAGCCGGACGGGGGATAAGATAGGATAAGCGAAAACCTGGGGATATGCAAACATCGCACTCCCGACAGCAGAAATTCTCCGCGATCATAAATTGTCCAGTGACCGAGAGCGAAGGAGGGAGGGAGATTGCCGGCAGTGGACGAGCCATCTCCGAGGCTTTTCCCTCCAGGTACCTAATATGCGGGCGTCCCAATCACCTTGCAGACTGGAGCCTCTTGGCCATGTCCCTGGTTAAATTAGGACCAACCAGCATTGTGAAAGGACACGGTCAGAAGGACCGGGAAAACGGCGCCAGCCTAACAGAAGTGCCGGTTTTGTTCACGATACCCGCCGGGTTCATTTCAGCCAGACAAGCGCAGGCGAGCCTTTGGTCAGACTCAAACTCGCCGCTACTTGCATAAAGGTATTAATCTATTTTCATTCATCCAGCCCCGAAAAATGCGGGGGAAGCGAAGGGTGAGATGATGGTCTGGCGACGATCTCCCAGGGACTCAACGCCAGTAGGTTCGGACTTTCTAGGCTGGAAAAGAAATACGACACGCAGGATCGATTTGGATTGGACGTACTCCGGTGTACGGAGTATGGCAAGTGGGAATGGATTCTATTCCTCTTGCCTCCATCCAAAGTGAGTCCAGTGGGTTTGATTAAATGGGGATTAGCAGTTAGTTGGCGGCCTGCCCTAACCATTCTTAGTTTTGGGGAATTATTTCCTCCTCTTATTTATTTTATTTTATTTTATTTATTTGATTTTCCTTTAATTTTTTTATTTCTCTTGTTGGATCTCCGTGCACATCATTTCTCTTTTCCTTCCTGCCGACTTGGTCGACTCCTAAACCCTTCTCTCTCGCTCTGCCCATCCGGGTGGATCTTATATTCCAGACATGTTTGCTTCTTAACCTGCCTCTCTTCCTTTTTTTGAAATCCTCAACCGGTTCACCGCGCCATATTTCCGACTTCTGCAAGCCTGTTAATTGCCTTGCAGCGCCGCTGAACGGTGGCGACTTCTCTGCTGGGTTAGATTCATTCCGCCCGCTGCTCTGTTACTATTATTATTTGCTACTACCGCTGCTGGCGGTGGTACTATTGATCCTGCCTGCTTCACGATCCCTGAATCTCGTTACATTCCAGCTGCTGTCTCGAACTATTCTGCACACCGAATGGTCTTTTGCTCGCTGACTGGGACCCTTGAATGCTCCCCCAGCTGAGCGACCTGATTCCAGGGTCGCTTGAACTTGACATTGAAAGACAGAATCCCAGTAAACCGATCCCTGGCCATGTTCCATACATTCGAGGGATTCGAGAACCCCGCGGGTCTGATTCAGACTCGGGGGCGCAACGAACGTCAGCCTTCGGTCGGTCGGCGGGTTACAACTCTTCGCGCCTGTACATCCTGCAGACACCGGAAGATCAAGTGCGACGGGGAAAAGCCCTGTGAGGCATGCAGATGGTATAAAAAGGCAGATCAGTGTCATTATTCCGACCCTCGACCGTCTCGGAGGTATGTCCTTCCCTTCCGCCTTGGTCCGGATTTCGTTCCCTTTTATTACGCCATAATAAAAGATAGGAATCGTCATGGCTTACCAAATCTGGGGAAACAGACATGTGGAGAAATTGTCTACCACGCTCGACGAGTACCGGAGTGTCCTCGAGAAGCTCTTCCCCACGTTGGCACCGGAGACCCTGGTCAATTTGCCACGCGAGAAGCTCGTGGAGCTAATGGGCAAGGGTGCTTCACCGGTGCATGCTCAGGTGCCACTGCCCCATCATCCAGCGTCGCCGGCTACTTCTGCCTCGGTTGACGCGCATGTGTCGCCCATGTCCAATGAAGATGGCAACCTCGAGTCGCTACAGACGATGCCTGAAGATTCCGATGTGCGGAACCTTAGCGGTGCAGAGATGGCCAACGGCATTTCTGACGACGTAAACGCGCTTTCCCTCTCCGCTCGACAAGCCTCCTCATATCTGGGGGTATCCTCCATAAACGCAGTGCTCAAGGTGATCGTCTGGCTTGACCCGGGCTGCTTGGGCTACTTCTCTCGCATTCCGGCTGTCAACCGCCAGGACGTGGCCATGGACTACCCTCCCCCTCCTCCTCTTTCAGACATCCAGACTTGGGGCTCCTCTCAAGCCCCGCCCGAGACACCCCCGCAGCCCCAGTTGCAAGCCACCGATCAACAACTCCTCGACGCCTATTTCACATACTTTCACCCCTTTGTTCCCATGCTGGATGAGCAGTGCTTCCGCGAGACTTACATCACCGGTCGGCGGAAAGATGATCGCTGGCTTGGACTGCTCAACATTGTCTTTGCGCTCGGCAGCATCGCTGCGGGCACGGCGGACGATGTATCTCATCAGACATACTATGCACGCTGCAAGAGATACGTGAGTCTGGAGTCACTAGGTTCCTCACACATGGAAACCATCCAGACTCTGGGTCTTTTGGGTGGCTATTACCTCCACTACATCAGTCAGCCAAACCTGGCGTATTCGCTGATGGGAGCGGCACTGCGCATGGCTGCCGCCTTGGGGTTTCACAAAGAGTTTTCGGACAGCCCAGACGGGCTGAAGAAGCAGATGATATCGTCTTCCGATCTCAAGCGGCGTGTATGGTGGTCGCTGTTCTGCATGGACACTTGGGGCGGGATGACTCTCGGTCGTCCGAGCATGGGCCGGTTTGGCCCGACCATCACGGTCAAATTGCCCCATTGTCGAGAATCGGTATGTTCCTCTCCTGTTAACGACACTTCTCATATGCAGGACTAACAGATACCAGGAAAATGTTCTTGATATCCTCCCATTGCTGGAGAACGTCCGATTCTGCAAGATCGCCACTCAGATCCAGGAGGTCCTGGCTGTGTCGCCGTTGACGAGACACCATGAGATGTTCCATTTTGATAACCAACTCCTCGAATGGTACGAGAATCTCCCGTACATTCTGAAGGATCACGAGCCATGTTCCGAGTCCATTGCGATCACAAGGACGGTGATGAAATGGCGTTACTATAACCAACGCATGCTGCTGTACCGGCCAACGCTGCTGAGCTATGCCATGCGTCGCGTTCCCTACATCGCGCTGCGGTCTGAAGAGCGCACCTCAATTGAACGATGTCGCGACATTGCAGAGGCCACCATCCAAGACATCGCGTCGACAGCGCAGTCACACGGGATGTCGGGGTGGAACGCCGTCTGGCTCCTGTTCCAGGCAACAATGGTTCCGCTCTTGGGGTTGTTTCTCAATGATGGCACCACCAACGACCCTCGAGCGAGCATTGAATCATGCCAAGGACAGGTAAAGATGGCAATGCTTACTCTGGCACGGCTGCAGCCGTGGAGCCCGACCGCCAAGCGAACGCTTGACGCCGTCGCCCGCATTTTCGAGGCCAGTAAACGAGGGTCTGACATGGGTGGCGACATGAACGGGCAGTACGGAACTCCGCGGGACAGCATCGTCTCCGGCGTCGCACCCCCTGCCATTTTGCCGTCCCAGAATGAATTCGGCAGGGGTGTCATGGTGGCCAACGAGGTCAGCTTTACAGACCCTTTCGCGCCGTCGTTCATGGATGATTCGGCTGGGCAACAGCTGTGGGACTTCCTCAGCTGGAGCGACAGCAATCTATGGCCTGGCATTGCCGATCTGGACTGTTCACCGGAGATCAACCTATTTGGGCCGGATGAGAAGGGTCTAAAGTACGGAAACAATGCCTCGGCCTTTTTCGGGCTGAGCGATTCTGCCTATTATCCGAATCCCCCGCTAGCTTTTTACTAGTGGCAAACGGTGCGGTCGAGATTAATATGCTTTATGCTCGTTGTTGATCCGAATTCCGGACTTCATTTCCGTTTTGTTGATCATTCTTCTCTTGGTTCAGCTTATCACCTTCTCCTGATTCCCCACGTTTGCCTTGTGATTTTCATTTTATCATTTTGTTTTATTTTACTTTTACTTTCCTTCCGTCAATCGTTACGAGCGAATGCATACACGACGTGATGTACAGAAATTGATCTCACCAGGATTGGGATATAAATACAGTGGACTCGGCGGGACTTGTATATATGTCATGCCCATCGGTAGTCCTGCCGTCTAGCCGCCCAAGAATTGGGCTTAGTCTTTCGTTTATGGATATTAGCCAGGTGTTACGAATTGATTATGTCATTTTTCAGTTTACTGTTGAGTAGAAGAAGCACTTTGTATAGAATAAACACTGTGTACAGACTCCCTGGTGTTGATGGAATTGACGCACAACATAATGCAGATCATGTGACCTTTTATGCCTCCAATGCAGATGACTAATCCCTTTCCCGACCACCTTCCCAGCAAATCCAATCTGGATATACAACTTGCGGTGACCATCTGCGAGTCAACATCTCAGCCACGTCCATGGGCGCCTAAGAAACAATCTCCTGGCTATATCCATCAAGAACCATCCAAGGCATTCTAACTCCACTACCCATGAGCCCTTGAATCAGCATCACCACCTCCACCCAAAAAGCCACCATGGCGTTCACACCATTCTTCCAACGACCTTCACTGGTCTATGGTTCTGCCATCGCACTCCGCGCCATCCTCCTCATCTATGGCGCATGGCAAGACGCCCACTCAGCCGTCAAATACACCGACATCGACTACATGGTGTTCACGGACGCCGCGCGGTATGTCGCGCATGGTGCGTCGCCGTACGCGCGAGACACGTACCGCTACACGCCGTTACTCGCGTGGCTGTTAACCCCTACCTCCTGGACTTCCGCCGGAGGTGCTTTCTTCCTCTTCGGGAAGGTTCTGTTCGCGCTCTCCGATGTGTTAGCGGGTTGGTTAATCGTTAAATCCCTGACCTCGGCGGCGTATGGGATGGATGTGGTGCGAGCGCGCAAGTACGCGGCCGTGTGGTTGCTGAATCCCATGGTCGCGAATATCAGTACCCGGGGCAGCTCGGAGGGGTTGCTTTGCGTGTTGGTTGTTGCGTTGTTGTGGGCTGTTCTTAGGGGGAGGGTTACCCTGGCGGGGGTGTTGTTGGGTCTGAGTGTGCATTTTAAGATTTATCCGTTTGTGTATGGTGCCGCGGTGGTTTGGTGGTTGGATGGGGAGAGGGAGGTCGCTCTTAGGAATGCAGTGGATGGGGAGAAGGCGAAGGCGAAGGCCAAGACCTCGTCTCAGTCTACTGCTTCTGTGAAAAAGAACCAGGAGGAGGAGGAGGACATCCTCTCACAAATCTCCTCCTTCCTCACCCCCTCCCGTCTCCATTTGACTCTCACCGCGCTGGCCACCTTCTCGGCCCTCAACCTCTCCATGTATATCATCTATGGATATCCGTTCCTGCATCATACCTACCTGCACCATGTCACGCGGATCGACCATCGACATAATTTCTCGCCCTATAGTACGCTGCTGTACCTGTCTGCGTCTGCTATGGGAGCACCACCAGGAGCACCACCCGGTACAGGAATAGGGTCAGGGGCGGAGGCAGAGATCGTGCACGGCTCGTTCGAATCCCTCGCGTTCATTCCGCAGTTGTTTCTCTCCGTTGTGGCTATTCCGCTCGTCTTGGGGAAGAGGAGTTTACCGGGGACGATGCTCGCGCAGACGTTTGCGTTCGTGACGTTTAATAAGGTTTGTACGAGTCAGGTATGTTTTTTTCTTCATTTTCCGTCTGCTTTTATGTTGGTGGATTTGATGGTATTATGGAATGCGATGGAGATGTCTCTTTCTCTTGCCCATTGTTCCTTAAACCATAACATCACCACTACTATCCCTAATCATAATCCTCATACCCATACCAATACTCATACTAGTACGAAGAAATACTAACAACCCACCTCATTCAAGTACTTCCTATGGTACCTTGTCTTCCTCCCCTTCTACCTACCAGAGTCATCTCTTCTCCAAAAACCAAAACTCGGTCTTGTAGCTGCTGCGTTGTGGGTTCTTGCTCAGGTTCGTCTACCCCTTGCCATACTTCTCTCTCCCTCATTTTTTGTCTTATGATGGAGTGTATATCATATTATCACTTTGTGCTTTTACCCATCTACCTTCTATCCAATCCAACCTATATTATCCAATTCACCCCAACGCACCCCAACACAATCCAGAAAACGGACCCTCTCCAAAAAGCCATTCCTCCCTCAAAACAACCCTACCCCCAAGAAAAACACACTGTCTAATAAAAATAACATCACTAGGCCCTCTGGCTCTACCAAGGCTACCTCCTCGAATTCATCGGGCTATCGAGCTTCGTCTCGGGCCTGTATCTCGCGGGGCTAGGGTTCTTCGCGGTGAATGTTTGGTTGTTGGGGATTATTGTGGGGGATGTTGGTGCTGTTTGCTAGATTATGTATTTTGTTTGTTAATTTGTTGGTCGGTTAAGAAGGTTGGTGGGTTGGGTGGGGTAGGGATAGGGATAGGGATAGGCTGCGCTGGGTGATAGGATAAGAATCGCCATTATCATCATCATCATCATGTGTTTAACTAGAAAGTACATACTGCATAGTAGGCTGAGGGAGTTTGTTGGGTGTAGTAGAAGACAATGGGTAGGTAATCTAAATGGATTCTTATAGTTCATTGCATTACATTTAGCAAGCAAGGTAGGTACCTAGTTAGTTAGTTACCTAATAGGTTTCTCTTCGACAGTACATACAGTACATATAAACAGTTTCTATAAAATTCCCAGTTGACCTGACCGAGAAATCGTATCTTGGCATTGAGGCTGCGAGTGAGCCATCCAGAAAGGGGGAGATGGAAGGAACAAAAAGAGGTGGGTGCATAATATTCCATGAACCTAGAAAAAGAGTCTTGTCGGTTCATGTAACGGGGAAAGCAGTCGGTTTGCTGCTTCTGCTTCTGCTTCTGCCTGTGTCTTGTCTTGTCTTGTCTCTACTACTCTAGTCATCACGACACCATACCTTCCACGATTCTCGACACCCAGTACGGCATCATCGATTATCGTCCGTTAGCTGCTTCCTGTTCCTCCCACATCTGGTAGACTGGCGATACGGCAACGATGGAATGAAGGAGGCATTAATATCAATTTATCAGTCATCCTGGAAAGCAAAGCGCCTCTCGTCATCGGGTCGCCAGCCATAACGCTCGGCTAGGATATGGATTTGACGCTCGGTTGGCAAAGCGAAGAGGACGTAGCCTAGTAATTACTGATTTAGTACATTCCAAGAGGGCAACCGACGCAGTGAATATAAAGAAAATGGGGAAAGGGGGCATATTACCATATTGGGCCACTCGTCTCGTTCGCCACGAGGAGATTCGCTCACGCAATTTCGAGCTCGATGCCCGATCCACCGCCGTCTGACGGTGATCTTCCCCATCATCATCATCATTGAGACTCTCGACGTGCTGTAGCATAGCTACCACGGAATCAAAGCGCCCGTGCCAAGCGTTCTCAATCAGGGAGTCGAGGCGGTGATTTCCTGTCTGAATAACCGGCAAGATCAGACCCTCACCAGCGTCGGCGGATAAGACATTAGGGCGAAGTCCCGTTTCGAGCTCGTATATCATCGAGGCCATCGCGAACCGATCCGTCGCATCCGAGACGGTCTCCGCAGGTCCGTTCATGAGAACCGGCAGAGAAGGATTCGGGTATCCGAAGGGCCAACTGGAGCCGAAATCACTCAGGACTGCGTGCCCATGGGGGTCGAAGAAGATGTTGTCTACGCGGATGTCGGAATGGGTCACCCGCAGCGTGTGGAGATGCAGAAGCGCCCGGATGAGATCCTGATACCACAGGATCCGATCGGACTGCGAGGCGGGAGAGAGGGCGGAAAGCGGTCGGTATTTGCGCAGATAGATCTCTCGGGATGATCCACATCAAGGACCTCGACGATGTTGGGGTGGGGACGCTCCGCTAGCCGACGCAGGATGGCCCTCTCGTCTTTCAGAAGGCCAAAGTGGAAAATGGTTTCCGAAGCATAGTCCCACAGAGCTATGGGGGTCGCGTTCTGTGAAAGGGGCTCGTAGATCCGGCACGTCTTTAACACAATGTCGTCGACATTGTACACTTGACCGGCTGTTCCGACGCCGATGATGTCAAGGCCCGTCTGATACTGAATGGTCAGGCATGTATCTGCATAGCCCGATGGGCCATTCGACTTGGGGAGATCTTTTGCAGGAGGTTGTTGGAGCTCCGAAAGTTGACTTCCTGTGAACTTGAAGGCAGTTTGACAGAGGAATTGGATCAAAGGGAACACAGCCCAATATACGGCAGAGAGTAGAAGGGACCAAAAAGAGCCAATGAACGGGGGCATCTTGCTGGGCGAGACATGCCGAGGCTGACTGAGAGAAAGAGAGGAAGTTGAAGTGAGCGCGGTGCGTCTAAGGTGAAGGGGGATCACGTGCAGGGAGGGCTCGTGGTCTGTATTATACATGTGGTTGAAGTACGAATCGAATCAATAAGTGCTATTGATTTGAAAAAAAAAATAATATTATTGGTAATCTTGTTTTAAATCATGCTGATGATAATAGGCATTCAAAGAAACGAAGACCTCTCACTCTCAGTAATATAATGAGACTGGCTGTTAAGACGATATCTGGACATTCGTCTGGACTGACATCTGACTATCTGACGATTTTAAGACTTTCATTCAGTTGATTTGATTGCAGACAATATGTCGGTGAAGGAGTGAATGATAGGATGCTAAGATATGAATCATATGGGGTATCGGGCAAGGTATCGGATCGGGCAAAGGTACGATACTGTTTGGAGATCAATAGATCAATATCCAACAGATATCAAGACCGGTCAAGGTTTGGAAACGTCGGCAATAATCTTATACGTCGACGCATGAATACTCAATGGTCTGGTGCGCGGATACACCGCCCCTACGATCTGATGGTTGGGTCCGTACTGCGGATAAATGCCATCCGAGAGTTCGACAAAATGCGCCTGCGGTCGACTCTCGTGCAGTGTCTCCAGGATACTCTCGCTCCACAGCCCGCAGCATTCCGTCCCGACGAGCTGGAAGTACGGGTTCAGCGGTGGACAGGCCGAGTCGAGATCGATGAACCGGATGCGCATGTAGTCCAGGTCCTGGTGAAGGCGGAGGCTGTGCACGGCGCCGACGACCAGGTTCTCGAACGAGCGGATGAAGTTGAGGTTGGTGATGCCGGAGAAGTCGTCGAAAAAGGGGAGGTTGGAGGGCGAGCCGGTGCGTTTCTCGCGGCAGCAGGTCTTGACCACCAGGTCGAGGGACTTGAGCTTCGATTTGGAGGTGAAGGGCGTGTTCGTCGACATGGTGCGCGCCGCCTGGAACATCGACGCGCAGAGATTCCCCGTAAAGGCCAGCGATTCGACTCGCGGCGCCACGTCGCCCAGCAGCCGACATAGATGCTGCACGTTGATCCCCTCGCCGAGCCAGCCAGATTGTGAATTATCCTTGTTGTAGAACCCTTCGAGGCTGATGTTGACGTGCACCAGCGACGAGGGCAGCCGGCGCAGGATGGCCGCGATGGTGTCGTAGCCTTCGACCTTGGGCTTGGCGTAGGCGCAGTGCCACTCCCGCAGCCCCGGGAGCGCGTTCGACAGCGTCTGCCAGTGCTGCGGGCTTCGCATGATGTTCCAGGCGCCGCGCATGACAAACACCTGAATGTCCGGGAGGCAGGGGAGCGCTTGGCCCGACATGCCGGCGGGGTCGTCACGGAAGTGGTGAATCATGGGAGGTCGCTTGCAGTGACCACCCTCCAGGGTCAGAATGCGGGCCTCGGGGAAGCAGCTCTTGACGTGAGCGAAGATCTCAGCCAGCGTGGCGTTGTGACTGGCGTAGTGATATTTATAGTCGCCGCTGCGATTGGGAGGATCGGCGCCGTCGGTCTGGGTGCCGGCCACGTCGGCCCATTCGACGCTTCCCTCCCAGCCGTGATATCGACGCGAGGGGATCTGCTGCGGGACGTGCTTGGCCGCCCGTTTCCCCCAGACGGGGATCCACATCTCGATCTGACGCACATACGGGGCGAGATGCGGGTGCATGGCAAACCAATGGGCGCATTCGGCCAACTCGTCGGTGGTGCCCTTGATTTTGACTGGTTCAGGTTAGATAGACGCCGGAGAGATCAAAAGTCACGAACTAACTGTGTCTGTAGATCCGCTCCTGCACCAGCGACCTCCATACTGGCGAGATGAGCGACAGGTTCGACAGAGCCTTCCGACGCGGATGACGTAGGGATTTGTTCCAACTCCGAGCCGATGGCTTGCTCGGACCGGCGGCGGTCAGGGCGGACGTGCGTTCCCCGAAAAGATAGTCCAGGATGGCCTCGTAGATCTCAATGGGCAGGTTCTCGAATTGCAGGCAGGGCTGGTCGGACGTCTCGACGGGGTCGACCTGAAGGACGGCCTCATCCATCTCGGTATCTATGGGAGACTGGCAGGCCAGCTGACCAGGGGCGGAGGGCGGAGGAAGGGGCGGCGAGAGATCATCGTGAGCCTGGTATTCGGCGCTGGTGCAGCGGGTGGATTTGGAGTATGGAATCGTCGACACGGACGCTCTCGCCAGCGAATTGACCGAGACGGGACGGGGAGGCGGAATAGTGGATAACATGGGGGGCGAGCGGATAACGTGGGGAAGATCTGACGGAAGAGAGTAGAAAAATCAAATAGGTATCAGGAATCGTAAATCGTAAATTATGGCTGGAGAAAAAGAAGGAAGATTAGCGAAAATCGAAGGACGATAGGACCGAAGGGAAATAGGACAGGGGATAAAAAAGAGAGGGGCGGACCTAGCGAGAGAAAGGAAAAAGGTCGTATGACGGATGGGCAGACCAGGTCGACCGGAGCGAAGCGATAAGAATAAGAGCGAAGGGCCCCTTCAAGAGGGGAGACAGCGAAGAGTAGAAAATCACCAGCCAGCGTAGTCCATGGCGGAGGGGTTCAGGCAGTCGGGCAGAAGAACAGAACGGGGGGGATGAATGACGGTGCCGATGACGATGGCGGAGATGGACGGAAGGGATGGATCGAATGGATGGATCGAACAGTAGTAGAAGTATGGGATGGAGTTGGATGGACGGGGTGGGGAGGAAGGAGAAGGAGAAGGAAGAAAGAAGAGAAGATGGAAAGAAGGGGAAGAAGGGAAGAAGGGAAGAAGTGGAAGAAAGGGAGTAACAGAAGAGGAAGAGCAAGAGGCAGACAGGAAGAGGAGGGAAAACGGAGAATGTCAGGCGATAAGAAAAAAAAATCCAAAAAGGAAAAAAGGAAAAAGAAAAAGACAAGAAAAAGAGGATTTTCTCCGCTCAGCTGAAGGGCAGCAATCAATTGGTGAAACCGCCGACGATCGAGAATCAACGCAGATCCATTCTAAGAATATCTTTTGCACTTTGGCTCGCAAACATTAATTAATTCTCTACCGTAAATCCTTAATTCAGGAATCTTTCCCTCTGGTGAAACCGACTATCGACTGTGCGACGTCATCTATTTGAAGGGGTGGCCAAGGGTTCATTCAATGATCGATCCCTTGCCCATATCCCTCGTCTCTGCCCTCGCTCTCTTCTGGATTCAGGAGTCAGGAATCGGATGGTTATACGGATAGTTCAAGCATAAAGAATCGATCAGCCAAGGAAGGCCAGACCGACTGCTAAAATGTGGGCGGACCCGCAGCGTTATTCGGCTCTCCACCCGCATCGATCCTCTTGGGGTATTGCATCTGGAGACTTGGGAGAGAATTCTGTGCAATCAGTGCAATCAGCGCCGCCGTCGGAATCGGAATCGCATCTCATCCTCGCTATCGGATTCTCGCTCCTGGCGACTCCGTTTCTGACTGACCGCTGGCGTCTCTGTGCGGGCCACCGACGCAGCGCGAGATGTCTCCCCTTCCTCTGCCTCCTCCGCGTCCTGTCCCTGTCCTTCCGGTCCCTGACTGATCGCTGGCGGACTGCGCTCGGTCGGTCGCTCGCTAACCCAGTAATGCTCGCCGATACCGAAGTCCTTCCGACTCACCTCTTCCAACGGCACGATCACTGTTTGGATACGATGACGCGCCTGCCCGCCGTCGCCTTTGCGCCGGAACTTCTTGAAGTTCTTGCGCCCGTTCCATCGATCGTCCCAGCGTTGGTCGCGGTCGGCGTCCCGGCGCGACGGCACCTCCATTTCCTCTACGATGGCCAATCCCTTCAGCTGCTCCACGTTGACGTCCTTGAGGGAATCCTGCAGCGACGCCGCCTCCTCTTGCCGTCGAAGACGCTGCGCATCCTCTTCGGCCTCCCGGTGCTGACGGGCGGCTTCGCGGATGTCTAATTTCCGTCGCTTGGGCCGCGGCGACTCCTCCGCTTTCAGCTGCGAGGCCGGCTCGGAGCTTTTCTTCATCGTCTCGGCACGCCGACGCTTCATCGCCGCGGCGCCGGGGAGTAAACTCGACAGGTCCTCTTCTTCCTGCAGGGTGCTGTCGAGTTGCGTCTGAGGCTCGATAGACGGTTCGATCTCCATAGACGGGGCCGGACCGTCATCGTCGTCTGGGGCATAAGCGGGGATGGCGTTGATATCGAAGCCATCGTCGAAAGTTTTCATCTTGCTCTTAAAGCTACGCACGCGGGGTCCTGTAGCGCTTTTCGTAGTCGCCTGCGTGGGTGCTTCGTCGGACTGCGATTCCGGCACCATCTGGACGTCGGCACTGGACGGTGGTGCAGACACCAACGGCTCTGCAGGCAGCGGAGGTTCTGACGACGGCGGTTCTGATGACAGGACCGACTCGACCTGCCTAGCTGGCTCAGCTGGCTCCAGCGTCATACACAGCGACGTCGCGTCGTTGGCCAGGATGGCGTCCAGGAACTCGCTCTGTTCGATGACGCGCTGCTCCGTCAACACGCCCACCCGGTCGCTCAGCCCCTGCGACCATTCTTCGTAGCGACCTTTGCCGCGGTAGCGAACAAGGACCACTCCTCCCCGACCCCTCTTCCTTCTGCCCAACCCGTTGCGACCGGCCATCGTGCGCATAAATTGAACAATATCCTCGGCAGTGGTGACACCGTTCTCGATCCGATACAGTAGAGCCTTGCCATGGCCATTCGTCACGGCATCCTGTAAATTCTCATACTGCGTAGAGTCACCAAACACAAACGTATATCCATCGAAGACATTAATACGGTCGGGGTTCGGCGCAAACGCCTCCTTCGGTCTCTGGACGGCCTCTTTACCCGGTGGAGGAAGATGCTCGGTCGGGTCCGGCCAGGCCGAGTCAAAGTCCGCCTCCAACGGGGACAACGACTCCAGGTTATCCAGATCGCTCGGCGTCGCGGCATACACCAGCGCGTCGATATACGAGTCCTGCACGATGTGCATGCCGTTGACCAGCGCTTGCAATCCCTTGGCCGTATTGCGCTTATTCTGCACCACATGGGTCGTCTGGCCCACGACGTAGGGTATCACGGTTTTGACATCCAGATCTTCCAGTCGGCTTCGGACGCGAGCGAGGGGGTCGTGGGCTTTGAGATCTTTCGAGGAGAAGGAGAAGCTGAGGACGACTGGTTCCCATTTGATTCTGCATGAGCCTGTCAGTACTTTCGCCTCACCTTGAATGGTCATCGCAGCACGCACCGCAAGTCATGCTTGTACTTGCCCAGTCGGAGGATATGCTCGTCCTGGGTCAGGCGGATCCGGCGGCCCTTGATATCCTCCCCGTCGACCGTCGTGCCGCATTTCGACTTCTCGTCGCTAACGGTGATATCCGATTTTGTGTAGATGTGGGACTAGACCATCAGTTAGACGGGTTGCGGAGGGATTGAGGCGGACCTCTTACGCCGTCGCCGGGTTTCACAGGGGCGACCTCGATGATCATATGCTTGCGGGAGATCGAGGTATTGGCGATGGCATGTCGTACTGCGATAGAACGAAGAGTCAGAAGAGCTGAGTTCAAAAGTGGAATGAAGAATGCAAATACCTCCATCCTGCAAGACCCGACCGAAGAGATACTTCTTCCCCGGCCGCAGCCACACGCGCCGTCCTGGATCGATCAGAATCAAACTCTCATCGCAATCTGACTACCAGTACACTCACCTCCCAGGAAATCGCCCGCCGAGTCGAGAATCCACATGAGGGGCGAAATGCGCAAGACGAAATGGGTGTTTGGCCGCAGCGACTCCGAAGACGCTCCCCGGCACGTGCAACACGGGCCCGCCGACGCGAGCTCACGTGACGCGGCGGATCAATATCTGCCTCGTTGGGAAGGCAGTCATGTTCTCGCTCCCCAAACCATGGACGATGGATGCGGCCGAAGAGCCCATCGGGGACGAAATTCCGTCGGAAGCAAAAGGGAATGAGAAGGCGCAAGAAGATGAATACATGACGTTGAAATATTCTTTATTAGGTCCCTCTCTGACGAAGGCGGGACAAGATGCCGTGGATCAGCAGAGGGTGTCGGAAATCATCTACAATGCGTCCAAAGGGTCCAAATTCTTCAACCACGAACAGACCCGCGATCGGGTTCTGACGGAGAAGATCGCTCGGATCTTGAAAGAGAAGACGAGACTGGAAAGCCACGATCTCTCGCACGATCTGCGACGAGCCGATCAGCTGCTGACAGAGCTGGAACTCACTCGCGATCTGACGCAGCATGTCGTACATGTCGACTGCGACGCCTTCTTCGCGGCCGTGGAGGAGTTGGACCGACCCGAGCTGAAAACTGTGCCGATGGCCGTCGGCAAAGGCGTCCTGACGACGTGCAACTACGAAGCCCGCAAGTTCGGCGTGCGCAGCGGCATGGCGTCGTTCGTGGCCTTGAAGCTCTGTCCGCAGTTGATCCTACTGCCGCAGAACTATGAAAAGTACGGCGCCAAAGCGAAGGAGATCCGAGCGATCTTTGCCGAGTATGACCCGCTCTTTGAAAGTGCCAGTATCGACGAGGCGTACTTGAATATCACGGCGTATTGCGACGAGAACCAGCAGGACCCGGAAGAGGCGGTGCAGCGCATGAGGGCTGAGGTTTTGGAGAAGACCAAAGTGTCCGTGTCCGCGGGCATTGCGGCGAATGCCAAAATCGCCAAGATCTGTTCTAATCGCAATAAACCCAACGGGCAATTCCGGGTCCCCAATGACCGAGAGACCATCCTCAGCTTTATGAAGGAACTGCCGGTGCGCAAAGTGAACGGCGTCGGGCGCGTGTTCGAGCGGGAACTCGACGCGATCGGCATCAAGACCTGTGGCGACATCTATCCCCAACGCGCGCTGTTGACCAAGCTGTTCGGCGAAAAGGCCTTCCATTTCCTGGCGCAGTGCTACCTCGGCCTAGGAAGAACAAAGATCCAACCGGTAGAGAATGAGGAACGCAAGAGTGTGGGCACCGAGCGCACCTTTAGCGAGATTGGAAGCAAGGAGGAGTTCCGGCAGAAACTGTGGTCCATCTCGCAGGAGCTGGAGAAGGATCTGGCCTCGACACAGTTCAAGGGGCGCACTTTGGTGCTCAAGGTGAAGCTAGCTACGTTCGAGGTGCTCTCGCGGCAGTGCCAGCCTCCGAGAGCGGTGTCGGTCGCCAAAGATCTCTATTCGTTCTCGCTGCCCATGCTGGAAAAGCTGGAGAAAGAGGTTCCAAATCTAAAGCTGCGACTACTCGGACTGCGATGCACTAATCTCGTCAGCACCAAGAAGGCCGGCATCGACTTTTTTGGCTGGGCCACGCAGTCCAAACCTGCGGAACCCAAACCTGCTGAGCCCACGTCCGACACTGGCGATGTCAGCGAGCAAGAAATTAACACGGAAGAGGCCTTTGAGCGAGCTGCGCATCAGGAGCGGCAGGCGGAGATGAACGAGCTAGAGCAACTCAGTCAGGAAATCTCCGACCCGACAGCCAACGAAGACGAGGCCGAGGAGGCCGACGATACCCTTCCTATCGAGCTATCGGAACCGGTTTACTGGGAGTGTCCGATTTGCTCGCGACCTCACGCGGCCGATGATCGTGCGTTCAATGACCACGTCGACTATTGTCTGTCAAGGCAGACGATCAAGGAGGCGGTTCAGGGAGCGTCCCGAGAGGTGGACGACGGCCCGAAGCCTACTCAGACGACGACGCAGACGCAGACACGCAAGAGGAAACCGACGTCGACAGATGATTCGCGGCAGAAGCGGCTTTTTTTCGTTTGAAAATTGATCTGTTTTCATTGAGTCATTGGAGTGCGGGATGGTACGTATACGGAGGCATGATGATGTACATACTTGAGTCGATGTGAATAGCATCTTGCATAGAAGCAGTAACCCATTGAATCACAGATAAAGAACACTCGTAGTAAAAAGAAATAAAGATAAGATCGTCACATGGATGTGTTCAGGCACTAAGCCCCTTCAGGCACATCAGCCCATGCAGGGACGTTGAGGTAAATCGGTGCCATTCCGGATTCTTCCTTCTTCATCTTCCCATCTTCTTTCTTAAATCTTGCACACTGCATCCTCAATTCTTCATTCTTCATCCGTCATATTATCCCGCACTATACTTGCGGTGTACCGGTGGCCACTAAATGCAACGGGCGGGGAGGCTTCCACTCGACTAACACCGAACGGTACTAGAGTCGCTCTGGCGGTGTTGTTGGCACCTTCGACTAAACTATTCTTCTTCATCCTCATCCACCCTCAACACCCGAACGTCTATTTTAATTTTCTATTTCTGTTTCGTCCTTTTTTTTTTTTTTTTTTCTTCTTGCTCTACCTCCTCATATCCCCCGGCTGGGCCATCATGCTTACAGATCCCCGGGGACTGTCGCAATGCCATGAGAAGTCGCTCTCCTTTCTGCCCCTCGACTGCCGCAAGTATGACCTCCGATAAACAAAACAACAAACCCTTCACTCCCACCCTCAGCGCCGCCTTTCACCGTTCCAGCAAATCCCCCTTGACCCCGAAGCTGGCCACTCCCGCCGGATACCGCACACCGAAACGATTGGCTCCCTCCGACATCTCCTCGTCCTCCTCCAGACCCGATTCCGATTCCCTCCTGAGTGCCAACGTTACCCCACGGTCGGGATCTCGCCTCACCCGACGAGATGGCACCCCGTCCACCACCGGACGCAGCTCGCCCCAGACCCCCTACGTGCAGGCCAGCGTCGTACACCACGGCTCCAATGTCGGATCATACCGGACAGATCGCAGTCCTGTCCGCGCAGGGCGGTTGGAGCCGGCCAGGGCCACGAGAGCCAAGACCTTCACCAACGAGCCTCACCAGCTGTCTCGCTCGAATTCCGCCTCCAACGGTGCCTCGGGCTCGCCCATGTTCTTTCATGCCTCCGACGCGCGATCCTCTCCTTCTGAATTAGAACCTCATGCCCCTCATGCCCCTCCTGCTCCTGCTCCTCGGCCGCGACCGGGGAAAGCACCCTCGCAACAAACCTTCATCTACGCCAACGGAGCCGAGGAGCCCAAATCCGATGGACCGGGCGAGTCCACGGCCTACAAGCGACGGTCGACAGGGCTGTCTCGATCGGTGGTGGGTGCTAAACCGCCTCCCTCCGCCTCCCCACACATTATCTCGCCGAAACTGGGTCATGCCTCGCCGCGACTGTCCGACGGACTGCTGCCGTCGCAGGTTGGATCGCAGGTTGGGTCGCAGGACGGCTCGTCGGATGTGGGCTCTCGCGTTCACAGTCCTCCCTCCGGCAGCTTCTCCCCGCGACTTCCGGCATCGACACCACGACACTTTAAATCCTCGAGTATGGACTCCGGTCCGGGGGCTGGGGCTGCCACCTCGCCGCGGGAGGCTCTCCGACCGAGTCCGATCATCGTCTCGCCGGGGGACGCCAAACTCGACGCCGGCAGTCTCGCCTCGGAGCCCATTCCCCTTCGCCCGCGGATATTCAGTAACGGGTCGACGGCGTCGGCAGATACGTTTGCCTCGGCGCAACAGAGCCCGGTAAAGGAGAATGCCGCACCGAAAGACGATCCGGCGGCGGCAGCGCGCACGGAGCGCAAGATCATGGACCTGGAGATCAGCAACTCGTCACTGCTGGCAATCAACCGCACGCTCGAGCGCGAGATGCGGAAACAGAACGCCGAACTGCGTCGATTCCGTCGACTCAGCCGGTCTGGTCGGTTGTCCGTGGCGCCGTCGACGCGCTCGGTGTCGGGCACCTCGCTGAGCATCATGAGCGAGCTGGACGAGGGCAGCGAACGCTCCTCCATGCGCTCGCCTGACGAGCTGTCAGACTTCAGCGACTCGGAATCCACGGCCGAAGACGGGGTTATGAGCCCGGATTCGCAGGCCGACCACGACGCGCGACACCAAGCTCGCGATGAGAAACGGTTCTTCGTCGATCTCGCCAAGCACCAGGAATTGCTGGCGGATAGCCAACGCATGAACCAGAGCCTGAAGCGCTGTCTGGGGTGGACAGAGGAACTGATCACCGAGGCGAAGAAGGCCCTGGAGTACAATGTGCATGTCAACGACGTAAAGCTAGGCGGACGAGTCCTGTCACCGGAAGAGCTGAACGAGATTGGCGAGATAGCGCGGGACATGGCGCTGCCGGATGATTCTGATTCTCATTCCGATTCTGACTTCGAGTACGAATCTGATCTCGATCTGCCTGCATCGGAGTCCGCAACCATCACAGCGGAAACATAACTAGATACCCAGCATCTACTTCTTCTTTCATCTCTTTTGTGTATTTTTTTTCTTATTTTCTTTCTTTTTCTTCACACTTCAAGGCCTGTTCTTTCCAGCCCGCGAATACCCTTTCATTCTTTCAATTGACTCTTCGTTTTCTACTCTATCTTTTATACTTCCGTTTCACTCACCGCAGAGCAGAGACAGAGATTAGACAGCGGGCCTTGTCTTTTTCTTCTTCCCCTTTTCATCTGTTAGATCGATTTATCGACCTTAATACGCATACACACCATATATTTCCTTTCTCTATCTCTTTTCATTTTACATTCTCCATTTTCCTTATAATCCTCTGCTTCTACTCATCTCTGTTCTGTTTTGTTCTATTGATTCATTCCGAACGATTTCGATTCTATAAACGATATAAAGTGGCGAGTAGGTTAGGTCAGGCTAGGTTCTGCTAGATTAGGGTGATTTGATTTGATGTGATTAGAATAGTCAAGATCTGGTACTTTAGATAGATACCCGATGTTTTAATGATTCGATATGAGATTTTGATTGATTTGACTTGGTTTTGCATTAGAATTGACTTTGTTTTCTTCTATAGCGATGATCGCACGGTATCAACCCGGTCTACGAAGATTCGATACTGTTTGACTCTATTAAATAGGTACACTGTATACCAGCTGGGCTGATTATGTAGACGTTTTGATGCCTGAGGCAAGTAACCAAGCATGGCACCTTTTAGATGGGCAACACCCTGGAAGACCTCCTTTCTTCCTACATCAATTAACCCGTCAGTTCAGTATTGATCTAAATGATCCATTCCTTCCATTCATTTCATCATCTTTGACTGCTGCGGTGCACCCGATCTCTGCAGCACTTCTACAACTTGGACAGCATAAGATTACGACAACTCCGTGAATATATAAAAGGGATTCTACCTCTCATGAACATTCCAAATACCCTTTTTCAGTCCAAGACCGACAAGCAGGGGATGCGTCCATCCGTGATTGACCGATTCCACATTAGTTACAACCATATTACCATTATTATTGATGTGCTGTGATAACTGATAAGTTCAGGTCTCTATCTCGTACTAAGGAAAGAATCAATCCAACCCGACCCACACCCCCCATTCCGTTCCTCCCCAAAACCCCCAGTTTCTCGCATCAGTTAAGACAGTCGCAGCAACGGTTATAATCCCTGCAGGTATTTACTGGGTTGGTTTATGCCCTGGAACTTATCATTATAGCGTTTCGAGTTGAAATATGACCACCGCTGGAGACGGACATTTTCAACTCGACTATCATCTGCCAGACCCGCTGGATTTCCCGGATGTGAATCTGGACGAATTCCTGAACTGTTTCGATGATCCTCCTATCTCCTTGGACCTACAAGGTCAAAAGACCTGTCCAGCTCCGAACGATTCCCTTCATATCAGTGACCGAAGGAGTGGCTCACGTCAGGACGTGAGTGATTCGTCCTTTCCCAGAGAAAATGAGAAGAACCAACCGACAAACACCCCAAATTAACACAAGTTCTCCAACGTGTGGCCACTCTTGACATCCCCAAACCCCACCAGACAAGTAGTCGGCACGCACGGTCGACCGAACACCATCAATATGGAAGCATCCATTCATGGATTATTCTTCGAGGCCGACAAGTCGCGTACAGCGACAACTACGACAGACGGCTCGCCTCCCTCCGCAGACTTGATCTGCTACCGAAGGAATTTGTTCAAGGTCAATGCTACGGTATCACTCCCGCCAGATGGTGGATATCTAGCATTAGCCGAGGATCAGCGCATGGAGAGGATTGTCGGCCTCCACGCCCAACTCCATGCAATAGATAGCATGCAGAACCGGAAGACGGACCTGGTTACGGCGTCCTCTAAACATACGCCACCCGCTGGCCCGCGGGGGGGGGGGGGGGGACTCCCAGCCATTATTTGTGTCCATCAGACTCGATCAACCACGGGCAACTCAGTCACGTCCACGTCCACCAATAACTATCTCGTGGGAGCGGATCCGGATCCGGAAATCCACGATCAAATCTCCACGCCCTGAGTCCGAACAGACCTATCGAATCTGTGTCGAGGTCGTCGGTACTCTCTCCAATGGTCGTCTAGTCTCCTTGGCACGTTCGGAAAGCAGACCTATCATTGTGCGTGGAAGATAAATGTTACCTGTCAGATCAGCAAAACCTCCGAATCAGTCAACCCTGTCCAGTGGAAGCCCCAGTTCAAGATCTGACCCTTACAAACCCTCCCGTTCCCTTCCCTGAAACGCCAGCCGGGGGGAGCGCCGGGCGGTTATCAGAGGCTGGGGGAGGATGTGACATTGTTGAGGGTACAAGGCCGATCTCTACTGGCTCGTCAGTACCCCAATGCGGCAACCATGACCAAAAGCCTCCGGGCAATTACACTTATCTTCCCACGCCGGTCATGGACTGGTCTCCACCGGTGGAGGCCTTTTTTGTAAGTCACTCTGCCTGTTCTATCATATCTGTATACTCACGACTTACCCTGGCCGCCTCCTAGCGACCTCATCAAGTGCAACACCGAAAACCTGTGGAATCCGTCTCTCGCTCCACCACAAAGCGACGGTATTACATGCCAGACAAATCCAAGCCCGGATCTTAGCATCGTATCTCATGTCAAAGGAAGCTGGGCTCCTGTCCTCATTTAATTTATATCACTCTAGCAAGCGGTATCCTATTCCCTATATCCATTCCCATTGATGCAGCATTATTGGTCTTGTCAACACGAATAAGTAATGACAGGTCTTCCTCGTTGCCACATATCACGATCTGTCTTATCTATATCTAACTGGCCATTTTCAAGGGCTCCGTCGGCTCCGTCGGCTTATTTGCATTCATGGATAAATACGCGGACCAGAAGACAGCCACGGTATTAGAAACCAAAAGACGATATTGCAGAGAAACAAAGAAGTTGACCATCCGGACACCTGCCAATCCATGTTAGAATATTCACCCGTCCTTGAATAAAATTATATATCTATCTGATTTGGTTACTTACCAGGCCATAACTCATAATTCTGCAAAAGGACATCAGTGAATGTTGATTCCACCTGGTCCCTAGCTCTCTCTATTCGTCTGGTCACATTATCGCAGTTCGGCTGGGCCAATTGAACCAGTGTAAAAAGGCCCACGGTGGAGACGGGGGCAAAGACGAGTTGATCCGTCGCAACTTGGGCGACTGTGCTTGCGAGTTTCGATGAAAGCTGGATTCGAGTTTGCAGATATCTGTACCTTTTGTGTGACATATATCAGCAAATAAAAAATTAACCAATATACATTTTCAACATTCGGAACATGGTAAGGGTAGGTTCATTTATACCAAACAGCCATTGTCGGACCAGGCCATTTTCCTGGATCGTGTTGACCTTCCCAATTACCGCATTGGAACCCGAGGACGCAGGATCGCCAACCTCAGGTATGTCAGTTTTCCTCTCGGTCCGATCATCAGGCTCATTCGAGGACACGGGATCAACTAGAGTGGAACTGGAGCTGGAACTGTCTGCTGTCGGCGTGGGTATGATCGGGCTGCTCCTGGGTGCCGTCAATGCACTGCGTGGTTCTTGTCCGGTCAATTGTCGTGCAAGCGCTAGCTGGGCCTCGATGAGAAGAGATAGAGAATCGGACTCTGGTTCATTGTCGCTCTCCTGAATATCATCGGGCAGAACGGCCGGCTTTGGGTCGGATACCTCTGGGATGGCTTAGCAAATGACTCTTACAGGCTGCATCAGCCGGGAGAACTCACCAACGACCGGATACAGGTTCTCCTTGATCAGATCCCGATTTAGGTTTTTAGCCAGCGACGAAAAAGCCGGATCTGCTGCTTTTGTGCCAGCAGGCTCGATTTTGGCTCTAGTTAACGCCTTCCGATTCCGCGGTGGACAGATCAGGTGCTGTCGGAATCGGTGGTGCCATCGCTGCATCTTCACCTCGATTTGCAGGTCCATGTAGAATTGCTTGGAGCCATGGTGAAAGACAAGCGCAGTGTGCACGATAGAGTGGTGCACGGCCTGCCGTTCCAGCTCGTTTTCTTCCAGGTGCCAAACAAGTTGTTGATACCGACTATCTCGAGGGTATGTGTCGTCGGACGAGTCGGCTGCAAATCGCGCCCCGGTAAATTTCAATCGCAAGGTGTAGTTCACTTCCGACTTTCTCGACATCCTGGTTCCTTCGAAACTAGCATTGGCGGCTCCAACTTTGGGGTTAACCTCGAATGTCTTCGATACTTGTCGCTCCCTTTTTCGCCACTCAGAGTCTGCGGGCCAAAGAACTCTGTGACTTCGAGGCCTGAAATTTTCTTTCTAAATGGCGCTCTTACGTGCTTTTTAAGGTGGCTGTCAGCGTCGTGGAAGTTCATGGTGATGGTTGCTTGTGCAAGCTTGCAGTCGGCGGGTTGGTGAAATGTGAGGTCCAGGTACATCAGGCCGGAATCTCGACCACGGAGTTGTCCCAACGCATCTTGGACATAAGAAAGCAACAATCGACTCGCAGCCTTCCGACCTTGAGGTCACACAGACTAGCATCCGACTCAGTTTGGCATACATCGACATATTTAAACGGTTTGGTAGAAGGCAGTGGGAAATTGGAAGACATCGTCTCTGAGGGGTTCTTAACTATAGTTACGTGAAGGGAGGGAGGCCCCAGGCTGCAATAAATAGGGAGGGACTGACATGGATGAAGTAGTGCCTCCACAACCCCATGTTCCTTTTCTCAAGAGGAGGCGGTGCCAGCCACAGCTAACAGAGCGGCTGGGCTGCAGCGTTTCATTGACCTCTATGATTTGTGCTGCTTATGCAGGTCTGGGGCCTTGGCAAGGCTGTGCGAAGACCCAGCTATCTTAGCTGAAGGCAACCTCGTTTTTATTGTTTAACCATAGCCGCCATCGCTATGACGTCCAAAGTCACCATAGGCCCAAATTCTCATGCACCAGATCACCCTGTCACTGACAAAGAAGATGCGTCCGAGGCCCATGTTCATCCACCCTCCGAGACGGATGAAACTGATGATGAATTGGCACATCACCCCTATTCGAACGAGCTGAGACCGAGGAGTTCTACCGCGAGACCATCAAGAAGAATACCCGATGGCGTATCAAGTTCGGAATCGTCCTCATCCGTATCCACCCATCCCGAGGAGTGGCTGATCTCTTCCGGCGACAACGATAAAGACATTACCGTCCATGTCAACCTAGACGCAGGGCTGTATATAGAGCATTATTTGGACCATTTAGCTAGACTGTGTCGACGGGGGCATTTCAACCAGGGAGTCTGGCTATTTGAGGAGCGCCTCGCCCCCATGTCGATTTTTTTCCCCGTTGTAGCCGAATATGCAGACCTTTTCCTATAGCAAGAGAACTTCGGGCGACTTCAACAATTCATCTCTAGCCGCCTCGTTGATACTCATGTTAGCTTCTCCGACGAGAAAACCCTTTTACTGAAGACTCTGAAATCTCTTGCCGGCATTTATACCGGAGGGAGAGAGGTCGTGTAGATACTAACCGTAGGGATCACATTTTTATTTCCTGTCAGACGCAGAGGACCTTTACCGTCCTCGTTGACCTAGTGAAAGACAAAGTCAGGCGCCTGGGCTTTGAGCGCAGCAGGAAAGATCTCGTCCGGCATATTTTTCAGAAACTCGCGGCTGATGCTGGAGAAGTAGCCCACGGGAGCGACGTCAAGGTGCTCGGTCAAGCTGAATCCCAAGAGTTAGTATAGTATAAATCGGGGACAAACCTGTTCAAGACCACCGTGCCGACGTGGATCGGGCGTCCGGGGAGGCGAAGGTTAAGAGGCAATTTTGAGAGTAAGGCAATTGAATTATAGGAGAAATATTCTGAGAGAGTTAATTGACTGATTGAACACCGATTCTAGCAGGAAGTGACGGCTTTAATACTTCACCTTGTCCGAAGTGTTTGGCAGGAGTATACAAAGTCTTCGCATCTTTCCGCCAGCGCTCACCTAAACTTTCCGTCCGGCCCGCGTGAACTTGCCATCCGCAATCTACGGCAGTCCTTTCACGGCATATTAGACTGCGTACTGTGTGCAGTATAGTAGCTGCTGGAGTCTTAGAGGGATTCTACTATTTGATCTACTATATTTACTGCCATGCAAGCTTGGAGTAAGATTACCCGCTAGTGACCTTTTTCAGGTTAAAGTAATTGTTTGATAATAAATAATTATTTACTTGGTAGTGTTACTGGGTGCTTTAGGGGTGCTTTGTATTGCGATGACCTACGTTTGTATGGTAGTGTATATGGTGGGTGGGATGGTAAAATCCTGATGGGATTGATTCTATGTTGGGTTTCCGCAGTGGCGCGGCCTGTGGCCCGTGCAGTGTAACTTTTTGTTTAAACGATTGAAAGATTTAAGCAAGTTAGGTATAGTGTGCCTATAGAGTAACAAAGATCGCTTTCAGCCGGTAGAATTTATGGAAAATTAAATTCAAGTTTTTTGTTACTAGGCGGAGTACTCCGGGGTATAGTGTCTTGGCTTTCTGGCGGCCGCCCGCCTCCACTTGGTATCCGCCATCGGCCTCGGGAATAGATCTATGCCGAGTCGCGAGCACCGAAGACCCTGCATCTTGACAAATCCGCTCCCATTGAGGTGTTGGTGATCGGCACCAGCCTGAGCTTAAAAGCCGCGACAATTGCGTCCTTTGAATCAATAAGTCTGCGATTTCAGCGGCACGAGAAACAAGCAGCGACAGCGAGAATGGCGGCCATTCTTTTACAAAACGGCACTGTCTTGACCCACGACAATGACGATCATGTTGTGGCGTTAAGAGACCATGATATTCTTATCATAGGGAACAAAATACAAGCTATCGGGCAGGCCCTTACCTTGTCTGATAATACTCAAGGCCGAATCATCGACTGCAGCGGCAAAATAATTTCCCCGGGGTTTATTGATACGCATCACCACCTATGGCAGACACAGGTAGTTGCTATCCTTCAATTCCTCATCAATCATTGTGTTTCTGATGCGAATCGTCTTCTAGATGAAGGGCAGGTTTGGGGACTTGAAGTTCATGGACTACATGGTTGCAGGTATGTGATGGCAAGTGCCGAGCTGCTAGATTTCCGCAAGAACCATCGACCTTACTCACACACGCCCAGGCAACATCCAATCATTCAATTATACACCAGATGACATCTTCTGGGGCCAGCTGGGCGGTTGTCGAGAGAGTATTCATAGCGGGGTCACGACCGTCGTTGACCACGCGCATATGACATACTCCTCTGAGCATGGTGAGATCATTTATTTCTATAGCCTATAACGACTAACTAATTACTCTTTAGTAACCGAAGCAATCCGCGCGACTGCATCATCTGGATTACGGTCATTCTTCTGCTACACGCCCATCTGGCGTATTAAAAGTTGGTCATCATCTGAAGCCCAGTATGACGAAGACCTCCTGCCAGACTGGTGGTATCAGACACTGGAGTCGCTTGCTAAAGCCAATCCATTTGGACATCGACGAGTTATGCTTGGTCTAGGATTTGACGACTTTAAACTTCCCAAGGAGGAGGTTCAGAATCTCTGGGCTAAAGCTCAATCCCTTGGTCTCGGCCTTATCACCACACATTTCTGTGCGAATTATATGAAGAGTTAGTTCCACTCGTTTTTCCATCTCTAATTCCTCTTCATGAGAAACGTGTTCACGCCAAGGATTCAGACTCAGTCAAGCTCCTCAACGAATATGGCCTCCTAGACCAGCCCATCCTCTTCTCCCACGTCAACGGAATCACCAAAGAAGACGCAAAGACCCTCATGCAGCACAACGCTCACTTTTCCACCACCCCAGAATCAGAACTTCAAATGGGCCTGGGCGAGATTGTTGCTTTCCGCCCTGACATCAAGCGCAACGGCTCGATAGGTATAGACTGCCATGCCAATAACTCGAGTGATATCCTGACGCAACTCCGTCTTGGTATGCAACATGCCCGTGGTATTGAGAATACGGAAGCTCTAGGTGCTGGACAGTATCCCTCTGTGCAGATCAAGCTTGAAGAGGCCTTCAATCTAGCTACAATCCAGGGGGCCAAGGCTGTTGGGATGCAAGATCAGATTGGACGGATTGCTGTTGGAAAGCACGCAGATTTGGTGATTTTTGACACAACCTCACCCAATATGGTCTGTGCAGCAGAAGAAAATCCGTTGGCTGCTGTTTTGCTGCATGCTAACGTGGGGGATATTGAGATGGTGATTATTGACGGGGTTGTTCGGAAAGAAAAGGGCAGATTACTTGATGCGGAAATTCTAGATGGTCCTAATGGCCAGGTGATCAAGGTGCTGGATCAGAGAGAGCTGTCAAAAAGGCTTCTCACGAGTCGCGTGGAAATTAACAAGCGGAGGGAGGGACAAAATGAGGAGAAGGGGATGGAGTTCTTGTATAAGACCTTTGGGTGAAGAGGTTAGCTGTCTCGCGCTTTTATGTCTATTTAATAGTGGTGTGCTTTAGTTGAGTTAGTGAGAGCTTAAGGTGTTGCTATTATTATTACTGCTAACTATCATTCTCTAGGTTTACCATTTGGATGTACTCTGTACTGGTCTTCAGCTTGGCGCTGTTGGGAAAGCTTCATGATCTAGCCATAGTAGGCTTAACGTCGTGAACTAACGCAGGTGCTAATCCAAACACGGTAATTGATCTCCCCGACCCCCCGCAGGACCCGAAGGAAACTAAGAGGAAGTTATCACAGTCAATCGTTCCGCTCAACACAATTGGTTGGAGTCTCGTTGTCTCTCTCGGACTTGGAAAGATCTTTTCTCACATGTAGCTGTCAGCATTGAAGGGATTTTCCAAGAAACTCGAGCCACCTTACTTCATTATTCCGGCATGGCAGACAACCAGACAACCATCGTGCTAGCTGGCGACTTCAATTGGTGAGGTGAATATATGGGACTTCGAGATCATAATAGTGCACTTGATTGTAGAAATACATGACATCTACATTGGTTCATTACTTAAAAAAGTAAGTGAAGTTTGGCAAATAAAATACCGATTGCTAGCATTTACTTCTTGTACTCCTACTGATTAATATATAGCGACATATTCCCGTCGGGTGAACACCTACATTAGAACCATCAAAAAGTTGGGACAAAATATCATGGTTGCAAGCTCTAAGATTGAAGCATTATCTTTGAAGACAAATTAAGTTCCATACCGATGAACTTCACTGCCATGTTGATACTTCGAACAATTCGAAAAGTACGGGTTTGATGCCTGAGGCCAGAGTAAGCCACCGGCGCCAAGAATGATCAGGCATCAATCTAAATTTAGGCTCGCAATCCAGGCACTCGCCACTTTAGCTTTGACATCCATCTCCATCAAAACCCAATTATTCACTCAACGACAATGGAACCTAACCATAAATTCCAATGCCCCAGGCCGCGAAATATCCGGGCATGTGCCCACTGTCGCGCCAAGCGCACGCGTTGCTTGCGCGAGCTCGCATATTCTCCGTGTCGGCGGTAAGCTTAATTAAGAACCGGGAGGCTGATCATGACCACTGGCTGACGAGGCGAGAAGCTGTCAAGCATTGCATTTACCATGTCAAATAGACGATCGCACTGCGTCCGCAAAGAGTGCACGTCCGACTGCGTCAAAGTTAGAAGAAATTGACGTGGTGTCGGGATTGTTCGGCGCGTCGCAGAAACCGCCTCCATCTGACAACCTTGTCGGTTTTCATAATCGCATATTTAAAGAGAAATTTTGGAGATCCGAGTCAATTCCGACAGATCAGTTACCACATATCTCCGATGGACCGGGCGTGCGACCGCGAGTGCTGGATCAGAAGAGGGCCGATGAGCTAGTAGAGAGGTTCTGCGCCAAGAATAGCTATTTTCCGTTTGTGACTGTTCCGGACGATATTGCTTCTCCGGAGCATCGGTTTTTGTATCTGGCGGTCTTAACAGTGGCTGCTACGGAAGACATGCCTTTGTTGCGAAGTCTCGATACTCGGTTCCGCGCTGTGTTGGCGGAGAGGGTCATTGTTGCGGGAGAAAAGAACCTGGATTATCTCCAGGGGTTGCTTGTTTACCTTGCTTGGTAAGTTTTCATCAAAAAACTTAAAGATAATGCTTAATGGATACTAGGTATAACATGAATGTCCGTCCAACGAACTTGCAGATCCATCAGTATCTGCATATCGCCGTTTGCATGGTGTCTGAACTTCGATATAACGATGAGGCTTTTTTAGCCGCTGATCAGAATTCTTCTACTATCAGTGAAGCCAAAAATGCCTGTTTGGGATGCTACTATCTCTCCTCACTGTAAGCATCTATCTGCAATCCGAAAGACGAGTCTGATGTCTTAGGATGTCAACCCAAAATAAACGGCCAAATATCGCTGTTCTTCCGGAAACTCTCAAATCATACTTTTCCGAACCAACCCAGTCGGACTATCCACACGCACAAATGATGTCGCGCTGTTTTCAAATGCAGATGAACGTAGAGGCGGCATACCGGAATGAGAGCCCAGTGCATGAGATATTCAGAGATGATTTTCTAGACACCCGTAAGTCATGATCCTGTATGCAAGAGTCGAACTCATGAATTTCAATCAGCGCCAATCAAAATCGCACATTTGTTCCTCTCCTTCTTCAAAGCATACACTCCTACTTTTCACCCGGACCGAAGCACCGCCGCCGGCCTTCAGGCAATCACCACCACCGCAACCGAATTTCTAAATTATCTCGTATCGCTTCCCATGAACGAACTATTCAATTTCACCATTGCAGAATGGACTCGACTGATAGTCGTTATCCGCGACGTTTTAGAGTTCCTCTCAGCCGCTGCAAGTCAACCAGACCTTATTCCAATAGCTCGAGTGCATGCCCAACAAGTATCCGTCCTCCTCGAATGCCTCGCCAACCGTCTGACGCAGGGATCCCAGTCGGGTCGTAACCCTGGCGAATTCCCGGATATGCTGTACCTATTCAAATCAGTCTTAGATCTACTACTTCCGGTTGAAGCGAAGATTGGGTTACCTGCCGAAGACGAGCAGGATCTAAGCCAAACTGCACATATAGGTCCCCAATTCAAGCAAGGACAGTGTCCTGCATTGGTGGGTATGCGGAAAACGGACTTCTGGAGTGCGTATCAGAATAACCTGGCTGATATGCCTTCCTATGATCTTGAGATCGACTTTGGCGATCTGTTCGGGGATGCGCCGGGGGTGGAGCTGTCGCATGAAGAGTGGATTGATGCTGCTAATACGTTGAACATGTGAGGCCTAGCTTCAAGATTTATATTAATGCAGGATAGCTCTCTACTCAAATCATGATTTACGACTTTATAGCAGACATTCTCTAAAAGCACCTGTTGATCTTGACTAGCAAACGCAGACATCACCTCTAATCCACCCCTCAACACAAATACCATCTAATCCCTAATAAACTCCCCATCCAGACCCCTGGGCAAATAATCCAACCCCCTCCTCGCCAACCCCTTCAAAGTCTCCCCTCTCCTGCCCTCTAGCAGCCACTGTTCGAACATATCAACTCCCGCAAACGCACCCCCAGATGTCCAAACCTTGCCATCCACAACCCATCTCTCTTTCTTCCACTCCGTGGTAGGACACTCCTTCTTCGCCACGTCAAGGAACTCCCAATTCGTCGTCGCCTTGACTCCATCCAACAGTCCCGCCTTACTTGCCACAATAGCACCCGTGCATGTCGTGAACAGGAACTCTACCTCCTTTACCCTCTCCTGGAGGAACGAGACATACGACTCCGGGATATTATTGAAGAACTGCGGCCCCGGACCTCCGAGAAGGAGACATGTTAGGGGCGGACAGGTAGAGAAAGTGGCAGTGGGGACGATGATCATCCCCGAGTGCAGTTTCACCGGGTCGAGCGTTGGCGCGAGGAAGATGAACTCGACGTCGATGGCGTGAGCGGCGAGGCCGGCGGGCATGTAACCGTCGGATTCCATCTCCGCGAAAAGCTGTTTTGAGGAGGAATGGATGAGGTCCATCGGGCCGACGACGTCGAGGACTTGGAAGTTGTAGAGGGGGATGCCGAAGACGTACTTCTTTGCGGTGTTGGGGGTGGAGAGGGACATTTTGTTGGTTGGTTGGTTAATTTGCGTGTGGCTTTTCAAATGAGGATATTGAGGATAGGCTTCTTGATCAGAATGCTGCTTCAGTGGAAGGGAGTGTATGGATAATGAAGATAGGGCTATTTATACATCCCTCAAATGGCATACTTGAAGCTATAGATACTCCCCCTCGCGTAGAATTTCCTTCCGCTGCTGATTGGTCGCGTATTCTTGCCTTCCGGTGGATGTTAGTCAGATCGTCAGCTGACCCGCCGAGCCCTTGGCGGTTGAGACGAAGATTCAGATGTTGTCAATGGAAAGGAGTTTCTGAGCTAGCATTTCTCAGAGAGTTCTAGGATTGTAGGTATGTTACAAGGAGAAAACGATAGAGCTGGGATGGTATTCTCTGAAAACTACGTTGAGTAGCTGTAGTTGTTGTTAAGTGCGATGGTTTTCCTACTACGCGTATTTTATCAAAGGCATTTTGATAGATACATTGGGCCATATGTGGATTACCAGAGAGAGACGTGCTTCGGTGAGGTTTTTCATGTCAAGGTCAGCTAGTTCAAGTCAACGGTAGAACAGGCTATAAAATCCCCATACCACATCAGAATTCATAGAGTGAAGTTGAAAACAAATCGTTCGGCCGAGAGGATGTAAAGCAAACATGGAAGAAACCATAAAAGGAATCATGAGGTATACCAAAGGCAAAAGAAGTAACGGATTAATCAAATAACAACCCTCCTCTTCCCCCCATCCAACACAATCGTCTCCCCATTCAAATATCCACCCGAAAAACTCGCCATCCAGAGCACCAATCCCGCAATATCAACCTCCCCGCCACCTCTAGTGAGAGGGATATGCGTAGCCGGAAACGAGCCGTCAGACACGCCTGTCCCTGCGATCCTGAACCGCTGATAAAGCGGACAGGTCATATCAGAATAGAACAAACCAGGTGCAATGCCATTGACTCTGATTTGATGATCTGCCAGAAACGAACACCATATTGAAACCATATGCAGAAGAGCTGCCTTTGATAAACCGTATGCAAACCCGGCAGGGCGATTCACCAGCGCGCCGATCGAGCTGGTGATGATGACCTGTGGGCGGGGTGGAGACACGGTGTCTTGTTGTGGAGGGGGGCGGGAGAGATTTGCGTTTGCAAGGAGAGGAAGAAAAGCGAGAATAGTGTAGTGGCTTCCTGTAATGTTCACATCGAAGACACGGGTGAATGAGTCCATGGGGTGAGAAAAGTGGTGGTCGCGAAATTCCCGGAGAGTTGGGGGGGTGAAGGGTCTGGATGTGGGATTCGGAGGAAGACAGGTAGGAGGGCCCACGATGCCGCTATTCACGATGAGGAGGTCAATATGGTCAGTCTGGGCTGCGATGGTGCGGTACGCTGCCTCGAGGGACTCCTTGGAGGTGACGTCTGTTGGGACGGGAATAAGGGAGTGGTTTGATGCCTGGGCGCAGGCTTCTTGAAGAACATGCTCCCGACGACCGAGAATGAAGACTTTGGATGCATGATTTGTATCGAGAGCGAGGGCAATGGTGCGACCAAGGCCTGATTATTTGAATTAAAGGTTAATAGTGAGGCTATGAAGAAAGGGGATAGTTAATAGACCTACCGGATCCGCCACCAGTGATGACGGCGACAGTGCCTCGAACAGAGAATAAGGAAGATGCATCGAGAGACATGTTGCTTTCTGTGCAGTCTGGAGGATACACACCAGATTCCGTTGTCTTTATGGGGACTGATGTATGGGGCCGATTACTAGAGATCTCCAGAAGAGAGAGCGACCTACCTAATATCGCGGTACTAAGAGGTCCCTAGAACGATCTAATGATTTCAATATCGCTGGCCAAGCCTCCAAGAACATGCACGCATAATAGTGACAAATAACTCAGCAGACGTGGCCCATCCTACAGTCGTTCCAGAACTCCGTTCAGTCTCTGAAGTCTACAGCTTGGCTGCTCGATTCATATGCCCCAGTGACTTCCTCCTCGGCCTAATTCAGAACTTCACTTTTTGTGACCAACCACGACATATTCTGGGTTCTGACTCGGGCAAAGTTAGAATTAGACTAGTTTGGGAACCACCTCACGAACTTCCAAGATCAATACCAAGAATACCAAGAGTCCGTCAATGGCGAAGACACAAGTTAGCTTCTCAACCTAGGCCAGTCGATAAGAATAAGAGAAGTGGCTAAGAGAACCGTCGACATAAGACATAGTAGGCAGGTTACTCAGATAAAGCGGACATGACTACAGGGGCGATCTGTATTGCCTTCTAATTTAGACATAGGACCTCTTCGTTAGTATTGGGTTGGGCTTCACTGACTTAGGGCGAGCACAAAAATTATTTCAAGGACGATTATGTTCTGAAGGGGTCAATCAGTACTAAATTGTGGAGATTTGATGTGGCTTTCAGAGATATAATATGTTTCTTCTGGCAATTCACCCTATATACCCAGAAAATGTTGAGAGAATAACCCTTCAAAATGCCGTTCAACGAATTAACCTCCAGCACCAGACTTCGCGCTCCCCTTACAATGATTGACACTCCCTACTCGTACGTACTGCAATTAAAAGAGCTAATTATTCGCTGTCGCGCTGCTCATTCAACCTCATTGACCCTGGCCTGAAGATGTCCAGCCCAATATAGCTCCCATATTACTCCAGGAACCCAATCATGCCAGGGTTCAGCGTAGCTGGAGACGTGGTCACGATCCAAGCCTTCACTAAGCGATCAATATGCCCCGATCGAGAGTTCAAGGATCTCGGTAGGGGCTTACTAGCTGTGGACGGAGGCTCTTGGAGGACCAAGGGGTGTAGCTCTTTCCCCGGGCTGCGATGGTGCCGTTACCATTTGATGAGCGCAAGGCAAAATTTATCGTAGAAACTACAGCAGCTAAGAGCCTGGTGGTTTCGACGATGTGGCAGAGATGAATAGTTTATTCCCTGAGAAGAGGTGTTTTTTGTTGTTGCCGAGCCAAGGGGGAGGGTGGCGGGAGAGAGAAGACGAAGAATGTGCAGCAAGGGATAGACATTTTGGCGAAGGGAACATTTGCCGAGAGCTTGAAGATCAGATTGAATTGAATAGTTAATTGTGTGATTATTAAAACTTTTATGTAACTAAATTTACGACTAGACCGACGAAAGGAAAGAAAGGTAGGAATCCATACCGAAACATCTAATGCAAGAAACCTCTCTCCTTCCACCCCCGTATATACCCCCTCGTCACCTCCTCGCTGACAGCTCCAACTCTCGATAAAGTGGATGAATGCTCTCTCGCCTTGCTGGTGTCCAATAGTAGCCCACCGCAAGACATGCGTTCAAAATTTTCCTCTAGCCAGTCCGCCCCCCGAACAGCAGGGTTATCCTCAGACGAGCCCGAAAAAGACTTCACGCGTTGGATCCACTCAGCAAAAGGAACGATGTTACTCCTTGGGACCCCTAGCTCATCTGCTAACAAAGTTATCATGTCTTTCCACGGCTGCCGAACAGGATTGTCAATATGGTACACAGGGTGTGGCTTATTAGTGCTTAGAAGCAAATCGACAACAGTCCCCGCAACATGATCAACCGAGGCCCATGAGACCACGCCCCTGAAGTCGGGAAGAAGTTTTAAAGTCTGCGCGGACTTGATGATGGCGGGTAGATGCTCGCCAGAATTCCAGTACCCAGAGACACTGGATCCGGCGATTTGTCCCGGGCGAATCACCATCGCTTCGAAGCGGTCTGGGTGCTGGTGGAGGGTCTCGTCGAGGATCCGCTCACAGATGTACTTGGCTTCACCGTAACCATTGGGAAGAACCCATTCAATCTTGGCTGATTCTTCAGTGACGATGGGTTGGCCGGACAGCAAGGGACGATGACCAACAGTGCCGATGGAGGAGATTAGTTGAAATCGTATGGGCTTCGTGCGAAAGCTGGCAGCATCGCGGGCCAGATCGATCAGATTACGCATCACTTTGAACTGCGGCTCGAAAGCAGAAAGTCTGGATATTCCGTTCATGGGCCAGGCGTTGTGTATTATGTGGGTTACTGTCCGCGTCAGATTGGAGAGCTGATCGGTGGTAAGCCCGAGGTTGAGCTCTGAGGTGTTCGATTCGATGACCTCGAGTTTGGATAGTTCTTGCGGAGTGAGATCAATCTCTTTGTCCACGAAAGACTGCATCTGACGGTCAAAAGCGTCTTCTTTCGACCGACGATTCAGGCACACAACCGTTGCAACGCCAGGATCTCGAACTAATCGCGCCACAACATGACATCCCAAACTTCCAGTAGCACCGGTGACCAAGACACTGACACGATCGTCGGAGATGGCAGCCACAGGTCTTGTGGGGGCCTCAAATCTCTCAGCAGCGCGTTGAATATACTCCCCGGTCGCCTTGCTTCGAGCGGCATTATCAACAGCCACCATGGGCGAAGTTAGATTCTTCCCCAACGGCAACCGGTCGCGCTGTCCCCCGGAAGCCGTTGCAAAAATGACTCTCTGCACACTAACCTCGGGCGAGTATCCATCAGTCCAATCCACATGTCCATACCCGACTGCATGCAGGTCTGTTTCCCAGCGGGACTCATTCGTGATCGCATGCTGTCGTCCATCATTAAAAACCCACCACCCCCGGAACAGACCGAAAACGATATCAATGGCAAACACGGGTCTGGTCATCTCCAGCATCATGAGCACGCCGTCATCTCGAAGAGCCTGGCGCATATGACGTGTTGACTGCTGCAGATTCGACGTCGCGTGCACGGCGTTACTCGCGATGATGATATGTTGGGTGCGAAGGAGGTCGTCGGCCGGGGGCTTCTCGATATCGTGCACGCGATACTGCACAAACGGGTAGTTTTTGAATCGGCGACGAGCCTGCGCGACAAACCCGGCTGATATATCGGTGAAGGTGTATTCAACGGGGATGTTGAGCTTAGCTAGGCCGGGGAGAAACCATTTTGTCCCTCCACCTGTTCCGGCGCCCATCTCAAGGATCTTTAGAGGGCTCCGTGTGGTATCGATTGAACCCACTAGGCGCTTGATAAATTCAAGCATTTGCTTGTATCCGGAGACGTTGTGGGGCTCGTCACCGTACATCCACGAGACAAGTTCTTGACCTTCCTTGGTGCCGAAGATTAGCTGAAGGCCGTCTTGCTCACCACGGAGAACGCTAGCGAGATGGCTGCCAGTGAAGAAGGAGAGCTTGCTGGCGCCGGCATATTCGGGGTACTCGCGAGATACCTCTTCGAGGATAGCAGTGCTGGAGCGCATCGGAGCTGCGATTGCAGTACGAATGACGGTGGTCCCGTCTAGGTCAATCAGACGAGCTTCCTCAAGCCTCTTGTAGAGATAGTCGACGAGCTCCTGATGCTGAGGATCGAAGGAGATTCTCTTCAATCGCTGACTAGGCTGAGCCTTGCGAATGGCATCGCCCAACTCCTCGAATGCCTCGAGTGTCAATGTCACGCAAAGCTGAATCTGCAGCGGAGCGAAGGCATGAACCCGTCCGCTGCACTGATTATCGGCTAGGAACTGGTCGGTCAGCGCCTTGACCTGTCCAAACGCTTCCAGCACTGGGTCTTGAGACAGACACAGCTCCGGGACATCTGAGACACTAGTGGCTGCGGACTCTGACGGCGGCGGCGTGTCAATTACCTTTTCCGAGTGGTCTTCTTCCTCTGTCGTGCTGCTGCTGCTATCATCATCTTCAACCCCCAACGCCGTTTGTACACACTTGACCATATCTCGGAAGGTTTCGGCTTCCATCAGATCTGTCGCAGGAAGCGTACATCCAAACGCCTCTTCCATCTCGCGAGCCAGCTCCATCGCCATGAGCGAATCAACCCCGGCATCAGCCATATGGCCGTCATCGTGAATCTCGCTGGGATCCATGGCGCAAAACTCTGCAACCACGGCCTTGACCCGACTGGCAATACTCACTGTACCCTTCTTCTTGGGAACCTTGGTCTCCGCCTCGATATTTTCACTACCACCTCCTTTGCCAGTGCTTAATAACCGTTCATCTTCTGCCTTTAACCCCTCAGAAGACGACGCAGCCGAAGCGCCCGGCGCCAAACTCCTAAGGATCTTCGCGAACGCAACCTTCGCGATCTTTGAATACTGAAGCCCTAAGAAAATCTCCACGAGCTTGCCACTCTCGGGCTCAAACACGAACACGTCACTGATATACATACCCTCTTCGCGTCGATGCATCGCCAAAACATCCCAGTTCTCTGGCCTCGAAGCTTTCTTGTCCGCATACTCAGGACACCGCATCCACATCTCCATGCCGCTAGCGATATAGATATCGTCCGACGAACGGTCCGTCATACAATTCACCCAGAAGCCACCGACCTGGCTAAACGAGTCACAGAGATACGGATCGGCCCAGGTCTCGCCGGTGTATTTCTTAACGACATGGCCAGCGGAATGGCTGCCTTTGCCGACGAGCTTGGTTACGCCGCGATACGGAGCCGAGTAGTCGACTACCTCTGAGAAGGCGCGGTAGATGGTCCGGCCTTGCAGGATGTCGTCGACGTTAGGATCGACGAGGAGATCACGACAGTGTGCGTGACTAATGAGGCGGGTGTATCGGGCGAATTGAGCTGCGAGGTCAGACGAGTCTTGACTGAAGATGATGATGCGGGCAGAGCAGTGCATCATTTGGGAACGGGCGCCTTTGGCTGGGTTCCCGCTGATGAACTTGATGTCCCATGTTTGTTTGTGATTATCGGTTGCGTGTAACTCGATCCAGAGAGTGCGGGATGGGTCTAGACAAAGTGGTGCGTCGCTGGTCACAGCGTGGACTTGTGGTATTTTGCCCTTTGCTTCGGGGAGAGTGTGTAGTGCTTCGATAACGATGTCGAGGAGGAATGAAGCGGGCGCGAGAGGCGCTGTGGATGCGACGACATGGCCGGATACGGGTTCGACATAGCTCGGGTGAGATGTATTGATGTGAAATTTGGCAATTTGTTGCGCTTTGTCCTGGTAACCGAGGAAGGTGAATAGGTTGTTTTGCTCAGTGGGAGACTCGGGGGCGGTCATCGTAGTGGAGGCAGGGAGTCTCTTATTGTCCATCCAGTGACGAGATTTCTCGAACTGGTACGGAGGAAGCAGCATTGGAGTGTATTCTCTTGTCTGGATTGAATGATATCCCCAGAAGCGTAGGTGGATGCCTTCTCGCCAGAGGGCTAGCGTGGTATCAGTGAGGTTTTGGATTCCTGTGGTACTGGTGATATTGACGGGCTGGAAACGATGTCCTGCCGCGTTGGTGAGAGCCCTGCTTGCCATGCTGGTGATAGTAGAGTTTGACCCTGCCTCATGCCATACGCTAGATGGGTATTTGTCTGCCAGACGCTCCACCGCGTGGTGGAAGTATACCGGTCGACGAAGGTGCTCAGATACGACGGTCATGGGCGGAACACCAGTCGACGCAATTTCCGTTGCGCGTTCAAGGTGGATAGATGGATCTCGCATTTTCAAGCCCTCCGTGATTTTATCAAGAGCCGGGATCAGCGGGTCCACTAGGCTCGAGTGGAAGGCATTTGTGACTGCCAATCGCTTGGCTCTGATATGAGAGTATGCCGGCTGGGCTAGAGTTTGTTGGATCAAATCAATCGAGCCGGTGGTACCGGCCAAAGTGAAGTTACGAGGACCATTAAAACAGGCTATTGTAGCTGGAGTAATATCTGGGGCCGCCTTATGCGACTCATCCAGTAGACCGAGAATCTCTGCTTTCTCTCCCTCAACAGCGAGCATGGCACCGCTATCAGGGCCCCAATTATCTCGGATAAGAGCTGCTCGGCGAGCTACCAACGTCAGAGCATCAGCCAGAGACAAAATCCCGGAGATACAGAGCGCCGTCAGCTCCCCAAAGCTATGTCCAACAACTGCGGTCACAGTCACTCCACAGTCTATCCAGCATTTAGCGCACGAGTATTGCAGCGCGAAGAGCTGTGTTTGCAACTGAACCTGGTCTGTGATGGGAGTGCGAGAGAAGATGCCAGGGTAAATGCTATCGTATCCTAATTCCTGGAGGAGCGAGTCACATTCATCCAGATGTCGACGGAGAAGTGACATCGCGTCATGGACCGCTTGATCTAATCCAACGGATGTAGATACCTGTCCACCGAAACATAGAATGACTGAGCGTTGGTCCTTCTTGGCTCGAATAAAGTGTGTCTCGTCACCTTGGGCGATCGCTTGAAGCTTTGTCTCTAGCTCATCGATAGATCGACAACTGAACAAGGCATGCTTATCCAAGGTTGGATTCGTCTGCCGCGAGATGTTGAACGCTACGTTGGCCAGGGACAAGGCGAGAGACCCTGATGT
Source organism: Aspergillus affinis (assembly GCF_023601865.1). NCBI lineage: Eukaryota > Fungi > Ascomycota > Eurotiomycetes > Eurotiales > Aspergillaceae > Aspergillus > Aspergillus affinis. The sequence goes on along the minus strand of NW_026515783.1, from coordinate 100,903 downwards.
CTTTTGATCGCGCAAGTAACCAAGAAGCTTTGAGGCATAATCTCGCAACCGGCCTTCGTCGTAGCCACAAAGCCGCACTGGGAATGGTATCCCATCTTCATGAATGGGGGACGACGACCTCTCCCTCGGCGCTTGAGTGAGAACCATGGACGCATTGGACCCAGACGCACCGTAATTATTGATCAGGGCTGCTCTGAATCCAACACTCCATGGCTTCAGCTTTTTCACGATCTCAATATGATCGTCCTCTCTCGCCTGAATATAAGGGTTCAGCGTCTCAAAATTCGGCTGCGGTGGAATCATGCCTCCATGAATCATCATGAGGACCTTAACCAGCGCAATCAAACCCGACACACCTTCCGTATGTCCCACTAGGCCCTTCACTGACCCGAGAGCCAGCGGCACCTCTCTCTGGGGACCTCCCAGCGTCTGTCTAACACTCGAATACTCAGCTGGATCTCCCGCCTGGGTTCCAGTACCATGAGCCTCGACGACGGAGATATCGCGCGGAAGAACCCTCGCTGACTTCGTGACCTTCTCAAACAAACCTGCCAGAGAAGCCGCATCCGGGACCACTATCGGCGTGCAGTTATTATTCTGCTCGACTGCCGTAGCGGCGATCGTCCCGAGAATGGGATCCCCGTCCGCCAACGCATCCGACATCTTCTTGATATACACAGCCGCGAAGCCCTCGCCACGACAGTAGCCGTCTGCCTTCGCATCGAACGGCTTACATGGACCCGTAGGGCTCACGAATGAGGCACCTGCCAGGTTGTCAAATGCTAAGGGACTCATGATGGCGTTGGCCCCGCCGACTAGCGCTGCCCGACATTCGCCTTTCAAGACAGCCTGGCACGCCTGATGTAGAGCGACCGCGGAGCCGGAGCACGCGCTATCGACGCAGAACGCGGGTCCTCGCCACCCAAAGTAATGGCTAAGCTTGCCGGCCATGAAGCTGCGCAGGAGGCCCGTCGCTGCGTACGCCGTGGCAGTGTGACAGTTCACGTTGTGTTCGTAGTCGACCGTGCAGCAGGACACATAGCACCCGATATTCTTGTCTTGGTTGGTATCGTGGAAGTATCCGGCTTGCTCGAGAGCTTGGTACGCGACCTGTAGGATCAATCGCTGCTGCGGATCCTGAGACATTGCTTCCCGAGGCACTTTCTTGAAGAACTTATGATCGAAGGCGTCGATGTTACGCACAAAATTCCCGAACCACGGTCGTTGGGCCCCGGGACGCCAGGGCGTCTCAAAGTCTTTGTATCGGGCCTCGGGCATGATCTCGTGCTGTGACGTTCCGGCACACAACAGGTTCCAGAATTCAGGCAGGTCGTCGGCCCCTGCGACACGACAGGCCATGCCGATCACGGCGATGTCCGTGTCATAGGTTCTGGGGTTGGGGTTGAGAGGGGAGAGACGCGAAGTGAGGTCTAGATTTAGATCTGCGAAGTGGATAACGCGTCCACGGAGATTGCGCATGAATGTCGGCGGGACGCAGCGCTCCTGACCGAATTCGACGATGATTGATTCACTGATCTTGAGTTGAGACTCGTAGACGGCCGAGAATGTGCGCAGCCAGTCACATTGCTGCGAGAGAATGGATTCAATGACCAGCCTCGTCAAGGGTCCTGAGGTAACGGGCTGACCGCCAGTGTTGGTGCGGGTGGGAAGCACCAGCTGCGATGCGTCGGGCAGTTGGAGTGACGGATCTCTAGAACACATGGCCAAGAGCGAGTGCACAGTGTCTTTATGCCCGTACCAGTGGTATCGACCGTTGAAGTCAACTTGGCCGCACCCGAAGCTTGCCGATTGAAGTGACTCTTGGAGCTGGGCCATGGTGCGCCGGGGTGTCATGATCGTGGCGCGATTATCGTCGTAGCGGACGGTGATATATGCCTGTAGAATTAGCATTCAGAATAACGCAAGACCTACAGGATATAGCGAAGGAAAAAATGAAAAACGGCATACTTCGGGAAACCCATTTAACACCTCATTCAGAGCTCCCTCCATATTCTCCCTCTTCCACACCGTGGCCAGCGATGTCCACTCCTCCTCGACCTCCTGTGCATCCCCAATCGCCCCTAGCAGCATGGACAGTCGGACTGCGACACTCGCATACTCGGCCAGCTTCTCCCTGGAGTCCGCCGCGGAGGCCACTGCCGCACTCAAGAACCCAATACAAAATCCCACAATCTCTCCAATCTCGCTCTCCTCGACATGTATCCTACCATCATCCCGATACCCAGGAGACGTCAACCGCAGGTACTGTTCATACTGTGTGAAATGCGTCAGCATGAGCAGCGGTGCTAGCTGGATATAGGGAGGAGGAAATGTTTCGCCCGCGATATCTCCTGTTCGGAACCATTCGTGTAAGGATCGAAGTTGGCGATCTCCATGGATTGTGTCAAGCTTGGGGAGGTGTTGCGTTGCGGTGCGATAGTAGACAGGGAGCTCAGCGAGGACGTCAAGTGCCCAGGAGTACTCTGGTGAGAAAAGGATTGTCTCGCGGAGAGCGAGGAAATCCTCCGCTGAGAAGGTGAGACATTGGCAACCAAAAACCAGGACGGTTTTGTTGCCTGGAGGAGGGGAGAGCTTGCTGCTCATTTTGGCGTAGGGGAGGGAATAGGGATGGGGAATGAGAGAAAACGCAGCCAAAAGTTAAGGAGGCTGGGTTGACAAGTAGATGCTCATCACCCTTTTCGCGTATTCTCCTTATTATTTCGACATGATATACAATCGTTACTAAAAATCACGAAATCATTCTAAATTTATTCAATACAGTCATCCAGAAAGCCTTGGTCCGATAATCGCAATATATTGCTTTTTCGGGGGACACGTCGGCCGGAGTTTCCTGACCGGCATATCTCTTCGGCCTGTCTACGCCCTGTAATTTCTTTTCCCTAATATGTCAGCAACCACTGTGCGGTGGTACCAGAGAACCCGAAATTGACGGGAGTTAGGGTTAAGGGACGAGTTGGAGGAGCCGTTCGGAGTATAGTGAAACATATCCATGTCGGCTTCTGAGGAAGGGGTATGCGGATGTAGACAGGAGTTGGTATATAGAGAAAGATTTCAACGGACAAGCAAGAGGCTTGGTTAAATTCTGTCATGACCTGACATATTATTAGAGTGACTCTCCAGACCTATTACTGATTTGTCCAATATTATGCAGGGCGCGCTACGGCTGAGCAGGTCCGTGACCATCTTTTGATTTGATTCAATGGAACAACCACAGCTATTATGACACAGATAACTGCGGACTTTGAATAGGGTTCTTAGCTCGGTCCAAGTCTTGCAAACATTCCAGTAGTTCTCGCAACATGCCATCGAACGACGAGTCGAGATACCCATGTGCCGTGAAGAACTCGGTACACATCATCAGGGGAATTGGCGTTAATGGATGGACCTGCATCGTTAGTTTTCACATTAATCTCAAGGACGGCAAAGAACTCACTTTGAAATATCCCAGCTGGCCCTGCAATTTAACCAGATTCACAACCTCATGCGCCGCCAGAATACACAGTCTCTCATACTCGATAATCCCCAACAAGTGATCCCCTGTTTTCCAAACGATCGACTCCAGCACGTTGTGCAAATACAGCACCATCGTCTGTGCGACTATTCGCGCAAATATAAGCATGGAATCAACCTGCGTGGACGTCGACAGGACTTGAATGCGATTGCTCAACAGTTCATGCAACCACTGGTGTCTTGTCCAAAGTCCATCAAACACGTCACCATTGATCTGCTCCACGGCTAGCTTCTGACGATGCGAGAGCGCTCGTCCACAGATAGTCGCAAGAATAATGCATTCGCCAAATGAAGAGATGACCATTCCTCCTACATTCTCACCTCCGAGACAACTCCGCGCCATCACCTCGGCCAAAAACCGAGTTACGACCGGCTGACCGGCCTGGAATTCTTCCTCGGGCGCTGGCAGCCGCGTTGAGATCTGCTTTTTCTTGTCAGCTGTGTTTGTTTGCATGGTCACTCTAATCACTGGGCTGCCGACTCCATACATACCAATTGCTCATTCAACGTAAACGGCAACCCATTATGAAAACTTATGAACCGGTCCAACGAATACGCCATCCAAAAGGTTCGTCTTTGCTCTTCCAGCCCGGTCCAATCCACCAGCCCATCTTGTTCTCTCGCCATCGTAATCGGATTATTTGGATCATCGAGCTCGTAAAGACGCATGCCCAGCACTAAGCGACAACACCGCCCAGCGCTCATCCATGCCTGCTGCGGCGATAGATACATGTACTCGTAGATAGAAACCAAGACCCACGCCTGGGCTTGCTCGATGCCGGGTCCCGAGCTAACGCCCATGGTCATTGATCGGGGAGTCCGTACGTCAAGACTGTCCAGCATCTGCCGTGTTTCTTGGTACAGCGTGTCGCGGAAGGATTGAAATTGGGCGGAAAGGGACGCTGCGACAGTCCACATGGCATACTGCAGACAGGTCTGGGCGTCGGTCTTCTTGCCTTGTTTGGCCCAGACGTGATAGCGCCAGCGTTGTAGAATGGGGGCGAATGGGTGTACACGGTCGAAGTAGAGTTGGTCGCTGGTATCATTAGACACATTCACAGTGATGAAAAGGGGAGGGAGAGGAAGGAGGAAAAATACAGGGGGACGTACAGATCAGCTCGCATGAATTCAGAAACTAGTCCCGTTGTTCGGGGCTGGGAGTCAAATGAAGTAGGCGATTTGATGTCCGTTCCGCGGTCGTCAGAAAGACAATCATGGAGAGAGTCAGATAGTGATGGCAGATCTTTGAGAGGATCGTCCTCCGGATCCATGTCTACTAGAGACCCGTTGAATAGGTTGGCCATTTGATGGTTAATCGCCGGATGCTGATCGGCAAGACACCGTTCCAGAGCGGCTGTGTCTCAAGTAATCAGACTTGCTATCGTAATGGCAAATAGGAGACGATAGTCTATAGACTATATGAAATAAACGTACCAATCCTCGTCCGTAAAGTCCTTAATTGTCCCTTCCTAGGCCCCCTAGGTAGTCTAGTTGTATTGATCTTACACTCAATACCCGTCTCGAAGCAAACCTGACACTGGGGGCGACGACGATCACACCGAACCTTTCGACGACGACACTCTTCGCAGGCCGATCCGGGTCGCTGGCGAGAGATAGTGGGGGTCGAAACCATTTTAGCCTCTTCCTCGGCCTTCGCAGTTCGACTGTCGGTTCAAACGGAGTTCAGATCTAGTTCATGTCCGGTCTTGCTAATCTATGTGATGTCTGGGCTGCGGGTCGCTGTTTCTCTACCGCCGGGCGTGGTAGGGGGGCAAAGGAGATTAATGATTGACGCTGTGCAATGGAGGCCAGATGATCTACTGGGTGGGAGAGAATATAAAGAGTGAAGTACCAGACAAGAGGTGGGATCAGAACAGGGAAGCCAGGTGGAAAGAGAGACACAAACTCTGGTTGGTCAGCATCAGGACGAAAGTAAGGCCTGGTACGAACTGCTGTTGCGCTTACGCTGCGTCGCGTTGAACATGCTCTGAGCAGTGGTGCTATTTGCTGGGATGAACTACACGATAGAGTTCAAGTTATCGATTATCTGGCTGGCTACGACCTCGCTGTCTGTTCTTCTGGGAGATTCTAAGTTCTGCTGCACTGCAGCCTCCAGAGACTCTCTATCGGTCCTCTTAGGTAGCCAAAGACCGTGATTCATGAAGTTCTACATTGATTATGCTCTAGCCTGATCCAGTATCTTCCTGTCCAATCGCATCTGGCAAGCATGCCGAGTCAGATCAGATCAAGACAATCTGGCACTAGAAGGACAACGAGAACAAGAGCCACGACCAGACCCGACCGCGATCCCAGCCCACAGGACCAGTGTCTGCTGGGAAAGAATCGATGTTGATGACACTGCGTCCAAAACTGATTGAGATACGGCCTGGCTCTGCAAACATGACTGGTCCAGAACGTCTGTCGGGTTCCTACCGGTGCCCTGTGGCAAATAGTGGGTTTTCCACCCTCTCAGGAACTGGTCTGGTCGGGCCTAGTGGCTCTGTTTATTCTTTGACTTCTTGTGGATTGACATCTGCGCGATATCAAATCGGCCTGCAGGGGTTGTCGATCCGCATGGTTGATGGATGTTGGAGAATACGGGTTGGCTGGTGGCGGATTGGGCTGGCTCGTTTAATTATGTGATCGGATACCTGCTCTAGCACTGTTAGAGACTTAACACACCAGGGACTCATTATCGTCAAACTCAACTTAAGATAAAACATCCTCACGGGAGAATACATGCATCGCTCCGCGACTGCAGCCCACCAGCATGGCCCATTACGACCAGTTCATCCAACTCCTGCCGTGCTCTTTTCAGAGTCCCATCAAACAATACACTCTCAAACACAGCATCGAATAATCTCCTGCTGTATGCCCAATTCGTGGCACCCTTCATCGCAAGAGGACTGAGAGCGCGGGCAATAATCTATCGCCAGGTTTCACGATCGACGACACAGCGTCGGCCTGGGTTCCGACTGTTCGCCACCATCCAGTCATATTCAAGGGGCGTGTCTGACAGGTTGGCAGTGGGCTGGAGATTTCCGACTCGGGTTAAACAAATCAGGGATTCGGCGCTGATTGAGGACTAAGCAGGTTTGATCATCTGAAGTTTAAGTGTGGATTTCCTGCTGGGTGGCTGGATGGCTAGGACCATCGGGGGTTTCATGAGCAGGTGGATCTAGGATCAAGGGATCTGTGGAGATTAATGAGATGTAAGGAGGTGGGTGGCATGTGTAACTCTGGTCGGGACAGGGCAGAAAGTCTATATGGTGATAGAGACACTTAATGGAGCGGCTAATATATGACAGTTTTCTTAACTGTTTCAACGGTCAGGGTCTACTGACCTATGAGTTTGAACAAGCAATGTTTGATACAGTGTCACCATGCTTAGCTTGTCGGCAGTCAGTCGACGAGAAGGACTAGTCCGTCTACGAGAATCAAATGATGGACAACTCAGCATAGCCAGTATACATTCCAACATGGACCAGCTGGTATACAACCCAATGAGTAGATTGTTGGCTGTTCGAATACACTCTGCCAGGATGTACCTTGGATGTCGTCCCTATATACCCAGTCATAACGGCGTCCTTGCACAACAATGGCATTCTTTTGGCCAGAATGGAGCCAACGTACAAGGCAATATGCATGCAGACACGGACTCCAGGAGAGGCTATTATAAGGCAATCTCCATAAGCGGCTCACGACGATGACTACTCCAAGATCATCTCGCCCAGTCCGGGTCGGGATATTTCTGCATCTTGACTGCGTCACCGTGCGTAACCCTCTCGTGTCCTAGACTACTGAATAAGGACAGCAATCGCTGCTATCTCTGGGCCTTCCCGCCTTGCTATCCTCGTTCTGTTGCTCTTACTTTCTTCCTCGCTATAGATCTTACTCCTCTCGCACTATTGTCCGCTATGGAACCAACGGCCGTAACCTACGATCATATCCAGGATGTCATCGGTCAGCTCCCAATTCTCAAAAGTTATACTCACGTCCTCCTCTGCTTCGCTCTAGCCGAGGACCGGCGTGCCTCTATTTTAGCCTCCCTGGAGTCTGCCGCCCACACGGTCGTCTCTGCCCTGCCCTTCCTCTCCGGAAAGGTCATCAACGAAGGTGCTGGACCCAATAACTCCGGCGTGTTCAAGGTCGCACGTTTCCCGCAGCAACAGTCCCCGGATCATCGTTTTGTCCGCATTGAGGATCGTTCCACTGTCTGTCCCTCGTACGATGAGCTTCTCGCCGCCCATGGCCCGTCTGGCATGTTACCGGGCTACGTGCTCGGTCCCAGGAAGGCATTCCCGGAGCCGTACGACGAGAGCGAGGACGACCCGGCCCCCGTGCTGGACATCCAAGCGAACCTGATACACGGTGGCCTACTCCTCGATCTAGCCGCTCAGCATAACATCATAGACGCCAGCGGCATCTTCCAGATCGCCAACCTCCTCGCCACCGCCATGCGCGGCGACCCGATCCCCAAGGCTCAGATCGACGAAGCCAACCGGCCCCGTCGAGAGATCATCCCTCTGTTAGGGCCAGACGAGCCTCTCCTCGACCACTCCGACCTGCGTCCTCCCTTCGTGATCAAAGACCTTCCGCCCCTAGCCGCCGTCGCTCCCTTCCAATGGCGCTACCTCCGCATTCCCTCCGCCGCCGTAGCACGTATCAAAGCCATGGCCGACGCCAACCCGGAAGACTTTGACCCTTCCACACCCTTCATCTCCACCAACGACGCCCTCACTGCCTTCATCTGGCAACGTGTCACCATCATCCGCCTCGCCCGGCTGCAAACCCCTCATGCCATCTCACGCATTAGCCGCGCCGTCGACTTCCGTCGCGTCATGGGCCTCTCCCCAGCGTACCTGGGGCACATGATCCGCGTCGCCTTCCTTCGTCTCTCATTCAACGACATTGTCAATTCCAGCCTCTCCCGTCTCGCATCCCTCCTCCGTAAAGGCGTCCTCGATATCACGAACGAATACTCCCTCCGCAGCTACGTCACGTATATTGCGAACGAACCAGACAAGGCAAATATTGCATACGGAGGCGGGTTCGATCCCAAGACGGACCTATCGTGCTCGAGTATTGCGCATATTCGCGTCCCTGTGTTTGGGGACCTGGGTAATCCGGGGTTGTTGAGGAGGCCGACGTATCGGCCGTTGCCCTGTTCGGCGTATGCGGCGCCCATGTTAGATGGTGAGGGCATTGAAGTGTTGATTTGTTTGCTTGGGGAGGAGATTAAGTTGCTCAGGGATGATGCGGTTTGGAATGACTTCATTGAATATGTTGGGTAATTGGATACTTTTGCTGTTTGCTGGAAGGTGGGCTGGGTGGTCCTACTACCGTGTCTTTATTTTTATTCTGATCTCATCAAGTCTATACGTCTTGAAATTATGTAGCCTGTTGATATGTCAATATGACAAAGGGTAGTTCTTATCTGGGAGTTTATGCATGATCGCGGATTCCATTCAGGCCTGTTACTTGTTCAACATATTTGTCTTCTATCCTGCATAATTAGCTCTTTATCCCATCGTTCATCCTATCCACGTCGTAGCCTCTATACCACGCACTCCAAACTAAAGCACAGGTCCTCCCTACTATCAAAAATCACTATTCCTCCTCTCTCTCACTTTTCCCTCATCACCCCCCTCTACCCCCTCCTCATCCCTTTTCCCCGTATCCACTTTAATCTCCACCTCCTCCCCCAACGCCCGATTCAAATCATACTTCTCAACCCACATACTCATCACCAACCCAATCCCAGAAACCGCACACATAAACCCCAGAATAACCCTCAAACTATCCGTATACGCCTCTTTCAGCTCCTTCTTCCTCAGCCCTTCCGCCCCGGCATCCCCCATCCCTTTAACCACGGTCACCAGGGCCGCCGCATCACGACTATACTCTAGAGCATGTGGAGCTAATTCCGGATACCCCAGTAAATTATCCTTCATGCGATTCTGGAAAATCACGCCCCCCACAGCAATGCCGATCGCCTGACCAAATGCTCTAAAGAACACCACCATCGCGACCGCGACGGTCAGGTTCCGATTCGTCGACGAGGCTTGAACCGTGCATACGATTGCGGCTGTTAAGATTCCCAGCCCGAGGCCAGGGGTGATGTTCAGGAAGATCCAACCCGCGGTGCTAGTTCCGGGCTTGAGGAGGCATTGAATACCCAGGCCGATGGTCGAGAGGAGCCATCCGACCCAGAGACCCCATCTGTAGCGACCCGTGACGGTGATGATCACGCCGCAGAAGATGGCGCTGGGGGCCACGGTGAACGTCTGAGGGAACAGGGCGACTCCGGTTAGAATGGGGTCGAATTCTTTGACGGCTTCGTAGTACAGAGGCATGTAGTAGAGGGCGGACCAGAGGATTAGGCCTTGGAGGGAGGATGCGATGAAGGCGATTACGGCGCTGCGGTTCGTAAAGACCGAGTGTGGGATCATCGGCTCGCGGGGAATGTAGATCTCGTAGATTATGAAGATGAGTAGTCCTACTGCACCGAGTATTAGGGGGACGAGCGTTCGCCAGGAGGACCAGGAGTACATGATCCCGCCCCAGGAGAGGGGAATTAGGAAGGAGGAGATGCTGCCGACGAAGAGGATCGTGCCGAGGTAGTCGATTCGGAGGAGCTTTTGCCGGAGAGAACCCGGGGGTTTGGGAAGGCGGAAGAAGAAGACGATGAAGAGTGCGGAGAGGCCGATGAAGGGGAAGTTGATGTAGAAGATCCATCTCTGTGATCGATTCAGTGTTAGTATATGGGATGTGAATAGTGCAGGAGCAGAGAGGACATACCCAGGTGACATTCTCCGCGAATCCGCCACCCACAATCGGTCCGAGTACAGAGCCTAGACTATACGCTGCGCTGAGGACTCCATAGTAATTCCCGCGTAGACGCAGCGGTACGAGATCTGTCACGACCACTTCCGAGAGCATGGCGATTCCGCCGCCGCCAACGCCTTGGATGCATCTGCCGATGAGGACCTCGGTGAAGTTGTGCGCGAGACCGGCGACGAGCGCGCCCACGAAGAAAAATACGATAGAGATGATGATGAGCGGCCGTCGACCGAAGATGTTGGAGAGAGTGGCGGTGCTGGGCTGGAAGACTTGTTTTGGTTAGAACGGTTGAGAACGAAATGCAGCGAATGCAGAAGACTCACCCGTTGAGCAGAGCAGAAATGAAGTCCCGCTCCAGAAGGCTTCCATTGCAGAGCCATTCAATTCGGCTGCCATTTCCTGTGCTCATTGTTAGCGCCTGTGCCCTTCGCGCAGATACAATTGACGGACATACTGGCAACGCCACCGAGATAGAGGTCCCATCCAGCGAGACCATCAACGTCAAAACGGCCAGAGTAAAAAATATGAGTTTCCCTGATAGAGATAGCTTGAAGCCATCATAGTTCGCTGTGCCATCTGCATTCCCCTCCGGAGAAGTGTTCTGCTCCTGCGTTCTAGACGCAGCATCTTCCGTGCCATTCTTCTTGCCAACCTCTTTCTCGATCCCAGGCTGAACCCGTTCATCAGTCTCTGTGATCTCACCCATCTTGAAAATAAGCTTAAAACTGATTAAACGATTCACTACCTACCTATTCAAGGCCAAATCGGGACAAGAAAGAACAACCCCAACGCTTGGTATGGTCCTCCCCCGGAGTGGGGTAACTATCCAGCCAAGGCGAGCCAATTCAGACGATCTCCGACAGGAGAAACATATTCCAGCCCTTTTTCGCATCCGTGTTACAGGGTGCAACGTCTCTCGGACTGAAAATACTCCGCCTCGATTGCCTAGAAGTAGGGCACAGCTGGCCACGGGACCGGGCGCGTGCGAGCCAATCAAGCAAGCTTCAGCTTCAGCTTCAACTTTCAAGATAACACACGCTGACTACAACTTACCTACCCAATAGCTACCTCATGCGCTCCTGCCTTCTCCTCAATTCTCCGTCCCCAGATGCTGATCCCTTCACCACCCAATCCTCCCCCTTCCCTTAAACCGGCACTGACAACTTCGGCGCCCGAACAACGCCGTAACACAACCCCTAAAGCCCCCTGTCCAGGACAGCCCACCAGGGAAAATAACTCATATCATACATGCGCTCCCGTAACACTGACTCGGGACCGTGCAGGTGAGAAAAGTTTCGGTACGCGCCCCGAGCCATTGGAGACTTGCGCGGATTTCGCGCTGACTGGTCTTTTCTGGACGAGGGATTTTTAACTCACCCGTTCGGATGACTCTGGGGCTTGGGGTCTAGGCTATTCTAAGCATTAAGTGTAAGCGTAGGGCCTGGTACTGGTACGGGTGTTTGAGGCTAGGTGGTCCCGAGAAAGGAGCCGTTAGGGAGGCCATCGGGACCGGGGGTTTGGCCGTGTTCTTGGAACCGGGAGAGATATGAATAGGATAGGCTAGGTTTCTCAATGCTGAGTTGAGTGTAGTCAGCAATTATGGCCCTGTATAACCTCGTATGACCCACGTTCTTGTCTTCGCCCTCCCTGGGTGATTGAGCTGATCCAGGTTAGACACACACACACACACACACACACACACACACACACACAGAGAGAGAGAGAGAGAGAGAGAGAGAGAGAGAGAGAGATACACACAGAGACAGAGACAGGGAACGAAGACAGGGAACGAAGACATTCCCAAACATCGCAATCCAAAACCCTCCACCTCCAAGAACCCAATTCACCAAGCACCTCAACCATGGACGCCATCGACCCATCACTCACGTCCCCCTCGTCCCCTCCACTCGAAATTGCGATCATTGGTTGCGGCATTATCGGCACCGTGCTTGCTCTGGGCCTCCTAAACAACAGCCCATCCCCGTCCGCAATCCGCGTCAAGATCTATGAGCAAGCGGCCTCCATCCGCGAGATCGGCGCTGGGATCGCATTCACCGCCAACGCCCGGAAATGCATGTTTATGATCGACTCGCGGCTTCCGGAGTGCGTGCGGGCCGTGGCCACTGCGAACGGGGACCCGGATAATCCGACGAATTATATGCAGTTTGTGGATGGGTATACGCATGACCCTGGGAATACGGAGGTAGGGCAGGAGTTGGAGGGGAGGACGGTGCATAAGTTGCATGCCGGGGAGAGAGGGTTTGAAGGGTGTCATCGCGCGCAGTTCCTAGAGCAGGTGATGAAGCTGATGCCCGAGGGTGTGGTGGAGTTGAGGAAGCGGTTGGTTAGGTTAGATGAGGAGGGTGGAGAAGGGGGGAGGGTTCAGATGAGTTTTGAGGATGGGAGTGTCGAGATTGCGGATGCTGGTATAGTATATCTCTTTCTTCCTCTTCCTCTTTTTGCCTCCTATCTATCCTGCTCCCTCCACTTATCTTGTTCAGCCGTGGCTAATAAAAGACATGATACCCACGAACAGTCATCGGCTGCGACGGTATCAAATCGCTCGTCCGCCAACACCTCCTGGGCGCAGCCAACCCGAGTTCCCACCCTCACTACACACACAAGATCGCCTACCGCGGACTTGTTCCCATGCCCCAAGCCATCGAGAAACTAGGTCTCTACCGCGCCACGAACCAACACATGTACGGCGGCCCATCAGCGCACCTCCTCCATTTCCCCGTGATGCAGCAGAAGCTGATGAACGTGGTTGCGTTCGTCAATGACCACGACGGCTGGCCTCTTCAAAAACCCATGTCTCAGCCCGCCACGCGTGACGAGACCGGGATCGCGTTCCAGGACTGGGGTCCGACTGTGCGCGCGATCATCGACCTCTTGCCGGATCAGATGGATAAGTGGGCGGTGTTTGATCATTTGGATTATCCGGCCAGCGAGGGGTATAGTAAAGGAAGGGTTTGTTTGGCGGGAGACGCGGCGCATGCGTCGTCGCCGCATCATGGGGCCGGTGCTGGGATTGGGATTGAAGATGCCTTGGCGTTGACAACAGTGTTGGGGCTTGTCCAGAGGGATTTGATGAAGGGGGGAGGTGTAGAGAAGGTTTCCTTGCTGGAAAAGGCATTCCAGGTGTTTACGAAGGTCAGATATGAGCGGTCTATGTGGCTGGTGAAGAGCAGTCGCGAGGCGTGTGAGATCTACGAGTGGAATCATCCTGAGTTTGGAAGTGATATGGCCAAAGCGCATAAGGATATTCGTCGCAGGTCGCATAAGATTTGGTATTTTGACATTGAGGGCATGTTGCGGGAGCTGGAGGACGAGTTTCGTCGGTAGTAGAATAGATCTTGTTGAGGTAGAGAAAATACATCGAGTTATTCACTATCGGGAGTTGGATCCAGGGATGCAGATAATACCACGGATTTTTTTCAATTTCCACGTCCCGCCTACTGGGGACAGGGTCCACGCTAGCCGCTTCGGGAAGTATCCTGCCTTGCTGTCTGCCTTAGTGCCTAGCGCCACGTCTTTTCTCTGGTTGGACCTGTGCACTGTTTTCGAAGAATCAAAACATCATTTTCAGAAACAAGAAAAAAGGGAAAGTGTTATATGAGTACTATTCTTCTACGAGAACTTTTAAGCGAAGCGTCATTGAAATAAAATTAACTCGCATATGCTATTGTACTCCGCCTTGTCAGGCAAAATGTATTTTTCTCCCGCCATACTGCGATAGTGATGGTCTATTCTCAATTCGGACTCAACTACAGTCTTACGGACACAGGAAATGCAATTGCAAACAGTAATTCACTAGACGAATCCAACTAAATTTGATAATCATGAAAAGATTTTTGTTTTCCAGAAAAGGAGGTCTCTCAGGCAAAGACGGAATGCGTGGCAGATCACAACATGACCACCCCAGAACCAAACTGAACATATAATCTTGTCATGAGATTCCATATTAGATACATTACAATTTACAATCATATAGCTATGTACCTACAAAATAAATCATATTGGTCCTTTCCTACGCCAGAAGACCCGAACAAATTCACATAACCAAAAAGAAACCAGAACTCATCACCGGTGCGTGGCCCCATTCCCGACATCCCCGTCCGGTCGCCACCAGCCCCCAGGCGCAGATCCCTCCGGAGACACACTCGAGGTAGTAGTGGAATACTGTGCCCTCGAGGCAGCGACGGCTTCCGCTTCAGGAGACGATAACTCGACCAAGGGAGCGGGATCGAGCTCACTGGGTGAGCGTTGATGCCTCGTACCCGCGACTCTCTGCTCGTCGCCTTGCGTATGTTGGGAAGCGATACTATCGCCCAAGAGAGGAACAGGATCAGCGGGTGTGTTTTTGGGGTCCGTGTAGCCGAATCTGCCTGCCGTGGGGGATGAAAGTGACGTTGGCGGCTCGCTGGTCGGGGCGGTCGTGGCGTTGGCAGCCTCGGCAGCTTGCTTCTTCTTGCGTTGCCGTCGTAGAAAGAACCATACAACACCCACGATGATGAGAACACCGGCGACGCCGCCGATTACGCCGCCAACGATCGCGCCGACGGGCTTGGAGGACGAGGATGAGTCGGCTGGTCCGGTGGCGGTCGGAATGGCGCGCGTTGGGGATCGCGTGGCAGCCGTGTACTGGCGGTCGAAGTAGGTTTGGAGATCACGATCGTTGAAGCCGCCGGAGGGCGTTTTGACTTTGGCGTTGCCGGTTCCGCTGTACGTATTTGGTTAAGCATGAGTGATTGTCAAGAAGTAGGTAAAGGAGTAGGTGAGGGTAGGAGGATGGGGATGTTGAGGTTGTCAGGACACGTACGTTCCTCCAATCACGTCGGAAACCTCCGAAGGGACTTTATAGCTCGTCAAATTGCTCTTGAACGAGGCCCAATTTTGGTGGAGGGAGTTCTGCTTCCCCAGATCCATGTTGTGCATGCCGTAGATGGTTGGCACGTCGCACGACGAGCTGTTGGTGAAGGTGCCGCCCATGACGCTGTTGAGAGGTTAGAATGACAACATCTCACATCAAAAAAAGATATCGCAAGGGAGAAAACATACAGCATCTGTGCTCCAACCACATCGCAGGACAGAGAGTGGTGAGGATATCCGGTTCCGGGGCTGGGCGGATACCTGTCTTTTCATTAGTATAGGGGGACACAACTCCTGATAGCTGTGTAGACATACCATTTAATCCACCGAAACGACGGAAGCGACAGAATGTAAATATCATCGAACCCTAGACCCGCTGGCACTCCCAACCCCCCGTAGACGTAGATATTGTACGAGGATCGGTCGTCCGCCCAGACGACCCCGGCGCAGAACCGTCTGCGCTCCTCGGGCACCTCCCCGGTCGCTTTTTGCGTGTACCATTTGCTGTTGGCGATGTCATATAGCAGAATTTCCTGCATCTCATTAGCTTTCATACCCACGACAACAGAATGGCAATCGCGATCGGCTCACGCACATCCATCGGTTGCCCTATCATCGTCTTATTCTCTTTCGGCGTCTGGATACCCCCAAAATAAATCAACATGCCGCTGTCACTCGCTGGAACATACACCATGAAACCCTCAGCGCGACCGACAGAATCCGGCCCCGAGGAGTTCGTCCACGTATTCTTCAACATATCATACGACAGCAAATGCGAGAGCGCCATGGGGTTTGAATCGCCCCAGCCCGGAATCGAGGCATTGCTCAGCCATCCGCCGTAGTAATAGCCCACGGCGCGATCCTGAACCGTGACGCCAGCACCATAGCTGGCGCGCTGGATCCCATCTTGCGTGTCGTCTTCCTTGGTCTTATTCCAGGTGTTGTAGAGCGCATCATACATCCATAACGTAAAGTTCGCAGAG
Organism: Aspergillus affinis; assembly: GCF_023601865.1. NCBI lineage: Eukaryota > Fungi > Ascomycota > Eurotiomycetes > Eurotiales > Aspergillaceae > Aspergillus > Aspergillus affinis. The sequence goes on along the minus strand of NW_026515783.1, from coordinate 84,674 downwards.
TCAGCGTTGTCGTCGAATTCGCCACCATACTGGTACAGGATCTTGTTGACCGTATCGGGCCACAGAATGCCGCCGTTCACGGAGGGGACTTTGCTAGGTTTGCTGAGGTTGGCATAGGCCTGGGGCATACCCTGATTGTTGACGTCAAAGTCGGCATAGAGGATTCGGTTGTCTGCGATGGATGACGTTAGCGAGAAGCTCCACTCCGAGCGTTTAGCAAGGATGAGACGAGACGGTGGATTGGTAGGTAGGGGGTCAAGAGATCTAGGTACTATACTGGTGTAATTCTCAGGATTTTGGTCGAGAGGACTGTAGTTCACGAAACCGCCATCGATAAACAATCTGGCACCCCGAGCTGGTCAGTGATTCATGAGTCACGAACTAAATTGTAACACGCAGAAAGAAATTCTTACTTATTATCAATCACCGCCGTTTGATGCCCAAATCGTCTACAAAAGTCCTTCAGAGGGTCCTTCCCCTTCTGAGCGGTCACTGGGACCAGCAACGCCAGGGCCGATACCAGCAAAACCCTGGGAATGGCCATGGGGTCGCGAACAAGGCAGGGAAAAGAAAGGTGAAGGGAAGAGAGTAAGACAAAAGAGGGGACACGACCAGAGGAGAAAGGTGATCATCGCCCGACCCGAGATCGACGGTCTGGGCGAGAGGGTCATTATGACATGCAATTATGGATGCCTCGTTGGAGGCAGGCCGAGCAACGTCGGTCTAGCCTAATAGAGTGTATTTTGGGGGGCGAAAGAAGCATTATCGAGGGATTGTGCAGCCTTGTCAAAACAAAGGCCCACATCGAGCCACACTACGGCCGTATTGGGATAAAGCTTGTATATTCCGGGGTCGTTTAAAGAGCAAGAGATGGGACCAAGCCTCGCGTACGTCGATTTAATTAAGAGGACAATCCTTTGATGGAAGTTGTCAGTTGATATCTGGAGAGTTGAAATCTCTGGTTTCCGGGAGCCATATTACCCTCACTACGGTCAGCAATAGGGCTTTTGCTCCCGCGGAAATGCTATATTACCCTCGAGACGAAAAACTCAGGGCATAGATGTATGTATTGAAGAGTTTTACTTACCGTGTCCAAGTGCGAACGAGAAGATTTCACCTAGTCTGATAATCGATTCCACGAGAGCATGGAGTACTTGGCTATATATTCTTTCCGGGGTTCTCCGTCTTCGTTATTATATCGTAGTATCCGTACCTTGTGGCGGTAAAAGGATCCGTCGGTCAGGATGGTGAAATTTCCGTCATTAATGAAGGATGAAAACAAGAGAAATCGTTTTTCAATAGCCTCGGTTTATAATACCGCGAGTGGGACCGCTAAACCGCTTTAAACGTTCATTGTTTTTGTTGCAGGTGGCACAGACTGCAGCGGAAATGATGCATCAGAGCTGATCTTTGGTCAAGAAGGGGAATTTGCGACAGTCAGCTTACGGAGTGCTTCGTACGATGTACGACCGAGGATCCCGGCACGAGTCGTCTTTCACGTACAGCAACGGTCAATACATGGTAATAAGGTACATCAAGGGGAACGATTGGTGAGCAGATGGATGGTCAGCCTAAAAGGCTGGAACAGCGCACCGCCGCTCAGTCTCTCAGTGGTGGTGCGACTATTTGAATCCTGACGTTGGCTTTGGCTGAAACGGAAACCTTCTCCTTTAATTTCTTCTTGTGGCATTTTAATGAGATTGCTTCGACCAGACCTGTATGCACACGCTGGGTTGTGCCATCTGGCGGTGGACATCCGTGCATAGGTGTTCGGGCGGTGATATCTGGGCCCGTTAGCCACATAAACACGATCAGGAAATGCTACAAACACAACATTTCTTACCAGCCTTACAGAGATTAGGTCGTTCCGAGGCCAGGACACCGGGGAAAGTACGTCCAAAACCCGAGTCCCAGCCCCAGGCTTTACATGCCGGTACTAGTGTGTAGACGATCGGCGCTCCAAGAACCGCTAGTTGACATTCACAAATCACAAACATCTATCCATGCAGATGTAGTAGCTATTAAAATAGATTATTCGTCCGAGTTGCATTCATCCTTGGTCTATCCTTGTTTGCCACCCTCATTACGATCCTCCCAGCATTTGCGCTAGAATCGGACTGTGCGTCAATTCATATGCCTCTCGTATGTACGCTTTGTCCAGCGAAAAGGGTTTCGCCATCAGGTTAGGAATATACTTGCCCACCAGCTCGTCAACATCTATGTTCCCATTGAGGAAACCGGGCTTTAGCAGACATTGTCGGAATCGATCAACGGTTGACCGCAGGTGGCTGGAATGGAACGGCACGTCTATCCCTTGCAGGGGAATAGTCGCCTTGCCGCGTTGAAGCTCGATGGGACGCGGGAGACGGCGGGCTTCCGCGAGCAGAGCCCGTATGACCCGTTGAAGTTCAGTCCCGCTCGCTTCTGCAGATTCCGATTCCATGGCGGCCCGAACTTCGTCGAACCCGTTGGCTGACTGTGCGATATGATCCATGAGATTTCCCAGAACATGCAAGTTGGTGGTCTGCCAGGCGTTAATGTGGTATACAGACAATATGGAGAGGAGGAGCCTACCGTTCCCGAGCAGACATACTGCTCTCCATCAACGTTGAAATTGACGATTTCCAGCAGCTCCTGGCTTTCGCGAGCGACAATATCGACCAGGCGGGCGAGTGCGGATTGATCGAAGACTTCACGATCAGCTTTGACTGACATAAACCAAGAAAGAGAAACTTACATGATCCAACACGCTTGGGATTGGCAGCTACCATGCCGTAGGTCATGCTGCCTTGTCCGTCCACGGACGCTTGCATCATCAAGCCCCGATAGAAAGCCAGTTCCGCCAGAGCGCCGATCGGAACGTAACGAGATAGCGCACTGAGAGCTCCGTATTCCCCGAGCGAGTGACCTGCATAGACTGCATCCCGAGAGACATAACCCTTGGTACGCATTTCGCCGAAGACCGCCGCCTCAAATATCAGGATCGCAGGTTGTGCAAATTGCGTCGAGTACAGGAGCCCTCGCGAGTCGGTGAACGTGTATGAAGTCGATGCCAGTGTGAGACCTGCGAGTACAGGCTTCAGGACCCGGCTGCCGTCTGGAAGTGTCGCCTCGGCCGTAATGGCGAGGTAATTCTGTTTGATCTTCCGGCCACGCTTGCCACCAAAGTTGACCGTGAGCGTCTTCGGGTTGTTTCGCACAATATCAAGCACCGACCAGCCTGTATTCCCAGGTTAGTGGTCTCAGCATCGTAAACAGCGGATAGAGATAACATACCATAAGCCTCATAGAGCTGCGCATCAATGTCGTCCCACAACGACTTTGCTACTGGACTTGAACTGTACAGATCCATACCCATACCTTTGCTCTGACTACCTTGGCCGGTAAACAGATATGCTGTCCCTGGTTGCTCAACCTCGGCTTCAGCTTGTAGAACGACTTCTCCGTTGTGAATGCGAATGACCTCAATCGAGAACAGCATTCGTCCATCGACCATACCGGTGTGATTGAGTTTCACCAGCAGCTTCTCCAACGGAAGCACCATGCCAGCGAAGGTAGCCTTGAACTGCCGGAGTCGCTCGCGCTCCCCTTCTAGTACGAGGTGTTCAAAGGCGAACGCCGCAATCGTAGACGTGCACATGCCATGGCAGATCGTCCCGGGGAGTTGAGCCAAAGTGGCGAAAATTGTCGACGTGTGGATCGGATTGAAGTCTTTAGATACCTGTGCGTAAGCATGGTTGCTAGCAGGCATTTGAATTTCCATTGTTGATGGCCCGGACCAGCCCGGCGTGTCAAGGTCCTCCCGCCCGCCCGACGCGACACCCTTGCGCTCCAGGAACTCAACCACAGGATTGCCGACGCACTCGTCACATTCGAAGTTCACTGTTCCCACTTGGATTCGATGATGGCCCTGAGCTTGGGAGGTTGCAGTTCCTGTCACTTTTAAAGTTTTGATCTTCGCCCCTTCATAGGTGATGTGGGTGTCCAAATTGAAAACGAGTGGTCTCCCTACCAGCGGGGGCGCGTTTTCATGCACGTGGAACCAACTTCGGTGTCGTAGAACCGAGTCGTCTAGGGATGACGACAAAACGAGCGTTCGTTCAGGTTCTTTAGTGTGTTGGAAAGTCGTCGAGTCTTTCCCGACCGACCCTCGAATTAGGAAAGTGGACGTAACTGTCATAACTGGCTTAGCAAGGCGACTGATAGTAGCCTCCACGACGATGACCTTCCCTGCATCCTCGGCGTATACCGCTCGAACCTGGGACTGCGACCTGACAACATCGCCAATACGTAGTGGTTTGGCATCCCGTTCATATTCAAACACATTCGAACGATGGACCAACCGAAGCAGATCGCCATTGACACCCTTTGCCACCAGAGGCCGCGAGATGGCCTCCCATGCTATCACGATACACAAGCCGATCGGAATGATATCTGTCTCCGGAAACATGACTCTGTGGTCCTGGAACGCGGGTCCCACGGCCATGATCATGTCATTGAGCACTTCAGGTGTAAGTGTCATATCAGGGCCATTAAAGATGTCGTGGATAGCAGTGTCTTTTCCCTGCGTGGCGCCAAACCAGACATTATTATAAAACTCGCATATCCGGTTTTTACGGGAGTCCATGACTTCGGTGAGTTTCGAAGGAACGTTTTGCGGATTGTATTGATAAAGGAGCCTCAGTGCCGTGGCTCTTTCGTCGGGGCGTACTTCGACCACGATGTCAATTCCGTTGTGGGATTTCAGGGTTATGGAAGATTGAGACCGAGGGGACTTTTCAGAAGTTATCGACAACTCTGACAGGTCTGCATTCAGGCATACCATTGATCGTGGATAAGTCGCGATAAAGTCACGGAAAGGATTCTTTTGTCGTTCCCGACCTTGGAGAACCAGCCTTTCGCCGAGAACTGCTTGCACCCAGAGAGGCACAGTTCGACAACTACCTAGCCCCATCGGAGACAGGGAGCGATCGTCCGTACACTCCGAAATTGTCACTGACGAGGGAAGAGACATCTCCTCCAACGGCAGGTCCTGTGCGGTTGATGAAACGGTTGACCAGGAATCTGGCGTGACCAGGCCACTATCGAGACCGCAGCTGACATCATCCTGGGTCAGGTCCCGCTGAAGAAGATCAAATAGGGTTGATGTGATACTGTCTAATATTTCTTTCGCCGATTGGCTTCCAGTATGGGAATACTGCGCCGCAACAGGACCATGAAGAATACAAACCCGTTCTGCGTCTTGGTCGACGACAGCTTCGATATCCTCAGACTGCCATAGGGAATCTTTCTTGAAATACAACTCGAAGTCATCGTTTAGTGCCGGGATAAAGTTAACGGGCTTCTGGCTCTGTCGCTTGGTGAGAAGCAAGAAGAATGACACATCCTCAGGGTTCAACAGATCGCAGACGCTTCCGGGGTAGGCAGCAAATAGAGTATGCATGAATGTGTCGGGATCTTCCCTGAGAACTGCAAGAGTAAGTCTCAGGTTGCCATGCAACGTCGCATGAAATCTCTCCAGTGCTCGTATAGCAAATGTCATGGTAAAATCAATGTAAGACTGGTCGATCCAACGGCGTTGATGGCGAATATACATCAGCTCAGTAAGACGGGTCAGGACCTCGCCATATGTCATGTTTTTGAGATCCACGGATATCCCTTGAGAGTCACGACCAAACCATGGCCTGGCAAAGTCATTGTTGAGTCGCTGAATAATCGAATCACGATGTTGGATGAGGTACTGCTTGCGATTCTTCCGAGGCAAACTGAAAACCGTTTTATCCATCTCAGCCCAGAGCAGAACCCCCCTGTTGGCGATCTTATGAATCGGCTCACCCATTTCAGATTGCACTGTAATGACGCCACCTGTAGAGCCTGTGTACGTGCCTTCCCAATTGCTATCTGGGGTGCCAGACGTGTGGCAGATTATGTCTTTCACGGCGGGCGAGGTATGAGCTTCCCGCGCAACCATCATGCGGCTACCAAGTAGGATGCCGTCAAATGGCATCCCGGGGTAACCCATGGATATAGACCATGATCCTGTAAGATAGGGGTAGATGGTTTCACCGGTTCCAAAACCACTACCTGCGACCAGATAGATGTTAGGATGCTCACGAATAAGGCCATATGTGCTCAGGATCGGCGCGTGGAAGTCCTCAAAAGAGTGGTGGCCTCCCCCGCGGCCTCCTGTCCATTGAAGTATGACTGGAAAATCGGGATGGTTCTTGGCAATGTTGACAACCTGGCGTATGGCTGCGACAGACCCTGGTTTGAAGCTGATGTGGCGTATGCCCAGAGTCTGGATATACTCTGCTACAATATCCGGAGATGGAACACCTGCCCCGATGGTAAGGCCATCTATCGGGATTTTCCTGTGCGATAAACGACGCAGTAAAGATACCTGCCACGTCATAGCTCGAGGATTGGCATATATGAGGTTGCAAGTGATGCCACGCCCTGGAGCGATGCTCTTCGAGAGGTTTCGGATCGCCGCGGCCATGTCGGCTGCGTTGTGGAAGCCACCGCCAGCCAGTTCAGCGTGATAGCCGGCATTCATAATGGCAGCTACGAAATCCCAATGAGTCGTCGTAGGGGTCATTCCGCCCACCATGACCGGTGGGGCACCCAATAGCCGGCTGAGGCGCGTTTCGATCCCCAAGGGATTCCCGGCTGTCAATCTCGGCTGAAATCGCTGACTCCAGCTCAGAGTCCTGGTCGACGAGCTCAGTAGATTGGGACAGAAAAGATCTCTCATTGTCCCCATTGTCGAATCTCGGGAGTCAAGGTCGGCAGCTTGGATGATGCGGATGCCCTGGCCATCCTTCACCCTTTTGAGCAACGGCGCCAGCCCACCTCTATCCAGAACTATGATGTGCGATATAGGGTGGAAACTGCTCTGCGTAGTGATGGCAGCCCCCGTCAATGCTGTGGGCCAGTCGCATAGTTCGCAAGTGATTGCGTCGAAAGCAGCACGCAGAACGTCCATGTTGCCTGCTCGAAGATCCTGACCGGTCCGCGTGTGGTATACAGGAATCAACAATTGATGTGGAAAAATGGGGCGGGTTGAAAAACGCAACTTTAATGAATCGGCAGCCGCCTGAAGGTACGGTGTGTGAAATGGCGTGCTGATTGGCAAGAAGGAACACTGGATAGTCGGCTTTCGGCTGCTAAAGGGGATTCGACTCTGATCATCTTCGAAGCTGCTGCTCGATTGTTGCAAATGCCTCTCCAGGTGGACCAAGGAAGCAACTGGACCAGCGACCACAAACTGGTCCCGGGCGTTAATCAATGATAAATGAACTTCTGACCCCTCCGAGAAACGTTTGTTGATGTGTGCAATAATCGTGTCCAATTGCTCTCTTATAAATCCACGCACCGAAAGCATGTATGATGGCGCGCTCAGGTCTCCTGCCCGCTCAGAGTGACCCATGGCTATTGCGGGGACTCTGCTCCACGGGGCATTGAAGTGACAGTCCCAGCCCAACCAGAACAACGCCTCCAAGATGAGCTGAGAGTTTTGGTAGAAAGAGTCCCATGAATCCGAGAGGGCGACGGCAATAGATACAAGTAATCCCTGTGAGTGACCCGTGGTCGCGCGCAAGACCTTTCGGAGTCCGCCGGGGGTGAGGCCAAGAACATGGCAAATAACCAGGTATCGAGCTAGACTCAACAGACCGATAGCAGGGACACTAACAGGGGAACTGGTTACGAACCCACCCCCGGGAACGCTTTCAGGATCTGACATCCATCTCTCGAGGTGAAATGGCCGCCCTTCGTAATAGTGGGCTGCTTCTGAAAGCTGCGAGAGCTTAAGGAGATGACCTCCCATTACCTGTAAAAAGCCTCGCAGAACTGGACCGTACGTGAATTGGAGCTCTGACAGCTCTTGAACACAGGAACGGCTCGCATCTCCTTGTCCGCCAAAGACCGCCATTATGTGGAATCGACCCCGTTGCGCCTGATGCAACAAAGCACTGTCAAGCCTGCAAGAGGTTGAAGGAGCATTATCTGGATCATCATCATCCCTAACAGCACAGGCTGCAAAGTACATGTGCAAAAGATGTTGGCGTCGCTCGAGAGTCACGGACAGACTACCAATGGCAGTGTGGATGTCGGTCTCGCCCCGCAGGAACTCAGATTCGAAGGCCCGCATGACAGCTGCCAGTGTGATGTCGGGAGCATTTTGATGAATGAGGAACTCGACGAAAGCAAGCCCCAGTTCAATTGGGGTTTGTAGCTCATCCGTACTGGTAGATTTAAACAAGGGACTAAGCAGAAAGACATGCTTGTAAGACTGTAGTAACGAGAATTGTTCGCTTGGGACGGACAGCGTGAATTGGATATCGTTCCGCTGAAAGCGAATGTCGACAGTGTTGGGTGCAGGAAAGACCGATAAGGAACGAGAAAGAGGAGGAGGAGAAGGGGCCGAGGGAGACATCGTGACCGGAGAGTCAGGTGACAGAGCAGGTACTTCTACCTCCGTCCGGGTCATCTCTCTCTGTCTTTTTCTCATCAACGAGAGTATTCACAACGACCACAACAACGACCAAAATAAACGAGTGAGCCCAACGGGGGTTGAAGGAACAAGATCTTGTCCTGGCAGCAGCATCCAGAGCCCTTCCTATTCAGTTCATCCTGTGTGGGAGAAACGGTGTCGCCGGGGAACTTGGAGGCGCGAAGAAAGAAATCAAACCGGACCAGACGAGGACATGCCGGCGATTCTTCCATATATTGGGGTTGCATTATCCCGGCGTTGTGTCAGCACCAGGCCCACGGGTCTCTTTCCTCCGGTGCATATATAAAGTGATTGGATGCCTGCAGAGATATCTCGGAGAGGACAACGCTTACAGGCCTGGGACACACCCCAGACCACTTGGAACAACCGGAAAGCTGACTTTTTCTTCCTCTCACAGTAACCTATCGGCACTGAAAGTCATCGCGTTGCCACCTGTCGTCGGAGTTCGGCCAGAATCCCTTTGGTTCCAATACACTGAATATTGACGTCTTCCCGCAGCCGGAGTTTCGCAAGCGGAGTTTTTAAAATCTGTCCCACCCGGATACGATGGCGTTCCAATAACCACCAAGACCCGTATCCGATCTGGATCGGCGTTTGGAAGGAGAGGTTAATTTAATTTTCGTCTCTCGGGGTCTCCATGGATTGCTCGACTTAAATTAAAGCGGCTGATCCGAGAATGATATACCGCGTTCGCTCGGTAGGGTGCGCTTTTCCACGTGCCTTGTAGAATATTAAGCTGAAGGGATGACCTGCTGAGTAGTCCCTATACCAGAGCTGGCAGTATATCTATGTGGTGAATTACACCACCGAGCCAGCATTCTCCCAGTGGTCAAGCCGCGAGCAGAATCAATCCGCCATGACTCTCCATCCCATACCAGATCCGTCAGCCATGGAAGTTTCTGGCTCTGATGGGAAAAGAGAATTGGCGTATAAACTGTTTATCGAAATTCTAGCGTGAGTGGTCTGCTGAACCAGGGCACAAAAGAAATAAAAAAGTTGACCAATTAGGTATCAATTGGCATCGCCGGTGCGATGGATCGAGACGCAAAATGAGCTTCTCAAGAAGCATCCGTCAATTCGGCGCTTTATCGAGATTGGTCCACGAACCACCCTCGCGACCATGGCCAAAAAGTCAGCCTCCAAGCATGCGTTGCGCTCACCAGCGGAAGGGTCCCAACTGGAGTTTCTATCCTATCAAGATCAGCAAGATGAGATCTTTTTCCGCTATCCAGAACCGGAGCCCCATAGAGTCACAGAGAAAAGCCTTCTAGCGCCTATATCCTCCTCTGCAGCACCGGCTGTGATTCCGGTGGCACAATCCCACAAGGAACAACCAAAACAGGAGTCTGTTACTTCCATTGGTTGTATTCCTAGTGTAGAGGTTTCGCTTTCCGCTAGCCACATTGTTCTCGCCATGACAGCGCAAAAGCTTCAGCGGCCCTTTGACCAGGTATCAACACAGAAAACAATTCGCGATCTTTCTGGAGGTATGTCATCATCTTAAGACATTCTCACACTGGCAACGATACTAACTGCATGTAAGGCAAATCAACTCTGCAGAACGAATTAACGGGAGACCTTGTAGCTGAATTTGGGAAGGTCCCTGAAGGAGTCGAAGACATGTCTCTAACCGCTCTAGGAGAGGCCTTGCAGGGTGGTTTTGTTGGGAAACCGGGGAAACAAATGGCTGCGTTGGTTTCTAGACTGGTATCAGGTAGGATGCCCGCCGGGTTCAACCAGAATGCCATCCAAGACTATTTGAAATCACGGTGGGGTCTGAGCAAAGGCCATTCCATTGTTCCTATGTGCTTCGCGACAACAGTCGAACCGCAACTACGATTGCCCGATCTAGAAACGGCACAAACATATTTGGATGAGCTAGTCAACCGCTATGGCACGTTTCAGGGTGTTGATTTCATCGCGGCAACTGACCAAAACAACCAGAATACGAGGCCTCAGTCCATGGTCATTGACTCCGCGAGTCTTGAGGCTTTGAACAAGGATCAGCGAGATTTCCAGCGCAAACAACTAAATTTACTTGCGAAACATCTTGAAATAAATATTGAAAACCAGTCCGCAGATGCAGAGATGGAAACGCAAGGGTTGGAAAAAATGTTGCAGCAATGGGATGCGGAGTTAGACGATCAATTCTTCCAGGGTATTCAGCCGCTTTTCGATGCGAACAAAGCTCGGCATTATGATTCGTGGTGGAACTGGGCTCGAGAAGAGCTTATAAACTGGCTGAACGTCATCTCGCAAAACCGTGGGGATGTCAATATCTCCAGCTTGGACCGTCAGCTGCGCAGGACGTTGAATCGATGGGAGCCAAGTTGCACGGACATTACCAGGGCGTTTCTGGACACGAACGACTCCAGTCAATGGAGGATCTCCGACACTCGCGCGAAGTTGAGTGAAATTCTCCGTCTCGGGGCCCAATCTCAGCTTCTCGAGCCCACTTTCATTTATACCGAGCCACCATTGGGTCCAAAAACTATCATTTCAAGCACAGGCCGCTTAGAGTATCAAGAAACCCGGCGCACCGACGGGAATTACATCAAAATCGTTCAGCAAGGCCGCACGACTTCCAAGGACAGAAGCCCGATGGTCCCGTTTGTTCACATAAAAACTCGTCACGATGAAGAAGAGTGGGGTTACGATGCAGACGTCACAGAAGCATATCATGAGACCTTGTATGTAGGAGCCACAACTGGTCTGACATATAGTGGCAAGGCGGTTCTCGTCACTGGCGCTGGACCGGACTCGATCGGGGCTAAAGTAGTACAAGGACTGCTCATCGGCGGCGCGCGAGTGGTTGTCACTACTAGCCGGACTGTCTCGGATTGCGCTCCATTCTACCAAGAAATGTATCGCAAATATGGAGCAAGGGGCTCATCGCTGACGCTTCTTCCGATGAATCAAGCCAGCAAACAAGATTGCAATGCACTGGTGGAATATATATACGGCGATGATTCCCCGACTGGCGGGGACCTGGACTATGTTGTGCCATTCGCTGCGATTCCCCAGACAGGAGAGCTTGACACGTTGAACAGCAAGCACGAGCTGGCATTCAGGGCCATGCTAACCAACGTTTTGCGGCTCACTGGGCTCGTGCGGCAAGCTAAAGAGAAACACCGCATCGACACTCGGCCCACAATGATCATACTCCCGATGTCCTGCAACGAGGGTACTTTTGGCGGTGACGGGCTGTATGGCGAATCCAAACTGGGCCTGAAAACTCTATTCAACCGATTTTACTCGGAGAATTGGTCAAGTTATGTCACTGTATGCGGGGCAGTGATTGGCTGGACCAGAGGCACTGGATTAATGCGGACATCCAACATGCTCGCCGCAGAGCTAGAGAAGATTGGTGTTATCACGTTTACCCAGGCAGAGATGGCGTTCAACATCCTTGCGTTGATGACATCCAAGGTTGCGGTATTTGCCGAAGACGCTCCGGTGTATGCAGATCTGACGGGCGGATTTGGGGGAATGTGGAACGTAAAACAGCAGATTGTTGCAGCACGTCAAAGACTGTCTGATGAGCTTGATTTACGAAACGCGCTTGCAGAAGAGGATGCCCGTCACCAGGAGGTTCTATTCGGACCTCAACAACAGAACAACGAGCCTACACCATTAAGACGAGCAAACCTGAACATAGGTTTCCCTCGTTTGGGAAATCATGAATCATTAGCGACTAGCGGTCTTCCCCGACTCGAGGGAATGATCGATTTGTCGCGGACGGTGGTCGTGGTCGGATTCTCCGAGCTAGGCCCTTGGGGTAATGCTCGTACTCGATGGGAGATGGAACATCAAGGCCAGTTTTCCCTCGAAGGCTATCTAGAGATGGCATGGATTATGGGATTGATCAAGCATGTTGATGGTGAACTGAAAGGGGAGCCATACGTGGGCTGGGTAGACACGGCGACCGAGTCACCGGTGAACGACAGCGACGTTCCTCACAAATACCACGAGCATATCATGAAACATGTCGGCTTGAGATTGATTAGCCCAGATGATCGAGACGGTTATGACCCCTCTCGAAAGGAATACCTACACGAGGTAGCAGTTGAAGAAGACCTCCCGCCCTTCGAATGTTCCAAGTCAACGGCCGAGGCATTCAGGCTGCGTCACGGCAACAACGTGAACTTGCAACCAGTCACAGAAAGCGACAATTGCCGTGTTTTCGTCAAGAAGGGTACAGTGTTGATGATCCCCAAGAGAATTCCGTTCGATCAGGTGGTAGCTGGTAGAATCCCAATGGGGTGGGACCCACTGCGGTATGGGATTCCGGAGGATATTGTGCGACAGGTTGACGACACGACATTGTATACGCTTTGCTGTGTATCCGAAGCTTTTCTGGCAGCCGGAATCCATGATCCTTACGAGATTTACCAGCACATTCATGTCTCCGAGGTGGCAAATTGCCTCGGTACAGGAGGAGGGCCGATGAAAGCCATTCGCAGTCTGTATCGCGACCGATTCCTTGACCGGTCTGTGAGGGGTGATATAATCTTAGAGCACTTCTTTAATACTACTGGAGCATGGGTCAACATGCTGCTGCTCTCCGCCACAGGGCCGATAAAGACACCTGTCGGGGCATGTGCAACTGCCCTTGAGTCCTTGGATACCGGCTGCGACGCCATCCAAACCGGCAAATGCAAGGTGGCAATTGTGGGAGGCTGCGACGACTACACTGAGGAGCTCGCATACGAGTTTTCCAATATCAAGGCAACTGCGAACGGTACGGAGGAGCTGGCCAAGGGACGTCTACCGAGTGAAATCTCTCGGCCCACTGCGAGCTCACGTAGCGGGTTCGCGGAGTCGGCGGGCAGTGGCGTGCAGATTATTATGACTGCCCAGCTAGCCTTGGACATGGGCCTGCCAATATATGGCATCCTTGCCTACAATCAGATGGCGGGTGATCAGATTGGTCGCTCCATTCCCGCGCCCGGAAAGGGTGTTTTGACAGCAGCACGAGAAGCTCAGGACGCAAGAAACTCGCCGCTGCGGGACTTCGGTTTCAGGCGCGCGCAATTTGACGCAGACGTTGCGAATCTCCGGCGCTGCCCATCCCTGATATCCCCAAGCATGTCGCCAGAGCGGGAACAACGGAGACAGCGTCTGGTTTCACTGAAGATGAAAGAGATCCAAAATCGTTGGACGAGCCAAATTCGCCTCCATGACCCCTCTATTGCCCCAATGAGTGCGGCGCTGGCGAGCTGGGGACTGGCCGTTGACGATATCGGAGTTGTCTCCATGCATGGGACATCGACCAAGGCGAACGAAGTAAACGAGGGCGATGTCATCAACACGCAGATGGCCCATCTTGGGCGTCGCAAAGGAAACCCACTGCTCTGTGTTTGTCAAAAGTCACTTACTGGCCACCCCAAGGCTGCAGCAGGGGCTTGGCAGTTAAATGGCTGCATGCAGATCATTCGCGACCGAATCGTGCCTGGCAACCGCAACGCCGACAACGTGGATGAGCAGCTGAGGAAATACGAGCATCTTGTATATCCAATGGAGTCAATTCACACGACGGACGTCAATGCAGTCATGATCACCTCCTTCGGATTTGGCCAGAAAGGAGCCATCAGTATCATTGTCGCACCCAAATATCTCTTCGCTGCCCTGTCACATACGGACTATGAGAATTACCGCAACCGTGTCAACCAAAGACAGCGGTTGACCAACCCCGAGTTTGTGTCGCGCGTTCTCAAGCAATCGCTAGTTCAAGTCAAGAGCCAACCACCCTGGAAGGACTCGGAGACCATGCGGAAGGTGTTTCTGGACCCGAACAGCCGTCTCGTGGGAGACCAGTATACCTTCAGCGAAGATCTCAGCCACGCTCACGCATGCCCGGAGACCGGCGACCTCCCGAAAATCCCAGCCCAGGAACATAACCCCACCGAGTCTAGTGCGGTGTCCGGCCTCGTTCAAACTATGCTTGACGAGGTGAGTCGGCGATCCAGCACATCACCCGTTGCCGGTGTGGGTGTCGATATCGAAAGCATCGCCAGCATCAAGACGGAAAATTCGACTTTTATCGAACGCAATTTCACACCGGCCGAGAGAGACTATTGTTCGAGAGCCGCGGACCCACAGGCTTCTTTTGCTGGTCGCTGGAGCGCCAAGGAGGCGGTTTTCAAGAGCCTGCAAACTCCATCCATGGGCGCAGGAGCCGCCATGCAAGAGATTGAGATTCTTAGCAATCGCGGGATTCCTATGGTGATGGTAAGTTTCCAGATCAATCCGTTTCAACGGTCAGAGCTAACGTGTTTGTTTAGCTTCACGGCCGCGTTCAAGCCATCGCTGCCACAAAGGGAATTAGTAAGATCGACGTCACGATCAGCCATTCGGCAGACACAGCCATCGCCGTTGCACTTGCCACAGGAATGCAATGAGGACAAGGTCTGCAGATTTGGCAACCACAAGAGGGTACATGATACTGGACGCCATAGGAAGTCGTGGGCGCCGCGGAAATGTGGTCGACGATCGACATGCGACTAGCGCCTCGCCAAGGAGCTGTTCATTAATCGTAGGAAGCCGGAGGAGGTTGAATTAGCCGAGGTTCTCACCCAATGAAATATGATAAAACTGGGTCGATCCACAAAACATGCCTCCGCTGGACTTCTCAATCCGGCAATACCGGCGCAAGGGATGAATCAAGCTTTGTTCACCTGGCTGGCTTTGTCTGGATTCACAAAACCGCATAGCCATGCAGTAGTTTCTTCAATGTGGGATGAGTTTCAAACATGGTTGAGCAGTCCGCTGTGCAATGGGCCCATCATCCCCATAACCCCTTCAACTGGCCCAACAGGAAAAAATGGATGGCCATGTTGACCTCCTGCTGGGTCACCTTTATTGTCGGTTTGAATGCCACGTCGATCACCACCGCGGCTGAATCTATCTCGGAGGAATTCAACCTGGGCAATGGCATTTTCGAGTACAACTTCTTTGCCGTGACGGCGTGGAACGCAGCGGCTGCGTTGGTTCCCCTTGCCACTCTTCCTCTGATGGAAACGTATGGGATGAGGAATGGATATGTGGTATGTCCTTCGAATAGCTTCGGCCTAGAAGTTCTAACCCGGAAATATAGACCGCATACGTTCTGTTCACCATTTTCTTAATCCCGCAGGCTCTGGCTCACAATTTTGCGACCCTGGTGGTCTGTCGGGTAATCGCGGGCGCCTTCGGAGGTACACTGCAAAATAGCGCAGATGGTATAGCGTCGAACATGTTCCTAGAGCACAAGGATCGTGTGTTCCCTTTGACCTTGTACACCTTTACCCTGGTATTTGGTGTCACTATGGGACCAGTGCTCGGCGCTGCAATAGAGCCATTAGGATGGAGGTGGTACGTTTGACGAGTCCGAGGCCAGATCACGGCTGACAGAATTAGGGTCTTCTGGATTGAATTGATCCTCTATGGGGCCTGTATCCCACTCGTTGTATTTGGCATGAAAGAAACTCGGGGACCGATATTACGTACCAAATTCATGGTGGAGGAAACATCTCCAGTCGACAATTCTGAGGCCGTCCGCGGCTTCAAAGAGACCATTTTGCGATCAGCGGTGCTCCTCACTACTGAACCGACGGTCACATCTTTCACTCTCTGGTCATCCTTCGCTTTCGGGCTTGTGTTCATTTCCACGCAGTCCATCCCGATTGTTTTCAGCGGAACCTATGCCTGGCCTTCGTATACCGACGGCCTGGTGCAGGCCTCTATTGGCATTGGCCAAATTGTCGGGTTCATCGCCTGTTGCTTCCAGAACCGCATCTACATCAACAGCGCTGCTCATAACCCGGAGGCTCTGGGTACTCCGATCCCCGAGTACATCCTCCATTTATCTATCCCCAGCACAGCCGTTGCGCTTGCTGGTGGGTTGTTCATGTACGGCTGGTCGACGGAGCAAACGCACTGGATTGTACCGGCGATTGCACTCGGTCTGATCGGGTACTCTATCATGATTATTGTTACCGCCGCCAGCATCTACGTCACGGACTCGTACGCTGGGTTCGCGGCCAGTGCCATTGCTGCTGTGGCCTTTGGCGAGAATACCTTTGCGGCGTTCCTTCCGCTGGCCGCGAAGCCCATGTATGTCCGGTTGGGGTATCAATGGGCCAGCAGCCTGTTGGCGTTTGTGGCGGTAGCATTAACTCTGGCTCCTATGGTGTTGCTGTGGAAGGGACGGACGATTCGTGCGAAGAGCAAAGCGATTCAGAAAATGTCATATTCATAACAGAAGTCCTCTGCAGTTGGAAATCTAAATTACAGCAACCTTACTCGTGTCTGTCATCCCTTCAATCATTTCATGTAGATGGTCATATCCCCGAAGAAGTCATTCGCATCGTCCAACGTAGCGCTCGCATACCCTTTGATCATGTTTCTCACGCGCGCACAGTCGGGATCTGTAGTAAACGGACTATTACCGTTAGCTCTTATTGTCCACCCCTCATCAAAAGGTCTACCAGAGGAGAGAAAATACCTTAACCACCGCACCTTACCATTCTCCACTACATTCTTCACCCAGCCCTCCGTCTCCTTCTCCACCAGCGCCACGGTATTCCACACCATCGCGGCCGGCCACTGCACGTCCGCCACGATCTGCCTGACAGGTACATTGGGACTGACAGACACGACCAGCGTATTGGCATCCACCTCCAGAAACCCTTTCGGATCATCCAACACCGTGATGTCTATGCTGGCCAGAAACTCACAGTCCACAGTGTCATATGCGGGGTCTTGCGCGTAGCATTTCACCCCCAAGGGACCGAGCATGCCTCGATTCTTCAGCGCCGTGCGAATTGTTTCGACAGCGGCATGTTGCACATGTGCGCGGGTTACATGCCAGGCGAAAGAGCAGCTGATCGGGCTTGCGTTCGAGGAGTTGTCGAGAGACACGGACCCCTCACTGTCTAAGTCGTCTAGCGGGGCGAGCGTGCCCAGCGCAAAGCAGACGATCTTTGTGATCGGGACGTTTAGCGGCAGGGTAGATATGATGCGGTTCAGGTCGCGGTAAGTAGAACTTGCCAGCCAGAGGTCGCGCGTCTGGATGAATCGGGCACGTACTTGCTCGAGATTACTGCAGTACGGCAAGAGTACGGAGCGCGCGTACACGATTGAGACGGGAGTGTGGTCGTTACGAAGGGCCAGTTCCGGACAGATGGGTGTGAGGTGGCCGAGGTGTTGGATGCTGGAGTAGTTGATGCGGTAGGTGCTACTGCTGTGAGTATCAGTGATCAGAAATCCTCAATCCATACTCATAGGTATGAAGTATGAGATATGAGGTATGGGTATGGGATATGACAAGGGAAAGTGGAGGGCTTCTCACGCGAAATCAGAGCACCAGCTCGGCACCTTGAGACTATATTTCTGCGACACGTCATCCAGGTCGTTGATATACACTTCCTCTGCGCCTTCGTCGATCTGCCGGTTCAAGTCCTCGAGCAAGGTGCGAGGGAAGAAGGGTTTTCCAGCGGTCCAGAGCTGCGTGATATGCGCTAGTCGAGCTTGGATTCTGCACAGGGTATCCTGGTCGATATCCTGGTCGAGAGATAAACTCTGAGTGGGTTTTTCCGACATGGCGCAGGTGAAGAGCCTTGTACGAGATGGATATGAAAGCGAACGAAGGGTAATAATTCTTATAAGAAAGTCCCAGCCCGGTGATTACCTTGTGGGAGGTTTCAGCCTAATGAAGAGTAAAGTGAATGTTGACAATCCTAGCCAAGGAACTGCCAGTCCAGTGATAGTCTTGCGGAAATTTTTAGCGCAGTGAATGTCAGGTGGTTTATATAGTAACAGTAGGGGTTTATCTGGCAAGTTCCGGTTTCTGACGTTATCCCTATACTAAACCAACGGGTCCAAAAAGAAGAACGAAGTAGTTTAGACTCGATCCTGTCTTCTTACACGCTGCATAATCGACCTGCGACAGCGACGCAGAGTTTAGGAAGAATAAAAAAAAAATAGAAAGCAACAGCGGAAAGTGCTGCCTGCCCATCACTTCCCTTCCTCGCCCAAAGGACAACAGAATATCCCCAAAAGCCCGGCTGTTGGACCCAACCGCAGCTGTTTAATTAAACAGCTGTTTAATTAAATTTGTTTATTTATTTTCTGGGCTTCCCATCTAGAGCCCCTAATCATCACACGGGCCTCCTTTTTTCTCCCGACTCCCGTTCTTTCCAGCCGAGGGCTGCGTTGCTCGTTGATCCAACCGCCTGGAAAGGCCATATATGGGGAATGATTGGGTACCAAGAGAATGCAGAACTACGGTAGAGGGGCTATTTTGGGAAGTATTATGGGATATTTTTAACATGCGCCAATGCAGGCGACGGCGGCTGGTTGGTTGAGCGCGTAGTAATTAGGGGCTTTTTGTTGTGGCGTAGGAGGAGACTATTCTTGGGTGGACGCGGGGATTGGTTGCGCGTAATTAGGTGCTAATATTAGATTGTTTTAATTTGTCGGTCTTGTCTATTTGGAGTGTTTTGGGTACTTTTTACCCTGGATTAGGTATCCTGCCTAAGATAGAGTGGGTAGAGCAAGTATGTCACCACTGCGGCATGACATGTTCATCCATCTCCACGAGTTTGCCGCCGGCCCTGTTGGTTTCAAGGGGCCAACATATTTTCTACCTGCTCTACGTCTCTTCAGCTGAACCTGACGTGCATGTCGCTATTCGGGAATTTCCGCCAGATTCCTGTCTCACGAAGTCGGCGGTTAGAGTGTGAGTTGGGAAGTTGGTCATGACCAACGTTAGGAGTTCCTGACATTGGATGCTCTTGGGCGTGGCATACATCTCTGGGTCAGATGGTCTACCTGCCAGGGCTGGCCACATGCAGGCCTGTTGGGTCTTGCAATGTATAGAACGTTTCACATGGCCTACAAACTGGTCACTAGACCAGACTGAAACTGGCCATGATGTCTACTTGCATATTCGGTCTTTCCTTTAGTATTCCACCTACCCAAATTCTCTCCTCTTCTCACCATGCATGCATTGATAGACTCATCATGTATGTACAACCTTACGACCCCAATTCTACCTGCACCTTTCATCCTTTCGTCTTACCTTCCACAGCATGTTAGGTGAATTCTGTCCTACCTGTCTACCTAACCCTCTCACTAACCCGTTACTCATGCCACACCTCTGTCCCCCGTCGGTCGTTTCCCCTGCGTCTATCCGTCAGGGACGCCACACAGTCACATACTGTGGTTACATGTTGCCGTTGGTATTAGGACGAATCGGAATTTCTAATTTGCATCCAAGCCAACTGACCTGCGTCCCTTGTGCCTCCACTAGAAGATTGTAACTGTTATCCGGTTACTCCGAGGGTCATTGAGGTGGGACCAGATAATTGTTGATTTGGATTTGCTTCCGGTTCCTATATCTCTCCTTTTGTGACTTAGTGACCTGATGAGGTGCTGGCTTGTTGTGGCACTTGTCCCTGAACGACGTATCCCCATTTTTTTTTGGTTTCTTGTCACTCTTATCTTCTTTTTGTTGGAATTCGTTATTTTCTATCTTGCTGGTCAAAAGCTAATACGTCTTTGAGGTCTATTTCTATCACAGATATGGTACCTTCAGCATACTCATACAGAATCCCACATTTTAAGCCCCCATCGTCAGCCGTACGTCGCCGTCGGTACACATATTCACGTCCCAAATTTGATACAGATATTCTTACGATAGTGCATTGCCCCTTTCTCTTCAATATCCCGAGCCATTCAATATTATTTGCGGTTATACCGCACCATCAAACACTGTCCTCCCACTTTTCTTCTCTCCCTCTTGGAGACTCCTTTTCGCTATATTCCTATGTTCTCTCGTCAAACATTTTCGGCACAGCCGGGTGAAATTGAAATCCTTGGCAAACGATGTTGCGGAAGAGAGATAGGAAGCGGCGGCCGTGGATCGTATGATGCCTATTCCTGGAAGTCTGTAAGTCGTGAGTGTTTCGGACTTGTTCTGCTAATGTTTAGTTTGTTATACGTGGGAGTATTACAGCTCAGATTGCTGTTGGATCAAGGGAGGGCGTGCAAGTGTATTGCGTGTTCTGCTTTTGCTATGCCAAGCTCTGTCAACAAAATGGTCGAGTCTATTCTCTACAGACTAGTTCCTGGACACAAGCGAAAGGTGTATTCATTGGTGATTATTCTCTCTGTGCCATGTCAGCTTTCTACATATCATACCTTTGAGCTTATCACCTGATCACCAAGCCCTATCCAGCACTCACAAAAACCTGTTTCTTCACATACATCAAATGCCGTTCTTGCGTTATTCAATACATGACTAGCTTAACTCTATGCATGGTTCCATCCCTGTCACTGAAGCGTTTATTTGTTAACAGTGCCCATCAACAAAATCTTCTACATTTTCCACCTACTCTTTCTGCAGAATTCTCTTCAGGCCGAGGTCTTTCCTAGTACTTTTTTACGCTCACTGCACCAATAGTCCAAACGGCAGGACACTGAGTGCCCTATCTGATTGCCAGCGCCGTTGATATATGATCCCTTTTCACTTCCTTCAACCTCCAACATCCCACCACATATCCCAACCAGCATGACTCCATCCAGCCCTGACATCCTCATCATTGGTGCCGGCTTCAGCGGCCTCTATGCCCTCTACACCCTCCGCACCGCCCTCCCCAATCTCACCATCCACATCCTCGAAGCAGCCCCGGACATCGGCGGCGTCTGGCACTGGAACAGATACCCCGGCGCCCGAGTCGACTCGGAATGGCCCTTCTACCAGCTCACAATCCCGGCAGCCTGGCGCGACTTCTACTTCACCGAGCGATTCCCTGATCATACCGAGCTGCGTCGGTACTTTGCCCATCTCGAGGAGACGCTGCATCTGAAGCAGGATATTACGTTCAACGCAAGAGTCAACTCGGCTGTTTGGGACGAGTCAACCTCTACGTGGATTGTGCGGACTGAATCGGGGCTCGAGGTCCATGCTACCTATCTGCTCTTGTGTTCGGGGTTGTTGCATCTTCCATATATTCCTTCTTTCCAAGGCCTGGAGCGCCTTTATCCGTTTCATCAGCGTTATCCTCATCTACATCCTAGCACTAACCCAACCACCCATCCTGACAACACTACTACCAACACCAGCAGCAGCAGCAGCAGTACCAGCCCAACTACCCATTCCAATGATAGCATAACCGCCAATCCCAACAAACCCACCTCCCACCCCCAAATCTTCCATTCCTCCGCATACCCAACCACCCTGATCACCACCGGCAAACGCATCGCGGTGATCGGCGCCGGCGCCACAGGGGTCCAAATCGTGCAATCCCTCTCCAAGACCGCCTCCCAACTAACCCTCTTCATGCGACGTCCTAGCCCGTGCCTCCCCATGCGCAACCGGGCCCTCACGCATGCCGAACAAGACAACTGGCAACCCTTCCTCCCTGCACTATTCCACGCCTCACGACATTCTCGATCCGGCATTCCCTTTTCCCCTGTTTCTGAGCCACACGGGCCTGGAGAATCGATATTTGAGCTCTCCGACACGGAACGGGAAAAATACTACGAAGAACTGTGGAAATCTGGATCGTTTAATTTCGTAGCGAGGAATTTCCCGCAGACGTATGTGTCTGAGGAGGCGAATAAACTGGCATACTCATTCTGGGCCAGGAAGACGAGAGAGCGGATGAGGGACGGATGGAAGAGGGATGTTATTGCGCCAAAAGAGCCGGTTGATTTTTTGTTTACGAGAAGGGTGCCGTTGGAGGAGGATTTTTATGAGTGTGTGGATAGGGAGAATGTTGATGTTGTTAGGATCAAAGACGGAGCAGTGGGATTGAGGTTTACGGAGAGAGGGGGGATTGTTGTGCTGGGTGAGGATGGAGATGGGGATGGGGAGGAGAGGATGTTTGATGCGGTGGTGTTGGCTACGGGGTTTGATAGTTATGTTGGAGCGTGAGTATCCTTCTTCTACCTCTTTTCTTATTTCCTTCTTTTCTTCATGTTCTTCTGTCGTGATTACCTGGCAATCTGAACTAGATAGGAAGGCAAGGGATGGATGGAATTAGGGCTCGCTAATCACGAGGTCTACCTATACTAACTATACGGGTCTATAGAATGGCCGACATGAACATCCGCGGTCGCAACGGCATCGATCTCGCTGGGAGCTGGCAATCAGGTATACAGACTTATCTAGGGATTACGGTACATGGGTTTCCGAATTGTTTTATGACTTATACGCTACATGGTGAGTCTCTCTTCCCTTATCATCTTGGCACCTGGTACTTGATCTGTTCTCTCACGGTACTCATTTTGATTCTCGTTTCCTTGGCCATACTCCTACTTCTCGTCATCATTGTCGTCCCTGCTTCTGATCCTTGTACCCAAAGCAAACACTGCGTTGCTTTGTACTGTACACCACTCACACTATACCTACTTACCTATACCACCCTTATCATTGATTGCGCTCCCCTTTCCTCTGCCCATTCCCTTCCCTAAATCAACCCAGCCCAACCCAACACAAACAGCCACACACCCAAATCCATGCTACACCATACGAACTACCAATGCTAACGAATCTCAAGCCCCAACCCCCCTCGCCAACGGCCCTACAATCATAGAAATCCAAATATCCTTAATAATCACCCTCCTCACTCGCCTCACATCCTCGCAACCTCAACATCAACCTCAACCATCACCCACTTACTCCTCCAAAGCCCAAACCAAACCAACTCCCGAAACCCTCACACACAGAAGAAGAAAAGCAACCATCGAACCAACCCTCCCCTCCCAGACCGCCTGGCGCGAGCTCATCCGCACCCAAGCAAAAGGGACGCTGTTGAATAGGACAGATTCCTGGTGGAACGGCGCGAATATCTCGGGGAAGAAAAAGGAGGTCGTTACCTTTCTAACGGGGGTACAGGAATATGAGAGGGTTTGTTTGGAGAGGATTAATTCTGATTTGGATATCGGGGGGAGGGGGCTTGGTGGGTTTGCGGTTGATTATGGTTCTTGTGAGTATCCTAGGGGTGGCGATGGGGATGGTGGGATTGAGGAGGGTATTGAGGATGGGAATAAAAATGGGTATGGGAAGGGGGTGAATGGGGGAGTGAAAGGGAAAGAGAAGAGATTGAGTGTTTATGGTTTATCTGGGATGTTGAAGAGGTGGGGAGTAGGAAGAAGTTGAGTTGAGTTGACAGTTGAGGATTTGGTTTGATTAGAGGTCGTTTATATCATTCATCCCATATCATATCACATACCAACTAACTATACTTGTTAGTTTACGTGTCATACTTACCACTCTCTATCACTTCAACCTATTTACCGCCTCTATAATTCGTTCAAATCAATCCGAAATCCCCGCCTTCGTCCACCAAAACTCACACTCCCTCCGACTCCACGCATCATCCACCACCTTCGCCGCAGCACCCACCCCCGTTCCCCCCGCTCTCTCATCATTCCCCTCCCCAAACACCATAACCCTCCATTCTCCCTCCTCACCCACATACCTCTCCCACCTTGGCCTATCCGGATATCGTCCAGGAACGGAATTCGGATCCCCAGCGACAATAAACGACGTAACATACGCATGTAACTGTCCGGCAACCTCCTCCTGCGCATCCGACAGCCCCCGAACGTCCACATCAAACGCCTCGTAGGGTAACTGGTCCGCATGATTCGCGCCTCCCTGAACAGTCTTATTTAGTGCCCAGCGATACAAGAAGACGGGGTTCTCGTTCCCGTACTCCCTGGGTCCAAAGAAGCGAAGTGTGCGGTTTGTCGCACAGGACAGGCATAAGCGTAGTGACCGTATGCGGCTTCGACGCGCTTATATTGCGCCCCTACGGGGATTAGTCGTGTCTCTGTATACGGGGATGAGGAAGCTGGAGTGGTTGCCGGATCCGGGTATAGCGTGTCAATGGTATCCAGATCTTTCTCTGTATATGCGGGGAGCAAAGTGTGGAAGAAGTTTCTGAACTCCTGCAATGTGGACATATTGACGGGAACGTAGTATGTTCCTTCATTCGCGTTGAAACCAGTCAAGATGGGCATTTTATTCCACACGCCGGAGTGCCACGCGTCGATTGGCCGACGCTTGATGAGCTCGTTGTCAATGACGGGTTGGAAGGCCCACCGGACGGAGGGGTTGTAGCAGTCGAAGACGGCGAAGGAGGCGTTGGAGATGAGATCGATGGGTTTGTTACGAAGACAGGGGAAGATTTTGTTGTCCGGGAGATTGTCGCAGTGCGAGGCGGACACGAATTGTCGGAATTGAGCCTCGTGGAGAGCCGAGTCGATTGGTGGACGGCGCGCGAGGTGGCGGCGCCGGATTCGATGATTGCGCGGTTGAAGAGAGAGTCATGGAGGTCTGTGTTCATGATATGGTGGGCGATCTATCTCTAGCGGTTAGTCTCACTGTTCAGGTGGTATAGGGTGCTGTTCATTTGTTATATTTGCAGTTTGATTGGGGTCATACCGAATGCGCACCGGCCGAGACGCCAAACAACGTCACTTGCGACGGTTCGCCGCCAAACGAATTAATGAAGATGAAGATAATGTCTTACCAGATCCCCGGTTATACGCTCCCCCATGAATATATACCGCCACAGGGACCTTGTCTTTGCCGTTGACGCCCTTTGGCCGAAACACATTCATCGTCAGATAATCCTCATCACTGCCGGTGTCGCCTTTTAACGGAATCAATTGCTTTCCGGGACATCTGCAGAATTATAATGCTTTAGCTATTTTCCACTGTACTATCGCTAGCCAGTTTGACTTCAACAAAAACCGGTCCCCAAAAGCGGGGAAACGGTACAAGATATGTATTGGAAACTAGGCGCGAAGAAACCGTCTCTCGCCAACGGGTGGAACCGCGTACGGAATCCCTCGAAACGCCTCCACGGGGACATTCAGATTCTCAGCGATCGTGGACCCCAGTAGGGTGCCTTGGGTGATGTGGACGCGGGGACGGTGCCACGATGACAGGCGCAGGACTTCGGGAATCCATGATGAAATGGAGGAGGGGGAAGTGAGGAGGTGCAGGTGTTGGACTTCGAGGAGGGTGAGGACGGGGATGGTGACGAGGAGGATGAGGAGGCGGGGGGTGAACATCATCTGTTTATGTTTCCTTTTTTTGTACGGTTTGGGATTGTCTGGGGGTGAGTTGGTTCCATGAAGAAGATGACGGAGAGGAAGAGAGAGGGGAAGGGATTCTCGCGTTCTTGAGTGATCGGAGGCCAGTGTCGGGGTTAGTTTTAGTGTCCGAGACAGGATCATCTCTGAGGCTATCGTGAGGGGATAATCAGATATGGTATTATATCCCTGGTGATACCTTATCTAGAGTAAAAGATACTAGAAAATAGTCGTAGATATAGATCTGTAGACACAGTAAAGTCATTAATCAAAAACCCACCCAAGCTAAATCCAACCAAACTATAAACATGCCGCATCAAAGGTAAAATATACATCCAGATCACCCCATATAACTCACCCTCATAACATCATCCCCCAACGTCTGCACACTCGTCACGACCTTCCCATTCTGCTTCATCTCAATCACAGTAGCTCCATCCGTCCCATACACCCTCCCCCCAGCCTCAGCCTGCATATCCATAAACTGGACGGTGCCAAAGTCCACCAACGGCACCATCTCACTCCCCGATTGAAAGTCCTCCACGATCCAGTCCGCATTCTCCCCGGCCAATTTCTCTCCACTAGGCGCACTAATCTGCTGCGTCGCTCGTTGCCCTGTACTTTCGTTCACGATCACCGCGACTCCGTCTGTCGGGGTATATGATTCCACAGTCACGCTGACCACGTCCCCGGTGGAGACCGCAAAGTCGAAATCATGCGCTACGTCAGGGAACCACTCGTACCAGGCATCGTTGTATATTTGGCCATTATCGTAGTAGAAATCGACTCCCGCTTGCAGAATCGCGGTCGTGTATGTGTCTCCGTCGATTCCGACCCATGCGGACGCGGCTTGGATTCCGCCAGGGGAGTTTGAGGCCGGTGCGGGTTCGGGGACGGTGAATGTCGCGGACACAGAGGTGTAGGAACTTCCCTGAGTGGGTGAGGATTCGCGCACTACGCCCGCCCAGTTCGCGCTGTAGGCTATGTTGGCGCTTGTGCGGTGTTCGCGGTCTGGGGCTAGCTCGAGCATTGGTTGGGATTGGCGGGTTTGGGCTCGTTGGGCGGAGCGTGCGGCGATGCGTTCGCGGAGACCTGAGCGGGGGGCGCCCAGGATTCCCTGCGCGAGGGTGAGGGTTGTGAGGAGGGATGTGAGTTTCATGGTGGTGTTGGATCTGTATAGTAGGATAGGATAGGATGGGGTAGGACAGGAAGTAGGAGAAGAGAGGAAATAGGAGAAAATATTCAGAAGGAACAAGAACGAACAAAGATGGCGATGGTAAATTTATACTCGATCTACCCAGCCTGACAAGGCAACATGTAAAAGATCAACAGGCAGAAAGGGATGATATACCAGAGGTAGGCTGGAAATGGCATATCATGTTCGTGCTGAACGCGTGGCATAGAGCGAGCAGCGCAGACAGGCTGACAGACCGACGATCTTGCATTCCGAAAGACAGGCCTTATTTAGCTCTGCAAGAATCGACGAGACTATCTGGGTAGATCACTCAGAGATTTTATTACATCAGCAAAGATCAACACCGGGAATGCCATTGATCAGGCTGCGGCAGATAGATGCCTGAAGTCATCTGCTGAGTACATTCAGGATCAGGGTGAAAGGCAAGGTCAGGTTCATCAGGATGACCAACCCCTACCCAAACCCAAACACGAAACACATGACAATCTCCAACCCCAAAAGACATCATACATAATCCCCCTGCCTCAGAATCCTCACTGATCAAGGAAATTGATTGATTCACTCCCGTCACCTCGAGGAAAGGGATGTGCCGTGACCAACGTACCCGTCGAGTTAGGGCTCAGTTCAGAAACAGGATAGTTGGATTCCGCCGAGCAACCACATTCCAACGCCTGCGCTCTGCCCAGCCACGCACATTCCAGACAGGCAGCCTCGTCGGGATATTCGATTCGCGTGGATATGTCTGGTCTGGAAGCAATTTGCGATGTGAGGAGTGAGTTCGGAGGAGTGGTTGGTATTATGTTGCGGTGCGTGTCAAGCTTCCGTCTCGTAGGAGATAGGGTTAGTGATCAGATAAAGAGCAAGGCAACAGAATGGATGAATCCAATGAATGAAATGACGAAATATGATCGCAGCAAGGGTTGACAGGAAGTTCCAATCAAATCACAAGACTCGCTATCTGACTCTATTCATAGCACGTGTCCCCTCCATCAAGGACAAGGACGTCAGATCAGATGTGATACATACATACCCTACCCACATACCTAAATATATCCAACCCCAATCCAAAATCAAAAAAATCACATAGGCAACCCCCTCATCTCCTTCTCACTCCAATACAACCTCATATTCTCCGCTCCCAACGCCCTAACCTCATCATCCAAATGCTCCCACAACACCGTCCCAAACCCCTCCATGATCCGTCTCACCTCGCCCCGATCCAAATCCTCCTCTCCAGAACGACATTTCTCCAAATACCGCTCCAACTTCTCCAACCCGGCATGAATGTCGCGGTGTTGCGCAACGAGGTCGCGGCGGAATTCGGGCATTTTCTTCGCTAAGAGGGGGAAGATGTGTTGTTCTTCTATTGCGTGGTGCATTGAGAGACCGGAGCAGAAGTGCAGGCCGGTGAGGATTAGTTGGCGCGGGGAGAGGGATTTGGTAGATTTGGAGGTGGAAGTGCAGGAGGTTAGGAGTTGGGTCCAGAGGGCGCGGTGGTGGTTGTGCTGGTTTCTAGTTAGTATATCATAATATCTTGTGGTTTGTTGGGGTTGAGGGTATATTATGGTAAGTGGGGATGTGTAGATGTATATGAAGTATCGATGTATGTATGTATGAGTGGGTGGGTATAGGTGTAGAAATAGTATAGTGTAGTATAGGTACAGTTACGGCAAGTGCACAAAGTGTAGAGTCAACGGAATAAACTCAGGAAAACATACAAACATATCCATCTGTTCCGCCATGCGATTATATATGCGAAACTCCTTCTGCGACAATGGCGGAAGAGGCCCCTTCTCGCCTGTCGCTGTCGTGGGTGCGCCGGCGTTGTTCTCCGCCATGGTTGAGAATAGAAAGAATCTTGAAGGAGTAGTTACAGGGGGAACACGGAAGACTCTCCGAGAAAAAAGAGATAGAGGCCGAGGTCGAGAGACTCGAACGGAAGAGAAAAAGGTCGAGATGTTCATGGACAGACAGATAGACAGAGAAAAGAACTCGCAGCTGGACTTAGGTTGTCTTACTTGTACTCCTGTCTTCAGGCCAATATAGACGAAGCAATCTTTGCTGACGGGACTATTGATAAGCAGGTAAGCGCTGCACCGATCAATCAGAGTGAGATCCGCCGGGACAGACGCTAACTGTTTAGGGAAGGTATCTAGACGGAGGACACGGATGGACCCTGAGACCCTGGTTGGAGACCGGTGGCGCAGGTCAGGTACAGGCACATAAATCGTAGAATTGGCTGTTACAGGAACAGAAGCAGTGCATTTCCCAAGGCAATAGGACAGTTGAAGGTAACAAGCAATTGATTGAAAATATATACTACGCTAAATAAAAGTTCATTAGAAGTCAAAACTCTACAATTGAATGTACCAGATCCTCAATGGACGTATGCCATCTCAACCAAGTTGCAAGACATAAATCTAGTACGTCACCGGTAATGATTTCCTCAATATAAGCACTTCTTCGGCACAACCACAATCATGAAAAGACTGGATCGCAATTTGACATCCGTGCTAGCTACGAACCCGCGGGCATGGTTGGTCCAGAGTAATCAGCACATGAGATGAAAATAATAAAATCAATTGACTAGTTAGTGATGATGTTCCAGATCCTCAATGGACGTATGCCATCTCAACAAAGTTGCAGGACATAAATCTAGTACGTCACTGGTGAAATAAATCCTCAATATAAGCACTTCTTCGGCACAACCGCAGTCATGGAAAGACTGGATCGCAATTTGACATCCGTGCTAGCTACGAACCCGAAGGTTGAACTAGTGTTTTGCGGACGGAAAGGGAGAAAAAAAAGAATGAAAATCAATTGACTAGTTAGTAGTATGATGTACCAGATCCTCAATGGACGTATGCCATCTCAGCGAACTGCAGGACATAAATCTAGTACGTCACTGGTAAGGAAATTCCACTCAATATCAGCACTTCTTCGGCACAACCACAGTCATAGAAAGGCTGGATTGCAATTTGACATCCGTGCTAGCTACATTGCCAATGGTTCAATTGTCATACCTAGGTCAGAAGGGGAAGAAGAAAGAGAAGTCATTAGAATTAACCTCGGGTATCATACAACAAGCCCGGGCGGATGAATACATAAATTAGTAGACATGTCGTGAAACGTTAAATCGATCAGAGCTCCCGACGGTTCTCCCTGGGAGGCTTGAAGTTGCCCTGTCTCAACTCCTGCCAGGCAAGATCGAACCGAGCACCGAGGTACCAGGCCACACCAATCTAGAACAATTAGAATAAACCGGCCAAATAGAAGCGAGGCGAGGGACTCACCATGAGAAGAGAAACAATCAGGATGATCACGCCCATCAGCGCCATCATGAAGAAGACGTCTTGGCGTGTTTCAGCCTCTTCTTGCGCCTTCTGTTTCTCCTCCTCGGTCTGCGCGCCAGTCACCTTGCGCTGGGCGTCTTCGGCGTTCTGCGAGGGGAAGATGTTCTCGATGAATTTTTCAATCTAAAGAGTCAGCATAGTTCAGCCAGGTGAGGTCAGGAATAACATACTCGTCCGCAAACAAGACTAATCTTGAGGAAATTGGGGTCCTTCGGAGTGTTCTTCTTGTGGATGCGACGCGCATACCGCCGGAAGACGTCGCACAAGACCCGAAGGTTCTGCGTGGACTCCGTCATCAGACTGCAGGCATCACCCTTAGTGATCTTGACGTTACGTTCGAAGATGGCCGGGTTGCGGAAGCACAGCTCCAGTGTGGCGATGGCCATGGCCTGGGGAATAGCGGCAAAGTTGAAGACACTCTGCTCGCGCAGTCCGGCCAGGTAGAACAGACAGTCCTCGGTGTGCTCCAGGGCGTTCAGCACCATGTCCGAGCTGCAGTTCAGCGCCACCTCGCGGTTCTCCGGCTTGAACAGGTCGTCGAAGTCGCTGACGTACTTGGACCACACCTCCTTGGGCCAGAAGCGACGGCGGTCGTCGTTGTCCTCGCGCACATCACGGATGATGTTGGTCTTCTGCAGGAAGAGACCCATCGACTTGTGCAGACGGGGACGCTCCAGCAGAGCCGGGTTACCGAATCCCGCCTCGACGAACAACCGCGTCAGGCCCTCGCCCACCAGTCCGGCCACGTAGTAGCAGTACAGGTCGTACTCGACGGTGGTCTTGACGCTGGCATCCTCCAGCTCGGCCTTGCGACAGTAGTCGGCCATGCCGTTGCCCATCTTGTCGGTGATGTCCTTGACAATGGCCTGGTAGGCGGGCTTCATGTTCTTATATTCGGTGATGACATTGTGGAACTGAACCAGCAGTTCCCGGTCCTTCTCCTCGGGGCGGTTGCCCGTGAAGGTCCACCCGTCCTGCTCCAGGAAGTCCTTGAACCCGCGCAGCAACGGCTCCTTGGTCTCTAAGGGGATGGAGGTATCATCCTCGATGGTGTCCAACCCACGGAGGGTGAGGTAGAAGACACAGACGGGCAGCAGCAGCTCGGGGTGGAGTTCCTTGATGACCGCGCTGAAACTGCGGCTGGTCAAGTCGAGGAACTTGAAGCACTCCTTCTGAGTCTCGGTCTCGTTCGTCGTGTCGCGTTCATGAACGGGGTTGTGCCAGACTTTCCTATCGGCAAGGACCATTAGACCTCCATAAGCGTTGGCACAATCGTCAACCTAAGATGGGAGCGGGAGTACCAACCATTGCAGGATCGACCTCAACTCGGAGGGATGGAAGGAGTAGTAGAAGATATTCGAGATGAGGGTCATGATGTGAAGGGCAATTGAGACAGAAATGGAGACAATAACGCAATGCCAGAGGTATTAGATAGTAGAGGTAAAAGATGTGAAGGAGAGAATTATTGTGGGAGAAAGTAAAAATCCGGGTAAATAATATACAGGAAGGTAGGAGAGTGGATGGGAGGAGAGGCGGGGAAAGAGGATGGAAGAGAGGAAGGTTCCAGGATCACAGTGAATTAGGGAAGAGATCCGGAAAAAGAGAAAAATCACAAGAAGAGGAGGAGGAATGGGGGAGGAGAGGAGTGGAAGAAAAGAGAGAGAAAAGGAAGCCCAAGAAGGATTTTAAAATGAGGTGGCTCGTTAGGGGCCGCCAGCCAACGCTAGTCCCCGGGTACCGTATTTACCCCCTGCACGGCCTCCACACGTGCTTTTTTGTATGTGCTTAGCCAAGTCTTGGCGGTAATCATCCCCGGGCTGACAGGACGTGACCATACCCGCCCAGCGACTCGACTACGGGCGGCGACAGCGACCACTTTCACCCCCCGCCTCATGACGAAAGGCGGCCAGGCAGAAAAAAATAAACTATCAGGTGGGACATTCCTGATTGTTCATCTCTCATTCTCTTACCCTCATATTTCCTCATTCCCTCCCCATTTCTATACTATCCTTCCGGTTCCATCCCCCCATCCTTACCAGCAGTCACCTGACAGATCCTCGCCCGGGGAGTCGGCTCGTCATGGTCGCTGATACCACCTACTACGATGCCTTAGGAGTGCCTCCCACGGCCTCCGAACTGGAGATCAAGAAGGCTTACCGCAAACTCGCCATCGTCACCCATCCTGGTGCGCTGTCCTGCCTCGTTGACTCTGCTCATCCTGACCCTCGACAGATAAGAATCCCGGCGACGAGACCGCGCATGCCCGGTTCCAGGCGGTACGATGCTTGTCCTACTTGATGTTGTACGGTCGGAAATTAACTGCCATAGATCGGAGAAGCCTATCAAGTCCTCAGTAACGAAGATCTACGCAAGCGCTATGATAAATTTGGAAAGGAAGATGCGGTTCCCGCCAGTGGTTTCGGTAGGTCTAGGTCTATGTGTTCGTAGTGTTATGGTTTGATGCTAACCCCCACCAGAGGACCCCTCGGAGTTCTTCGGTATGATCTTCGGTGGAAACGCTTTCGTCGACCTCATCGGTGAAATCTCCCTCATGAAGGACCTCACCGCTACGATGGATATCACGATGCAGGAGATGGAAGAGGAGGAACTGGCCGCGTCGGCCGAGGAGAAACTGAACATTCACGACCAAGAGACCAAGGCCGGGGAGACCGCCGAAGGTACCCAGCCCGCTAAGCAGCCCGCTGCCTCGACCGATCCGGCTACTTCTGCGGCGGCGGCGCCCGCTCCGGCTCCCGCTGCCGCCTCCGAATCCGAGACGACTACGGAAAAGCCCGCCGCGTCCAGCTCCGGTCGAAGCACCCCCCGTCGCCCGCTCGGCCAGCAGGCCATCATGGACAAGTCCGAGGAGGAAGCGCGCATGGAGGCAGCTGGTCTGTCGCCCGAGGAGAAGGAACTTCGCAAGAAGGAGAAGAAGAAGGGTCTGTCCCGGGAGCAGCAGGAGCGGTTGGCGGCCTACGAACTCGAACGCAAGAAGGCGCGCGAGGAGCGCGTCGACACGCTGGCCACCAAGCTGGTGGATAAGATCAGCGTGTGGACCGAGACCGACAAGGGCGCCGACGTCACGAAGGCCTTCGAGGAGAAGATCCGTCTAGAGGTGGAGAACCTGAAGATGGAGTCCTTTGGTCTGGAGATCCTGCACTCCATCGGACAGACGTATGTCCAGAAGGCCAGCTCGTTTTTGAAGTCGCAGAAATTCCTGGGGATCTCCGGCTTTTTTTCCCGGCTGAAGGACAAGGGCACGCTGGCCAAGGAGACGTGGACGACCATCTCGACGGCCATCGACGCGCAGATGACCATGGAGGAGATGGCCAAGCTGGAGGAGCGCGGCGGCGAGGACTGGACGGACGAGAAGAAGGCGGAGTACGAGAAGAAGGTGACGGGGAAGATCCTGGCGGCGGCGTGGCGCGGCAGCAAGTTCGAGATCCAGAGCGTATTACGCGACGTGTGCGACCAGGTCCTGGGTGACAAGCGCATCAAGTTGGACAAGCGGGTGGAGCGGGCGCACGCGCTGATCATTGCGGGCAACATCTACCAGAAGGTCAGTTTGCTTTCAAGTCTCTCTAAGGAATCCCTACTAATGCTATTGCAGGCGGAACGTGACCCCGAGGAAGAAGGCGACTACATGGCCTTCGAGCAGCTGATGGCGGAGGCGATGACGAAGAAGGGCAAGGACGAGAAGAAGAAGAAGAAAAAGAACGAGCCCGAGGAGGAGCCGACTTCCGCATAGACTAATATTTGTTCATCGTTCCCTTATTGTCTTCATTCCCCCATTCCCCTTCATTTCCCTGCGTTCCCGTTGTTGTTAAGACTGGATACGGGCTGTTTAATATTATTGATTGATCGTTGGACATACTTCGGTAACGAATGGATGTCCAGATGACTTAATAGATGGTATTCTCAGTGTTACCGACTGGATGTACAGTGTAGTTCATGTCATGTAGCAGCGATCGATATGCATTCCTGTGTCTGAATGCCCGACAGCGATCGCCATCGGAGATCTCCGCCAGAACCCCGCAGCATCTCTCATTTCATCCCATCTCCACTTCATGTTTACTTCTTTCTCCCTCCAAATCTCCTCCCCCCAGCCAAGACCATCATCCTATCTTAACCTCCTAACCCAACTAAATCCAGAAACACGGCACGCGATCTCCTCCCTAACCCAACAGCCGCTAACTCCTAGCGCCCTGCTTATCAGTCTTGACTGGTCGATTCCTGCAGCTCGCCACGCACGATGATACCTTGTGGCCGGTAGGGCCAGCAAACCGCGGATCCTTTCCTATCTGCGCCGCTGTGGAGGCCGAGGAGACCATCAGGATGGATTGAAATATGAACTTCCTGACCGCTTCAATGGCTTATCATCGGGCGAGTCCGATCAGCTAAACATGTCAGGGATAATGCATGTAGCTAGACCAGCACAAGGGACGGAGATATAAAGGCGCGAGAAACCCGGATGTTTTCCTACAGTTCAGAATTATGCGATTCTCAAGCCACCCAGCATGTCCCCATTTCTCTCCTCATCGGTGCCTCTGTCTGCATTGGCCCTGTTCGCTATCAGCAGCACCGCCATCCCCACTCCCAGTCCCGTCAACCCAGCAGCACCCACCGGCTTAACCTTCCCCTCAGGTTTCGACATCGTTTCATCCTGGGCAAACCTCGCGCCCTGGAGCGAAGTCCCCTCCTTCAATAACATTTCCAAAGGCGTCCCTCGCGGTTGCGAGCTCTCTCAAGCCCACGTCCTCCACCGGCACGCGCAACGCTACCCGACCAGTTTCAAGCTCGACGGGGGCGGCATTGACGCGTTCAACGAGAAATTATCCAATTATAGCCGTGCGCACAACACCACGGAGATCGCATCCGGTCCGTTGCGCTTCCTGAATGATTGGGTTGATCTCGTCGGGAAGGATACCTTGTTACCGACGGGCGCCGCGACGGAGGCTTCGTCTGGTGCGAGGATCTGGTCGCGGTATGGACGGTTCTTGTACCGCGGTGGTTCCAATGGACCAGAGCCTGGTGTGGAGAGATGGAATAGTTCGTTGAATGTTTATCCGAATGGGACGGAGAGGCCAAAGCCCATCTTTCGGACCACGACGCAAGGGAGGATTCTGGAGAGTGCCAGATGGTGGTTGAGTATGTTTTCTCTTCCCTACCCTGTTATTGTTCCACTTGAAGTCTGGGTGGATGTGGTGTTACGAGGAAATGTTGATTAACGACTGTAGGTGGATTCTTCGATAACGAAGGCGCCAACAGCTCCTACTCGGAATATGATCTCGTGGTCATCCCCGAAGGCGACGGATACAACAACACTTTGGGGTCCGATCATTCCTGCGAAAACAGTCCTTCTGGAGGGTAAGTCCCCTGAACCAAATACACTACATCACCTCATCCCATCCCACTGACCATCCGCCCAGAAACACCGACGGCGCCCACTTCATATCCACCTTCACCCAATCCGCCGTCACGCGCCTATCCCCCTACATGCCAGCGGACTTCAACCTCACAGCCTTCGACATCGCCTCAATGATGGTCCTCTGTCCCTACGAATACGCCACCACAGCCCAACACTCCTCCTTTTGCACCCTCTTCACAGAACAAGAATGGCTCGATTACGCCTACGCCATCGACATCCAATTCTACGGCGTGTTCGGCCCAGGCTCACCAACCGGTCGCGCCCAAGGAATTGGATATATCCTCGAACTCGCGGCTCGACTACAGGGCAAAACCATCCCCACTAGCGACACGAGTATAAACGCGACTTGGGACCAGTCAAGTGAAACTTTCCCGCTCAACCAACCGCTATATATGGACATGTCACATGATACGGTGATCGTGGCGGTGTTGGCGGCGTTGGGATTGAAGTATTTCAATTACGGCCCGCACGGCCTCCCAGCGAATGTTTCACATGAGGTGGAACGAACCTTCCACTTGAATCAGGTTACGCCGTTCGGGGCGAACATTGTTACCGAGGTTTGGACGTGTCCGTCAGATGGAGATGGTGCGTCCTTCGAAACAGAGAACCTCGCCGGCTCGATGTATAGGAATCCGGATCTTTCTGAGACGGATCATACGAAAGATTTTCTGCGATTCGTGCTCAATGGAGCGCCTGTGCCGTTGGATGGACTGGTGGGGTGTGAGGATGCGGTGAATGGGTTTTGTGATGTGGACGAGTTCCTAGGGGGTGTGGAGGCGTTGAAAGAGGATGCCGAGTATCAGTTTGCGTGCTTTGGGGAATATGAACTGGATAAACAGGTTGGGGATGGGAGGCCGGAGGTTTAGGCAGATGTGAAGATATATATGTGCTCCGAATGGCCTGCACTTTCCGGATTTTCTGAAAATTGTTGGTCTACAGGGACCGGATGCACCGGACCGGTCAAGCCACGATAAAACTGATTGAACGGATGCCTGAAATAGTAGTGAGGATTGAATTGATGGATTGATGTAGAAAGAATCGAGGTTGCCGGTCTAGAAGGTGCCTTAGGCAATTTTTCGGGACAGTATTATCGTGATATGTCGCTTGTTTTGGCGATTAGGAAGCCTCTCAAATTCCATAAATATCGGCTTCTTTATCGTGTAGTTAGTTGAATGAAGACTTTCATTCATTTGAATATGATCATATAAAATCGGTTGAATAATCACTTCTTCGGTAGACCCACATATTTCTGCCACAGACTGTTATAGAGATACTTGTCCACTTTGTAGTACCTATTGAACCGCAGAGGTGTGGAGCCTTTTCACATCATTAATTGCCGTGTGAGTAGATATACAGCACTGCTTTTCGACATCCACCAGCATTTCCGGCTTAGATTTTCTCCTAATATCATAGTTTATAAAGACTATATTAGGGCTCTAACAATCGTATCCATTCAATCAAATAGAAGCCTGAAAATCCGATAGGAATAGACTCAAACCCGTCGTAGATACTTCTATTCCTGATCTCAGACAGACAACTCACAGACAGAAAGTATCTAAATTCCGATCTTTTCCACAGCTGGCGTCGAAATTCCCCAAAACAACAGATTGCGTTTCCGATGACATTTTTTCTGCCACGTACTGTCCTTCCCTTAGTCTGGCTTTGACGACAGCGGCCTCTGTACCGAAGCTGGCAGGGCTCCTAGGAGGGGCATTCATGATATTTGTACGTCCACCGAGAAGGTATAACACTGCATGCCAAAGAGCTGGAGGTGCAAATAATCAAGAAACACATTAGTTTGTCTTCCCCTACTGGCGGTCTTAACGTCAAGGGACACATACCTGATAAAACCCTGACGAAAACACCAATGATCACTGTCACGAGATTACGTGATGTGCCGCAGTCTAATGCGCCGTACGGATTGATCTGGTAAATTTTCAAGTCCTGTGCACGTATTCTACCGTGGCAGATAAGTATCCACGCTGCAGCTTTGGAGAGCTGGATCTCTTCATTGGCCCGCCCATAGCTCCAAACGGCTGGCTGATCAAACAAATAGTCGCACCGCATTCGACGCAAAGGGAGATTTCGATAGAACGACTGGACTGCATTCGATGTACCTCGTGTTTCTGCTCGTAGCTTCGTCCCAACCTGCCGTGCAGCCGCTTTTGCCTGATCGGTCAAGCAGTGGCGCATGGCCGCAGCCAAGCGGCGAGGAGTAAGAGACGTATATGGGATCGGAGCAGGACCTGCACCTGTGCCTGCAACTATATGGCCCCAGAATCTCTGGCTATTGGAGAATGTCCGTATCAATACTGGCAAAAGAAGCCCCTGGTAACATATGCGCCAGAAGACATGGGTGAATACTCACTCCGCAACAAAAGGCACCACGACGGTTGGACGGTCATGCTTAAGCCCACATATTGTGGTTCCAATGCCCCCATGGTGGACTACTGCGCTGACATGTTGGAAAAGCCATTCATGCGGACAGTCGTCTATGAAAAGTACATTTTTGTGGCTGCAGGCAAGGCTACCTAGCTTGCACCATCCTTTCCCAACAAATGCACGGATCCCGGCAAGGGAGATAGCTGCCATGACCGTGTCTGTGAGCTCTTGGCTCTGCTGCTCGTCCAAAACGATGCTTCCGAATCCAATGTATACGGGTGTCGATCCCGAGCGGAGGAACTCCTGCAGCTCAGGCGAAGGCTCATGCGAAGGAAGATAGCTGCTGATATAACCAGATACCTCTTTGATTGTTCATTAGTTCCGACAAGGAGTTACGGGCTCCAACCGCACGGGCCGTAGAGGGCAACATTACCTATATGTGCGGGCCAATCATCTGGCTTTGGCACCAAGGATGGAGGCCAGAAATATGTGAATGGGATTTTCAATGTCTCGTGCAATACTGAGCCCAGTTTCATCGGAACGGGGGCCAGGTCAAGAGAAACTCGCAGCTGATTAATGGTATCTCCTAGACTAAACAAACCGTTAATGAACCACAATATTTCTAGGTACGACACCCGGGGAACCGAGGGTACCTTACTACAGCCACACCATCCACTCGGTTGCCACATAAGAAATCCAATTACGACGACCAGGCTTCATAGCCCGTCCAACACCCACTCTGGTGATCGCGTGCGGGAACATCCTCGTCCTCGACCAAGGCATAGTGTACATGAGGTGAACCGGCACCGCCCCAAGAGCCTGCGCACAATGCACATGCGAAAAGACGATCGGACTTGCAATGATCGCATCTGCAACAAACGGCGCCCCAGTATCCGGATCATCGTCCACACACGACCTCCAACATCCACTGATGATGTCGGACATCATCGGGATTTTCTTCCCTTGGAGACGGGCTTGCAGGGTCTTGAGCTCATGAACATACCCGGAATTTTTCCGTCCATAGGAGATCAACTCAGCAGGGTCACCGCCGATAGAGAAAAACTCTAGTTGAGAGTACCCTGTCGCAATGGCGGAGGCGTACGTGGCATGTGTGGCGATGCGAACCCGGTGGCCTTGCCGGACAAGCTCGTCGCCAAGGACGAGGAAGGGTTGAATGTCTCCTTGGGTGCCGATTGTTTGGATGACGATATTCAGCTTGATTGACGGTGTCGCGAACTCTACCTGGACGTTGTGGTCTGTAGCGGTTTCATGTTTAACATCATGGTCATTTCGAAGCAGAAAGTGCTGAAAAGTACAGTTTCTTTTCAATCAGAAGAATAGGCAAGCTCACCCTGCGTCGAAGATGAAGACACGGGTCTTTCACCATCAGTGTTTGACCGATTTTGACCGTTGGATTCGGCTTGGCTTTCAGCAAAGGTATTCGCTACCATCATAGTTAGAGAGCCCAATACGCATGCAGTAAAACACAAAACAGGACATAAAAACTCCGCTGGTGGACAAAAGTCTGCCTGTATGTAGGGAGTTTAAGGTCGTCTAGCACGGAAAGACGCTGCTTTTCCCTTTGCGTTTGTCCCTTGACAGCTCACATAAAGATATAGTTTCAAACATGCAGGAGAAAAAACTTTGGCTTGGTTATCGAGCTACGGAGTACATCCCTTGCATTTCTTTCGAAGCACCTGGATCGGCGCGACCACGCTACTACCTACTTACTGCATTAGCAAAACCCGCCCGATCTGCGTCTCGTACATTCTGAAGTGATCAGGATCCCTCGTATTTTGGATATGTCACACCTCTCCACTACCTATAATCCCGAATTTTATGCATACTAATGTAAGCCACAAAGAGCAATCAAATCTCGTCTCTTGGTCTAAGTCTAACAAGAGGAGTCACCGGAACTGCTCCAGTTTGGTCCTTCCAGTCCAATGTCTCCGGGATCCTTTCTACAGCTTCCATATCAAATTGGGTCCAAATGTGGGCTAAAGCGGTGAACATGTAAATGTACGCCTGTCTGGATTGTTGGAAAACGGGTCAGGTATCTTCCTTGAGCATGGGGAACAAAAGATCTTACGACTTACTGC
Source organism: Aspergillus affinis (assembly GCF_023601865.1). Lineage (NCBI taxonomy): Eukaryota > Fungi > Ascomycota > Eurotiomycetes > Eurotiales > Aspergillaceae > Aspergillus > Aspergillus affinis. The sequence goes on along the minus strand of NW_026515783.1, from coordinate 44,608 downwards.
AACCCAATGCATGCCCTGGATCCTTTGCTGAATGGCATGAAGTGCTGTTCCATTGCCTGAAGCTCATCAGGGGATGCTTGTAGCCATCTCTCGGGATTAAAGCAACCAGGGTTGGGGAAAACGGTCTCATTGTGGTGGAAGGCAAGCAGGGCTCCAGAGATGCGTGCCTGATACGCGTGTTAAAGATTTGGTTTCGTTATAAAAGAGGAAGACTCAGAACACACTCCAACCGGTAGAAAATATGGCCCTATCTCCATTCCCTCCGTGGGGACCACCCTTGGTAAAAGGCCCGGAATTGGTGGTACTATACGTAAACTTTCTTTGACCACAGCATCCTATGCAAGAGGTTAGCGCTTCAGCGAGCTTCTGCCACAAATAAGCATAAACTCGTGTATACGACATACCAAATAAGCTAGCCGAGTCAGTGCCCTCCAGTCAAGCTGTGGACCAGAAATACCCCCAGGCGTTCTTTTGTCGAACTCATCCAGCTCAGTCTGAAGCCTGTCCTTGATACGTGGCGACTTCAGAATATAGAAACATGCAATAGTGAGTGTGATAGAGGGGGATTTACCAGCAATCAAGAAGACTGCTGCTTGTTGGAACAAGCTTGAGACATCACTCCTGCTGAGACTTTGTCCAATTTCATTCTCCAGGTGTAACACTGTCCGTTGGTTGAGTATCGACTTTGCGTGGCCATTTGTTTTTCTAGAAATCAGTAACTCGTTTCCAACACTCCTGCAATGCTACAAGCTTTTAGCGCTGCTCGCTCCTCACATGGGTCAATGTAGATACCTCGTAAAGTTCTTTGAAGCCAACATTGACCCTGCTAATCCAGCTAGGGAAAAATTCGAGAAATTTCAAACCAAGCGGAAGAATCAAGGGAATATCGCCAACTACACAATTATCAACGTGATGTTCAAGACGATTCTACTTTTCGGTGTTCTTTTGATCTCTCAATTCCCTTTCAAAGAAGTGAAAATAAAAAGGTTTGCTCACTTAGCCATCGATATCCATCGACGAAATTGTGCGCAGTCATCCATCCGGAATTGGGCGCCGAATAGCAGACCAGCTCTTTTGAGCAAAGATATGTACCCGCGGTGATGTTGATCTATTTTCCCTCTTCTGTTAGATTCTATTCACGACTTTGAGCTCGAGGTAGGGCTTACCATCATTGCTTTGAAATAACTCAGAAGGTCCACAGGTTTGCCCTCCTGGCTACTCTGCATCATGGAGTCTGCAGCTCGCTTGACTTGAATCCTTCCAATTCGAAATACATCATCCATCTCTCGCGAAGCGAACAGAGGTAATGCTGTATTTCGCATAGCACGATGGCGCTCAGGGTCGTCTGTGGTGATGATCGTATGCACGCCCCGGGCCGATGCATAAAACTCGCTGCATTTCATAAAAGCCGGCTTTGAGCTATACACCCTGTATTCATATCAGCATAGCTCCCTGAAAGAAGAGAAAATTTACAACCTCTTATAGACTCTGGGATCGTTGATATGTACGTGGTTGGGTGCAATTCGAATTACATCAGATTCTGTAGTCACAAAAGAGCCAAATGGTCAGTGGTATTGATAGAAAGCCACGACGGAAAACCTCACCATAGAGCTTGTGCAGATGAGGAAGGCTTTTCGTGAGGCCTCCATGTTTGACTTCGTGATATCTGAGATAGAGGCTTGTCGCTGCTGCGAGTCTGGGGCCCGGCACGCATTTGAGAGGGTGAAAAAAAAGTCGATAGGCAATAATACAAGCTCTGATCATTATAAATACCAGGAGGCATCTTTGGAGTATCCCGTATCCAGACATAGCAAAGATTAACAACATGGTTCCTCGTGGGAGGTTGTTGTTTCTCAGAAATTTGAAAAGGTTCCATCGATTAATAAAATAATGTTGCTGCAAAACGTGGTCCTGTGAATGATTCTAGTTCAGTCCTTCTGCATGCTACCTTGGTTAGCTTTCGTGTTCTATGTAAGGGGCATGCCTGAAGAGGCTGCATAGACAGCGGATCGAGAATTCTTGCATATGTGATAGATAGTAAATGACATCTCTGAGGGCGTGAAGCTAGTCTATGTAGATGGCGGTGGAAGGCTTTGCGCCACGCTAGCTATCAGGAAAACCGTGGTCTATTTCAAACCCCCCCATGGCTTACTTCATTTTGTTCCTCAGATATTGAGGAATCGATCTTCGAGTGAGTGGCCTTTCGTTGCTATGGATGATCAGTTGCTTTCCAAGTCAGTAGCGGTGGAAGCCAAGCAATGTTTACAGCAAGCGGCCAGCTTCACCAAAGAGCTAGTACGATCCGATGGACATTGGTGCGGCGAAGTCAAATCCAATGTCTCAAACACCGCGGAATATATCATGCTTCGACACGCCTTGGGCCTCGAAATACCCAGCCCCGAAACGTGGATATCTTGGATCCTATCCGAACAAAATCCGGATGGCTCGTGGGGTTTAGCGCCCGACCTGGGTGGTTATGTATCGTTTGGTGTCGAGGCATATTTCGCGCTGAAACTCCTCGGCCTCTCGCCTGAGCATCCAGAAATGACAAAAGCACGGAACTCCATCCTAGCAGCCGGTGGTGTGGCTCGAGTTCGGATCTTCACACGCTTCTTTCTTGCAATTTTTGGACTTGTCCCATGGAAGGCCGTGCCAGAAATGCCTCCAGATCTGATACTCGTGCCACCCTCGGCCCCTTTTAGTATTTACAACATGGCATCATGGGCAAGGTTAACTGTTGTGCCCTTGCTGCTCGTTAGCCACCACCGGCCCATTTTCGCACTCCCAAATGGAAGATCAGAAGTCAACACATTCCTGGACGAACTATGGTGCGACCCCAAGGACAAACAAGCTCCGTATTCGCCCAGCTTGTGGAAGCCTTGGAAGGCGGACCTGACCTCACTGGGCTTTACCGTGATTGACAATATCCTACATGCTGTCAATGGATTGAGGAACTTTCCTTGGAGAATTTACGCCCGTCAACGATGCCTTGACTTTGTACTTGAACATCAAGATGAGGATGGCACCTGGGCGGGATGCTATCCTCAAATGCACGCATCCCTCATTGCCCTTATTGTTGAAGGATATAGCATCGATTCTCGTCCAGTTCAGAGAGGTCTTCATGGGTTGGAAAGCTTTATTTGGTCCGATCAAAATGGAAAGCGCATGCAGGCTTCCATATCCCCAGTCTGGGACACCATTCTCATGACGATTGGCCTGCTCGACGCCGGACTTCCGACCGAGAACAAATATATCCGTCGATCGACTTCTTGGGTCAGAAAACGTCAGGCCCTCGGACTACAGGGAGACTGGAAAGTTCTCAACCCGAAGCTCAGATCAGGAGGGTTCACCTTCCAGTATCACAACGCTTGGGCCCCCGATGTTGACGATACTGCGGCGGCGGTTCTCGCTTTCATGAAACAAAACCCCCTCTCAGTTGATTCAGAGCCGGTTCTTCGTTCCATTGAATGGATATTGGGCATGCAAAATACGGATGGAGGTTGGGGTGCCTTTGATCGTGGGAACGACAAGCTTTTCTTCAACCGGATACCCTTCAGTGATATGGAGGCTATGTGTGATCCATCCACAGCCGACGTAACTGCGCGTGTTATCGAGGCCTTCGGTCTAGTTATGAAGACTGACTCCCGTGAGAAGTCACTTGTGCCGAGAGACATGAAAGTTGCGATGATGTCCGCGGCCGACCGAGCAATGAAGTACCTCGTCAGCGAGCAAGACGCTGGCGGAGCGTGGTTTGGACGTTGGGGAGCCAATTATATTTATGGCACAAGCAACGTGATTTGTGGATTTGCAGAAATGAAGTTTATTCAAAGCTCCACAGACGTCCGGATTGGGGATTGTATGGAAAAAGGAGTCGACTGGCTGCTCTCATTCCAAAACAGCGACGGCGGCTGGGGGGAGTCTCTCGATACTTATCGAGATCCCAGTGCCGCAGGCCAGGGCCCCTCGACAGCCTCACAATCCGCCTGGGCACTCATGGCCCTGCTTACCTCGTTGCATCCTACACATCGAGCAATTTTTCGTGGTGTTCAATATCTTGTCTCGACCCAAACAGCAGTCAGCAAGAATGGGGCTTCGTGGCCAGAGAGACCATACACCGGGGTGGGATTTCCGAATCACTTCTATCTAGGGTATTCTCTGTATTCACATTACTTTCCTATGATGGCGCTGGGTCGATACATTTCAAAAATTGGGCATGCAGGTATTTGGCAGCTGGACTAGTTGAGCCAATTTTACTGTTTCGGGGTTTTGTCATATTGACCTCAGATGGAGAAATAATATTTTATGGTTATGAGGGATTGGGATCGATAAAAAGGAAATGGGCCGCTGATTTTCAGGCAGATTGTATGTACAATACGAAATAAATCTATTTATTATCGACAGCAACATACTGTCTCCATGCCAGAAATGTTAAAAGTCCAATTGGCGATTGAAGGAGGGTCTGAATGGTCTTCAGGCGCAACGGCTGCATCCTTCCCCCTTACTGCGACCATTTTGGTTGACATGTAATATATTGGGAAATTAGCAACTAGTTATATCACATCCCACCATTTGATATATGAGTAATATTCCCCCCATATCCGATAGATTATTTTCTCATGCTGGGGACTTATCCTTGCGTCTGATCTATCAGTTGAACGATTCAGGCTTTTGGCCAGGCATGCAGGGCGCGGCATTTGGAGTGAAATGCATGCATCGGGAAAAGGGAAAACCAGTTGCAGTTTCTCCTGAGTAGCACTATGGGCTTTTGCCAGGGTGCGATTCGACTTCTGTTCTTTGGATTAGTACATCCAGGCCAACGATGCATTCCCAGGTCTCGCTTTTGCGGACTCAATCACACGCTCCCGACTCTCAGAACGTCGACGACGTGATTAACTGTCAGATTCATGTCGAGCCCAGTAAAGCGAACTTCTTCTCGATCTATCGGTATGCGACTAGACTGCAGTTGTGCGGATTGTTCTTATCAGCATGTTGTGCAGTTGCTGCCGGTGCAGCGATGCCCCTGATGACTGTAAGTTTAGTCCTCTTACACATAGCAGATAAAAGACTCTGAATAGTGTCATTTAAACGACAGTTTGTTTTCGGATCCTTGTCCGATGAGTTTGTTAAAGCACTTAACAATGGACCAAATGATTTGCTCGACGTTGCTGGTTCAGTCAGAAGTTTGACTTTGGAATTGGTGTACATAGGTTGGTGATTCATTGGAATGTGGGGAAGAATCTCCGTTGACTAAATCTCTCGATAAGCAATCGGATCGCTTGTGACGACGATGTTCAGCTCATGGGGCTTTAACCACATTGGCGATAGTATTACTAGCCATCTTCGACAGAAGTACCTCGCTGCCATTTTGCAGCAAAACGCCGCGTACTTCGATGTAGCCGGGACAGGGGAAATCACCTCAGTCATGGATCAAGACATGAAATTGATCCATGAGGGGATTTCACAGAAAATGGGCCTCCTTATCACCGGCTTCTCTGGGTTCGTGATTGCAATTGTCGTCACGTTCACGCAAAGCTGGTACTTTGCGTGCATAATGCTATGCCAGCCAGTTGCTCTTATTCTGGCAATAGGGGTACTGGGAACTATCTTGACCCAGATACAAGGAAAGACTTTGGCTGAGTACGTCCGAGTTGATAACTTGGCTCAAGATGTTTTCAGTGCAATGCGGAACATTATTGCCTATAGAAGCCAGGCGCGGTACGGAAAGAAATATCATCTCGCCCTACTGCGTCCCACGGCTTTGGAAACTCGGGAGCGATTGGTTTTTGGCATGATGGTTGCAAGTGCCTTCATGGTACTACATTGGGCAAATGGAATCGGAGTATGCACCTCCCTATCAGACTCTACCCTGCTCCCGCTAACCTTCTTCTCGTCAGTTCTGGCAAGCCAATCGTCTCTTTCACGAAGGAACATGCACCATTGCACAGGCGTTGACTATTCTATATGCAAGCTCTATTGCGGGTGCTGAGCTTGGTAAAGCAATGCCATTTGTTCTCGCCATCACACAGGCCAACAACGCAGCAGGCCGGGTTTTCTCTTCAATTGACCGTGTCTCGCCAATCAATGCATTATCGGACACGGGAAGAAAGATGAGCTCGGTGCAGGGTCATATCAAATTCGAGAATCTGAGTTTTGTCTATCCATCCAGGCCGGACCAACCGATCCTGGACCGTGTGGATCTCATTGTACCCGCAGGAAGGACTGTGGCTCTCGTTGGGCCGTCAGGCTCAGGGAAGTCGACAATAGTGGCCCTTCTAGAGAGACTATATTTACCTACTAGTGGTCGAATAGTGCTGGATCACAAACCGATTGATGAGTTGAATATCTCTTGGCTCAGGTCGCAGTTTGGGTATGTCAACCAAGACGTTGCTTTGTTCCACGCATCTATTCATGAGAATATTGCCTATGGCTTAAATACTACCACGAGAAAGGTATGCTGTCGTCATTTCATGGGCATAGTCGGGGCCAAATTGTTGACCATAATGAATAGAATTTAGATTCCGCGGGCACGAGAAAGCTGGTAGCCAAAGCTGCTCAGACTGCTCAGGTCCACTCGTTCATCATGGGCCTTCCCGAAGGTTACGATACGATTCTAGGGCCGGGAGGGTCACTTCTCTCTGGAGGCCAGAAGCAAAGAATTGCAATAGCGCGTGCTATTGTATCCCAGCCGCCAATTTTGCTGCTTGATGAGGCCACGGCGGCATTAGACAGTCAAAGTGAAAAGGAAGTCCAGAAAGCGCTTGACGCAGCCTCGCATGGGCGGACTACTATTGTGATAGCTCATCGACTTTCGACGGTTCAGAAGGCGGCTAAGATCTTTGTTATGGACACCGGCCGAGTCGTGGAACAAGGGACACATGACGAGTTAATGGCCAATGATACATTATACAGCAATCTAGTGAAGCAGCAAGCACTACAATCCGATATTTCGACAGAAGAAGATCGAACGCCAGTGCAAGATCCAAAAAAGCAGCCGTTACCTCTAATCCACGAGACCGAGTATCTTGAAGACGGGTCTACACAAAGCCTTCCTGAAGCTATGCCTTCGAAGAAGAATCCCTTCTGGTCGTTTTCGTCCCGCCGGAGTATAATGTTTGTCTGGAATCTTAGTAGACCCGAAATGACATATACTACCTGGGGTCTGATCTGCAGTGTTCTATCCGGTATAAGCTATCCTGCCCACTCAATCTTCTTTGGAAACGCGGTTATATCCATCATAAGCCCCAGTCTAAGCACAGCAGGTCATACCACAGACTTTTGGGCTCTAATGTACTTGATCTACGGGATCATTGTTTTTGGAATATACTGTGTACGAGGTTACTGCTTTGCCATTGCCGCATCTCAACTTAATCTCCGAGCTCGCTCAAGTCTGTTCAATGCGCTTCTTCACAAGGAACTTCCCTTCTTTGGCAAGACAGAAAACTCGACAGGTCATTTAATCGGGTTTCTCTCATCCGGAATACCGAAGATCGTTGGAGTATCTGGAACATCACTTGGCCTGGTTCTCGAATCTCTGACCATGCTCGTCGCAGGAATCTCAATAGGCTGGATATATGGGTGGAAGCTTGCCGGCGTTGCTACAGCCACCATCCCTCTCATAGTTGTCGCTGGCTATCTTCAATACTCCATGATCGAGAGAGTGCAGGAGTGCATTCAACGTGATTCTAGCGCAGTTGCAGTTGCCAACGAGGGTATTTGTGCCATCAAGACTGTAGCAGTGCTCGGTCTTGAAAATATAGTCATCGAAAAGTTCAGCGATGAAAGCTCTCGCGACCACTTGCCTTCAAAATGGGTGAAATTCAGCATTGCATATGCACTCACGACATCACTCGCCATATTCAGCATTGCCATTGTATTCTGGTATGGGGGCACGCACCTCATCGCGACCGGCGAGTACACTATCCGACAATTCTACATTTGCTTTGTAGCTATTGTCGGTGGCTCTCAAGCATCAGCGGCTATGTTCTCGCATGCCCCTGACATTGCAGGTGCTCGTTCGGCAGTTGAGCAACTCAAGCAACTAATGCAAGGCTCTCCACTGCACTCACCAAATATACGTCAGAAAGAGCTGCCTGCACCGAACCCTCTGGTAGATCTTTCCTTGCGAAATGTCAAATTTAGGTATCCCTCACGTCCGACCGAACTTTCTTTGAACAATGTCAGTCTAGAGGCCCCTGCCGGTCGTTTTGTTGGTTTGGTAGGAGCCAGTGGAAGCGGTAAGAGCTCGGCGATCAATCTTATCGAACGTTTCTATCTTGCAGAATCCGGAAGAATCTTGCTAGGGGATAAAGAGATTGATGATTACGAGCCGGAAAGCTACCACCGATATCTAGCGCTAGTTGACCAAAGCCCATCCTTGGTGGGTGACGATCTGCGTGAGTGTTTGCAGAGTGGTGACGAGGATGTGACAGATGAAGAAATGCTGGCGGCTCTGAAGAGCGTCAGCTTGGAAGGCTTTTTGGTAAGTGATTCTTTCCTAAAATAAAACTCAGCCGGTGCTAATGTGAATGAAATCAGTCGTCCCTTCCCTCGGGACTAAGCACGCCCGTGGCAGGCAACGGATCCAATCTCTCTGGTGGACAACGACAGCGTGTGGCCATCGCTAAAGCCCTTCTATGGAGACCAAAGATCCTGTAAGTCAATTTATCATTCCCAGTCGTATGGCAAAATCTAGATACTGACCAAGTACAGTCTTCTTGACGAGGCAACTTCGGCGTTGGACACAGCGTCGGAGCGAGTCGTGCAAGACGCATTGAAACACACCATAATTCCTCGAACGACCATTGCGGTGGCCCACCGGCTGAAAACAATTGCACATGCAGACGAAATCCTTGTCTTTGACCGTGGATGTATTGTGGAGAGAGGGACTCATGATGAGTTGATGATGGCAAAAGGGCAGTACTGGGAGTTGGCGCGGTTGCAGGATTTTGGTGGCCATGGTAACTGATGTATATAGTAGCGGGGGCTTAATGGGATGTGGCATGCTATTGACCTCTTGATAGTCACAACCTTCTTTGTATGATAGATCAATTTAATTTTCTATGTTAAAATTATATTTATAGAAGTAAGAAGATAAAGTCTGTCTCTCATTCGTCTAAAGGAATTGGGATGCTCCATAAGACTTTTCAAGATAAAATCCTAGACTACGGATCAAACTCTTCATTTGTACAGCATAGGAATTCTACGATGGACCTCCATGTGCCAACTGATATGCTGCACCAGTTGAAGGGTCCACATGATTTGCTCGTTGAAGCTGTTGAACTCTCTTTTCGAGATTGTCCAGTCTTCGTTCTAACCGTAGAACCTAACTAAGTTGCTTAGTATGCCGTTCATTGAAGGTCGAGATAAATCGCATACCTCGCCCTGTGAGATTGTTCAGAGGTCCATCATCCTGATACGAACACTCAATCTGATTTTCTTTACACAAATTGCAAGGTTTGTCACCACTGCACTTTTGAACCTAAAATGTCAGTCTTTTTCAGCCTTTGCGGGGGTGGACGAAGTGGGTGGGCAATGACGGGAACAAAGCAAGACGCTGAGGAGTAGCCGTAAAATATTGATCTGTAGAAAAGAAGAAAAGTAGGACAGAGTCTAACTTGTACAATTTGCCATACTTACTCGTGAATTCAGTTGACGGCATGAAATGCAAGCCGAGCTAACCCTCCGCCGTTTCGATCTTGGTGCAGGGGACATCATTTGGATGATGAGATAATCCAAATAGTTGTCGGGTGAAAGATGCGAATCCTGACTAACAGCCTCGAACACTCAAGGCACACCTCGGTTTCTCCGCGAACTGAGAATTTCACCTGCGGGCAGATCTGGCTTGTGAGACACGATGTCCGGGAAGACAGTCAATATTTGCTTTTCATAGTTGAGGGAATTTATATCCAGTGGCATATATGCCCCCGAGACTCGCAAGAGGATACGCATTCGGAATAGCGGCGATCCTTGGATATCCTGGGGTGGCGCCGATCAAACATAGTAATCGAAAATACGCTGCATATAATTCTGATTATGAGGGCCCGAATGTTAACGTAATCCGACAACGAGCTGGCCGCGACAACGAGCTTCAGCGCAAGTGCTCCACTGGTGTATTGTCTCAGGGAATCCCAGATCCATTATGCAACAGACTCCGGGCGTGGTATCGACATTTCCCTTAGACAATCTCTTTTTGGAGATCAACCATCCCCTCGGTCCCGTTTGGACTTTTTGCCCTCTTCTTTTTTCGCCCACAACCACCGCGATTGGGCCGGGATGAAATTGACTTTCTTGTAAAAGCGGGTGCGTTCGATACACCAGACGTGGTGTTGCGTGATGAACTCGTCCAATCCTACATTCGTCATGTGCACCCTCATATTCCATTTCTCGACCTAAATCGGTTCTTGCCGATGATTCTGGAAGATAAATCTAATCAGGAGACCTGCGATGGTGAGGGTTCATCGCTTCTTGGAATTCTACTATTCGAAGCTTTGATGTTTGCAGGGGCAATGTTTGTGAATGTTAAGCACCTCTATGGCGCTGGCTTCCTGTCCAGGCGGACAGCATGTTCAACGCTCTATCGCCGGGTTCGGGTATATGAGCTTCGTTTCCATTCCCAATTAGAGTTCAAGACTGATATAGGATCTCTGGAATAGGGGCTGTATGACCTCGACTGCGAAGATGATCAACTGGACGTAATCCAGAGCCTTCTGCTGATGTCCTACTGGTACGAGGGTGGCGATACGCAGAAAGACGGTCGCCACTAGATAGATATCCGCATCTCGCTAGCACGAGTCAACATTCTTGTTCTTGACTGGTCCAAAGAAGAAGATGAACAGTGGAGATTACGGAAACGGCTCTGGTGGTCCATTTACACGCGAGATAAACTAGTCGCCCTAGGGCTACAGCAATCTCCCAGTATTGAAGATGACGCTGCTTTGGAGATACCGATGAGCACAATCGATGACTTCCCTCCGCTTCTGGGACCGTCTAGGGTAGCTGATGTTGCTGCAAACTTTGCTGCCCATCAATACAGCTTGAGGCGCATTTTCATTGATAAAATGAAGCTTTGTCGGTTCGTTAACCGTGCTCTCCATCAATGGAAAAACCAACAAAGTCCCGATGACCCACTTTCGATAAGAATCGCCGAAGCGAATCTAGACTTGAGCAAATAAGACCTGTTCCGATGGCAAATTTACCTTCCTGAGAATCTCGTTTATCGTGTACAACTATACCCACTGCAAGATCAAGCAGATCGAATCCTCCACTGCCACAGGGCGTGGATTAGGTTAGCATTCCTCGAGATTCGATTCACCATTCACCGCCAATTGCAGGCAATCAACGAAAATACAGGATGCTGTACCCATGAGGCAAAACAGTCGTTAGAGGGCTCGCTACAATTAGATGCCGTCCAAGTGACAGACGTGCTTCAGGATCTGTACTACCAGAAATTTCTTTATTCTCTTCCCACAACTAGTGTTGCCGTTATTTGTCGCATGTGTCTCACGATTTTGGGAGGGATGAACTCAGAGTCACCTGGAAATGGGAAAAAAGCCCTGGTTCAACGTTTCAATCTCTGCACCTTTGCGTTGAAGCAATTGAGTACTTTGTATGGGTCAGCTATTTTTCTGGTATCGGTGTTGGGTTTGAAGAAACAGCGTTTTAGACACGATGGATACTTATCCATGAAAGAAATCTTGTCTCATATTGACCTAGACTCATTGAGTCTGATGGCCTTACTGGGTGCGGAACATCCGGTGTCAACGGTCCTCAGCATTCGCGACCCATATTGTTTCCAGGTTGTATCAACTTTGAAGTCACAACGGAATCAATTGGGGTCTTGATGTTCCGTTGAGCGTTTCTATACTGCAATATCAGGGCAACGGCTGTGCTTGAGGTAGCTTAAGATACTGACGCGAGATTATTGTCACGGGCTTGGCAGTGGTAGGTGCGCTTCTACCCGCCAAGACCGTTTAGTAGGACAGTTACCAACTGAGCTACTAAAAAGACCAGAATACCAAGTCGAAGACTTGGTATGCGCATCGCTCTATATAGTAGGCATTGGTCAGTTCGTCACAATTATGGTGTGTTCTCATTCCCAATAACTTGAGATATAAAGGATAAAACATGAGTAGAGATGATAGGATATAATTTTCAAATGGTATAGTTTTGTTGTAAATAGCTTTATACCTCCTAGCAAATACGGCGTCTAGAACCATACGTAACATAAGTTGTTTTGCTTTAGCCGTATACTATTCACCTTCATTTTTCAACACCCCAGTAGAAAAACACAAGAAAATAAAATAAAATAATTAAGGAACCGAAGAGCACCTTCCACTCCGACTATTCTACATTGTAGCCACCGATATGAACTACTTTGCCACTTGGTTTCTCACTTTAAACCGCCTCGGCAATTCTCCTATTCTTCTGTAAAGGAACCTCCGTCTTGGGGGTGATCTGCTAGCCCAAGCACTGTCATATTATCAATTTCTTCTCCATCATTCCGAAGTCTCTCTGAATCTCTCGGGCCATCTATCACTAACTATTTTATTTGGCCGTCTTTTATCTCCCCAAATCCTCCGATTGATAAGCTCCCTCGGCCCTTGGTGTATCAGTCTAGGTTGGATACCCATACGTGGTAAAGAGGATAACCATTCCTCGGTCTCATGCATCCTTGAGTAACACTAGCTCCATGCCTTGCTGATTACTCCGAGCCTATTTCTCTGAAAATATAATCTAATAAGGGGAGTCCCAAGGAACTGTAGTCAAATATTTTGGAGGCATGCAGATGACTCAGTGGTTATCGATTATGATCTGTGGACAGTTGGACAGATGGGACTGCTTTGAGTGCTTTTTTTGGGTTCATGTGAATGTGCAATTTGATGGTCTAGTTTTGGCAGTGTATCGCTCTGGGGAACATTGCTTGAACGGCTGTATTTACTTCTGACAACGATTCTCATGCACGATGAAACGCACTTACAAGAATGTGTATGGTGGTGCTCTATGTGTCCAGATCTTTCATCTCTCTTGACAAATGACTGTCCCGCAATGGCTATTCACACAGCGAATATGGAACCCCTTCCCGCAGAGAGAAATTCCCTGGACCCTCCTATTCACAAGGATATTGAATTTAAGCTGTGTACAGCTTCTGTTTTTATCCGAAAACATGTTTGTTTATTGACTGGCAGTGAACTAGGCCATATGTAGTTAGCGCGTGATGAGACGGTCCGGTCCCCTCGGCAGTCCCGTCCCGCCCGGCGTTCGTAGAAACTTCATCACTGCTGTCTCCGTGTGAGTTCACCTGTTTCGACAGGGCCGTCATTTGGGCCACGAATTGCGACCAGACTGTATTATTATCCCAGTCATCGCTCGCTTGCCCAACGACGCTTGTGTGTTGAAGCCAAGCGGACAACCCACTCACTCGAAAATATGTGGGTCCCACGTGCACTAAGCCATATCGGGCAAGCGAGGCCGTACAACAGCAGCTTTTGCGGTGGTGGCATCTAACTTGGTCGGATGGTAAGGAAGTCGATGACGATGCAACGCTCCACGGATGAAAGGGCCCCCTGAATTCTGGCACATCTGAATGATCTGATCATGAGAGGGGAAGCTGTTGTTGATTACGGTTAGGGCCATGCAATGTCCTAATACCAACCAATACAAACGTTCAAGGAAGCGCCGAGGCCGAAACACTGCGACCTCCCTACAAGATAATGAGTGCTCAACAGCTGCCCGGGCCAAGAGCGCCGCAATCTCTGTTTCTATCTAGCCCCAAGCGAGCACGGCAAATCATACGTCAAAACCAAAAGACATAAGCTAATCGATCTTGGCAGGCGCTTTGGTCTTCCCGGGCGGCAAATGTCATCGGATACACAACAAAGCAAATACCTAGCCCATTCATACTGATTGATTTGCGAAGCGCCATGTTACTTCTACGCGTCGATCTTTCCACGGTCAATGGACCTGTAGGCGCTGCCCTCTAATTTATTTGAGAAGGTCTCCTCTCTTAATGTTCTTTTTATTAGAAACCCCATTCTCAAACCATGACCAATTGTGGTCCTAAGCGCTTCGCCTTCCAATGAGATAGATGTATGTCTCATCCTCACCCATTTACTCGTGTCGTAGCGTTGTGAGGGGAGGTGTGCTCGCTCAGGGGAGCGCTTCAAGGATATATAAAATCCGATCCGTTTAATCTGATCAGAGCTGAGAATCACAATTCTCTCTTCTTCTAGCTAGCACACCATGACTTTGGCTCGGTCGGACCTCATACCAAAGGGTATTCACGATCCTTCCAGAGGCCACATTTCAGCAGTCGCCGCGAACGACTCTCGACAATTTATTGGCACAGCTGAGAATGTTCACTTCCATGGTAAGGCACCTGAGAAATCTCATCATCTGTCACGGCTAACCCATCAAAAGGGGAAGAAACCCAGTTCCTGGATGATTCGCATTTACCATGTGCGAGGAATGCACGGTACAACGCGCTCGCCGACAGCGAGGAATCTCCCTGCTGCCTTGAAGGCACGCGCGTCCAGATCCTCCGGGACATTGACGATTGGGTCAATGACAGAGGAAGCCGTTCTATATTTTGGCTGAGTGGCTTGGCTGGGACAGGAAAGACAGCGATAGCCCGCACGGTCGCTCATAAATACGACGAAAAATCTCGACTCGGGGCCAGCTTCTTTTTTCCTACTCTTCATTCTGACACCAGGTGTGCGACGAGCTTCGTGACTACGATTGGGCGGCAGCTGGCGGACGCAGATGCCTCCCTGCGCGATGAGATTAATCGAGCTATTCGCCAAAGAAGGCACATTTCCAGTTACGCTCTTGAGGATCAGTGGCGTCATCTCATTCTTGGTCCTTTGGCTCGGGCTAAACTAGAATCAGCTCGTCTACCTTACGTCCTAGTTATTGACGGCTTGGAAGAATGCAAGACCACGAGCGGCATTGCCACAGTCCTCCGTCTACTATCTCAGACACGAACACTCGGATCAAAGACCCTGCGAGTACTTCTCACAAGCAGACCTGACACGAGAATTGAAGCAGGGTTTGTTGACATACCAGAGGACATGTGGCGTTCTTTCAAGCTCCACAGTCTAGACAATGAGGTCGTTGACGATGATATACGCAATTTTCTCACCCACAGATTCAAGCGCATTGCCAAAACTCATCAGCAGGCTAATGGCTGGCCCGGAACCAACACAATCGACATATTGACACGAAAGGCCGGTGGTCTGTTCATATGGGCTACGACTGCATGCAGATTCGTTGGATCAGATAGTCGATTCTCTCAGCGTCGACTGCTTCAACTCCTCAATGATCATATTTCCATTGATGATCCGACATCCGCGCTGGACAAAATCTACCTCAATGTTCTTCAGAGTACTGTCGCAGAAGGGCACACCGCAGAGGAAAAGGGTTCTATCTACGAAATCGTCCGGCTAGTCCTAGGGGCCATGTCTGTGCTTGTTTATCCGCTTCCAATCACTGATCTTGTTGTTTTGTTGCAATCTGCACCTCGATCATATCGAGCGGAACAATTGGAGATCAAAAGTATTGATGCGCGTGAGGTTCACCTAAACCTCAAACACTTGAGTGCAATTGTGGACGTCCCCGAAGAAGAGAATCGGTCCCCTCGCCTCCATCACCCGGCCTTGCGTCAATTTCTCTTTGATCCAGCGAGATGTAAGGAGCATGCATTTCATGTCAAAAAAAGAGAAACACACCTCATCTTGGCTGGATTCTGTGTGAGCCTGATGTCCCAATCCTGGGAATGCCGTCCAAATGAACGGGGAAACTTCGGCTTGGAAAAGTCTTATGACCCTCTCACCGACAGAAACCCTACCGGGCCAGAACAGCGCCTACAAGTTAGCTTGCGGTATGCATGTCTCTACTGGGTCCATCACCTGCAACAAAGCGGTGCCACCCTTCATGAAAACGACAGTTTTCATCATTTTGTTCGAAAACATGTTATACACTGGGTTAAAGCTCTGATTTCGATGGAGAAGATTCCTGATGGGCTGCGTGCAGTTTCTTCGTTGGAAGAAATGACATTTGTAAGTATTTGCTGTTCTATTCCTTCAATCAGAGCTAATAACTTTCAAGAGTCACAACGTCTGTGCACATATTCGTGATGCAAAGCGATCTTTGCTGTATCCCGGACAAAGCTTGCTAGGCGCTGCAGGATATAATCCAAGAGCCAGATAGTACATTATCTAATTAAAGGACCCTGCTCAAGACATTTCGAGATATCGGATTGAGTGCTGTTTTCGGGCTGGATCAACTACGGATGCTTATGCCAGGCTTGGCATCTATCCACAGGTGGCAGCGATATTTCTTACACCGAAGCATTGCTTAAACTGTCTACATATCTTGCTATGAAGCCGTGTTTCAGTCAGTTGACCGCTCATGTTATGACTTAGGTTCGATGGAATCTCTAGTTTATCATTCGTTCGTATTCCAGGAGATTGGTGGAAACCTTCAATTTCTTTTTCTTATGTGGGCAAGAAATGGACAATAATACAAAAAAAAAAAGGAAAAGAGAACGGAAAAAAGAGAGCACCAAAGATATGAAATCGCGACTGTCCCAAATCTCACAGCGGGCCCAATGACTATTTCTCGTCCAGAAAATGCACCCACATTTCTCAAAATACAGAAGTAATTCCATGGCATCCATAAGCATCGTTAAAAAGACCGGTATCCGTGACTCTCTCGCGAGTTTTGACCCGTAGTGCTACCCGCGCTTGGTTGTGTGATCGTCATCGGAATCAGGATTCTTGCTCATCCATGTCGTCGTTGCATAGTTCATCTGCCAGCTGATTCTCCTCCCTCGGAATCCAGCGATATCTCACCTTTCCAAGGTCTGCCAATGTTTCATGAAGATCGAAAGCCATCTCAATAAGATCCCGATTTGCAACCTCGTTGCCTGCCGCATTGATCCATCCGTTTTCGACCCATTTGTAAATCCACTCGTTCATGCACCCAATAGCATATTTGGAATCGGTATAGATCGTAACCCGGAAGCTCGGCCGTCCGTATAGCTCTTGATGCCGTTTGAGAGCTTGTATCAGTGCCAAGATGATGCCCGTGATTTCGGCCCGTTGGTTTGTAGGTCTTGGGTATGCTGGTAATGATTTTCTCCAAGTTTTGATCTTCCCCCATCTGCGCTGCTGAACGGCAGCAGCGGCGCCGACTGCGCCCGGTCGTCCATTGCGTCTGCAGCCACCGTCGGTATAGAATTTCATGGTGTAAACCATATTGGCAAGATGTGTGGTTGAAGGGGAGGTAGCGGTTCGGGGAGACGTTCAGTGCGCTGTACAGAAGTTGGCGATAGAAGCTTGACTGGCTATCTTTTGTAAGCGTCTTGGAGGATGAAGAAATGTAATGAATGAGCGGAATGGTGATCTATCTAGATGACCCATGACCATGATTTTATGGCAATCGCCATATGATCCAGAGACCGTTTGCTCTGGGCAGACGGAATCTTCCAGCTCCTTCCTAGAGCTGTATCAAAGGGATCTCCCATCGTCTTCTCCGCAGTTGCATCCATGAAATGGGGAAAACAAACGGCGGAGTGCTTGGCAATGTGCGCCTCAGGCATCAAAAGAACTCACCTGTCTTCTTGGGGCACCCAGATCCAGTATCTAGTCGGGCAATTTGAGGTACAGGAGGAACTTAAGGGTTGTCGGAATACATGTCTCCAAATGATGCCATTCACTGTTTACTGACATGTCTAGGTACTGCGAGTATCGACAGTGGATCACATGACTGCCATCTCAACCAATTATATCATCGCTTTGCTTGACCGATTGATTCTGTGGCAGAAATATGTGGGTCTTCCGAAGAAGTGATTATTCAACCGATTTTATATGATCATATTCAAATGAATGAAGGTCTTCATTCAACTAACTACACGATAAAGAAGCCAATATTTATGCAAGCTCAGGAGCTTCAGGATCATCATAATGAGAGCGGAATTACGCGTTCTATGTCATCATATATGAATGATATGATTGATGGGTCCGGTCAAGCAAGGCGATGATATAATCACTTTAGTCATCTTCCGCGGCCACAGGTTCATTGCATTTATACGGCATTTTTCGGGACAGTAATATCGTGTTATTTCGTTCATTTTGACGATCAGGAAGACTCTGAAATTGCATAAATATCGGCTTCCTTATTGCGTAGTTAGATTGAAATCAAGACCTTCATTCATTTAAATAACTGGTTATGATCATATTCCTTGGCTGAATAATCGCTAAGACGACAAGCCTAAACAGACGTTCATTTAACTATCTGGCGCTATGTTTCAGAAATCTAAGCATGGAGAGGAAAATATTGACAGGATCGTGGTTCGTGGTGTTGTGGGATAACTTCGCCAGACGCTAGTCCATATATGGCAGGCGGTCAGAACTGCGGCAGTAACCTCGTGATCACGCGCTGGCCGTGACAATCGCTTCCTGGTAGACCCACAGTAAACTGCCACATTGCCTAAACAAACAGTCCCATATCAACACTACTGAGCTAAAACTATTACTATTTGTTTGCACTGGATTTATCGATGCCTTTACAGAAGATCTGATAGCTCAAGAGTGCATAGATTCCAGATCTTCAGCCATTGTGAATAAGTAGAATCGAATGCTGTGTAATTATCCCAGAACGGCCCCGGTCGCCCTGCGATCTAATTTCATTTGTACTATCGTGGGCGTACCTTACGCTAAGCCTAATGTGGCCGGTAGCCAAAGCCGGGCAGTGATTTCCGAGATCGGTGGCTATAAGTATAACCAAAATGTTGACTAGAAAGTGTCTCGAAAAGGTATGGAAACCAACATGAAGCCACTTGAAGAAGCATAAGTTTAATTGAGGCCTATGTTTTGTATAGTGGGGAAACGGCTACTTGTCTGATTTTGAAGTTGGATATTCGTTAATGTTGGTTAGGATATATTGAAATGTTGTAAAGAATTGTACATAGAGAGAGCAAAATTGACAGCCACCTTACATATTTCGATGAAGAAAAAAGAAAAAAGAAAAAAGTCATTTTATCAAGGCGATTAGGATTAGGTGCTTCTAAATATATTCGAGGCCCTATTCAAGCGCTTGTTCGTGTGGAGCATTTCCAAAGTGACGGGTTCTGTTTAGGGAGCGCATACTGGTGGTATGTTTGGCGGAAGAAAAGGCTGTATTTGGGGCACCCAGTTACAAGATAAATATGACCCTATCCTGCTCTAGAGCCACTTAAATAAGAAGTACCTAGGCCGGTTGTGATGCTGACGTTTCACCAATCATTGGTTACTTCAAACTTAACTTCCCGTAAGCGGGATCACGTCATGCGCCCTTACCATTAGCATCAATGCGGTATATCCGTACTCGCATCTCTTGGAAGTTGGAAGCCCCTCGCTATGTGTATCCTCGTATCTTATATGCTATATAAAATGTGAGCCCTAATCAACACGTGATAGGACTTGAATCTATATCATCACCGAAACAGGTCCTCTACCGAGTACCAGAGAGGCTGGAGCGAAGCTAGTATTTATTCGGACTCAAACCACGGCAGGGAGCCTTATCTCCCGGCTTATTCGCGGGACTAGGCTCGTAGACTAGGTATATAAAACCCCAAACCCCAGTTCTACCAGCACACACGAAACCTCACTTCCTCCTAAGCACAACTTCGGTTTCTCCAATATCCGAGTGCCACATTTCTTTTGCTTTTCCTTTATCCATAGAAATTTCGTATCATTCGCAACTATCTTTCTCCAGATAACTATAACCATGTCCCTAAAAAACCGCCTTGCAGTATTTTCCCGTCCCTTGAGCATGATCTGGTTCTCTTTTTGGCGTAAGGCTATGTCACCACGCCTATCCTAGTCATACTAATAACCCGACCATCTAGTCCATTGGGAAGCTTTGAGAGAAGCGGTTCGTCGAGACGGTCTCGCAGCACTCGTGCGCCCACAACAAATTCGTGATGCGGGTTCAGCAAAGTTGCTCAGTGTCACCTGTAAGCTACCCATAGTACCTCTCGCTCAGCTATTTAGTGCCTGACCACAACATAGCCGCTGGTTTTATTGCATTCGAAGACACAACCATCGTCCCATCGCTCGTGAAAGCCGCTAGCGGCGTCGTTCTCGACCTGGGTCCTGGGCCAGGGAATCAAGTTCATCGATTCGATACTGCTGTTGTCGACTATATTTATGGTCTTGAACCTAATTCTCACTTCAAGGACGCTCTAAACGGAAAGTTAGAGAAGCATGGTCTACATTATATGTATAAGCTCATTGAAGCTGGTATCGAAGACAGTGATATTTTGAGAGAGGAGGGAATCACGGAAGGGAGCTTAGATACTGTGCTATCTATTCAGGTACTATGTGCGGTAAAGGATCCCAAAAATGTGATGAAGGAGATCTGGAAGCTACTCAAGCCCGGAGGCAAGTTTATATTCTGGGAACACGGGTGTAGTAGAGATCGCTTGACGAATGTGGCGCAAGGTAAGTTTGTGCTCATCCCCTATTATGCCTACAAGGGGAATTTAAAGCGCAGTGCAAACAACCTAACTTAAGCAAAGCTTTCATGAACCCTGCTTGGAGCACATTTATCGGATGCCATTTGACCCGGAATGTATTGGCAGACATTCTCAACAGTGGAGAGTGGGAAAACCCCGACGCTATCGAAGAGCCCGAAGATCCGTTGAGCTTTCTGCCTAGGACTCAGGGTGTTCTTGTGAAGAAGGCCTAATTTGGTCGTGAATAGAGTGAATGTCTTCTTTGTATCAGCGTGGACAATAGGCTAGGTGAAACTAGGTGTCCGATGAATTGGATGGTAATCAACAGTCGGAGGCCATTATCATAGTTTGAATTTTAGTCGAGAAGAGTACCTTTAACTATCTTCTCACAAAGCAATCTCCCTTCCTCTCTCAAGATTAATGCATGACGTGAGTAGAAAACGAACGGAATGACGAATAGTGAGGGACCAGTTCATTCAGCGATAAAAAGTCAAGATACTGTAGCTACTGGAGAGACAAATATAAGCCGAAGATGGCGAGGTTTGTGACAATGTATCTTCTTCTGAAGGCCCTTTGTTGGGTGTTTCCATTCGTCCGGATTTAAAAGTAGAAGGGCCAGAGCCCTCCACCTGACTACAGTTCTTCTGGTTGAATTGTTCTATCTCTTCCCCATCAAAAGCTCATACATGGTAGGGATTACGTCTTGCAAAAACCTCGGGTTGTTTCAAGTATCTGCATCACTTGGGCCATTTTCTTGTTCTCCTCAATACAAAGACCTTCCATTTCGCCCTTCAAAGCATTCCTCTCGGAGCTGTCCATGCCGCGTGCGTATCAACTTTATCAGAAATGGCGTGTCACTGACAACCGGCCCGTGTGGTGGAGATAGTCGTAGATTCCTCTAGGAGCACGCTTACAGAAGGTTAGGCCCTTCAGCCTCATCCATATCTTGGAACGCCTGTCCAATCTGTTAGGGACGGTAGCCGAATTACAGGCCTTGAATGATCACTCCTTGCATACTGCATGACCCCAAACCCCATTAGCATAATCGCTCGTGCCGATCTTTCAGAGCACAGGAATAATTGGAGCCGCTTATTGGACCAAACAGTAACATTCCGCATATCCATCTTGACAATCTACTACAAGGGTAGAGCATCTTTTGGTATTACGTCTGGCCCCTCGCAATTTCCAGTAAGCATTTCTAACTAAGCCCTGCTAGAAATTAACGATCTTGATTGGCATTTGCCGAAATCACCGCCATGTATTCAGCCTCTCCACGCGCGTCCCGGAGACGTTTTAAGTGCTTATTTGTAAATTCTCGGAGTGTACGTTCCATGGCCAATGAGTGTCAAATTGAATTTAAAAGGCCTTAGAGACCCCAAATATCATATCGTGCTCACTATACTACAGTATCAGTTCTACGGACTTCACGTTGAGGCTTTTAAATTCCTTGGGCCGAACATTATCGACCGTTTCTTCTTGAATCTATCCTTCACGGCTTGTAATCCTAGTCTTGTAGCCACAGGCGGCTCTGGGATTCATTCGGGGGACAAGATCAACGCAGCCTTGACTTCCACGGGGTTCCAAACTACTATATCATCAACGAACCGCAAGCGAAATTGACTACAACATCCACCGACCCACCCCAGAAACCATTATTCATCTTTAGCTTCGGGTCAGGGCTTCTTAGACCCAATGATGTCCAATAGCAATGTCTCGATAGCCTGGATCAACGCTCCTTCTGCACCCCAGTCTTACTTGACTGCTCATAACGCACCCGCGGTGGGACTCGGAACGCTTCCCAACTCAATCCTTCCATGCCAGCATCCAATACTGCCATCCTTATCGATCCTGCAGCCAGAATATAACACGGATATGTTTTCTCTCAATCCCGAGCTTTTTTACCAAGGAAATCTGATTGGACAACGGTCCACGTTGATCCCACCTAGGTATGTTGATCATGTTCGATGGGAGCTTTTCGTTTTGTATTCTAATAAACTCTTTAGAGCACACGGATCGTGGCCGCGCCGATATGGGTGGGCTGGTTGTGAATATTCTGGTACCTTTGCTCGCAAAGCAGAGCTCATGCGTCACATAGAGACAATTCATGTGGCTCCTGGTGCATATAGATGTCCGGTCTGCGATGTGCGTTTTAATCGGGGTTCCAATTTGAGGAGTCACCTGCAGCGGAAGCATTATGAAACATAGTCTTTGAGACTGGCATGTTCCTTCTGATACTGTCTACGTTTTGTCTTTCTCTTTTCCTCCTTTCTTTTTCTTCGTCTTCTTTCCTCTATTCTTGGTTTTCTTTTCTTTCTCCTTTTCCCCCTTCTCCATCTATGTGTCTTTATTTCCCTTTCTTCTTATCCTTTCATTTGATTTCAATGGCCTTTCCTTCTTCTTAAATTTCTCCCTTGGCATACCTCGGTCCTCGAATTCAAGAGAACTCGACTTCCAAACCCATCGTGACCAGAAACATCGTAGAAAGCCAATGCTGCATGACTCGGGGCATTCCGAATACGTAAGCCGAACAGTGGGGATCGGGCTTCGCCAGCACTTACAGCGGCCGGCATTGGTCGGGCCCGTCGGAGACGGCTACCTATTGTTTATTTTATCCTCCATTCTTCCTCCCGGATTCTTGGTATGAACAAGTGGACATAGTTGACTTGAGAATTACTTAACGAGTTTAAGGTAGCTCAGGTTCCCACAAAATATTATCAGTCGATCTGGACGACTTTCTTCGACGAATAGGCTCACCGTTGACATGCGTAGCCTTTTCATCTTCCGGACTTAGAAATGGATTCGCCCCGTCCCCCTAACCAGAAACTGCAAAAGCCAGACAGCACTTCGCAGACCAAACGATATCCAATTCGCTACGGACTGTCAGATGATAGCCCTTCAGCCCTGCAGATCTACGGAGTACGCAATGAAACATAGCCACAAGGAAAACGCCCAGAGACGCCCCACACAAGCAGGGGTTCCCTTTAATATAACAATATAACCAGGAATATCGACACCGGCAAACCCCCTTCGTTGTCCAGACCTGGACTCTGGTGATTTGCCCTTAATTTTACGCTCAAGGCTTGATGATCTACTGTTAAAGTCGACGTCAAACCGGGTTTCAGGTCAAGATTGCGTAATCCCACGCCCCTTGCTTGTTGTCTGGTCACGGCCTGAGGTTCCAGATGTGATCGAGACCATGAACACATTTGACATGGCCAATTTGCCAATATCCCAGGAATGTGAGCAAAGCGTGCGTACTTGGGCATATGCGACGATCTTTATTTGGGGGCTCGAGACTCATTGTCGTTCTCATCCGTTTCATACTGAGGGCCATCAAATCAATTATCTGCTGAAGGGCGAACTTGAAGGAAAGAAGTGACCGAGGTGTAAGAACGCACATGTCTCTGACGAAGAATAGGTCTTTAATTTATCAATACGGGCGAAATTGAACATAGGAATAAAACAATAATCAGACGCTCATTATAACAAAACGACGGCAAATAGTAGAACAAGAATAGGTCTTCGCAAATCTATCATTCCACTGGCGACACATGGATCTGCCAGTATTTCTTAACATCAGGGTGTTGCTCTTTCTTCCTTTGCTTATCCCGAATATCCTTGTCGTATTCGGGATGACTCACCCGTTCTTCCAGAATTCCCCTTTTATCTGAATCCTGCAAATACTTTAAGAATTCTAATGAGGTCTGGACATACTGTTGGACCCCTTCCTTGACGTCGATCGTGGCCCCTGTTGTCCAGCTGAGTAGCAGTGGCTCAATCAGAGGGGCGTCTGTTACCGACGGGTGCGATGTGCCGACAGAAGTCATGAACCAGGCATCTTTGCCTCGCTGGATGATGCCCTCAACCAGGGCCTTGACGACGTCAAAGTGAGGTCTTCCGGTGAAGATGGTCACCTTGCGGGACCAAGAGTCTGAATGTACGACCAACGTCGGTACATCGACGTCGTGATTCAAAGGCCCACTGGACTTTCCAGGATCCAGCACGATGGCCCCCTTGGCGGGAAACTTCTCGGACGGAGCGCCCTTCAGAGTGCGCAGAGCAAGCGTCGCACCGAACGAATGGCCTCCTACCGCTAACTGATCTAGATCAAGTCGATCTTTCCACGAGTCTAAATCTTCGCCTTCTTTCCGACTGTTCGCACTGAGGATCTCGTTCCCTTTGCCTTCGTTGATTTGCTTCAAGACTTGGTATGTCTCTTCCATTTCCAATTGCCGCATATCAAGCTGTCGCTGCTTGAACTCCGCACGATCAAGATCCTCCATTCCTTCTAGATCACTCGGTCCGAAAGAGTAGAAGGGCTTCTCGGACCCGTCATCCGTCCGCATGATCATTGTCCCAGGACAACTCCCATCTCGATGCTCCACCGCTGCAACGATATACCCACGGGACGCAAGTTCCCCGAGATAATGTGTGTAGTCGGTTCTCGAGGACGCAAACCCATGCGAGAAGATCAATACCGGAAATTTCGATTCGGGTTCGACAGCCAACTCCAGTGTATCCTGGCGATCCAGGTCTTTCTCGCTCGTCGCCAGTGGAACATCCACCTCAGCCGGTATTTCTCTTCCCCCCACAAGACCCCAAATAGCGAGTGTAGCGATCGGGTTGAGGAAGAAGTTGTTCAGCTTCGCGAACGAAAGATACCCTTCCGCCGTAAGGGAGACCGGTTTGGTGATCCACGGATGGCGTGGTTTTGTACTTTCGACGCCTTTGGAGGCGGGATAAAAGACGGAGAACAGCACAGTTTCGATCTCGAATGCCGGCGAGCCATCGTGGAAATTTTCTTCGCCGGCGCGGCGTGGCGGACGTGGGACTTCAAGATCCATGGTACCCACCGCGTAGGGCCCTGAGTAAGGGGGCATGTCGGAGGAGAGGAACGGTTGCCCGGTAAGGAGGCAATAGGTGATGTAGAGAACGACGGTGAGCGAGAGTACGTACTGCCATGTGAGTCGAGGACGAAGGGAAGGGGGAAGTCGAGGTCGTCGGAGCATTTTGTCGGTCGGGGCGAAACGATCTTCAGTTGTTGATGATGCGTTTCTGCCCTTCGTCTGGGTGGATGACGTAGGTTTCCCCCAAAGTCTCGTGGAGATAAGGTGGAGATAAAGTTCCGTGTGGATAACGTGACGGTAGCCGTACGCTAAACCATCCTCGGTCTAGCTAGCCCCTTCTCCCTGACGGCTAAGCCCAATAAGGACATCCCGTCAAGCACTCCGGCATCGGGTCAAAACAGCTTTTATAAAGTTGCTTTATACTACATAAAGTCCAAGGCAAAAATTCTAGATCACCAAACGAAGACCTATCATAGTATCAAGACCGCTTAGTATCTTATTATCAACCACAAGTTTAGCCAGCACTGTAGATATATAATGTTCGAGTACCTCGCATTGCAAATCAAAGAGCCTGAACCTCATACAAAGTTCTTTGCAGGAGGAAATCTACACTTGTCAAATAGTGGCTGAATGTCAGGAGAGACGAAAATTGTGAATATGGCTGTTCTGTTACAATGACTTATAAATATGAAATGGACTCTTGAAGGGTAGATCGAATCAGCGACAATGGATTTTGCCATGGTGCCAGAAAGCAGAATGGTATTCGCAACTATCTCCGATCGATTCTCGAGAATTTGGGGTATGCCACTCTTTCACCCCATAGAAAGATGAAAGGACTGCCATAGCGGTGGCTTTCCATGGAATAATATGTCAAATTATTTGATTTCATAGCTCCAGAAAATCATATGCTATCCAATATCCCCAGCTTCTTCCGGTGCAAGCTACCACACATTTCAAGACACAGGGAGTAGACTCATGGAATTCACCATCTCTCTATCAGGTCACCGTTTTCCACCCTTTTCAAGTCTTTCCCAATTTTCCCTCGCTCTTCTAAACAACTCCATCAACCGCACCGTCAGCTTACTATCCAAGAACTCGACAACCCTGACAACCCTTTCCCTCTTCTCATCCATTGTCAAAATAATGATAATTTCACCACGATACGCCCACTCTTCTTCGGACAGGCCATTGTCCTTGACCTTATCCTTGAATTTTGCCAGGCTTGTCGTCCAGATTGTCACCTGCCCTTTTTCTTCATTCTTGATAATCTTCTTCGGGAACATCGGGAAACCGTCAAGAATGAGGTTTAGGTTGGACATGTGGCCAATGAAATTGTCCTGGACTCTCAGAGGTCCCCATAGAGGCGGAAGTTGGAGCGATGATATATTTAGCATCGGGGGACAAGACGGAGAGAAAGACTTCCAAGCTGAGAGCGTCGAAGGCGGAGAGGAAATTGAGAGTGGTTTGGTGGAGGGTAGAGGACATTGTAGCAATTTGATGAACTTGAAGAGTTTGAGATATCTGAATGTTTGATTGAAACATAGTACGGGGCATATACAAAGAGACACTTCAAGCAGATTTTTGGGACTTATCTATGCTTTCAGGAAAACACGCATTGCGTTTCAACGTCCAAATCCACATTCTCAAGCTACGGCAGCGAATGTTGACATTCTTTGTTTCTCCCCTCTCTCAGCATTCAATCAATATTGCGCTAGCGTTGTAAACTTGGCCGACTCTCCGTTGGCATCTGAGCCAGGAGCGAATAGAAATCCATATCAGAATTCCACCCTTTATTATTGCACAAACTGTGTAACAACCAACCTTGAGAACCCTCGATCACGAAGGAAACCTTTCCCCGCATAATTATCGTCGTACAACGGGAAGGGTTCTTTGTTTGTGGGTGCTTCGATTCAAGTAGAGAGTGGTCTTGGTAAAGATGGCAGAGTCAAGATAAAGTCGGTCGCGGAAGTCTTTATATCTTCCTTAATCGGGACTTTTCTCTAGAACCTGGTCTTGAAGTATACACCCTGGAAGATGAACTTTATGTGCCCCCACATATCAGTATCGAATGAGGACTCAGGGTGCTACAGCTAACACTAGCCCTCTACTTAGTTGTATTTGCCCCCTAAATCAAGGTAAATATTTCCATTTCGATCGATGGCACGTTCCTTTCTATGGCTGGGGAATGCTATGCTAGATAACACTTGCCAACTATGCAGCACTAATACTAAGTACCACAATACCCCCAGCACATCGCATCAAACCTCTTTTAATATGATACTGCGCAGTTCGATCAATGGCTTCCGAGCCATTGATTCGCGGGAATGGAATACCTTTCGGCACATCCTTCCCCAGCGCGTTGCACAAAGGTTCCCAGCCCTCCTTGACATGAAAGAACACCAGACGATCCGCAGGAACAACCTTCAACATTCAATGTGTCTGCGGTAGACCAACGAGTTCGTTCTCTCCTTTCCGTAGATGCTGTCCCACTGCACATGCAACATGTTGATGTAGTCAACGAAATGTCGCATCCCGGGGAGCGGCAACAAAACTGCGCGAAGAAACTATAACGTCGCTAAATTAGCGGCCTGGTCCATGCTCTTATCCTAGGAAGCCGGATCCCGCACGGTACATATAACCATGGCATCCAGGTAAAGCTCCAGCAGTTCTGGAACGAGCTGGAAACTAGGAGCGTCAGTAATTGCGACATAGCCGCTCAAGCGTTCCGCCATGAGAAAAAGGGCCTTCTGTCGGTCCTCCCGCTTCCCAGTGGCCCAGTTTTAAATATGACGTGCTATGCCTGTTCCTACGCCATTCGGCAGTTCTAGCTGTCAACAAAAAGCTGACACAAGAGATTCAAGCAAGGGGTTATCTTCAATAATAGCAATTGGGACACCTCCGATGCTGATCATCCACGCCAAGTAGATTATCTGTCAAACAATGGGTCTATATTCGTGTTATCATGCATGTCAGTTGTTACTGGTGTGGTGATGCTTGCCGGTGATGGCATCATCTGCACTAATGCCGCTAGACAGGACACCAGCCCGTCATATCGCTAAAACCTCGGCCGGTGTTAACTTCTTGCTCTGCCTAAAAGACGGGACATAATGAACAAGCGTCATAATGGTTTTTATCATGCCTCCGAAAGCAATCACGCTATTCAGAGTTATGTGAGTTATGTTTACGAACCCGGTGAGCCGCGGATTTATATTCCAATCTCGCCCCCGCGCATTATGAACAAGGCTTCTTGGATATCATCAGTCTCAAGCGACCGCTAGACTTCCAATGACTGGTGTTATTAGCAATGAGCCTCTTGTGCCTCGGAACAGCTTGCATGCGTTCTATCGGGGCACACTCTTCAACTCGATTCTCATCGGTCTAGTCAGCTTTACACAACCGGGCATATGGGGTGCTCTATCAAGTCAGTTTACATTCTTCATCAATTCACACCATCATGGCTAACCGGAGTGGTGCAATGAAGACCTTGGAGCCGGTGGGCTTGCGACTCCCTTTTTCGTCAACGCGGCAAATGTCATCACCTTCGCGATCATGATTTTTATGAGTCCACTGTGCGCCGTTCTGAGTAATAGATGGAGTTTGAAATGGGTTCTGATTTTTGGAACCCTTGGGTATGCGCCTTATTCGGCGGCATTGTATACGAACAGCGTCTACGGCACGCAGTGGTTTATGCTGTTTGGAGCAGCGACCTGTGGCTTTTCTGTAAGTGAACAGTTTTGTTGAAGGGTATTCCCGACCATGGCTTATATACTGTAGGCGGCAGCGCTTTGGGTCTCCGAGGCAGCAATCGGTGTTGGATATCCTGAGGAACATCGGAAAGGAACTTACAGTATGCTTAAAGCTTGCCTCTCCTGATAGTTAAGACTGTTCACTCAGCTGACGATCCCTATAACTAGTTTCAATATGGTTCGCCCTGAACAAAATCGGTTCAATCGTGGCAACGTCAATCGAACTCGCCCTGAACGTCCAAGGTGACCAAAAAGGAACCATCAGCCCAGACACATATCTCATCTTGATCGCACTGCAGTGTCTGGGTCTCCCGCTCGCCTTCCTCGTCAGTCCGGTCAACAAGCTGATCCGCAGCGATGGCACACGACCCGTCCTGCCCCGTCGAACCACCCTAGCTGAAGGATTCCGTGGCTTCTGGCGCGTCTGCAAAAGACCCGAGATTGCTGCTCTCATCCCTATCTTTCTGACGAGTCAATGGGCGCAAACATACGAGGGCAATTACCTAGCGACATACTTTACCGTGCGCTCGCGAGCTCTCGCAGCGTTCGTCGTCACTTGGGTCGGATTAGGCGTCAACATCGCCTTCGGCTGGTTCCTGGACAGCAAACTTTTCGGTCGACGGTCGACGCGCGCGCGAGCTGGCTGGATCCTGCTAATCGCATCATATACCGCCACCTATGTGTACAATCTCGTCGTGCAGGCCGAATACGCACGCACGAACCCGACATTCGATATCGGATCGCCTGGCTATGCTCGTGCGGTAGGCGTGTACTGCCTCTTCTTCGTCCCTTATAATGCCTTCGCCGTATGGGGCTATTGGGCTCTAGGAACCTTCGATCGGAGTATCGAGAATTTGACATTTTCGGCGGCGTTGCTTCGTGGGAGCGAGTCGCTGGCTAGCACAATCTCGTATGGGCTGGGCGCGTCGAAGGATGTGTCGCTGTTAACGAATCTTATTGTCGCCGCGGCGTTGTTTTGGGCGTCCGTTCCGACCACAACTTGGAGTACGTGGCAGGTCAAGAATGAAGATGAAGTGCAGGATGAGATGGAAGAGACGGAGAGTACTGGTGAGAGTGGAGGTGAGAGCCAGGGTCAGACGGAAGGTGTTAGTGTGATTGCGAAGGGAGCAGGGGTCTGATAGACATCCTTCTGTTGATTGGGTGGGAAGGCGCAGAGAAACAATCACCATAGTATCGAATAAGTCTGATCATTTACGATAAACTTACCTGAAGGCTATTAGTCTAATAGATTATGAGATCTTGAGCACTACGTGCACCGTTGAGTGCTTATCATGTGATGTCACACTTTTGGGTAGCCCTAAGTTCGGGCATGTACTTTTGGTAAAGAAAACATTGAAACCACAACCCCAACTTGGCCATGCATCTAGGCTTGCAGCTCAGCAGTTCTGTGTTGATTCAAAGGCTGCTGCACAAAGTAGAAAATGTCACAGGATGTGCTTTCGCCATGAGATCCTGAGATACGGGTTAGGAGTGGAATAACCATATCATTGTCACGTTGAAGCAAAAGCATTGTCCCAATATAGATGTTGTCCATTGAAATTCCTGATGGTCATTTGATTCTACTGCCTCCCCTTACTCAATCAATCAATCAATCAATCAATCAATCAATCAATCAATCAATCAATCAATCAATCAATCAATCAATCAATCAATCAAAATTCTATTAACCTGATGAAGCCTATCTATTGAAACGCTAAGCTATGCAGGCGCTACGCCGACTGAAGCAGAATTTCGAACCCATACGCCACATAAACCCTCAAAGCAGTAGACAAAGGAAATCAAAAAGTAACACAACTGAACCAGCTGCCACACGCCTGCCGCGTGCCTACTGCGCCTCTAGGCGCTGTTCTCTCCTTCCACTCCATTCTATTTGTAGTATTCCTGCATGTGCGCGTCGTATAGCCAGTTGAGACTCCCTGGCCCTTGGCGTTCGTGTAACTATCGTCTTCCTCGTTTAGATCCAGTCCCTCTAGGAGGGTGCTGGATTCCGGGACCTCTTCGTCCTCCTCGTCGTTAAACGTGGCGAATCGGAACTGCTGTAGGAGGCCTGTTCGTTGCATGAAATCGGCGACGTAGCGTATCGCCTGCGGGTGGTTCATGACTGCGTCGTTGTCCTGTATACGCCCACGCAGTCCCTCGATAGAGTCGAGGCGTTCCATCATTATTCTCCGACTAGCAAGATGCAGCGAGCACTCCATAAGGACGTGTTTAAGCATTTGAGAGCCTAATTCACACCCGCAGCGGTCAGAGTCGACCTGATTTATCTTGAAGAGGGAATGCCTCAATCCGATCCTCATAGTGCGCATCTGGATGATTATAGAGGTCTGGGGCTTGATCAGGCCCTCGTACATCCTTAAGACCTTCTTGGGCCTCTTCTTGCTGCACAGAGACAAGCTCCTGCGAGCTGTGTGGCGGTGTAGATCCTTCTTGAAACCTTACTGTAGAGCGATTCCGCTCCGTTGGCCGGCTGGTTGACCGGGTCAATCTCTCCCTCTCTCCCCCAGATCCCGCAGCCCGCCCCTCGCTGTTGGGCGGGCCAGAGGTCTCCGTGTCGCTACCCACGGAGGGATGATCCTGTAGATAGGGCGGGATGCGGTGTAGGGACTGCCGATATTAAGCTGCAGTTTGCACCCGCTCCTGCTCCGCTACGTACCTCGTACAAACTCTCGACCAGGCGGCGTGCGCTTCGCCGCATCCAGCGCATTTGCGCCCCTGGCCACCGGTGGCGGACCTGGTCGCAGGACCGGGTCTCGTGGCCCTCGGCACAGAGGCCGCAGGTTGTTTTATTCGAACAAACGATTCCTATATGTCCATGCTGACATTTGAAGCATCGCCGAATCCGCGCGTTCCTATCGTATAGAACAAATGAACGAATTCGCGTCGGCGTGGAGGTTCAGTACGCAGGTGAGATAATTCTGATTTGGTGTTTGCCGCCTCGGGAACCCCTGAAAGGGCCGGCCACGGGGTTTCCGCCCCAACCATCTCGAAAACCCCTATAGAGATAGAATCATTCGATAGCTGCTGGAGTTATTGACAAACTGGTCTGTTCTGGAGGCCGTAGCCGTCGTGGTGGTTGAGTAATTTCAAAAATTAGATTCGCGTCGAAGTTGTTGTTTTGCTCCCCTTACTCAGTTGGAGAATTAGATTTATGGGCCTACGAAGATCTTGTGTCTTTGCTTCGATATTTGGTGACCAGTTGTAACCAGCATTCTTCTACCGCTTATAATTGCCCAGGATCGATCGACTCCAGTAGAGCCAATCGCCCCGAATATCACGATGGCCGCATCCCATCAATCGATCATCAGTGATGTGATCAAAGACGCCTGGACGGGCTCGGCTGGTGTTAACCCCGAGGAGAAACCAATGACGTACCCCGTCTCAGCCCGACCCTCTTAGTTAACTGCCTAGTTGGCAGCAGCTGAGACGGTTGAATTTTCCCGTCTACTCCGTACGCTGGGTCTCCCAAAGAACCCCTACCTCCTCTTCTCCTAGCTATGACGCCCTTACTATAATAACCGTTGTCCGTGTTTCCTCTTATCTTCTTGCCCGATAGCAGCTTGAGTAAGTGGATTCCAAGAAATGGTCACTTGTTTTCATTCTTTCCTCGCGCCTAAACTCCCAATTAATCCACCCTGGCAAATCAATGCTCGTGTCTCATTGTATATTTGCAGATGAGAGGCCTAATCGAACATTTCTATTGAACGAGGTGATCTTCGCTAAAGTTGACGGCAAATCCCTAGAGCCTTATCCAGCCTGAGTCGACTACTACCTCATATCTCATGCCACCCAATGTTTCAGAGTAGGTTTCTACCACAACGGCGGGTGAGATGTAAGACGTATGATCCTAAGAGATTCCGATAATATATCATAAGTGGCGTCCGAATTTTCATCGTTGGTTATTGATCCAGCTTGAAATAGAATGTTTTTGCAAGTCGGGTAAAGGTACAAAACGCCACATGGCTGTTTCGTCTGTTTTATACATCCCATTCCAGTGATATTAAAGCTAGGGCTTATCCGGCAGCCACGTATCCGTCTGCCACTTTCCTGTGGGATGCAACCCTTAGTGGATGCTAGAACGTAACTTCAACTGCGTCCTTGGATCGTTGAGAGGGAACCATAGATGTCTCCATAATCAAACGAACCACATCGCTATCATGGTAGATCAACTGGTCTATTGCTTTGCACCTTGACCAACATAGTTGACATGGAAAATGCAAGACAACAGGATCCGGAAGAGAATCTTCAGTTTTTCTCCAGTCTGGTTTAATGATGCGCTCATTTAGTACTAAGCACACAGCACTTTTATTCCCCTTGCTCCTTCGCTTGAGACATCCTTCTAATTTCTCATGATTTCTTTGGAGATCCGAACTAACTTTGTTCTAAGCTCACAAAGCCACGGACGCATCTTTAATCAGGGAATGTGAGAATATTTCCGACGGTCTGATTTGAATCCCAGGTTTTTCTGCGCGGTTGTTCTGACAGGATACGTAACAGAATAGTCGCACGGTTAAAACAGTGCACTCTATGCCCGGAACAGACACCACGCCATGCTTAGCTCCCTGGCGTCTCTTGGGTCGGAAGTAGCTTTTAGGTTAGTCGAGTAGATGTCTCTTTATAGTATTGTGAATCCTAAATCTATTTGTGCTTCTCACCTCGAATATAGACTACTTCTACCGCGTATCTAATAACATGAGAGGCTATGTCTGTCCCCTCCGCTGTAGGGCTATAAACAAGAACTTCTTCAGGGATCCTGACGACCTGAGAGTTTGTTACTCTGCCCTTCAAGAGGGTTCAGAGTCCGCGAAGAGTCATAGCCACTCCAGAAAATGATGCCTCCTGAGGTCCTCTCAAGGGTCAATCCGAGTGAGGCGGACGGAGGATTCCGTGCGCGCTAACTCGTGTCGGGCAGGATATAGTATGGGGAGTTGGCTACTTAAGATGGTTATTCTATGGCCTTTGCACTGCAAGGTCTGTCGAAACGGTGATGGATATTCTTGGATCATCTGGCCGGGCATCATAGGCAGGTAGTTAAAAATAAAAAATAAAAAAATAAAATAAAATAAAATAAAATAAAATAAAATAAAATAAAATAAAAAAACCACAGCAGTGGACTGCCTTCTGAAAGAGAAGGATTTAGGTGATTTCGATGCCATTCTTGCATTCACATCATTTACACCCAAATCAGGCATATTGGATTAGACCCAGAATATAGCCCAGAATATTTCTAGTGGCTATTCAATCCCATGATTTTGTGCCAGGCTTTTGTGCAGTCTCTAGATGTCGGATACATGTGAATAGCAGCAGGAAAGTTGTACGTTAAACATATCTGTCGGCAGATTCAATGTTATCTTTTTTTTTTTGACGTGGTGATCGGGGGAGGGGAGAATCAAGGGCTTCTAGGTCTTGATCTTCCGATTCAACCACGGCGGAGGGATCTTTCTACAGAAACTCGTTACTTGTGGTAACAGTCTAATTCGATCTACGAGAAATGTTACGCAAGTTTGATTAGGGGCTGGTACTCGAGAGATTCGTAAATCAGAATCCTGTCGGATCTACGGTGTTTCCGTCATATAAAGAAATATACATGTCCGAAGGGAGGTCACACCCTAACACCTTATAAGCAAATCAAGTCAGTTATACGAGTTTGCCCCTCCTTCATTCCCTTGTTTCAGCCAGCTGTCTTCCTCGTGAACCCCGACTATGAGATTCACACGGATACTAGAGGTTATGCATTTCAAAGCATAGCCTTGCGAAGCTGTACTTTCATCTTGGCTTCGAAGAAGAGATGACGGGGGAAAGACCTGCGAAATATGAGGAGCCGCTCAAGTTCATATTTTTTATAATCGTCCTTAATATTTTCCCACTCTTTCATATCCCATAACCCACATACAGTGTCCACTAGTCCAAGTCGTACATCGAAACCGAAACTTCTAATCGAGGCCGAATGTCACCCTATTTTCACCAGGTCGGCACCCAGTCAACTATTAACTGTAGACTAGCCATGAACCGGTCGATTAGTAGTGAGGTGGATGACTAGCGAATCCCGGTTGTTGTATATTTTTACTTTTTGCTTTTTATTCCTTCATTTCCGATTCAAAATGCCCCGTTTTCAATTTCATGGTAGTTAGTGGAATTTTGTTCATTGAATGGGGCCAGGGTACCCTATATAATTTCCCCCTATCAATGAGGCTGTGAGACTTCTGCACTCTACGAGGCGAGTGTTTTTGGAGAGATTCCACGGAGTATGGCCTAACGTCGGGTCAATTGTGCTTGCTGCCTTTCGGAGAATCACAGATGTTCGGAGATTATTCGGGGTACATACATCTAAATAGGGTCTGGGGGAGCTGGATGGGGAAACCAAGCACAGAGCGGATACAACTCCCCCTTTCCAAGTTTACTATAACGAATATATCCACGATGAGTTTAAATGTGATAGTCGTTATAGTGCGCGGTAATTAATAAGTTAATCAATATTAATCTCAGGTGATATATAATGTTTCTCCTGCCGGTAACCGTAGGGCTGTGGATCAGGCCACATGAATCAAATCCTGAACAACGGCAGAAGTTCTTGATTGATGCAAAAATTCCAAATTGGCACCAAACATCCCTGAGTTTCAACCTCCAGCTCCGCTCTTAACTGCGACAAGCTTCGGTAACTGTCTCCACCATATTCAATACCCCACCAATAATATCCTCTGAACTAGTGCCCTTAATCTTTTGAACCTCCTGGTGATTTCAAGTAAATTATTTTCTCCTTCACTGGGAACTACCGAACGCTCCACTCAGGAGCTTTAGTGCGCATCCTTCTCCGTGCAGCACTTTCCTCTCGAACGGGAACCGGTCGTCTCAGTCGCGAATTGTGAATTATAAAGACGGCAAGGCATCTTTGTCCCGTTGAGATGTTCTTTCTCATCCCGTCCTTTGCATCGTCGATCGTGTTGATCTTTTCCTCGTCTTGTGGTGTTCGTTAAACCTGAAACGTGAACTCTATCAATATGTTCAAATCAATTCTCGTGTCGACGTTCTTCGCGGCTACTGCTCTGGCAGCTAGTCGTATGACTGCTCCCGAGGGAGCCATCGTCGTTGCTAAGTCCGGTGGTGATTATACTACGGTACGTTGTATGGATTAGGGTATGGGAGTATCAGTTAGTGCTAATGGAAACAGATCAGCGATGCTGTCGGCAACCTGAGCACCACCGCCACTACCACACAGACTATCTTTATTGAGAAGGGTACCTATGATGAGCAGGTGTACATTCCCTCGATGAAGGGAGAGCTGCTCATCTATGGTCAGACGGACGAGTATGTTTGACCCATTGCGAACCTCCAATGGATTTGTGGCTGACAGAATCGAAGCACCACCACCTACGAACAGAACCTTGTCAAGGTCACTCACGACATCAAGCTGGCTGACGTCAAGAATGATGATGCAACTGGTTTGTGTTTCTTTACTCTGATTTTTCCTATCCATCCTAATATTCTCTGCTTTTAGCCACCGTCCGAAACCACGCTGAGAACTCTTCCATCTACAACTTGAACATCGAAAACAGCTGTGGCCAAGTCTGCCACCAGGCTTTGGCTCTTAGCGCCTATGGCGAGAACCAGGGATACTATGGCCTCAAGCTCACCGGATACCAGGGTATGTTCTAGCAGTCCATTACAGAGTGAAAAAGAAAAAAGAAAAAACAAAGAGGAAAACTAATCTCGGCAAAAGACACTCTTCTCGCTCAGTCCGGCAACCAGATCTATGCTAAGAACTACATCGAGGGCGCTGTGTATGTTCAAACCCCGATCACCGACCACATACCCATAGACTAACAAGCCAATCTGTCCAGCGACTTCATCTTCGGCCAGAGCGCTCGCGCCTGGTTCCACTCCTGCGACATCCGCGTGCTGGAAGGCCCCTCGGCCGGTTACATCACGGCCAACGGTCGCCGATCCGAGTCCGACGAGTCATACTATGTGATCCACAAGTCGAACGTTGAGGCCGCCGAGGGCAACTCTGTCTCTGCGGGAATTTACTACCTGGGTACGCTGCGCCCTCTTGTCCCTATTTCATGTACCTTCTATACCTCAGACGCTAATGACCGACTATAGGCCGCCCCTGGTCCCAATATTCCCGTGTTGTCTTCCAGAAGACCGCCCTGTCCGACGTGATCAACTCCGCCGGCTGGTCTGAGTGGTCCACCTTGACTGCCAACACCGAGAACGTCACCTACACCGAGTACGGTAACACCGGCAAGGGAGCCAAGGGTACGCGTGCTAGCTTCTCGGAGAAGTTGGACAAGGCCATCTCTATCTCGGAGATTCTGGGCGCTGATTGGCAGAGCTGGGTTGACACCAGATATGTCAACTAAGTGCAATCTTGTGAGCTGCTCTTGGAGATCAACTCGCGCGATAAAATCCCAGAAATAATCGGTCTTCTTGTTTCTCAAACATGTATTATTAGCTACATTAAATTATAATTGACCTTGACGGTTATGCACACTAGCCCCAAATTTTCTAAATGGGCAACTGAATATCTACTTGCTCGATCGGTGTTCCAATTTCTCGATTTGCTCGATAAAGGACCAAGAGTTTTTCTTTTTGGTCTGTCGCCGAAATGGAGGGTTTCTGACACCCCGGGTTGCGGTTTGATTCGGTCGATCCTTTGTTCACATCAAAAGGTTCTTGCCAGAGCCGTGTTTTATTTGTACAGGGTATATCTGGCTTCTTATGTCAAGTCAATGTTTCATACAAGGAGAGAATAAAGGGAGCTCGAGCATTGATCTATCAACTAAATTGTTCCAGAAACTCTCTTTGTACCGGCAACAAATAGAATTTATCCTTTCGGCCCATTGTCAACCTATACAAGAGCATTTGGGGCAAACAATGAGCTGGAAATCCTGCTCCCCATATAAGGCGAACATGTCCACATCGAAAACTTGAAGGTGTATATTTCATGATTTCTAAAGCGAACATATGGAGCTTTTCAGTTCTAACTATTACACAAAACTATCTTTACCATCCATAACAGACTATAAGTACCATTCAAGAACAGTCTCGATTGCCGTCCAACCCAAATCCTATCTCAACTCCCAGATATATATATTTAAATTTCCTTACACAGTTTTATAGTGTACTTTTAATTCGACCAAGCTTCCAAACAGTCAGACATCATGCGTTGTTCAATTTGTCACCATTCGTATACCTACGAAGTGCAAACAAGCTGGCTGGTATTCGAGAACCAGTATGATTGTGAGTGTCATGCCTACCCTGGGAGATATTCCAAGGCCGTACCGGGAGCTTTCCCCGAGGACGAGTTTGTCACGATCCCCCTCGACGAAAAAGTGAACAGTGAAGGACAAAAGGACCGCGCCGAGAAGATCAGACTCCAAGCATGCGACAAGATAGAACGAGCTGTGGAGGAGCGAGCCAGGGCTGTGTGGGACTCCCAGGAGCCCAAGCCTGAGGAAAAGCCCAAGCCAATACGTATCACGGTGCCGTGCATCGACACCCTGCCGTTCGATCGCTCGTCCGTCTTCGTCCGTCGTCAGACTCATTCTCTCCATCACCTAGTCAAATCTCGCCAGTCATGATTTGAGAGCCAGGGATATGTCAATCAGCTACCGTACCGTCGGGTCTCGGATTGGTCGCGCGATTCGTGTTGCTCTAATCGCCCCAAAACCGGACTTGAAAAGCTTCGTGAGAAAAGCAGTCAGCTCGGGGCTCTCCAAAGAAGCGCCTCCGTCGCGCAGGGTCGTCGCATGGTATAATCTGTTCAGGAGCACTGAGTCGGTAATGGCGAGCCGCCGGAGGTACTCGGTCGGGTCTCTGCCTGGCTCGGTGGTGCTGGAGCTTAGGCCAATGCGATTGCTTCCTTGGATGGGACCAACAGGGCGACTTCGAATAGAGTCCGGAATTTGATGTCAACCCTGACCTGGACCAAGGGATATCGACTGTTTCATTGGCCCTAGTTGTACGGTCGCTGGGCTGTCGTGATCCTCACCAGTGTCCAAGAAATTGCCGTCCACTTCATCCAATATTGTCACTCCTATAAAACGTCAGCAAATGATACAATATATCTCTAGATGACCTACTCTTAACCTCCCAATCGCGCTTGGTGTTACTCATATTGGTATCCCCATCCCCATCCCCATCCACAGCCGCATACTCGACGAGGCACCAGTTATAGGTTCCTTTGTTACTGTAAGTGGTGGCCGGGTGCTGGCGATCGGTCCAGCAGTATCCATTCCACGGTTTATTATTCGTATAACCAGGAAGTCTGTACACCTCATCCTGCGCGAAATGGTTGATGGCACAGATGACCCCTTTCGCTCCACCCACACTTCCATATGTCGAGTCCTGGTATCGGAAGCTGGTGGCAGACCACCAGTCGCTTGCTTCGACAGGGTCTTTTTGGATCCATGTGGCGTCGTAGTCGCGCTTGAAGACCCAGGATTCTTTGTTGTTGTTCTGCGGGTTTGGATTAGCTGTACTGCACTGTCATGGGTAGAAAGTGATGGACTGCGTACCCGTTGTTCGCTTTCGATTCCCTCTGGGAGCGGCTGCTTGGTTGGGTACTCTTTGAGCCGCTGGACGTACCCCTGTTTCCCCTGCGATCCCGGTGTAGTCCAGGCTAGAACCCCGTTGTGTTCAGTAAGACGTCCAAGAATGTGTTTAGAAGTGGTCTTACGGCTGTTGGTACTCCATGGAACCCAGTAATCCCCACGTTGATCGTCGGCTTTTCGTTCTGGCTCCAGCTTGGCCCAGTTCGACTGGAATTCTCTCATTAATTCTGAAGCGGTCAGAGTACGGCCAAAACGAATTTTGACGAGACGCACTTACTAATGCATTGGCCGTACATATTGTTTTGATATCTAGGGACGCAGGTTGATGTCCGGCTGTCGGACGGCAGATACTCTCCTCCCTGCTCCGACGAGGCAAGGGAATTCGTCGCAGTCCAGCTCCAACTTCTTATGGTTACCTGTTCTCCCGACTGCATTGTTCAGGTTCTTCGTTGCTTGTTCGCAGAATCCACCGGGGCACTGGATTTTGCGACGCTTTTTTGGTAGGGAGTTGTTGCGAGTCCCAGGAGACCATGTAAATCTCGTCTGCCGTTTGTTCTCTGGCAGACCGAGAATCGGTGTGCAAAGGCCTGTAATGTGTTAACTAATGCTTAGATCATTGATATTGAGTTCTGCAATGTCATTCAAATACGCTCAATTGACTGGTGTCTCAGGTCAGTTATGTCTGTTTATCCATGTACCAGGCCCGATGCCCCGGGGCAGTAAAGAAGCTGACTTACATCGAAGCTCAGGAACTCTGATATCTCCAGAGCTCGAAGGCGGACATGAAAGGGGGTCCTTGACCTTGGGATCCAGGGGACCTTGTGTGTCATCAGCCCGGCGGACGAGCGTGTTAGACAGTGACAACGAATTGCTGCGACTGGAGATGGCATTGGTAGCGTTTTGTTCATCTGACAAGCTCCGTTTCTCGTCTTCTGCAGACATGGAGATCGACCCGGTCTTCTCGTAGATCTTGATAGTTTTATCTGGATTGTAGGCTTCTCGAGGACTCAGTGCCCAGTCAATGAAGTTCAGAAGCTGGGCAGTTGCCTTGTATCCGATATTGTAGATGAAGTATACACCTAACCTATAATTGAAAGCGTTGCTGTCTGTTTCATAGTCGCCCTGTGCCTGGAAGGACAGTATGCCTTTCAGATAACCCGTTAATTGAGCGTTCATGAGGGTTGATCCCCCCGTTAGCTTGCTGCCGCCAATCTTGATACCGACGTTTGCTTCTGGAGTAACTATGACGTTGAGCTGGGCATCCACTTCAACGCCTGCATGGAACACAGGCCCGACGTTAAATGGCGCTGGAGTCTGGGTGTCACTCTCGATACCAACGAGAGTTTCGTACTTGTTTTTAGAGTCTTCGTCCTGAGGCCAAAACACCTCTGCTTTTCCAAAGGAAACCTGGGCCCCGGCGTTTAGCTCCCCGTGCAGAGTGATTAACCTATCAATCTTTCCAAAGCCATCAGTAATCTACCTTCAGACTGGAATATAAACTTACCTGGCCATAGACGTCAAGCGTGGGTCCCACTGCTGCAATGCCCTTGACAGCAAGCCCGGGGTATGAGAGTGTGTCAATGATCTTCTTTCGGCCAGTGCTATGCTGCATCCTAGCGTTTCCTTCTGTCAGCGAATATGGGGCAATTTTACCGCTAGGATTCAACACCTTGCCGCTTCCGTCTAGATCAACTCTGACGGCATTTCATGGCTTCAAGATAAGCCGATTTCAAAGAAGCCACGTAGTCATATTGCATGTTAAATAGCTTCGTTTCGATCCTCTAAGTCAAGAGGATCAGACCTTCATTGAGCCTCGATTCTGCATACAAATTACTAGGCAATACGAAACCTTATTGTTCCAATACCTTCAATGTGAAGACCTAGATATGCCGTTGGCGACATGCCAAAGTAAGCAAACGCCTCTGGCTTGCCCGGGGGGATAAAGGTTGCTGAGATATAGGGCCAGGACAGTATTAGATAGCACAGTATTAGATAGCAGCAGTACGTTACTCCAGCATAATAGCCTTTGATTTATACTAACTAATGTCCCCTAAGATCCGTTAGTGATTTACTGTACAATCTTATTATGTATCATGCTGATACCCGCACCTTTTTACACTATTATCTCAGCAGGAAGATCAATAAAAATCTCCCTGCTATCATTCGCGGTTTTAACCCTGAAAAGATATTATACGTGCCGTGTGCCGGATGAGCCGGTCCGTCGATCCGAATCGCTCTTAGAAATTAACTATCGCACAATCGTCCTCTGTCAATCAAGATCCGGAAATCGCTGATCTGATTTGCCGGCGCAACGAGCTTAGTCGCCAAATGGGGCACCTATTGTCGAATTACTATAGAACAGAGCAATACGCAATATACAAGAAGCTGAACCAAGAGATCGCGGGTATTAGGTAGCGAGTACGGAACGCATTACTCACTTAGATTCAAGTAAAATATGACTGCGAGTAACTGATGTTTAAAATTAGATGTTAGCTGTCTAGATTTAACCTGTCTGAGGAAAAAAAATCTCTCAAGTGTTCGGAAACGGTACTACTGTTCTAAAAGTAACTGATTGAGAGTCTTCTTATCCTACCTCGCCCGACATTTGAGAAAGAAGTAACTAGACGGACAGAAGCAATTGATACTGTAGTTGCTTACGCTTTTTTTGAAGAAAGTAATATATACTATTTTCCGCGCGATAAGCGTTCTCTTACAGAACCTGCTGCTACCGGACCAGATTACAGTATCAACGGAAAGAAGCAATTGACCCAGCCTTCTTCCCCGATGAATAACAGACTGGTATCTACGATTCAATTGGTAATGAAGGACAAGCCCTCCGAGAAAAGTATCAAGAGGTCTTTCTTCTGTTTTATCTGCTTTGGTCAGCAGGATTTAGATATTGAAAAGCGAACGTACAAATTCTCCAGCTATGGAGATATTACTAAACATATCAAGCGAAAGTATCTTCGCCGTATCTCCACGCAGTCCGAAATAAGGTGTAATGTCTGCGACGAGTTTTTCTCATGAAAAATGCACCTCCAACGGCACGCATTTGATATGCATTCGACCGTGACATAACTTCGGCCTCTGCAACGACTACCTAGATTATAGTGAGTCAGTGGTCATGAAATTGTTACGACACTTGGATGTTCTTCCAAAAGGGTGCATAGCAGCCAGCTTGAATGGGGATTCGTGACCAAGGGATTCTCTGATTCTAACAGTGAACCGTATCTGAACTTATTGTTTCGTTTCTCCATAGATATATAGGTTTCTTCCCTCAAAACACGTGCAGGAGTTTCGCTTCGGGGATCGATTCTTCTATCATCATCAAGTAGCTAGTCAGGCTCTAACCTCTTATCAGGTAATAGCCTCAGAGTTTTTCCTGCTTGGTACATTTGTACCAGCT
The DNA here is from genome assembly GCF_023601865.1 of Aspergillus affinis. Lineage (NCBI taxonomy): Eukaryota > Fungi > Ascomycota > Eurotiomycetes > Eurotiales > Aspergillaceae > Aspergillus > Aspergillus affinis. The sequence continues at coordinate 1,544 of NW_026515783.1, read as the reverse complement.
GACAGCCATTCAGCTAGACTGTATAAAAGTAGCTTTCATTGGCTGTGGGAACGTCTGCGGAATGAGGGTCCCGTACCGCAGCGTACCGAAGCCATTCATTTCGGCATTATGGCGAATAACAACAGAGAAAGGCAATGATCACCAATCTCCTTGCTTACAGCACGTGTGGTATTGCAATATCCGTAACAAGACCAGGCCACATACTAATATCCCCCCAGCTCAGATAGTCCTACATCTGCTGGTCGTTGGCGTCGTTGACAAAGGGGTAGATGAGGGCATCCAAGTGGGCGGTGTCACTGGGGCCGGTCATCGCGCTGGTCATCTCGGGCTGCGGCACCATCCCCGACGCAGTCCCATCCCGGCGCGCCGAATCCATCGCCGTAGCCAGGACAGGCAGAGCGGAGCCATGCACCGCGAGGTTGTCACAGTGCTTGCTTGCCTCGAAGATGCGCGACACGGCGTCCAGGGAGGTCTTGGCGGTATGGTCGAAGAACTGCATGCGCGCCAGGGTGACCATGGCGGTCTCGACCTGGGCCTGGCACGAGCGGATGGAGGCGCGCGGATCGTTGGCCGTCGGGTCGTTGATGAAGAAACCCAGCATGGGGATCATCAAGACCTACAACAGTATTATTGTCTATAATGGATAACCAAGTCGAACGAATATGATTCAATATCAAGCCTTTGCATTCGCATAGAAGTACAGGGAAACCTAACTGAATGGGGAAAACCTATACTAAGGCAGGAAGAATAACCTTGGTAAAGTTCTAAAGTTTTGAAACGAGCCCAGTGTCCGGTAGTGCAATACACCTGTATAAGCCGATTAGCATGGAATACAATGCAGTAAATGCAGTGAACAACCCTGGCGTAGTTCTTCTCAAACCCGCAGTCTCGCGCGCACATAGTTGTCTTATTATAGATACGTGGTCAGCCCTGTATTCTGGTAGTCACATCTCAACGTGAGGTTGAGCACTTACAAGCTATCCACATCCCATCTCAGTCAGCCCTGTGCGCTTGTAGCCACCTTAAGCCACTGGTTTAGTGATCATGCATTTCTGGTGTATATCAAATACGACTTTTGGTTGAAAGCTATCACAGGTTTGTATTCACCTTGGACACATTGTCGGAGTCCGACAGTCGGACTACGACTGGTAATCGTTACCACGAAATACTATAACTAGTACAGCAGGAGCTTGAAGAGCAAGCCGGGCTTAGACATACAGCTCGTCGCGCAAATGTTGAATTTAAATTTAATTGGACCATTTATGTTCCATCTGGACTTGATGTCAACCAATGAAATATCTGGTGAGCCTGGGCTAGCGTACGAACGTTTGTACCTTTAACAGAGTGCCTTGGTTCGATTGGCATGAAGGCCAAACCTGTCACGACTCGGCCGTGCCCTAGTTAGCCGTGCGGGTAAGCAGGGCGCTGACTCAATACTGAGTCATCATAGAAGGCACGCCCACTAACTAACGTATTTCCCCACCGAGTCGGCCACACCACCGAGTCGGCCCCCGCCTACCAACTTCTAATTACTAGGGCCTTTA